>NC_047675.1:43847863-44447863 GCF_011762505.2 Arvicanthis niloticus
GTATATATGTATGCAGGTGCCTGTGGCAGGATGTGTGTGTTTGTGTGTGTGTGTGTGTGTACACAAGCAAATACAGGGTAGCCAGATGACAGCCTTGGTTGTTGTTCCTCTGGCACCATCTACTTTGTTTGTTTGTTTGTTTGTTTGTTTGAGACAGGGCCTCTTGCTGACCTTGAGCTTGCCAAGAGGTTAGACTTGCCGGGCCAGGAGCTCCAGGGAGCCACCTGTCTGTGCCTCCTCTGTCCAAGATTGTGATCCCTCATCACCACGCCCAGCTCTCTTTATGTGAATTCTAGAGATTGAACTCGGGCCCTGAGCTTGCAAGGCAAGCACCAATGAGCCATCTCCCCAGGCCCCAGGGGTGGCATAGGTCTTTACCACACACAGTGAAGCATCTCCCCTGGTGGCATTTTTTCTCTTAAGTGACAGGTAGGAATTACAAGAACTCTGCCTCAGCTACTGCAGGGAGGCATGGCCAGCCTCCAGGCAACAGAGGAGCAAGAGTTTGAGATACTTCTCAACCTAAACCTTTTACCTGGTGATTTGCATATGAGCCATGGTCAGCAACCTGACCGAAGAGTTGATACCCATGAGCCATGTGAGTGATATATCTAAGTCTAGGAGGGTGAGGGGGGACCCAGGGTCGTGGGTCTGGATTACCATTTTATGCTTGGCACTGTTTTTTATCTTTACCTTGAAAGCCCAGGGAGTGTTGGCCATTCTTTCCAGACATTCAGGGATCATTAACTACTCTGTCTGGAGAACACCTGCATTCTTGACTGGTGATGGAGGCCCACCTCAACACGAGGATCCTAGCCCATCTCTGGCCTTTGAGATGTGTGACCTTGGCTATTTCAAACCCCAGTTTGCAGTGAGGATGACGTATTGAATGCTTTCCATTTCTCCATGTTAATTCTTGAAGCGTTTCCCCCTTTCTCTGTAGCTAAAAGCTTCACGTCTGTGAGCCCTGCCATAGCATTTCCTTGCCCTTGGGTGACTGAATGGATTCCTCTGATGACAAAAAAAACAACTTTTGGAGCTGGGAAGAGAATGAGGTCAGAGAAGCGATGTTCAGAATGGCTCCTTTCTGAGCCACTGTGAGTTGGTTTTATCCCTTTCCTTGCTCTGGCTTTTCTCTCTGGGTGCTGGCTTCCATCCCTCCATTTGCGAGGACCCTTAGATTCAAGGGACTGATGGCTTCTTGCTGTCCCCAACCTTCTGGAGGTTCTGCCTTTGACACCTTTTTAAGTGTTTGATATTGTTTTTCTAAGTAGCCTCATTTACATGAGCTGTCTGTATCATGCTCCAACCCAGTATATAGACATCTCTTAACCATGCGAAAAGTGGGGCTGGAGAGATGGCTCAATAGCTTCAAATTCTTAAAAGTTAAGTATGGTGACACGCAGAGACAGGAGGATTCCTGCGCTTTGTTTGTTAGTCCATCTAGCTAAATTGGGTAAGCTTTGGGTTCAGTCAGAGACCCTGTCTCAAAAATAAGGTAAAAAATGATTGAGGAAAATACCTGATATCAAGCTCCAGCCTGAAAATGCACATGCGTGTGCATGTGTGCCTGGCACGCAGCCTGAGTTATTAAACACAGCCATCATGTGACCCTGAACTGTTGTCATGTTAGTATTGTCTTCAGGAAGGGAGGTGTGTTGGTGGGGCGTTAGGCTCTGGGCTCAGTGGCCACTTGGCTGTTCTATGGTATTGCTGATGCCCACGTGCCCTTTGGTGTTGCTGATAAGTAAACAATGTCTTTCCTGAGACCACAAGTCTCCTTCTCATACCATGCTTACCTCTTTTCTTTTCATGGGCCTTGTCAATACCCTGCTGTGGCTCTGCCTAGCCCTGAAGACAAGCAGAAGCAGATGCAGAATATAAACCCCACCCCCCACCAAGATGGGGTTTCTGTGTAGTTCTGGCTGAATTGGAACTCGTTCCATAGACCAGAGGTCCACCTGCTTCTAACTCCTGAGGGCTGGGATTAAAGGCATGTGCTACCATGCCTGGCAGGCAGGGTATAACTTACATCAACAGAGATATTTACCAGTTATATAGAAGATGAAAGGGCATATCTAAAAACATCACTATGGTCAGATTCCGGAAAGTTCCATCACCCAAAGAGGTCCCTATTCCTATTAACAATAATTAACTCTTCCTCCTAATATTCCAGACACAAGCAAGCAATACTTGCCCTCCTCTGTGTATAAATTTTCATCTTCTGAGCATTTGGTAGAAATATGGAATCGTGTGCAATGTGTTGTTTGTAACTGGCCTTTTATCTTCATGTAACGTGTATGAAAACCCATAGTATAAATATACCACGTATTATTTATCTGCCCCCTTGCTGACAAGTATTTAGGTTATTTCCCTTATTTGACAACTACAAATACTGATGCTGAGAACGATTACCTATATATGTTCTTTAAATGCAAACCAGAAGATATCAAACATGTCTGGTGGGTGGGTAGGGGATCTTGGAGGGGAGGGTTGGGCCAGATGCAGTTTAGCCAGCCTTCCAGGGATTCTGGGTGTGCCGGGGCATTAGAGAAGTCCTGGCGATTGCCACCTGGAGCACTCCACTTGAAGTAGTGAACCAAGGTGGGGTCCCTGTTTCATCCCTGTTCAAGTATGTCACCCTAGAACCCCGTCCACCAGAAAAGCAGAGCTGTGTTCCTCTACCAGCGATGGTGTAACACATCTGTGGAGATCGAGTTAAGGCTGAACCACAGGATGCTCCGAGTTCCTTCTTTGGCTTGCACACTGAGCTGATGGCCTCACTCCTGGAGAGTGAGTTGTGGGTTTCCTTTTGCTGTGGGGAAAGCAGATCGCATCTGGCTTAGGAAATGGGAAACCTAGGCCCATAGATATAACCATGGAGGCACCCTGGGTTCTGGGAATTTAAGTAGTGGGTTAGGTGTGTGAGGACCAGGGTTGGGATGAGCAGGAGTTGGCTAACGGGTACCCCTGTTGAGACCCTGCAAAGCAGCATGGCTGGCTGTATTTCATCATGGGAATGAGCTCCATGCTTGTCCTCCTCCTGCATCAAACCAGACACACTGTCGGCTTCCCTTTCAGCCACGCAGAGAAATCCTGGCTGCCTTCTCTGGAAGAAGTTGCTGCCGGCTTTTAGACGAAAGGTTTGCTCCTTTCTTTGATCTGACTTCTGAAAGAATAAAGCATTTTATTTTTTTATAGCAAGGGAGACATCTAAGGAGTTTTGAGTATTTAAAATTAAAGTCTCCCCCCAGCATGTGAAAGCAATATTAGTGTCAGTTAGGTGTAACGGAAGAGTAGTTAATGTAACAAGACATGGGGAACCTGAAAAAGATCCATATCCACGTCAAAATGAAGGTCTGAGCTAAACTGCCTTTTTTGCTACTTAATTTTTATTTGATAATGCACACAGGCTGCATGTGAGCATGAGTAATCTCCGAGGGACAAATATAGCCCATGTCTACTTGAGAATGCATGAAAATCCAGCACAGCACGTCACCATACCTTTAAGATAAAGAATTGTGGTGAGGAGCATGGGATGTATCAAAGTGTATGGGACTCCAAATGCATCGAGAGGCCCTTTCCTCTTTATTTAGGGTGTGGCTGCCCATTTCTGGTATCGCGTATACCCTAACGTGAAGATTTGCTTTAGGCTTAGTTACCGTGTGTGCATAATGTACTATGTGCCAGACAGTGGTGAATGTGTCACACAGAGCCTTATCACAACCCTCTAAGGTAGGCGCCGCCACTATTATTACTGAACAGATGAGGCAGCTGGAGCTCAAGCAGGTTGGAAACTCAGCTCCCCACCCCACCCCCATGCTTGATCCCAAAGTGGTCTTTCTCACGCTACTCCAGAAACACTTAGAACCTGGGGAGGGGTTTCCAGGGACCCTCTCTGAGAGGAATCCAAGAAGCCAGTGCTTTCTCCTAACTTTAGCGATTCACTGTGTGCCCTTCCTGCTGCTCTGGGATTTGTTCTGGTGATGAAAATGAAGCTATGGGTAAAACAGATGACACCTCCACCCAGATCAGGGCAGCACTACCAAGAGCACACGGTGCTTGAGTCTGAATCTACACCACTAGGTTGGCATTGCTCTGTGCCCCAGAGTCCTCTTCTTGGACCTGGAGGTAATACTCAAAGGAGGTCACATTGTGTAGTGACACAGACATAGCATGTACCTGAAATACTTCCTCCCCTCCTCCCTGACAGGACCAGCTGAGCGGTTTCCTGTTAAGATACCCCATCCCTCTTCAGGCCAGGCTTTCAAAGGTTTTCCAACCTTCCTGAGCTCCAGTTACCTCATATGAACATGTATTGGGTGCTTCAGGAACTGTCTGGGAATCGTGTGTGAGGCCCAAATATTCTCACAGGGCCTCTTATGGAAGCTCCTTCATCTACAGAGGTAGAACAGCTGTAGTGGGCAGGACACAGGCCTGACACATCGTGCAGATTCAAATCCATCCCATCCCTTGGCTTCACTGATGCCGTTCGACAAGCATCATGCTGGCCTATTGCATACCCTGTGTTGTTGAAGCATCCTGGGGACTCTGTGGGACGGCCATTGTTTCTTCTTCAATGGGGAAACTGGGCAGGGGAAAGAGTGGATAAAAGCCCAGAGGCCAACGAGGATTCTCTTACCTCTCTACCACCATACACACCTCCTCCTTTTCTTACACTGTGCTGTGTGTAGCTTACTATTTGGCCGTAGCCTAACCATGACTTGAGAACCTTCACCAAGCAGGCTGCTTTCCATGGGCAAATGAACAGTCTACCTCATGTCACCTGAGACCCCAGCAAGACCAGATCTGAAAGGACAAGACCAAGCTTGGAAGCTTTCTACATAATATTTGGTTTTTTTATTATTATTATTATTTATGAAGGCCCCCATCACTTTTCAGAAAGAGATTTGAAGTAGCCTATTAGTTGTCATTAGTGTGATGATGGTTAATGATTATAATAACAAGACAGGCATAATTGGTTCGAATTGTGCCTTTTGAAATGGACTCCTAGGAGGGCCAAGCAGTGGGGAGGGCACAGGCAGCCTCTGCTGTAGGGAGCTGAAAAGATGGCCCTAATTGGTTAAAAGCAGCTTTGCTAATTGCTCTGGTAAGGGCCTGGGAGAAAGCTATGGTATGATTATACATGAACCGGGGTCCCTTGAAGCCCTATGATTCCAAGCTAGATCTGTTCCTCAAAACACAAGCAGAAAAGAGAACAGATGTTCAACCACTTGACAGATTTAATAAGACACTTAGAAAAATTACTGTGTTCACATCGCCCCTGCTGACCCCAGGCTGGAAGCTGAGGGGGTGGAGGGAGAGGCCTTTTACTGTGGCTGATGTTCTGAGCTGGACCCACAGGGTGTTTTCCTCTTAGAAGTGTCTGCTTATCTGAGATCCTATTGTTCTTGGTCCCTTCCCCCCCCCCCCCCTTCATACCCAGAAAGAAGGGCTTCTATTGGTGGATGGTAGGAGGAGAAAGAGGTAGCAAGAGACTCCATGGGATGAAGCAGCCGTGCTTTAGTTCTGGGTGGGTATAAGCCCCTCTTTCCCAGGGCAATTGTGTCTGGAGAATGGGAGAGTCAAGCCTACCTACAGCAAACCTGGCAAATCTTGCCTTGTGAACTGGTGTGTTCAGGGAGAAGAGCCCAGAGATGTGTTAGAGGGCTGTTCTCTCCAAATTTAACATTTCCTCCTGAGAGAAGAGGGGGTTCCTATCAGGGACCAAATGATATACAGAGATCTAGAAGCTCAGATGCTTACCAGCTTCACGGTGCCTTCCCCGTGGATGCATAAGTCATAGCAGCTGCTGGGGAGGAGATTAGCTTTGAGGCTGTCACCCAAGCTGCGATGGGCTTTCAGTGACACAGATGCCCCTGAGTCACTTGTGCTCCTGCAAGTGACCCCTTACTCATGAGCCTGTGGACATGAGAAACTCATTGGCTCCCCCAAACAAAGCCTGGGTGAAGTTGCTCCTTCAGTTCTGTAGTTGGGGGCCTATCTGTAATGAAGGGATGCTTGTATAGTCATGTTTCATCAGACACCAGAAGACTGTATACTGTTAATCACTGGAGCAGAGTGGTGAAGACGCACTATCAATGGTGATGTCAGTGTGAATGTGTGTGTGTGTGTGTGTGTGTGTACTCTGTTTCAGTCTAGGAAGGCTCTGGAAGGCCTGTCAGAGCCTGCGTGTAACTCCACTACCTGGGTTCAAAGCTAGATCAGCATTTCATGGGTTATGGGTTTCTGGTTGTCCCTAGACACCCGAGTGAGCCTTGGTGCTTGCAAAGTAGGGGAAATAACAACATCGTCCACGCCCTATGGTTATTGTGACAGTAAAATGACATAGCACAAGTGTCTGTTTCCAGCTGTGCTTTAACAAGTGGCCGTGAACTAGCTGCCTAAGACAGTAGAAATTTATTTTCTCGCTGTTTAGAAGGCCCCAAATCTGAATTCAACGTGTTAGCCAGGTAGCACTCTTATGGACTGTGGAAAGACCCTTCTGTGCTTTCCACAGCCTTTATTGGCTCCCGGCCACCCCTGGCTTTCCTCCTGTAAGGGCCGTCATTCCAATGCAGCCTCTGTCTTAGCGGCAACTCTTTCCTGTTTCTGTATCTCCTTTTCTCTTGAGGTTACTGGCAAACACGCTGATCTCTTCTCAAGACCCTCTGCAAAAACTTCATTTACAAATAAAGTCCCATTTCCAGTTTCTGGGTTGACATGAATATTTAAGAGACACTATTCAAAACCCGCCAGGACAAATGAGGTTAGACCGCCAGTTTGAATCTAGAAAGCTCTAGCTAAATGTCCTTTCCTGCGCTTGCTGCCACCATTATTACTGTTGGTGGTGGTGTTATGGCGCTAGAAGCATCAGGTCCGACTTGCTCAGGTCCATCTGAAAACCTGCTGTTTGATAGTTGCCTGTGTCTGACTCACAGCATATGGGCAGATAAGCAGGCTAAGATGCAGGGGTGATAACGGAAAATCGATTAACATAGCCCATCGGTACTAAGGAGTATGCGGGTCACTGGTGACTTGCTGTGTGCTATTTGAGCTCTCTGAGGAGCAATCTGGAACCACTCTGATGTCAGACCCCTGCATGTTTGCCTCACTTCCCTCGAGGCCCCTGCACCAATTATGACAAGAGACAAAGAGAACAGCAAGGCAGCCTGAGGATGCAAACACTGAGTAACTGCTAGAGAGACCCTTTGCAACTGATGATGACACTGCTGGTTTAGCCCTTGATGTAAAAGTGCCTGCGGGAGAGAGAGCAGCCTGAAGTTCAGCCATGGGAAGCTCAGCCATGGAGAGAAAGCTTAGTCAGGAACTCCAGTTGATTGTGTTGACTCCCCCAGTCCATATCTACTGGATGTTGTGAGTGCCCAAAGATTTGATGAGGCCATTTTTCTGTTGCTCTGCTTTTTGTTGGTGGTGGATTTTTCTTTCTTTCTTTCTTTCTTCCTCTCTTTCTTTCTTTCTTTCTTTCTTTCTTTCTTTCTTTCTTTTTTTTTTTGGAAGGCTCATCCCAGGGACAATCTGCTCTGCTTGTTGGTGACTCTAGATGATTCTCTCAATGGAGGCTCCCTGGTCAACTTCTGTATGTTTTGAGCTTCTGGTTTCATGATATCTATCATCTATCTATCTATCTATCTATCTATCCATCCATCTATATATTTATCTATCTATCTATCTATCTATCATCTATGTATGTATCTATGTATCTATCTATCTCTTCTATTTGTCTATCATCTGTCTGTGTATCCATCTATCATCTATCTATCCATCTATCAATCATCTATATTGATCTATTAATCTATCGTCTCCCCACTTATCTGTCATCTCTTTTCTATCATCTATTTATCTAACAATCATCTTTATCTTTAGCAATCATCTATTTCTATCATCTGTCTACCTATTATCTATTTATCATTCTTTTCTATCTATCATTTATTTATCTTCCTTTTTCCTATCTATCTGTCATCTATCTATCTATCTGCCTATCATCTATCTATTTTCCTTCTCATCTATCAGTCTTTCTATAAACCTATCTGGGTCTTCTCTATCTGTCACTCACTATTTGTCCTTTGGTTTCCTGTATACTTATTAACTTAATTCTTCAAAACTCAAAGTATGGTTGTCATAGATCATCTTCTGTACTGTAGAGAGCAAGTGGTATTGGGTGTTTGCCCTGCTTTAAAAGTTTGAAATCATCTCTTACCCATATCCTCCAACATTGATCTCAGAAGAAACTGAACTGACATTGGGTTCAGAGAGCTGTAAGTTTCAAAACCAAATCTGACCTCACATTTAGCTCTGCTGTCTTTCTGTGTATAATCTGGAGCTGGTGTTTCTTCCCTTCCCTACCAGGTTCCAGCAGATACTGAAGGTGATGCCCTGGGACACAGTGCAACATGCATTTGAGATGGAGAATGGGGCGTCAGTACCACCAGCAAGGAAGGCCCCATTGTGGGAGGCGATTGGCCTCTTGACCAGTGTCAGTCCAGGCACAAGAGAGCTGAAGCTCAGGCCTTAGTAACAGCAGCGATAGAGTTTGGTACCACATCAGTCAAGGATCAACACTAAATCCAACCAGGCAGACACAGGCCAGATATCACAAGGATGTAAAAGTGATGGCATACAGGCATATTGTATGGTTTGGACAAGGTCATTGGATGGTGACCCATGGGGTGCTGGTGTTGTGGATTCATATATCCAAGTCCATCTAAGTGTATGTGCCTTCTACAGGCCATGTGTCATTTCAGTGTTGGGGAATCACAGTGGGAACCAAATGCCCCTGGAGCCTACCGTGCAGAGTGTGCTATCAGTGTGTGCTAGGCGTGCTCTTCCTAAAAAAGCTACACTGAACCCAGTGGGTCACATCTCACTGAGTACAAAGCCGGACTAACCACTGCTGGGAGATTAAAGAAAAGAAAGTTGATTTTTCTGCAACAGGTAAGAAAACCACTGAGACTAACCTACTCAGCTGGAGCAAAGGAAGCCCGAGGGATTCACTCAGGGATCTTGTTCATATGGGAAAACACCGTGGGGGTGGGAACAGTCCTGAGCACACTCAGGAATACTTGCTGTGGTATTCCTATGACAGGTGGGGACACTTCTGTGGACCCAGAGCTTCTTTTCCTAGGTTTCAGCTGCAGCCAAAGGGCAGAACACATTGAAGACGCGTTAATGCAGGAGTCTGCAGGCTGAGCAGATTGGATCGAGAAAGGAAAGTGCCGAGGAAGCATGAGGGTCTGAGTTAGGAGTGCCAGTACCCACCTGAAAGCCAGATATGCAAAGCACTGGCACCTCCAAAGCCAGCACTCCTACAGGGAGATGCTGGTGGACATGGGAGAATCCCCAGAAAATTTTAAACTAGCTTAAAGTTTAAAAGAAGCTAGCAGAGACCCAGGCCCAAGGAATGATAGAAGGCGAAGACCCACACTAGAAGTTGTCTTCTGCCCAGCACATGTACTCTGTGATGTGTGCTTGCATGTCCATATTCACAAGCATGAGTGAGTACACACATATACTACAGATACAGGAGTTTGCACTTAAGGGCACCCATATCACTGAGCTGTGAAAAAGGACTGCTCTGGGACCAAGGGGCTACTCTATTCCTGGGGATGTGGCCCATTCCCTATTGCCCCTGAGAGGCATGCTGCATACTTTTCTCTATGTCCTTGCTCTCCAACAGTCTTACTGGCCTCAAAGTCAAGGCTCACTAAAAGAGTCAGGATGCTTTCACCTTAACATCTCCAAAACTGAAGCAAATGAAGAAAAGACAAAGAAATTGAGCCACTCATGGTGGTATTTGTCTGGGAGACTGAGGCAGGAGGATAGTGAGTTTGAGGCTCTCTGGCTTACTTAGTTCAAGGCTAGTCTCAGCTACCTGAAAGATTCTGTCTCAATTCCTACTCCCCTCTGCCCCCAAACAAGCATGGTGTGTCTTTAGTCTGCTTTTTCTTCCATTCTTATCCTCATCCTCTGTCATGGTTTGTATATGTTTGGCCCAGGGAGTGGCACTATCAGAAGGTGTGGCCATGTTGGAGTAGGTGTGTCACTGTGGGCGTGGGCTTTGATATTCTAGTCTTAGCTGCCTCCAAGTTAGCATTCTGCTAGCAGCCTTCAGATGAAAATGTAGAACTCTCAGCTCCTCCTGCACCATGCCTGCCTGGATGCTACCATGTTCCCGCCTTGATGATAATGGACTGAACCTCTGAACCTGTAAGCCAGCCCCAATTAAATGTTGTCCTGATAAGAGTTGCCTTGGTCATGGTATCTATTCACAGCAGTAAAACCCTAAGTCATCCTCTTTGCAGTTGCAGCTGCTCACCCTCATCATGGTGCCAGGATGCTGACTCTGGATGGGGCTTCAGAGGCTCCAATGCCAGAGCTCCTAGGATAAGCTGGTTGCAAGACTAGGATATGCAGACAAAAGGGAAACACTTTTTGCTCAGTCTAGGCCTAGCAAAATCCCAGATCCTGGCCCATTGCACAGGAATAAAAGTTTCCCTTCCTTCTTTGACTGGGTCAGGCCTGGACCTATTAATGAGTGCTACCTTCTTCTGTCAAAATAATACTTCCTCCTTTCCCAAATTCAAACCCATACTTGAAGAGTTCATGTGCCCTGTGTCAATATTGTTATCAGTGAGATGTCCGATGTCAGTCACTGGGGGAAAGATTACACAGAGGGACAGAGAGAAGCCATTGGCACTGGGGCCTCCCAACTCCTCTGGACGGTAGAAGAGGTCCAGGAAAGGCTCACCTGAAGAAGGCAACTTTGGATAAAGTTTGGAGCTAAAGCCAGAGCAGGAAGTGACCAGATGAAGATGGAATGGAGACGAGGGACAGAGGAGGCTTCCTCTGTCAAATCCGGAAGCTGGCCAGTTTTCCTGTTCCCTCTCTAGGTCTAAATGGAAACATTGTGACAGAGGTTGTGTGGCTGAAGCCCTGAGACACTTACTGTTGGGCACTGTCCCTGAAAAGATTGTTAACATTTTTCCTCAGGGTCCAGCTTCTTCGACAGCTGCTGTTTCTAAGTGAAAAAATAAGATATTGCCTCCTGTCCAGGTCCCTAAAGAGACGCTGTCTCTGTGTTCCAGTGTAGAGTGACAAATTATAAAGGCCATTTTATGAAATATGTGTAGATTTCTTTGCCCTTAGACCTGGGCAGAAAAATGCAGGTCCCAGAAAGCGGAACTGAAAATAAGATTTCAGGCCTTCACTACCCCAGGACACTTGCTGGATGAATTACATTCCTCAAGCCTCAGGCAGTAGGCCCACCTATGGGTGGGAGAGGCCAAGGCAGGAAGACACATTCCTGACCATGCAAGCCACCTAGGTGGGGCTATAGCCAGAAGAAGTGAAGATAGTTAATCTGAAATAGTTGGTAAATGACAGGGTGGGACACAGTGACATGGTTAACCATTCAGGGTGGGTTTCTCTGGAATGTTTCGCTATTCTTATGTTATGTATCCTTGGCAACCCCCACTGCCTCCTCACTCCCCTGGTTTGCAGTTTTCCTCTTTAAAAGACCCCTTAGCCCACCACTCGAGGCTAAACCTTGCTCTTGAGAGAGCTTGTGGTTTGACCGCCAGCCAACTTCCCTAATAAAGCCTCTGCTGATTGCATCCAGGTATGGTTTCTTGTGATCTTTGGGTGGTTGTGATTTCCTGAGACTTGAGGAAGGGTCTCCCGAGTATGGGGGTCTTCACCAGCACTCCAGCATGGCCATATAGCCCACAAACATGAACTGTTTGACCTAGAGTCTTTTATTCCATCCTCCCTCCCCCACCTCAGTTTTGGAAGAGCTGCTACCATCTCAACCTTGAGAAAGCCACAGGGAACTTTGAAGTTCTGGTTCCTCTTAAAACAGCATTGATGGCACTCTTGTCTTCAAAGTAACCCCAAGGAGAACCCAGAGGTTATTTTCAGCACAGGAGCTCACAGTTTAGGGAGACCCTCTACCGTACAACCCTCCTAGGTGCCCTCTCCGGAGCCACTTCCTGTCTGCCCCCATCCTATCTGGGAGCCCTACCTGACTGCCCTCAGGTAGTATCTCTGGGGGCACTTCTTGTCTGTCTCCTATCCTTGCTGAGAGCACTTCCTGTCTGTCCCTCATCCTTGCTGAGAGTACTTCCTGTCTGTCCCCCATCCTTGCTGAGGGCACTTCCTGTCTGTCCCTCATCCTTGCTGAGGGCACTTCCTGTCTGTCTCCCATTCTCTCTGAGAGCATTTCCTATCTGTTCCCAGGTACCTCTCAGAGAGCACTTCCTGTCTGCCCCAGGGGCTCTCCGGAAGCACAGCATACCTGGCTCCCACAGGCACCTGATGTTGACCTCCCTGACCTCTGCCCTACAGAGGATGAGAAGATAGAGAACAAAATTCCTGGTCCTCAGAGGATTGTTTGAAACACAAGCCCTAGCACTTGGTTAGGAAAGCTTCTTCTGTTTCTCTGCAGGATGAGCATGCCCACCTCTTGAGAAAGAATCTTCAAATGAGGCAGCCCTGATGCCCTTTAAGTGGGTTTCCTTTCTTCTTCCTTTTTCTTCTCTTTCTTTTAAAGAGAGCCATAAAGATCCTTTTTATTATTATTATCTGAGAGGATACCTTATGCAAAAACTCACTGTACAATGCAGATCAAAGCGAGCCTACTGAGGTTGGCTCGTGCCTGGTGCGCTCACCCTGGAAAGTTGGCTGCTTGACTTTCTCTCTTTCCCTTTCCCAAGTGACTCCGGGGCATCTTTGGAGAAACACGAAGTTCCTTAGAATATAGTTGAAAAATCCCTGCATTATGGAAGATGCTGTTGTCAGTGGGAAAAACAGAGTACGGAAAGAGGGTTTTTTGTTTTGTTTTTTAATTTTCTTTGAAATGCTCAATGAATACACTGTTGGTTGGCTTGTCTAAATGTAGCCCACTGGAAACTGGACCATATGCAAAATGCCCATCTGTGTCTCTGATCCTTGCTCCCTGATCCCGACACAGAGCGAGACAGCTCAGGTGGCAGATGGTGAGCCTCAGAGTCGAGGCTCTGTGAGTATGCAAGGCCCCTTCACCCTGTGGCTCACAGGGCATGTGGAGCTGTGTCCTCGTGTGCTTCCTGAGGCACATGGTGTGGTAGAGCGACCGATAATGCTGCCTTAGAACTGACGTGGAGGCCGGCTCTCGCAAACCTGCTGAGATGCGGTACATGAGAATCTCGACTACGCTCTGTAGTCATCTCTAATGCGGTGGGAGAGAGGCTCCAGCCTCTCCGGCTTAGTCTAACAGCTGTGCTGTCATGTTATTACAGATGCTTGTTGTCGAAGCATCCCTGTCTGCAACCTTGACATGTACTCATTCAGATTCATTTTTCAAAATTGCTTTGAAAGCCAGGGTCCATCCCATCCATTATAGAACCTCTCTGTGACAGGTGTGGGGGTGACTGAGGCAGCTGAGTGGCTCCCTGTGACTGGCAGTCACTACATGCGCTTCTAAAAGACACAGTCTACCTGGTGCCTAGTCTCCATGGAGGTCTGTGGGTGGCTTTCTCCTTTTTCTCTTCTTCTTCCTCCTCCTCCTTTTCCTCCTTGGACATACTGCTTGTACAGGGCTGTAAGACCCCATCTACCCAAATAGCTTCTTGACAGCACAGTTGTGAGTACCACATACAGGCTGGTCTCTGCATATGTTATTACATCACCTGCCAAACTTCTTAGACATTTTAGGTTTTTTTATATATATATATAAAACATATAAATATATTTAAATATATACACATTAATATATGATATAAATGTGTATATATTTAAATATACTTATATGTATTAAATATTATTTATATATTATATGTGTATATATTTAAATATATTTGTATGTATTAAATATTATATATGTATATATGTATTTGTGTATATATATGTATGTATACATATATATATATATATGCACACACACACATATATATATCCCACCTCCCTACCTAATCCATTAGGGAACAGGTATCCTTAGAACATTATCTGTATAATAGAAAATAGCATCCGTCCCACCTCATCTATATGATAGAAATATTATCCACTCACAATCTCATCTATATAAAAGAAATAATGGCATTTGTCCCTCAACTTCATCTTTGGAACAGAAATTCTACTCCCGAGCCTCACTGTGCCTCACATAATGTCAGCTGTGTAATAGATAAAAAGTCCCTACCTGGCCCCTTCGTTGTGAGAATTAGAAATGATGATTCCCCACAAATGCTGACCAATGCATGAAATGGGTGTCATGTTTAATATCTAATAGCCATGGGATCTCAGTCTTGCACAGGCCCAAGCTAAGACATACTTTGGGGCCTTAAAATACCTTTGAAAAAAGAAGAACTCAGAAAATGAAGTTTGGTAGTAGGAGTAGGAGAATCTGGGAGGAACTTGGGGAGTGGAAAGAAAAATATCCAAAACTATACTATACGAAAAACAGTAAAAAAAATACAAGACATAAAAATCTTAAAATCGAGGCTGCTTGGCCCTTCCTTACTCTCTTGCTCTCCCGCCCTTACTCCCTTACCCTCCTCTCCCTCCTCCCTCCCCACAATTTGTCTCTCTACTCCTCTACTCCTCCAGGCTCTCTCTTTCTCTCCTCTCTCTCTCTTTTTTCTCTCTCTCTCTGCCTTTTTCTTAACTCCCCTCCCTATGCCTTGAATAAACTCTATTCTATTTTAAAAAAAAACCACAACCAAACCTCAAAATCATTATGAAACTTATATTTTAAATACTTGTTTGGGCAGACAACTACCATTAGCAAATGCAATGGATGAATACAGTCTCTGTCTTGGGCAATTTTAAGCGAACTTGAGATAAACTGGAGTCATTTGGGAATAGGGGCTCTCAACTGAGAAAATGCCCCTGTAAGACTGACCTGTATGGAAAGCCTGTAGGGCATTTTCTTAATTAGTGATTGGCGGGGGTGGGGGGGGTGGGGGTGGGGTAGGGGGGTAGGGGGGTAAGACCCAGCCCATTGTGGGTGGTGCCATCCCTGGGCTGGTGGTCCTGGGTACTCTAAGAAATCAGGCTAAGTAAGCCAGTAAGCTGCATCCATCCCTCCATGGCCTCTGCATCGCATCATCTCCTGCCCTATTTGAGTTGCTGCCCTGACCCCTTTCAGTGACAGACTATAATACAGAACCAGAACCATAGGCTGAATTTACTGCTTCCCCTCCAAGTTACCTTTAGCCACGGTGTTTATCCCAGCAATAGAGACCTAACTAAGATTGGCTTCTTTGGAGGTGACCTCAAGATCTTAACTCATCAGCCTTAGAGCAGACCGGGGGTCTACATCAGTTCTGTCCATCACTCCCCAGCCTATTACAACCCCTAAGTCAACCTTAATGAATGTTTGTAGTTAGAACATGCTATAACATTAAAGATATTCCTTGAAATCATAGGTAACATGTCGACTCCAGTTCTGTCTATCCACAGATCAATGGAATCATCCTAGCATTAAAACACACTGTGCTGGGCCAGTGAGCCTGGTGGTGACAGCGAGGGAGGTACTGGTTATAGTTGTGGGCAGATACTGAGTTTCAAGTGGGACCCCACTGAATGACACAGATTGACCCACAGACCACATTCATCCTTGGGTGCCAGACAGTTTCCAGCCAGACAAACCCTGCTAGCTACATAGAATGCCTAGGCTGTGTGGGATCCAACCACAATTACTGTAACTCGGTTGCCTTGGCAGCAGGGCATTTCCCTGTGGATATGCAGCCGGGTTGTGGGTGATGCCTCTATCAAAGCAGCCTTTCTTCATGAAGACTCCTGTTCTTTGGTCTCTAGTGAATGTGTGCTTGCTTCCTACAGAGGAAATGTTTAGTGTTCTTGGATTTTGCTGAGACGGGATAACTAGGTCTCTATCTGAGTGCTATTTCCAAGAGACACTTAATACTGGAAGACAGGACAAAGTATAAATGTGCTGTCTTATGCAGCAGCGGGGAAACCATCCCGAGCCACCAGCACTCGCCATTCCTTGACTGTCCACATGGATTTCCTGTGTCAGGTGACCATACTTTTGAATGAAGAGCAGTGGTCTAGTCTAGCTTGGTGAACCAATAAGTTTATTGGGGTTACTTACAAGACTCTGGTGAAAGGCTACTTATGGAGGGACAAGTGAACTCCTGCAAGGGTGATTGCTCACGAACCCCATTCTGCTGCCACTCTTTGCATAGCTTCTAGGCAGCTCCATGGAGATTCTTGCCTTCCCCAGCAACAGCTTATGGCTTGTATAACCTCAAGGAGGGATCTCCGTGAGTCTTTTAAGTCTGAGTTTTGAGAGCATCTCTCTCCTTCCTTCCTCCAGGAGAGCTTGTTTCAATGTGAGGGAAAGAGCTGTGGTTTGGTCAATATTGGAATGGCTCTGAGAACATCCATCAGGGGATGGATTTTCGAAAAAGGAAGACCAGAAAAAAATCTAAGGGCCATGACCGAGGCAGGAAGAGGTAAGGATCTTAAGCCATTCTGCCGGAGCCTGGGCCACAAGTAAAGAACAACCTTTGTGGAATTAATTTGGGGATCACTCAGCACTTTAAGTCATTCCTTGGTCCTTGTCTAGAATTTACTGCTACAATCAAAGAGAACTTGCTGCAGAGTTAATTTGAGATTATATTTCCGAGATTTGCTTTATCATTGTTGTAGCAAGCAGTAATTAGGAATAAAGTGGGAAACAATTCCCATAAAAGATTGTGATTAGCATTGATTATGCAGATAAGTCTGGTTCCTCTCTGGCTCTCTCCAGTTGCTTCTTCTGTTGTGCTAATTGCATTGATTCCACCTTCTCCTGGTTTTTTTGTTTTCGGAAGCAAGGATCTTAGCTCTTACTCCATCATCAGGAATCCTTGCCCGACACCTCCCACGGATGGCTGCCTCCCTTCACCCCCTTCTCTTCCGCTGCTGGCTCAGTCTCACCCTTCCTAAACTGCCCTTTCCACTTGTAGGTGGAGGGGGCTGCCACTGCAGGCTCCTCGGGGCCCCTCCCCTCCCACTGCTGGCTCGAGGCAGAGAGAACCAGAGCATTGCTTCTCCTGCCAACCTGTTTAGAACGCCACTGCTCCTACTTAGAGAATCTTTGACTACCCCGTTTGTGCCTCTCGTGTGCCTCAGGTGCTGGGTGGAACAGAGGGGGCTTCCACCTCAGGAGGCAGACCGTGAGTGATCTTGCTGGTGGTCAGGGAGAAGTGTCCGGAGACCAAACTGGGGAGGGAAGGCTGGAGTTGGCAAGCTGAAACATTAGGGGTCCTTATCTTTTTACTAGGCCACCTGATGCCTGGACTAGCCGGGCAGGGCCGGCCAGAAGGCTCAGAAGCAAAGAGGACAATTCTATCCTCTTTCTGGACATCTCATTTCCTGAATCCCTTGCTCGGGGATTTCCATCTGCAGAGAGGTGAGGCTGTAATTACAGACAGGGAGATGACAATGGGAACCAGCTTCCAGGAGGAGGGCCTCATGAGATTCCCAAGGAGATCAGTCAAGGAGAGAGCAAAGGACTGCCAGGTGTCTGGGAGGCCACAAGCGAGTCTGTGGAAACACTGACCCAGAAGGGAGGTGTGTGGAGGGCGCACAGCTCCCAAGTGTACAGGCTTTTCATTTTGAGGAAATTCTGGTAGGATACAGATTTCAGCCTTCGGTGCTTCGGACCTCTCTCAGCTTGGACTTCGTTGAGATAAAGTTCTTGGCTACAGGGTCTTTCTGGAAAGTTTCCAGCCAGAGCATCGTGGTTATCTTCCACCCACATAACTTGTTGGGGGGGGGGGGGAGAAAGGCTGTGGGATTGATTCTTCTTTCCAGCCAGGGAGGTAAAAAGTGACTCCCACACTAGACCTCAAGTCCCTCCTTCTTTAGAACTTTAGGGATGCAAATATAACCCCTGTCCCCGAACATCATTTCTGGTTAAAACTACCCAGTGACTTCTTAATCCTGTCAGAAAAAAAAAACGATTTCAGCCTTCCATGGCAGAGCCTGGTATATTTCTTCTGGTTGGTTCTCAACACCCTGATCTCATACACGAGCCTCCAAACTATAAGCCTAGCTGAGTACATCATGGAGCACGGAGTCAGGTGCCAAAAAAGATGTTTTAGGAAACATCCCGGCTGATGAGTCATCCAACTCCATCCCCTGCTTCATCCTCAGGGACTCTCCTGGGGTATGACATTAGTGAGGGACACAAGTGTGTGAATTATCTCTGCCTTGATTTCAGTAGGTGATCTTCAGTGCTTGGCTGTGCTGAGCGCAGTCTCTCCTGTGGATTCTAGGCCATGGTGGTTATCATACCCACTTTCCATGCTTGTTCTGAGGGTTCAGTGGGACGTGGCCTGTCGTGGTCTTGGCATGAGTCTTGGCATTCCACTACTTTTAGAAATGGCTGATGGTCTTAATCATTCATTCACCACAAGCTCTCAGAGTCACAAAGCATATCTCTCAAATTAACTCTGTAGCTAGCAATAAATGATTACAGCATATATAGTCAGTGATACTCACTGTGCTTCTGAGAGAGTTTGATGTCACATTTCTTCTTACTCTGTCTTTCCCGGTTTTACACCGTCATTAAACACGAACTTCTCATTCATTTTCTTGTATTGGAACCGAGACAGCATGTTATATAGATGCTTGGAAAACTCACCCAATGCTTTGCAGATGCATCTGCAGTGTGCCCTCCACAGGCCTCTCTCTCAGATCATATTATAGAGAAGACACTGTTGGTTAGAGTCGAGAAGTAGCCGCTTGGCACCTGGACAGAATGGGTTAATAAGAAGGCCACTCTTTCAGAGTGACTTGGAGTGTCCTGGAAGGTGACAGATATGAAATAACTGTCAAGAAACATGGCAGAGGTTGACACGTTGCCTCTCTCCTTTCTCTTCTTCCATGTCCCATGTGGTTTAAGTAACTCTCAGAAGAGGTTTTAACCTTCTCCTCCAAGATTTCTTCAAATACCTTTGTAATGGCCTTAGAGTGTTTGTTTTGTTATTAGAGAAGTTCTGTCTCCGTCACCAGTTGCTCTCAGTCTTTATCCCGAGGGCTCAGAGAAGGCCAGTAGATGGCCATTCTCTGAAAAGATGCCAAGCTGAAGAGTGAGCCTTACCTCAGCTAAATCCTATTAGCCTGCACCTATTAGCCTCTTTCGCTGTGTTTTTCCACACACATCTCCTCGGGTCATTACAATCAGAGCCGCTGATTGATTCTTAAGACAGTCTACCATTGCTCCGGTAAGCACCAGTTGACAGATTACCCAGGTATAGGAATTCATGTGTCTGGAAAGAAAAAGAAAAGGGTTCTACCGAGCTCCAGGCTTTGCTTCTATATCTTTCGTTGTTTAAAGAAATTGATCTTCCTATTCTTTCAAATGTCCGGAAGGAGCTGACTCTCCCGCCTCTGAAGCCTTTGTGGTCAAATACTGGCTGCCCAAGCAGCAGACTCCTCAACAGCTGGGGACATGCTGCAAATATGTAAACTTAGGCCCATCCCAGGAATCAGAATCTCACTCTGTCTCTCTTCCCAGGAGAACCGACACTGAAAAAACACGTTGCAGAAAATGTGGTTCTGGCAGGGCCCAGCAGGGTTTGTGCTCAGAATCTGCCATTTTTAGGTAGTCATGAGTCTCAGCCATGGGGGTCAGTGATGGAGAAGAAATGAATGGCACTTGTCGGTCTGAAGACAACAATCCGTCTGGAGGTCAGATATCCCTGCATCCTGCAGCTCCTCTGCCAGTGTGGCTGCTGGCACTGACCTTGGTCTGACCTCCTTTGATGTCTCTGCAGGCCTGGGGGGTCCCACCAGGTCTCACTGGCCATTGCTGCAGCTGTTTTCTCTTGTTGGGGCCCAAACTCCCCCACCCCCAAGAGTTGACTGATTCACTTACAGAAATCCAAGCACCAAGAGAGGAAGCACAAATTAGTTTGTTTTTGCCTTGCTTATCTGTCTAGAGAAAGCATCTCTGCTCTTTCAAATGTCTGATAAATGGACTTGATTACCCTCTTCAAGCAAGCCAGTGGGGGAGAGCTGGGAGGAGCTGGCTGTTGGAAATTCCTCCGCCAGCTGCCAGCAAACCCTTCTCTTAACCATTCCCTTCTCCATCCGGATGACAGGAGAGTTTTCTGAGACTCTTGAGTTTGTGTTTGAAGAATGCTGATGCTCGGATTTTTATCTGCTCCCCATGAGGTGGTGTTAGTGAGAATGTCAGAGAAGGAGAAAAGAGAGTGTGGGGTCCGAAGGGTCCTTCAGAGTCACTTCCTCCTGGCCGGCACTACTTGACTTTCCCTGTTTGTGGATCTCTCTTCATCCAACAGTGACCTCCTGAACTCAAAACATGGTGGCTTCTTTTTTGGGTTTGGCACTTAGCTGCTATGAAGCCACCAGTCAAACATTTGCTATCTTGGGGGTCTCAGTTTCCTCATTTAGAAAATGGGCATACTGAATGGGTCCATTTCATAGGGGTGTTGTTAGCAAGAAGCTCGTGAGTGTATTTCCCCAGTGTCTCATGCCCACAGCTGTGTATTTGCTGTTGAACCTACACTGACATAGGTCAGGAAAGTCAGTATGCTCCTATGTGAACACAGGGCAGAGACAACACAGGCAAGAGCCCCTTCCCTGACCAAGGACATTCTCTGAGAGATAGGGTAGTAGTACTGTTGGTTTGTGGGCATGTATGTATCAGCACATGTGTGTGTGTGTGTGCATGTTATGTGCTTATGTGTTGCACATGTGTACTGTGTTCCTTACTGTGGTGTGTGTGTCATGTACATTTATATGTGTTGTATGCATGTGTGTGTTATGTGCCTATGTGTTGTACATGTGTATTGTTCCTGTACTGGTGTGTGTGTGTGTGTGTGTGTGTGTGTGTGTGTATGCATATGGAAGGCTAAGGATGACATTTAAAACCATCTTCCCTCTCTCTCCACTATATCCATGAGGTAGGATCTCTCATCTGAACCCAGAGAACCCACATTTGGCCTATCTGGCTATGTAGATTACTCCAGGGATCCCTTGTTTCCGTCTGCCTTCTGAGCCAGTGCTGGAATTACAGGCAGGCCACCATGCCCCCTTAGTAGTTATATGGGTGCTGGGGGGTCCCAACTCCAGCTCCCACAAGCAGACAGCAAGCCTGTCGGAGCTATCTCCACAGAAGGGCATTATACTGTAGTCCAAGCTGGCCTTAAGATGCAGTAATCCTCCTGCCTCAGCCTTCCAGGTACTAAGATTTTAGGCATGCACTTCCAGGCTAAACTTGTTTCTATGGTTTCATCTTAATTTTGAGAGAACTGACAAATAAAGTTTTTTGTTGATGGTAGTGTTTTTTTTCTTTTTGTTTTTTGTTTTTTTGTTTTTTGGCATGATAGTGTGTTATAAATAACCAAATCATAGTTTTAGATTCAACAATTTTTTAGCAAAATTCACAAATTCATAGCCCTTGCCTTTGACAGTCAAGACAGAGGTGGCTTTTTACTCCCCCTCCCCAACTGTCTTCTCGTTCTCAGACCCTGCCAGCTATGGCTGGTGTTTGCTGTTGCTGCTGTTAGCACTGGAGCCTGCTCTTTCCCACACGTCACCTAAAGGGAACTACGTAGCCATCAGCTCCCATCTGGTTTCTTTAGCCGTAGTTTATCCTTTAACACATCCTTGATGGGCATGTGAGCTATTTCCGGTTTGAGGGGCTGGCAAATACGTGGCGTGGAAATGCCGTCATCTACCGTCACTCCTGTAGATATTTATTCCTCTGGTGTAAATACTAATGCTGGAGTCATTGTAACATACAGGACATTTAGAGGAACCAGTGAACTCTTCTAAAGAGGTGACGTGTTAGCACTTCAAATTCCCATCATCCTTTTGCTCTGTACCTGCGCTGGCATTTGTTCGGTAATATCGGTTCCCAAGACCTAACTGTTCACTTATTACTGTTTTGAGTTCCTAGCTCCCTCATTGCGAAAGCATTTGCTTACTATATGCATGCATAGCTCTTCTTTGGCAAGCTGTCTTTTTATATGCTATAATCATTTATCAAAATGATTGTTTGATTATTAAGTTTTGAGAGGTATTTTTTTTGTATATTCTAGCTATAATGCCTTCACCAATGCATGGATGTTGTAAGTAGTTCCTCTCAGTCTGAAGCTTGTATTTTAATTTTCTTTTTTTAAAAAAATAAATCTTATTTATTTATTTAATATATGTGAGTTTGCTGTCTTCAGACACACCAGAAGAGGGCACCATTATAGATGGTTGTGAGCCACCATGTGGTTGCTGGGAATTGAACTCAGGACCTCTGGAAGAGCAGTCAGTGCTTCTAACCTCTGAGCCATCTCTCCAGCCCTATTTTAATTTTCTTGATAGCATCTTTCAAGAAGCAAAAAGCTTTAGAGTTTACAGGTCCAAGTTATCATTTTTTAATAGTCACAGTTTCTGTGTTTTCTACAAGAAACTGAGGGGTTTCTTCCTGATGTTTTGATAGTAGGTTTTATGTTTAGATCTGTGATCCATGTATGTCTCTTATGTATACCTGAAGTCTAACTCTGAGATATGGAATGGGTTATGAGTCTTACCACTTCAGCTTATTTTAAAAGTGAGACCAATGGGATGCTCAGTGGGTAAAGAGGCTTGCCACCAAGTCTGATGACCCGAGTTCAATTCCTTGGACCCATGACCTATATCTATCACCTCTGGATATATCAACTTTCACATAACAGTAGTTGTGACTGAGACTTATGGTTTATAAAGCCTGGTAATATTTTTCCTTATACAGGAAAGGTTTGTTGACCTTGGCATGTTGTTCTAGTTATTTGTTTGTTCTAAGTCTGAAAAGAAGCCAGTCCTGTGAGTCATTGAACTTTGTTCCTCTTCAAAAATTGTTATGGTTGTATTCTAGGTTCTGTTCTTCTTCTTCTTCTTCTTCTTCTTCTTCTTCTTCTTCTTCTTCTTCTTCTTCTATTATTTATTATTATTATTATTATTATTATTATTATTATTATTATTAGTGTGTGTGTGTGTGTGTGTGTGTACATATTCATGCCTATGCCTGTTGAGGCCAGAAGAGGGTATTGGATTCTCTAGAACTAGAGTTGCAAGTAACTGGGAACAGCCTGACATGGCTGACGGGAACTGAACTCAGGTCTTCTGTAAGAGCAGCAAGTGCTCTTAGCCACTGGGTCCATCTCTCCAGCCCACAGCTTATCATCATCATCAGCGACAACAACAAAAACCTTGGGGAAATTTCATTGCATTTTAATTGATTCTAAATCAACTCAGGGAGAATAAAAACCATGGGTCTTCTGATATATAAACAGTCCATTAGTCCACTCACTGTGGGCTCTGCAATTTCTCTTCATAATGCTTTACGATATTCAGCGAATAAATCTTATACTTATTATCTTAGATTTACCCCTAAGTGTGTCACTATTGGGGATATATCTTTGCTCTTGTGTTAAGAATTCAGCTTCTAGGCTGGAGAGATGGCTCAGCTGTTAAAACCAAGACTCACAACCAAAAAAAAATAAAATAAAAAAGTAAGATTTCAGCATTTAACTATTCTTGCTAGGGCACAGAAATGTAGTTGAATTTTGCCTATTGATTTTACATCTTTGAGCTCAATACACTTGCCTACTCATTCTGGTAGGTTTTTTTGCTTTGTTTTTGTTTTTGTTGTTGTTGTTGTTTTTGTTTTTTTACTTCTGTTATTTTTCAACAACACAGTCATGACATCTATAAATGACACTATACTTTCTTCCCCATAAACACACTTTTCTCTTTTTTGTTTCATAGTAGACTCTTTAATGGTCTCATAGAGTATTAAGTTTTACTGTAGCAGTTTTCAAGCCAAGTTTGTTTTAGTTGCTTCCTCTTACCCCTTTCATCTCCCATTCTCTGGACCCCCTGGTCATCTCCCCCAGCAAGCCTCTGTTTCACTCCCCTGTAATGTGAACTTCTCTCCTCCCTCTTCACCTTCCTCCACTTCTTTCCCACCCCTTGGTCTGTCTTCCTGCACTCACACAGACAAGGACACATCAGCTAGGATCTGCACGTGAGAGAACAATGTGATTCTCCTCCTTCTTTGTCTCAGTTTCTTAGCTTAAAGCAATCATTTGTAAATCCATCAGATTTGTTGTACATTTCAGGATTTCCTGTAAAGTAATTATTGATATTCTGTATATATTAATTAGTGCTGGAAATTAATATGGTGGTACTTATTTCTTTAACCAGCTAGTTCCCCAAATAATCACATAGAGATCTTTTAATATTTCAAAGCTTTTAGCCTTAGCTGGGCAGACTATCAACTAGTTCATCTTAGTTGACCTGACCACCTAGCCCCATCCAGCTATGTGGCTAGCTATATCTTCTTAGGCTTATAATCACCCCCATCTCCTCAGATGTCTTCTGGTAAAAGCCTCTTTCTTCCCAGAGTTTCTTTCTCCTTCCCAGGAAGTCCTGCCATCGACTTCCTGCCCAGCTAATTGTCCATCAGATTTTTATTAAAGCCCGTCAGAGAATGCCTTAGGTAGGTATGAAAGGACAGAGACCCAGATTCACAGGGACTACTCCAACAACTTCCTTTTTCTTCACAGCTGAATAAAATTCTCTCATGTGTATGCACCACATTTTCACTTTCAGTTCATCTGTTGATGGACATCTAGGCTGGTTCTTTTGTCTTTTTTTCTTTTTTTTGCCATGTTGTGCTGTTGAACTTCTATTATGAAGTGCAGCCATATTTAAGAGCAGGTATCTTTGCCCCCTTCCTGATAGAGGGGGAAACTGGAGGGTTTTAAAGCAGTTACTGCTGCCATCATTTGAATCTTGCACAGCATCAGTCAGGCTCAGGGGCTAAGTTCCCACAGCATTGTTGAACAATGAGCAGCACTGGTGTCTCAAGAATCACGGATATTTTGCATCCATTTCTAGGGTGCTCAGTTGGATCCCCATTGTCTAAGTTGGGGAGGCTTTGGGCTGTGGGTTGTATGAAGTTTAAGCCGCGACTACCCAGGACATGTTTTCCTCTTCCTCAGAGGCAGAAGTCAAACATAGGCACAGCTGTTCAAATATATTCCAGACTTCTGCTCGCACCATGTCTGTTAGCATCCCATGGGCCAAAGAAAGTTGTAGTGTGTAGTTTTGTTTACACTGCTTTGTGTTCCTGGCAGGTTGCACACGCAAACTCGCCCAGGAGCTATTTCAGATTCGCTAATAGAAACCACACAGACGTGCCAGTTATTCTTAAAATGCCTTTGCTAGCTCAACGATTTGGCACTCCTAATTCTTCCCCTGCTACCCCAGGCCCAGCCTCTGGCCATTTCCCTGAAACTCACATTACTGATTGGCTTTACTTTCTCTGCTACAGTGTCCCCTTCCCCTCCCTCGCCTAGTTCCTCCCGACTCTCTTCTTTTCCCTAGCCTGCGGGCACTTGGAAGTCCTGCCTCTTTCTTTCTGCCCAGCCATTGGTCATTGGGATCTTTATTGACAGACCAAAAACCAATCGGGAGCAAGAACCTTCACTGATCAAAGCATCAGAACCACCCCCCCTACAAGTAAGTCACATGGGCAAGCCCAAAGTCAAGGCAAGGAAGCACAGTTGTCCTCCCATGAAGGTGTTGTACTGGGGTGATGGATGACACTCCTGAAGAGCAGTAAAGAATTGGGGCCAAGAATCCAGTCATGACAACTCTGAAACGAGGGGACATTTCAAACTGTGGATCGCAGAAAGGGGTCTCCCCTGGTGGGCAGTGACCACCTGTAGGACCAACACAGGGCCCGCCTTACCCTTCTGTATCACTGTGACCAATGGAGCATCTGCTCCAGCACCACTAAGTACTGGGAGCTGTGGGCGGTTCACAGCCATCCCACTCTTCAGCTGCTATGCGGGCGGCTCCTGCTCCAGTATTTACTTTTGCTCATCTGTGTTTATAATCAACCCACCAGGCTTTAGAAAGCCGTTCTTCAGTGATGGCAAAGGGGGTGGGATAGACAATGCGCCAGTGCCCTAGGAAAGCTCTCATTGGGAAATGCTGTAGAAAAAGCTGAGCTTCAAGGGACCTGGGTTTGTGTTCTGCTTCTGTCACCCACTTGCTGTGCGAGTGTTCCTCTCCACAAGACAGTAAAGATATGTGAAGTGTGTCTACCTGATGCTTACTCGAGAGGGGAGAGGGAGAGGCAGTGTGTATGTAGGATCATAAAGGCTAGAACATAAAGAGAATTGCTATTGTTATTGCTATGGTCTTAGGCTGTTTGTTAGGGAGTATCAGAGAAAAAGCTGTGTTCTGGATTCATGCTCCAAGCAAGAAGCCCGGTGCCATTTTTGGAACTTGTTTAGAAGTAACAGTTAATCTTCCCAACCCTCCCTCCTCCCCCCCCCCCCCCCCGTGTCATTCTTGTCTGAGGTCCTCTTTGTCCTCTTGTGGTAGAGGGAACTGATTTCCTCTCCTTGCCCCTCATTGACTCTCTTCCTTTCTTCATTTCTGCAGTACTGATTTCAGAGCCACCATGGTAGCCCATACCTCCCCAGGACAGGAAAGAGAGGGGAAGCGTCTGGGGATAGCAGAGGATGCCCTTGTGCAGTGACTCAAGGCAGCTGGTATATTAAGTACCACTTAACTATTTTTGTTCATTTGTTTGCAAGTACCAGGTATTGAAACAAATTATTGTACAAAACAAGTTATTAGGATAGTCAGTGGTTCACTGAATCAATGAGGAGGCTTGA
The DNA here is from genome assembly GCF_011762505.2 of Arvicanthis niloticus. NCBI lineage: Eukaryota > Metazoa > Chordata > Mammalia > Rodentia > Muridae > Arvicanthis > Arvicanthis niloticus. Next base: position 43,874,563 of record NC_047675.1, read on the forward strand.
GAACAAAGAAAAAAAGGGGTAGAAGTAAGTCAGGACCACCACAGGACCCCTTTCTTTCCCTTCCCCTCTCCTCCCCTCCCCTCCCCTCCCCTCCCCTCCCCTCCCCTCCCCTCCCCTCCCCTCCCCTCCCCTCTCCTCTCGATTGACACACAAGAGCTATCTTTCTTCAGTCTGCCCAAGGCTCTCTCATCCCTTGAGCTGAACACATGCTGTACTGGATCTTGCCTGAAATATTTTCCCTTCCACAAAGCTTGCCAAATCCCACTCACCTTTTAGATCAGAGTAGCACAGGCCAGTGTCCAGCTCCTGTATGTGCTATGCAAACACCCTCTGTTTAATAACACACCCCTGCTATGTCGTTAAATGCTATTTCACCACGGAATATATTCTAAAACCATATATAGATCATGGAATATTTACATATGGAAAATCGCTGCTCTGTGTATTTTTCTCCCCCCCCCCTTTTTTTTTTTACTCTTTCATGTCTTGCATGTGGATGTCTCTTTGTCAATGGTAAGCAAAAGTGGTGTATGGACAGACTGTGAGTAGACAGTCCAACAGACATAGCATCTACCTCAGGGAAGCTACACCAGTAAGCACCTATAACATTTTCATGAAATGGAGAAAAGTTGGTGACAACTCTGTGTCCTCAAGATCCTCTTCTCCTTACTCTGGTAATGCTGGGTCTGTGTCCCTGAGAACCCAAGGATACATTTACCCCAGAGGCCTGAGCACAATCAGCCATGCCGAGTTCATGGTGGGACAATATCTTAGTTAAGGTTTTACTGCTGTGAACAGACATCATGACCAAGGCAGCTCTTATAAGGACATTTAATTGGCCTGGCTTACAGGTTTAGAGGTTCAGTCCATCATCATCAAGGCAGGAGCATGGCAGCATCCAGGCAGGCATGATGCAGGCAGAACTAACTGAGAGTTCTACAGCTTTATCTGAAGGCTGCTAGTGGAAGACTGACTCCCAGGCAGCTAGGATAAGGGTCTTATAGCCCACACCCACAGTGACACACCTACTCCAACAGGGCCACACCTTCTAATAGTGCCACTCCCTGGGCCAAGTATATACAAACCATCACAGACAAGTAGAGGGCAAAGTTCAGCAGGTGCCATAGAAGCCCTGTTCTGAAACTATGTCACCATGTGAGACTGCACTGCACCTGTCTGGCTATTCTTCATCTACTCTTCCCCCTCCCCGCCTTCTTCTCCTCTAGACCATGAGCTGTACGGTGTGTAGGATTGTAGGGGCAGTTCAGATTCAGATTGTAGATCCTGTTCCCCAGTCGGTTCTTAATCTGTCAGTAAAGAAAGCCACGGGCCAATTGCTTGGTACAGGCGGGGCTTCCTGGTCCCTAGAGGAAAAGGATACAGATGCAAGGGAGGAAGAGAGAATTTGCCATGCTTTGGAGAGAGAAGAACCAGGCAGCCATGTGAGGTCTAGGGAGGAGAAAGCAGGGGTGGGGGTGGGGTGGGAGGTAGGGTCTGTGGCCACTCCTATAGGCAGGTGGTCAGAGATGTTTAGCAGGGACTAGGTTCAACTGATCGACTATGGTTAGGGCAGGTGGGAGGTATGGAGCTAAGAGTATTATTAAGGGCATATTTTCCAGGTGGGAGATAGTAGCACCCAGCAATTGTGCCAAGAAGACAAGTTGAAAATGAACAACTGTGTGTGTGTCTTTTATCCATGGGTTCAGTGGAAGCTGGGAGGGGGCTGGTAGCATAGCCCAATCCTGGAACTAAGGCAGGGTAGTGAAAGCTATACCCAGCATAGGATCTTCTTCCTTGAAGAATGGGTAAACGGTGTGCAGTACCAAGCATTTGCTGTTTTAGGATTTAGGTGTCTGTCTGCTACTTGCTGGGTGTGTTGCTTGCTAATGGCCTGTGGGTGAGTGTTTCCCTTGTACGACTCTGGCTGTAGGAAATGGTCTTCCCTAAGCTTATGCACCTTGTCTAAGACCAGCCAGCCATGGAGTAGTTGTCAATAGTGGTGTCTGGGACCCATCTCCTATTACTTCAAAATGAGACACTTTGAAGGGTCACCAGCTCCAGAGTCCCCATGTGATTGCCAGGGTTGTTCCACAACAGCTCCCCAGTTCAGAAACCTCTGTGGTTAACCAGCTTCTTCTTTGTCGTTCCAGGGGATTAGGGAAGTAAGCTATCCTCACGAAGGGCTCCATCTCAGAACCTGTTTCCCAGGAAACCAAAGGCATCTCCAAATTCTTGACCGTTTTCCCAGTCTGGCAGGGCTAGTAGGTGGCTTGGGAAATTTCCAGGTGGTTGGTCAACAGATCAGAGCAATTCAGTGACTTGCCAAACACAGTCTAAATGTTGAATGGTGATCTTGGGGAAGGCCTACTGCAAGGGGCTGGTGGCTTGAATGAACATGAATAAAAATAGTCTTGAAGAGCAGGTGCTCCCTTAAATGCTTTCCCTCAGCAGTTAGGCTAGTACTGCAGAGTGTGAGGGAAAGAAAAGAAATGTACATAAAAGCTTGTGTTCCCAAGGCCCCCCTGCCATGACACAAGGTGGGGACCTTTTCCACATCCCTTCTTCTGGGTCAAACACTAAAGCCCTGGCTCACCCTCTTTCAAGCACCAAATTTCACAGAAAGCACCTTTCCCTTGCAGCATGCAACTGAGACACTACCTTGTGAATTGCCTTCTCCCTAAGGACTCAAGTTACCCTGTGTTGGAATACTTTCATTGTTAGAAAACATTCTGGCCGCACACTGAGCTGATTATCAGTGTAATTGTGCTGTAATCACACCTGAGGAAACTTTAGCAAATTGTTTCTGACTGTCCGCCCACTCACGGGGGGGGGGAGGGGGGGGGAAGAGACTCAAATCTGTCAGATCAGAACAGAACAGCTGGCTTCATCCGCAGAGAGACACTCCCCCCATCTCGTGGCTCTTTCTCTATGTCAGTAGACTGGATGTTTGGGTCACAGGGCATCCACACACATAGAAAACACTCCCATGGTCATAGCAAATGGCTAGCCAGCAGCCTCAGAAATTTGGGTGTGGGTGACTTATGAGATAAGTCTCCCTTTAGCCATTTTGGATGTTAGGTTGAAAAAAAAAAGAAAGACATTAGATTATAGAGATTTAAAAATAAAGTCTGACTCTGAGTTTTAAACTTTTAAGAGGTCTGAGCTAGGGTTCCTGTGTATAATGTGATTCAGAAGGGGAGGAAAACCCATGTGAATTACTTAGAGTAGGCTGTGCTTCAGCTCAGTGGGTTAATCAGGTTAGTCTATGTTGTGCTACAGTAACAAATAAGCCATTGCAGTTAGTCAGGTTTAGGGTACACAGTGCTGTCAGGTAACCTCTACAATCCAGGGCATGGTTTGTAAGGCAAGTCACTTCTCTTTACATTCTGCTTCAGGGTACAGATGATTTTACTTTGGGCTCAACTGTATATTAACAAGCAGGCTCAGATATATCAACTGCATTATGGCAGAGAGAGCAGAGAGAGCAGAGAGAGCAGAGAGAGCAGAGAGAGCAGAGAGAGCAGAGAGAGCAGAGAGAGCAGAGAGAGCAGAGAGAGCAGAGAGAGCAGAGAGCATGCATAACCTTTTTTTTTTTAAAAAAAAAAACTTTGTGAAAAGACATGTTTTCTATGCTAACATTTCATAGAACAGAGCTGCTCATATAACCATGTCTAAAGCAAAGGAGATGGGAAATACTGGGTGGATACAGAAATATTTGGGGGGGGGGTTCTACAATTACCCTGCTACAACTAGGTTTTAAAGTGTGTGCCTTCCAAAGATTTGACTCATTGATTTTAATAATGTTTGTGTGAAAGAATCACCGTGTGCCTTTTGTGGTTAATCCAGGGCTAAACTCCTGACATGCTGTGGTGAGGGAGAGCTCCATAGGCCCCCAAACAGCTGACCATTTGCTTTGTGGGGAAGTCAGATCTGCAGACATGAATGACAGCAAAGAGGATGGATGATGATTCTGTGGCAGCCCATGGCTCCAAGCACTGGACCTGTATTTGGATGCTTCTTGCAGGCGATCTGTTACCTTAGCTGGGTAAGGGAACACACAGGGATGCTCCAGTAAAAGCTAGTAAGTAAGCTCAAAGGCCTTACTGGGTAGTGCGACAGAGATGTAGGTGCCATTCCCATTATTCGAAGGAACCAGCTTCATAGACATAGAGGGAAAGGAAGAACAGTGGTTGGACAGCCACGCTGATTGACAGCCCATATTTTCGACCAGAAAATATCATTCTTCAGTAAGCTTCAATGCAGCTGCATGTAACTTCTTAGCAGGCAAACCATCAACCTTACCCTACTTATGTGTCTGAGGAGGAGGAGTAATATACGGCCTTCCATATTCATTTCAGCAGTAGATTTGCAGTCTCATTATTTGTTAAATTGGTTGCAAGTGACACACAGAGATGCTCCAGTAAAGGCTACAAGACCAGATGGGAGAACTGGTCTGTTTGTCCATGGTCAAGCCAGAGTCAGTGGGACATTTCCTCCAGATCTGGTGAATCATGTCTCTGAGGTCCAGAAATCAGCCTCCTGTCTACCAGACTCAGCCACACTCCTTGATCCATGGACAAGTGGAGGCTGCTCTTTTCTGTGCCTGTGTGAGATTCCCAGGGAGGAAGCAGAGATGCAGTGAGAGAAGTGAATTCAAAGGAATGGCTGATAGAGATGTAGGGCCAGCCAGAAATCTGGTTCCGTCCATTCATCATTCAGCTCGCCTCATTTTGCCTCTATTGTTATGTGGGGACTAAAACATTCATTTAGAGAAGAAATCGTCAAACTTTAGTGCTTTGAGATAATTTATGCTTTTCATCAGCTCACCAAATTGAGAGAACGACTCGACAGAGGTCTGCCATCAGGCGATCTCAGCCGAGGATTCTTTTATATCGTTCACACAAGGAGCCTCCTTGGAGACGCTGGTAAACAGTCCAGTGGTCCGGAGATGTCTGAGAAAGCGCACTTGCAGAACCAGAAGGCGAACAAAGGGCTTTTGCGGCCAGGAAAGGCACTCGCGGGGGACTTGTCGTCCAGGGCTCTGCCTCTGATTGGAAATGCAATCACTTGGCTCTGTTTAGCTGAGTCCAGTAAGGGGCCATTGGCAGCAACACTCCACTAACTAGAAATCTCTTCTGCAATCAAATTAGGCACAGCCACAGCATCCTCATGACACACACTGGCTATCACAGACATTTTACTGCAGAAATACTTTTTAAACATTAATTATGCCACATATGATGTGACCCAGATAAAATATGGGCGTATTATGACTTGTCTGTGGTTTTGGAGTGTGTTGTTTAATCCTTGGCATGGAATTAATAGACGAAAGTGGGCCGGGCATTTTGTTTTGGCTTTCGTCTGTGGGTACTCCGCATCTGTGGGGTGGCTGTGGAGGGGTTTGGGTTCACGGGCACGGGAGATGGCCACCGGCAAAACACGTGCTGTGTAAGCTTCAGGACCTGAGTTTGAATCTCCAGCAACCACAGAAAATCTGAGTGCGGCAGCCCACATCTGGAACCCCAATGCTGGGGAGGGGTGCGGAGGCAGGAGGATCTCCTAGAGCTTGCTGGACTCCTGGTCTAGCTGAGCTGGCGAGCTCCGAGCTCTGGGTTTCAGTGAGAAACCCTGTCTCAATAAAGCAAAAAGCAAGTGAGGGTGACAGTGATATTGACTTCTAGAGCACCTCCTACCCTGCTTACAAGACTCCCTTTCTCATCTTTCTCTCTCTGTCTCCCTCTCTCTCTGACTCTCTCTCTTTCTGTCTCTCTGTCTTTCTCTGTCCCTCTCTCTGTCTCTCTCTCTCTCTCTCTCTCTCTCTCTCTCTCTCTCTCTCAGCTTTTGACCTCTCACTTAGCTGACCTCCTATACCTCATGTCTCCCAGGAGATCCATAAAGGCACCCACATACCTTGGAAGACTCTGGGATGGATTTGAAGACCCATCTTTCAATGACCCTCCGCTTTGGCCAGGCAGAGGCATCCTTGGCCAATGTAGCTACTACTGTGTGTCGTGTATGGCTGCTGTGAGGGACTTATCCTCGAGGGCCCTTCAAATACAAGGGCTTCAGCTCAGAGCACGGACGTGGCTTGGCTAATAGCTTGCCATCTAAGTAGCTAAGCCGCGTTCCACTCCACACCTGACCCTGCTATCTTCCCACAGTGGTGGTGTTGTTTTCTTGGGTTTTGGTTTTTGTTTTTTCTCTAAAGCAGTGGATGTCTTCTTTTAGATAGCCTCTGATATGAAAGCTCACAGACACGCAATGAAAGCAAAGGAGTCAAGGTGAAGAAAGCATTTGCACAGAGCCCTGTACCCCAGGCCCCTTCCAGCTGCTACCCTGCTAACCCCACAGACCCAGGGTAAAGGCCAGTATGTTGTACCCCATTCTGAGGGGTCAGGTATTATGATGGTTGTGTGTTTATAGAGTTATGCTGTTATGTGCTGGGGAACGGACTCTGGCCCCAACCGAGAGCTGCCTCCGTCTCTAGGGAGCTTCCTTCTCTCTGGGGGAATGGAGATAAAATACTTGAGAAAGTATATTATAGGCTATATGATGTGAGTCCATGAGTTGTGGAAACAAGACTGGGAGACGGGAAGCTTGAAAGAGGCAGGACTGTGGTGTTCACCAGGGTGATGGGCGAAGGTCTCAGTGCGAAGGTGACACCTAAGCCAAAGCACCCAGCTGAATATCTAGCTAGGGCAGGGTGGTTCCCAGCTGTGGAAAGACTAAATGAGAATCTGGAGCGATAGCCACCCTTGGGCGAGAGCAACCTGCAGGGATAGAAAATCAGAAGGCATGCCAGGCAGTGGTGGCACACGCCTTTAATCCCAGCACTCGGGAGGCAGAGGCAGGCGGATTTCTGAGTTCAAGGCCAGCCTGGTCTACAGAGTGAGTTCCAGGACAGCCAGGGCTACACAGAGAAACCAAAAAAAAAAAAAAAAAAAAAAAAAAAAAAAAAAAAAAAAAAAAATCAGAAGGCCAGGAGAGCAGAGTGAGGCAGGGAAGAGAGTGAGCCACAAGACAAGCCCGAAGGACCTTATGGAGCAAGAGAGATAGAAAACCAAAGGACAGGGGCTAGAGAAAGATAGCACATTACTTCTTTGGAACCCTGTGTTGCTGACTATAGGCTATTGCAGTGGAAACTTAAGGGTTCTTTGGAAAGCCAGTTGTGTTAGATGGTGCTTGGCTAAGGCAGACACGTGAAGGAACATTTCCCCGAAGCAGACACAGGTGAAAGGATGCTGTTAAGATAAGCATATGAAAGGAATTCTTCTCTAACGACACACATATATTGGTCCGCCTTACACTGTGTAGTTGAGCTCCATTTGTAAGGACTCCATAGAGAGAGAAACAAACAAAAAACTTCTGGCAGTGTGCTGCAGTTTCTTGCCGCTTCCATGGATTCAGGCTGATTGTCAAGAGTGATGCCAGCTGAGGCAGACGCACGTGCTGAGGCAAGACCCGTGGAGGACACATGATGTTTGGAGGGAGTATAAAAAGGACTCAACAGACAGTGAAGGGGCTGAGCTAGGCTTGCTTTTAGAGCTAGCTGTGCAGTGCTTGTTGGTCTTCATTGATCTTAGCTTCGCTGAAAGAGGCACGACTGAGAACTGTTGCCATCCCTCTGGGGTCCCTCCTGCTGACTTGTGCTAAGGCTGAGGCCTGGCTGACTCTACCAGGTAGTGCTACTGCTGCTGGTTCCTGTTTGCTATCCCGACTCTACCGAACTGGACTGCTGGCGTAGCCATGACATATTTGCAAGCGGATCAAGCTGTCTCTGCTGACCTGTGAATTGAACTGCCGATTTCCAGACAACACAGATGGGAGTTGCTCCAAAGAACGATTCTACTACCTCTGGTGGGTGATGGGCTACAAGGGAGGTGAGAGCATTTAAGAACCATCATTAAAAGTAGGCTTTGAAAAAAATTAAAGTTACAGGCTAATTCTGACCCAGATTTGCCTGGAGGAAGGTATTGAGGGAAAGGGTGTTGTACGCTGTTTTTGTTCATCCTGGTTGGTATTTTACCACCTGTCTTTTGGATGGCTTCTACGAGAAACTGTGAAGTTGAGAGAGAAAACTAACACACATATGTGCATACAAGCTCATGAGTGTGTGTGAGTGTACATTGGCTTGGTACACAATGTGGATGCATGCTTGTGAGGATGTGTGAGGGTGAGAAAATATGAAGTTGTATGAGTGTGACCCAATGAGTGCATACATGTGACACTGTCTCTCTGTGTGAGTGTATATATGAGATTGTGTGTGTGTGTTTATGTGTACTGTGTATATGAAATTATGTGTGTGTGACTGTATATGTGAGATTGTGTGTATGTGTAATGTGTATATGAAATTGTTTGTGTGTATGTGAATGTATATGTGAGATTGTGTGTGTATGTGACTACATATATAAGACAGTGTATATGTGTGTGAGTGTGTATATGCATGTCTGTGTGTGTGAGTGTATATGTGAGATTGTGTGTCTATGTCTGTTTGTATGTGAGTGTATATATGAGATTGTGTGTCTGTGTGTGTGTCTCTGTGTGATTGCATATATGAGATTGTGTGTGTGTAGTATATATATGAGGTTGTTTGTGTGTCTGTGTGTATGTGAGTGTATATATGAGATTGTGTGTGTGGTGTATATATGAGATTGTGTGTCTGTGTGTGTGTGTGACAGATAAAGAGGAGAGAGAACAGAGAGAGAAGAGGGATGAGTGAATGAATAAATGAATGAGTCAGTACTTGTAAGGAAGATGAGAACACAGACTTGATTCTAAGGTAATCAGAACCAGATCCCACAGTGGGATGCCCCGCAGAGTCTCCATCAATCATATGGAAGCCAATGGAGGGAGTGAGGGACAGCCACACACAGTCCTGACACAACCCTAGTGAGTGGCTTGGAGCCATGCTCCAGCAGCTGATCCCTGTCCTGACCCTTCTTGAACATCTTTTTCAAAATCAGTTATCTGACATCTCTGGGAGAGGTGCATCTCCCTGCACATCTGCTTCCCGTGTCTCACTGCCTTGGACCACTGGGGTGTTCCTGCCACCTTCATGACACAAGTCTGTAAGTGCGGCTGGTTTATTGGTGTGACTCAAGAGCCCAGCCATATGTGAGACTTGGGAAGAGTTTAATGTTTACGAAATTAATGGGGATCTCTTCACTTTTTGCCAATGTTCTCATCAAAAGCCTGTCTATATGGAATCCAGGGTCCAGAGCCTCACTGTGCCTGTCTTTAAAGTGTGTGTGCATGTATGTGCAAGTGTGTGTACACATGTATATGTGTGTTCATATGTATGCGTGTATGTGTGTGTTTGTTTGTATGTGCATGTGTATGCATGTGTATGTACATGTGTATGTGTGTGTGCATGTATGCAAGTGCATTTGTGCATATGGAGGCCAGAGGTTGATATGAGTCACATGTCTTTCTCCCTTACTCCTCAAGATAGGGTCTCTCATTGAACATGGAGCTCACTCATACTAGCTAGCCTGGTTAGCCAGTGAACACCAGGGATCTGCAGGCTCTGCCTCCCCAGCACTGTGATTATGGGTATGTGCCACTGTCCCTGGATTTTTATATAAGTGTTGGGAATACGAACTCCAGTCCTCATGCTTGTTTGATAAACACCTTACTAACTGAGCCATTTTGTCCCAGGCCTCTTTAAAGCATCCTGGGAGATCAGTCATGGAGCCATTGATCAGATCCATTAGCCTGGCCAGGTGGACTTGATAGTCGTTTTACATGGTTGCAAGACACTGCTTTGTGGTCTAGTAAATTGTACTCTTTAAGTAGCATCCCGGGATCTGAGCAGCAGTGAAGCAGCAATGGGGCATTGCTTAGGTCTGGGCAGAGCCTTGGATAATTGTGTTCATGGATGGGCAATGCTGGGGATGGAATGGAGATGAGGAGGCAGCTGAATAAATGTGTCAAGAAAGCAAGTTCGGAAAGTGTATCTGCTTATTGTAAGTTTGGAAGAAGGAACTAATAACCATGGGCAGCTGGGGTGATGGGACGATGTGGAAGCAGGTGGAGCCCTGGTCATCTCAGACACTCTGCTGGGTCAGTTCCGGCCCTTCTGGACCAGCATCTTAGTCTGCCCTTCTAGAATGGCATCTTAGGTTCCTCTTGGGGGATGGCGTATCTGGGCTCAGAGTTTCTGTGGTGCTGAGTTGCTGCCTGGGGAGCCGTTGGGAAGAGAGATGCTGGTACAGACGACACACCACGGAAGATGGTCCCTGTGCGGCTCTCAGTGGAATCTGAAGTGCTGAAGGAATCAGATTAGTAAGATTCATGAGTGGAGGAGAAATTGGGTCACATGCCACCCCAGGAAGTGGGAGATTGTGTGTGTGTGTGTGTGTAGGAAAAGGAAGGGAGACTCTGCCATGGAAGGATATAGGGCAGTGTGGATTGTCCCTGTAGGGAGGTGGCTGTCATGCCAGAAGGCCAAGGGCTATCCCAGGTTAGGGGGAGCACAACAGAGTGGAGAGGAATCAGGAGACTCACATTCAACCACAGCTCCACTGCCTTCTTGCTGTTTCACACAGGTGAGCCCTAACCAGGTGTGTGTGTGTATGTGTGTGTGTGTGTAGATAGATAGATAGATAGAAAGAAAGAAAGAAAGAAAGAAAGAAAGAAAGAAAGAAATAGTGAAATAGGTAGATGAAAGAGGGAATGAGTGCAGTGGAAAAAGGAAAACATAAGGCCATGCTGGCTTGTGAGGTAAGCATGCTAAAATGTTATAGTTAGCATAGCCGAGAACAAAGACCAGAGTAGATTATGGTGCAGGCCAGGTGGGCATCTGGGGGAATGTGTGGCAGAGAGAGATAACAGGTGCCAAGCTCTGAGGCTTGGGTTGAGAAAATATTAATTTACTTGAAACTCACAGATCCCTAACTTTCTGCATCTAGAGGGTCGTGGGCATATCTGAAGCTGTGGGGGATGAGAAGCATCCTTCTGTTTGGTACTTACATGGTCATCATCAGGGCTGGTACCGATCATGTGCCTCTCAGTTGATCTAGGGAGATCACGTCTGGGTAGCAATAGCTCAGAACGTCAGTGGGCCCAGCCTCCTCAATGAGGACCATAGTCCTACTGCCACTTGGTAAGCAAGGATATCTTTTGGAGAAGAGAAGTAGAAAGAGCCTGAGGCCCAAGTGAATGGGGCAGCTGCTGGTGGGCCTGGAGGATCCATAGGAAAAGAAAAGGAGTCAACATCAGCTGGTGAGCTCATTGAAAGGATTCCATTATAATTGGGTTCTCTTGAGGAAATCACAGTCTCTTACATGTGTATTCAAAGAACTTGTCAATCACAGACAGGAAGAAAGTCAAGTCAACCCTTAGGCAGGGGCCAAGGTACATTCTAATAAATGGTACATGTCGGAGAGAATGCACTATTTTTGTTATGTGTGAGCACGGTAACCTGAGCAAAGTACTATCAGGTGGGTCTATTTTTCCCGCCTATATTTTCCTTATGTGTCTTAGCTTTAAGAAAATTGAAGGTGGGCAGTGTCCCATGCCTCTGATTCTAGCATTTGGAAGGCAGAGGTAGGAGGATTACAAATTTGAGGTTAGTCTGGGTTGCATATTATCTCTCTCTCTCTCTCTCTCTCTCTCTCTCTCTCTGTCTCTCTCTGTCTCTCTGTCTCTCTCTGTCTCTCTCTCTCTGTCTCTCTCTCTCTCTCTCTCTCTCTCACACACACACAATCTTGTGTTTTATATCCTGATTTTTTTTTAAATACAGGTTCTCATGTAGACCAGGCTTGAGCTCACTCCATAGCCAAGGATGGCCTTGACCCTTCCCCACTGTGTTCTTCCTGCATCTACATCCAGGGATTACAGATATATACCACCATGCCCAGTTTTGTGCAGTGCTGGGCATTGAACCCTTGATTTCAGGCTTGCTGGCACTCCACCAAGTGAGCTGCCTCCCGGCCCTTTGACCTTTTAAGATCTTAACGCACAATCGTTTCTGTTATTATGTAACTTTCTATAAACATCACGGGATCACATCTCATTACACAGCGCGTGGACTTACCACACTGCTACTTCATCAGCTTGGGATGACAGTCACCCCTGTTATAAAGAAGACCTCACTGTACCTCCCCCTTCATGACTTTTTTTCCTGTTGCTTTTTCATTTCCTCGTCCAACATTCTTGGGTCTCTTTCCCCTAGAATCAATTTCCAGATGTAGAATAGAATTACTTTAGTAAAGGGTACAATTTCTTCAAGGCTGTCAGAATCAATGTGAATCATCTTTATTTTCTTCTCTATTGGATTCACTTTCTCTACTCAGCTTTGTTTCCCCCGTGAATTGGAAAAGCATTTTCTCTGTGTCGTTACCCAGGATGCCTCCATACGTGAAGAACAGGAAAGGTTCAAGGGTACAAGGTACTTCTCTCTGAAAGTTCTTTAAGCTCCCGAGTCTCATTTCTGCAAATGATGGCCTTCTCTTAACCCATGTAAATCTTTAAATTTTGTTAAATTACTCTCCTTAAAGAGGGATGTCCACAGATAACCAGGATGTCTAAGTGGGTGGGCAGTGTGCTTTCCTGGTGGTAAGAATTGCCGAGCTTGATGTGTTTAAGGTATGAGGGGGGTGATTTAAAAAGCTTTTAGCAGTGCTATCAGGTTTGTTTTGTTTTAATTGTTTTATGTGAGTTGAATTGCTATGGGTAGATTTATGCTCTCCTTTGCAAAGTTCATTTTTTTCTTTTTTTTTTTTTAAGAAACGGGGTGCATTTTACAAAATGATCTTGAAATGGCTGGACACCCTTATCTTTTTTTTAATGGTTTTAAACTCCTATTAGACTGTAATGGGGTTTCCACAAATAAATTGCTACATTTAGTTGAAAGATATCAGAATCCCAGCTGACCTGCCCCAAGCCTGAGGGGATCTTGAGCCACACTCTCTCAAAGGCACACCATTTGTCTCTCCTCAACGAAGCCCAATTTCCAGGCTCCATAAAAGAGCAGAGGCGTATTGACTGGACAGCCCTGCCATTCTGACTCCTGAAGGCTGACAATGGGCTTCCATTGCCGCATTAGGCTGACTGGGGAAAACAATTCTTTAAAAGCTCCCGATAAATGACATAAATAAACCGGCGAGGAGCCAGGGGCCTGCTCAGACTCAGCCGAATTATATGTCCCTGTGACATATTGTTGTTTGAGGACAATGACAAACATTCAGACTATCCATGGAAGCCACTGGGGGAACTTTTGTTTCTCTCTAATAGCCCCTGAAGCTTTTATGTCTAATAGTGTGTATAATGAGTCCAGTTTCCTAGCCCCTGAGAAGAACGATTGGGGTTTTTTGTGTGTATGTATGTGTGTGTGAGGAGGGAAAGCCTCTGAGGTTTGCCCAGCAGTGATGGAATTCAGTCCATTATAAGGAAGGCACTGCTCCTGCCTCCAGGGCAAGTGGAGAAGAGGGGCATGAAGGTAAGGTTACAAGCCAACATGCTAAGCTTGGACTCACAACCAAGTCCAGGTTAGACTGGGGAGTGATGTTACACCAGATTGTCAAAGACGGAGGGAAAGGGACAAATTCAGAGCTCAGATTCTAATCCAGGCCACAGAGGGATTCACCTTGGCTTCAAAGATGCCTGTGCTGGATTCTCCCTTGTAGTAGAAACTGCAGCCACCCTCCCCTCTCTTAGGCTTGGATATTTGCATGCTGCAGTAGGCCTGGGCTGAGAATCTGCTAAAACCACATCCTGAGGTGTGCTTTCTGTGGCCATACTGGGTGACTGCTACACTGCTTCAGACCCACTAGGAGTAGGGAGGTGGCATCTGTTTCCATTTCCTTGAAGTTGGTGTTGGGATGTCAAGGTCCTAATGCCAGATGTCCACGTCTGCCCACAAGGTGATGGCATACTGCTTCTCTGAGTCCTACTAGTTGCTTTCATCTCTGGCTCAACAATGTCATCACTAAGAAAACAGAGAAAATGCTCAGGTATAGCTTAGCTCCTTCCTAACCTGATAAACTCACAATAGCTGCAGGTGGAGCCCAGGTATCTCCTAAGGAGTAAACATCTGACTGGATTCATCATTCAAGGCTCTCTCTCTCTCTCTCTCTCTCTGTGTATATATATTATATATAAATATATATTATATAATATATAAATATTATATATTTATAATATTTTATAATATAATATAAATATTTATAATATAAATATTATGTATTTATAATATTAAATATATAATGTATAAATATATATTATATATATAAATCTATCTACATATAAATTTATATATATATATACATATATAAAATCTCCCTGTCTCTCTATCTCTTTCAGTGTCTCTCTATCTCTCTGTCTCTGTCTCTGTCTCTGTCTCTCTTTCTCTCTCTCTCTCTCTCTCTCTCTCTCTCTCTCTCTCTCTCTCTCTCTCTCTCTCTCGTGTGCACACATCTATGTGTTTTAGGCTTAAGGAGGAAGTGTTCTCTGTCCTGACAAAGGAGAATAACAATAACAAAGAGCCCAGCCAGGTCCGCAGCCCGGAGCCTGGATCTCCAGGACTGGGGAGAGTTGGAAGCCATCCTTCCTTCGAGCTGGTTGCGCAAACTTAGAACCTTTGTACTGAGACTGCAGGTCAGAGAGAAAGCTGACAGTGGGTAAGAAATTTAAGACTATCCAACCCCAGACAAGGATGGGCATCAGATGTTACTTTGTCACAGAAAGTAGAAAGAAAAACCTTTGTCTTAAGAGTCTCAAGTCAAGCTGAGCACTGTGTCAAGATCATTCTGAGGGCAAGGCCAAGATGTGATTCATGAAGGAAAAAGAACCTACTAAGGAGACTGGGATTCAGGATAGGCTCCTGGCAGGCCGAAGCACAGTTTCCCAGTGGGTTGTCCTTGGGATAGTGGGTGGCGGGATCTTGTGACAGGAAATACTAGAAATGAGGCCAGTAAGACAGGCATGGCGGCTTTCCTGAGACTTTAACTTGGGGGAAGGGAGCCAGCTGTGATCAAAGAGTTGATCAGGTTCTGAAAACTAGACCAGGTTTTTATTAATTGTGCTGTGTGGGCTAAAGTTTGGTAATTGTCCATTAGTCATCATAATGAGGGCAGCCATGGAACCTCCTTGTGGTGACTCTCAACCTGACTGGGTTTGGAGTCCCCTGGGAGACACACCTCTGGGAGTGTCTGTGAAGATGTTCCCAGACAGGTTTAACTGAAGGGTGAAGATGAGGCACACCATTTCTTGGGCTGAAGGCACAGAATGAATAGAGAGAAGAAAGTAGGTGGACTGTAGACACCGTTGTCTCTGGTTCCTGACAGCAGGTGTAACCAGGTACCTCATACTCCAGCTGCCATGCCATAACCCACACCATAATCTGTACTCTCAAACTATAAACCAAAATAAAGTCTTTCCTCACTAAGTTCATTTTTTCATACCAATGGGAAAGGGAACACATGCTTTTTATGTGCAAACATCCTGGCCTTGTATTGGAGGCATTAACAGATGGCAAGGTAACACAGGAGTTATTGAGTCCTGTTGTTAAGAACTGTTGACCCCTCTTGTTGATGACATTCATATCTTGTGTGAATATTGTAAGTGTGTTTTACAGGGACGGAGTTACCAACATGTAGGGATATGCTGGGTTATTCAGGCAATGTCTTCTCAGAGCTGGGCTGGAGCTCTACTTATGGACCGACCTGGCCTAGGCCTTCTGACAGGGTTGAGGGACTGTAGGTACCCCAAGAAAGCACAGGGATGAGGTCAGAGAAACCTGCTTCAACAGCCAATAGGCAAATTCATCCCACATGGTGGACTTGAACCAAACATTTTCCAAATGACGAAGATTTCCGCATAGTCTGATTCAATGTGTGAAGCAGGAAGG
Organism: Arvicanthis niloticus; assembly: GCF_011762505.2. Taxonomy (NCBI): domain Eukaryota; kingdom Metazoa; phylum Chordata; class Mammalia; order Rodentia; family Muridae; genus Arvicanthis; species Arvicanthis niloticus. The sequence continues at coordinate 43,890,413 of NC_047675.1, forward strand.
GGGATAGGTACACTGGGCAGACTCAGGTGCCAGGCTTTCTGGTCTGTTTTACTCACCCATCAGATGTCTGTAGGCTCTGGTAAAGACTCGACGTTTTTAGCAAAAGCCGATTTTGTTTTTGCTGAATAACCTAGGCAACTGAGACAACTCACACATTAGAATTGTTATCTCTAGCACACTAATAATGTGCTGCCCAGTTGTGTGAACCACCACCCAAGCTAGTGAGTTCTAGGCCAACTTGGAGCAAATACTACACCCTGCCACTGACAGATTGACATCCTGGTTGATTAGAAGCTTACTGAGAACATTTCATGGGGTGAGTTTTTTCCTCAGTAACATTTGCCCCTTGTTTCTGCCATCTGTAGTCACCTCAAACCTTACTAACTTTGGCTTGAGTCTAGTCTTGAGGGGTTTTCTAGTACCTTGGCCTTATGGGCTAATCTGGTGGGGTTTGGTAAAGCTGTCTGAGCAGGTTGCAGGTTACAGTCACAGAAGTCATTTGATTTTCATTCCCTCGAATTGGGGACACCACCTCACTTGGACTGGTATTGTCAGCCTTATCTGGCAAGCCATTAGAAGTGAGATGCTCTGGGTGGAGTTGGCAGCCTGGGCTGTGAGCAGCTCTCTCAGCTGACTCTGAGGCAAGTGTCAGAGTGATCAGGACCAGGGGGTGTGAGTTTAAATACGGCAGCAGAGGCAGAAGGCTCTTGAGGCCAACCTGTGCAGTGGGGACGGATCCCGGGAGTTTGTGACACCAGGGTTCCTTGCACCTGGTTAGTGCTGAGAAGGTCGAGAGGAAAGTTACCAATCATGGTCACACGTGGGTTTCTAGTGCTGGGGATACTGGGATGCTGCTCATGTGGAAACAGAACAAGGCTGTACTTCTAGGACTGATGGTCTTTGAGGCCCTCAGCTGATGAGGGATTGGAATATCCATGGTTACAAGAGACAGGTATGGGGATTCCAACATTAGGGGATATGCTGAGGCTGTTTAGGAGGTAACTCCTCAGAGCTAGTTGGGAGCTTTGCTCACACGACCAACATGCCTCCCTCACAGAGTACCAGCGATCAGAGGAGGAGGACAGAGCTTACCATTCTCCAATTTTTGCCTGTGTCCAAAGTACTCAGACGCACACCCTGCCTCACAGATGACATCTTCCTTACAGTCAGTAAACACAGTGTGCAGTAGACTGTGGCGTTATCCAACAATTTTCCGAGACCTCTTTCACTGTCTGTATAAAACCAAGCGGCGACTCCCTTTTTTGGGAGGGCAGCAATAATCGCTCTCAACGCTCTGACAAAAACACAAGAGGTATAGGCAGATACATACCAAGTACTCTGAGCCGTCCATTCCTATGGATTCCTCTGCTCAGAAATACCCCCAACTGCACAGGTTCTCAACACAGGCACCGCACCCCGAAACACCCCCCTACCCCCGTGTATCCAGATGCTACACAGGAGAATTTTTTTCCCAATAGTTTATTTATTTATATATTCACTTTACATCCTGATCGCAGGCCCCTCTGTCCTCTCCTCCCAGTCCCACCCTCACACCCCTCCCCCATTTTACCTCCCTTCTCAGAGAAGGGGAGCCCCCTCCCCGAGGGTTTCAACCCCCACTGGAACATCAAGCAGGACTAAGTGCATCCTTCCCCACTGAGGCCAGACAAGGTAGTGCAGCTATGAAAAAGGGAGCCAAAGGCAGGCAACAGAGTCAGAGACAGCCCCTGCTCTAATTGTTAGAGGACCCACATGAAGACTAAGCTAAATATGTCCTACATATGTGTAGGGGGCCTAGGTCTAGCCTCCGCAAGTTCTTTGGTTGGTGGTTCAGTCTCTGTGAGCCCCCATGGGCCCAAGTTAGTCAACTCTATAGGTCTTCTTGTGGTGTCCTTGACTCCTCGGGCTCCCCCAATCCTTCCTCAGTCTCTTTCACAGAGACTCTTGTTTGGCTGTGGGTCTCTGCATCTGTTACACAGGAATTCTCTAAGGTCTGGGTATGGTTGGAGGAGTAATTTTTGAGATGTAGTTGATGGCACCAAGAGGTACCATGTAAACAGGGTACCCACCCCCACACCCCCGTACCCCCACACCTCCTCCCCCACACCCTCACACCCCCTGCAGTCAGAAGGACAGAAGGATCAAGTAGCAACCTGGCTCCTTGTTCTCCCTGGGTCTATTCACCAAGCCATCCATCCATCCATTTGCCACTGGTTAGGAAAATTGCATCCTCCTCTTTGATTCGGGAAGGTGGAAGGGTGGCATTTTGGTCCAGGCTGCAGTGTTCCTGAAACTTTGTTTTAGTTTGAGGGAAATGGGACATTTTTTTTCTGGATATTACTGGTTTTGTGCTTTGTCACATTTCCTGGCTTGCTTCAGCGTGGAGCTCGGCTTTCTCATATATTCTTGGTGAAAATTAGACTTTTCAAAAACAGTTTCCAGCTTGTAATTAGGTTCCTTGCATCTGGCATGTCCATTGGCTTGCACGGAAGAGACTCCGGAGTCTCAAATAAGATGCCTGAAATTACTTACTTAGGTTTTATGTTGAAAGCCTTCAGGTATATAAGAGGTTGATAAAATAAAACACTGGGGGAAAAACCCATGTAAACATAACTCAGCTTTAACAACTGCGGTGGCTTGAGTAAGTCATAGACATTTGAATACTTGGTCTCTAGTTAGTGGGTGTTTTAAGCACGATTAGGACGTACAACCGGCTTTATGGAGTAATACGTTACTAGGGGTGAGACACGCAGGTTCAAAGGGTTCATGTTATTCCCGGTACCCACTTTGCTGCCTGTTTGCAGTTCTAGATGTGGGGTCTCAACAGCTTCTCCCACCAGGCCTTCAGTGTGCTGTCCTGACCTGCATGTAACCATCTGGAACTATAAGCCCCAGTACACCCCTCCTCCTGTAAGCTGCTTTGGTCATGGTACTTGGTCTCAGCAACAGAGAAGTAATGCCATGTGTCTCATAGCTGCGTCTATGTCTACCCAAGCTCACATCTCCCCACCTCCTCCCCCTCACTCGTTCATTTAGAAGCAAATCTCAGTCTTTACATAAGTCGTATCTACGTATACTTCAGGATGTTCAGAAACTGTTAAGTGCAAGCACAGTAGCGCTGTCATGTGTAAAAAGTAACTGTCAATGCCATCAGACAGTATCCAGGCACTTTCAGATTGTTGACAGGAATATATATATATATATATATATATATATATATATATTTGTTTCATTATTGTTATATTTAAACCAGGGTCCAGTGGAATCCTATACTTTATGGTTGGTGGACATGTTCCTGACAAAGTGATTTTGAACCATCCCTTGCTCGTAGCAAACTTTGTCCTGTTTGGACTCTAAAAGCCTCACATAAATGCCAAGAGGTTGAGGCCACTGTGTCCTTTCTCCACAGCTCAGTGATGGGTTCAGCAAGTACACCATCTGCCGGATTCTGGCAGCAAAGACCAGAGGGTCAGGTGGTAGAAAACATAGGTTCTGGTTGCCAGGGCCCGAGCTTGGGTCTAAGCTGCGTTCAGCCTAAAATGTGGTCATGTTTTCAATACAAGTGGGCAAATACCAACATGGCATTTACTTGATGAAGAGCAGAAGGGAAAAGACTTAGAGCAAGAGATCAAGGTTCTCCAAGAATTGATCAGAAGGTGGGGCTATCTACCACGGGGCCAACACCACTAGATTTGACGCATGTACAGGAAGCGTGAAACATGTGTGATTCAAGGCTGTAGATGTGAAGACTGAGGAAAGACAAGGTCTTTTTTCAAGGTCGAAGGCTTGATAATATCTCCCTAAGTGTAAGGATTCAAGCTTCCATGCCAGCATAGGTGCTGAGTGTGGTTGAGGTTCTTGGCCTCTGCCTTAGTTACTTTTTTCACTCTCCTTTGAAATACTTGAGGAATGCAACTTAAGAAAGAGAGGGGGCTTACTTTGGCTTACAGTTTGATGGTGCCTTCCATCATGGCGACATGGCTTCGGGAGTGTGAGGCAGCTGCTCATACCACTCTTGTGGTCAGGAAGCAGAGAGATGAACGGTGGTGCTCAGATTGTTCTCTCTCTCTGTCTCTCTCTGTCTCTCTGTCTCTATGTTTGTCTGTCTCTCCCCCTCCCTCCTTTTCCCTCCTCTTCTGACCAGGATCCTAGCCAGAGGGTGGTGCCACCCACACTTAAAATGGATCTTCTCACCTCAATTAACCCAGTCTAGAAACTCTCTCACATACACATACATTCCCAGACGCTTGTTTCCATGGTGATTCTAAATCCCATCAAGCTGATAATTTTAACCATCACAGCCTATGCATTGACTGTAGTATTGAGGATCTATAGCGATGTGTCTTAGGACACTGCTGTGGACACCCTGCCTTCTTTAAAGGCAGGAAGATATGGGAGGACCTGTCTACCAGTTCATCCATCTGCCCCATGTCTGCCTTCTCCACTCGCCTCTGCTTCAGCAGAGAGGTTCTTCTCGCGTGGCTGAGGCCAACGGCTTTTGGCAGCCACATATTATTCATACCAAGAAGCAAAGGAATTTCTCTCTCTCTCTCTCTCTCTCTCTCTCTCTCTCTCTCTCTCTCTCCTCTCTCTGTCAATCCAAGCAATGACATCTGACTATATATTATGATTTGAATGTATCATGTCCTGCTGAGATTTGCGTTTGGATACTTGGTCTCCAGCTAGTGGTGTCTGGAGATTGTGGGCCATTGCAGACATGGGCCTTGCTGGAAGACATAAGACTTTGAGGAGAGCCTTGGGATTAGAGCCTACCTCCTCTTCAGTCCTGGTCTCTACTTCTTGGTCAGTGCTGTGTGAGAAGTTGTCACTGTATGACCCAACCACCATAGACCAAACCTCGTCAGTTGCCTCGTTTGCCTACCATGATGGGCCATATTCTCTGACTCGTCCAGTCTAGCTCAGCGACCGTGTTCTGGGAACTGGCCACTCTAACAGGTAAACTTGGGTCATGCATCTATCTGCCTGTGTGACTGAGGCTGGGGAAGAGCAACAAGGTCATGCAAAGTGAAGGTCGGCCATGCTCTCCTTCACATTCCTCACATGACCCCAACCGACTAAGGGAAAGCCTTGGGGTCAGTCCTCCTTCCAGTTTTAGAATTTTGAGGTTCATTCAGTTTTACACAGTGTGGTTATCATTTTTCCAGCCACACTGTTCCATCCCTGTCCCCATCTCCAGCAGAGAGGAAGCAGAAGGCAGGGGCAACACTAATGGTGAACTGGTACATAGTTCCAGTTTCATTGGTGATCTGGAACAAACATAGTTCCAGATTCATAGTCAGCAGGTGCCAAACCCTCTTACTCCACAAGCCACCTGCCAGTCAAAGCATCACCTCAGCCTCCTGTTCTCTTTGTCTCTTCCCATTTCTCCACGAGGACTTGAGTCAAAGTCTCCAGGACAATGTGGGGAGGGCAAGCATGAGCAAGAAGTAGGGCAGTGGGACAGAAAAAATGCAGACTTTTGAGTCTCCTTTTGTATGCACGTGTGCACACACGCTTGGGGAACAAAACCCGTGGCAGTTGATTCAGTGCTTGTTGAAATTAGTTCTAAAGTCCCTGCTGGGTGTGACTGACCATCATCCCAGTTCTAAGAAGCCCAGGAGGCAGCAACACATGAATTGGTATTTTTATGACAGTTCCCACGAGATTTTAAGAATAAAGCAGACGTTTGACAGCCTTCTTTGAAAGCCTTACAAACCCTTAAGGAACAAGTCCAATTTTAAAAAATTTATTTTCCTTTCACAGGTCCGTATATGCATTCGATGTATTTTTGGCCATCTCTCCCCGTCTCCTCTTTCATTCTTCTCTCACTGAACCCCTTCTTCTCCTCAGCAAGTCTCTCTCCTATGTTCATGTCTGTCTTGTTCTGTGACCCAGTGGGTTTAATCAGGGTGGGGAGTTATTTACTTGAGCATGGACATGGGGAGAAAAGTGACCCCTTCTCCTCAGCAACCTAAATTACCTGCCAATAGCTTTGGGGGGGGCAGGAACCTCACAGACCCCTCCTCTATCCACACTGGAATGTGCAAGGTCTATGGTGTGCAGGTGGCCACAGCTGCCTGTGAGTTCAGGAGTTCAAGGCCTTGCTAGGTCCAGAAGCCAGCATTCCACAGACTTCTCTCCGCCCTCCTATCCTCGAATTTCTCTCTTCCTTTTCGCTCAAGTTCAGTTTTTGACAAATACCGATTTAGACTGTATACACCAATGGCCTACTTATAATACCTTTTCCACTTGTTTTTAGAGCAGAATTTGAGTTTTTTCCCTTGAACCTTTGTATTTATTTTAGCTTGTGTGTGTGTGTGTGTGTGTGAGTGTGTGTGCATGTGTGTGTGTGTGTTGTGTGTGTGTTTACATGCCACACCATGTCGTGTTGTACCTGTCATGGTCAGAGGACACCTTGTAGGAGTCAAGGCTCTGGCTCTGTTTCCATTGGGTGGGCACCAGGGATAGAACTCAGGTCCTTGGGCATGACAGCAGGCACTTTTACCCATTCATCCGTCTGCCCCTGCTTGTTCACGTATAAAACAAATCCCCACCCCCCCGTTACTTGGGACAGCCCATGGCTTATCTTCTTTTTTACATCATGTCTTCTATAACTTGTGTAGGCTAATCATTGGGTCAGGACCCTTTTACCGAGTGGTTACTAAGAGAAGACATCTTCTTCCTATAATCTACTTTAAAAACAACTTGTGGGGAGCCGAGCCTTCTGCAGCAAATGACTGGCTATTGCCAATACTTTCCTTAGATCCCAATTAGATTAGATTCCAATATCAACATGGCAAAAAAAAAATAGGTTTGAGTTAGAAACAACGGCATATTAAAAATGCAAACGGCACAGCTGAACTCAGGGGACGCGCTTCCCAGACCGACCAAAGTACCATCAGAAACACTATAGTGGTGTTATGAAATTTTAATTCATGATCAGGATGTCTCCTCTCAAGTCCCAGTCTGACTTTCCAACATATCTTTCAAATTATAGTGGGACTTGGTGGATAAGTTTTTAAATATCCCTTAAATTGCAAGCAGATGAACATTTGGCCCCAAATACTTTGCAATTCTTACTGCGGCTAAGCTGGGAGACTCAGCAAGAAGAGTTACATCAGCAGCAAGGGCTTTGCCTCTCCTATCTTACATCTCCCAGCAAGCAGAATGTGTCTCAGGCACGCACTCCAAGTTATGTTTAACAATCCCGAGACATCATCTCTATTCAGCCGCACAGCCTCCGGTGGAGACGAAGTGAATATTAAATAATAGAGGGGGCCTGCCATGAAATCCTGCTGTTCTTGGGTGAAGCTCAGCATTAGGGTGACTGATTTTCTTTTTTCTTGATGTTAGATTTGCATCTTGTTTCAGAAATAATACGCCTTAAGCTTTTAAAATGAGTATTTCTGAGAGACCGAGGTCAGGGACAGTCTTGAGTACCGACGGCGTGTTCGTGGAAAGTACGGTCTAGCCATGTGCAAAGACAATGTGGGGAAGTTTTACTCAGATGTGACTGAACTTTCAAGATCTTGGGTAGGTTATGGGGAAGGGAAGGATGGAGTGTTTTGAGGTCACTAGGGACCTGAAGCGCCTGCATTTGGAGATGATCTTAGAGCTGTATCAGCGACCTTAAAATAACACTCATTCATTAGCCCACAATGTGTGGCTCAGAAATCTACTCAAGGTTCATACTGCAAGTAGTTACCAAGCTATGGACTGGAGCGAGTCTTCACCTAGGTGGTTTTGCTTCTGCTCTTTTCTCCTGTTTGTTAGTAAAATTCAGTTCCTTGAGGCCCTGTCTTAGTTCTGAAAGGCTGCCTGCATTCCTTGTCCCCCCATGGATCCTCTGTCTTCAAGCTGTCACTAAGGGGTGAGAGCCTCCTGTTCTGTACTTGTGACTTCCTCTGTGGCTGGCCGCTAGACACAGATTTAAAGGGGTCATGGCTGGAGACAGGCTGATCCCAGGTAATATCCTTATCTTAAGGTGAACTGATTTGGGACACATTTATATCTACAGTGTTTATTTGTGCCCCATAACACAATATAGCCAGGTGAGTGACATCATGTTTACAGTCTCAGAGAATCTGCAGGGCGTCTACAGGGCCAGTCTATGAAGGAGGCATTCTCCAATGCTACATACTACAATAGTATTGGTCACATTCTCACCTGCCACAGCAGGCCTGGCTTCCTCCTTGGGTGACCATGGGCTCTGGGTGAGCATTGTTAGAGAAGAGGAAAGAAGGAGTGAGGCTTGAAGACCAATGGTCAAGATGCTACGTCATCTAGGTGGCAGAATAAACCCATCAGTCTACTAAAGCAACAGGCAGCTCCTTGTGTCCTTAAAAACACTGAAAGGCTAACACAGTTACCTGAAATTTTAATGAGTTGAAAACAAACGTACTTAGAGACACAGGAAAGGCCTTGGCCTTTTCTTTCACTCTTAGGAATCAGGAAAATGAGGAGACATATGGTTCTGAGGGCATTGTTCTGTTCTCTATCTGGCCTGGGGTCATCACCCACCTACATTTGTGTCTAACTAGGTGAAACAGTACTGTGTAAGCACATGGATACACACACACACACACACACACACACACACACACACACACACACACAAGCACACAGCTGCCAAGGAGGACTAGACCAGGTTGGTCTTACACAGTAGATACGGAGTTTTGTTGTTGGAGAAGAATATATTCACTGCAAGTTCACAAAGCAATGGTCATAGAGCAAGCTCTCTCACCTACTCGATGCCATTGGTGTTTGGGGCGGGCATTTATTTGTGATGGAAGCGATATTGTGCAATATGAGGTGTCAGCTCCTGGCCTCTACTCACTACATACTGGTAACACAGGCTCTGAGTTCTAGCAACCAAAAATGTGAGCAGACATTGCCAAATGTTTTATGGTGACTCGGGGAGGCAGAAGGAAAGAGAGAGTGGAGAGGAAGAGCGAGCTTGAGAGAGAGAGAGAGAGAGAGAGAGAGAGAGAGAGAGAGAGAGAATGAGAATATGAAACCATAGTAAGTGACCTAGTGAACTCCTTGCTTGAGTTGTGATAGAGTGGTTGATACTGGAATTACTACCTTGGCTTCTTGCCCTCCTGACCTAAGGACCTCCATGTTGTCCAAGGGCCATCACAGACAGATTAAAAACAGAATGAAAAAAGACTGAATCCTACACAAGGAATTAGTTGGGGAGTCTGTCTAATCAGGCATTGGAGACTAAGGTTTTGGTGATCCAGTCTGAGAGACAAGGTCTTGGACGTCATCCTACCGTTAAGAATTGGCAGGATGGGTCCATTCAGCCCTTGTCTTAGTTAGGTTTTTACTGCTGTGAGCAGACACCATGACCAAGGCAAACTCTTATAAGGACAACATTTAACTGGGGCTGGCTTACAGGTCAGAGGTTCAGTCCATTATCACCAAGGTGGGAACATGGTAGCATCCAGGCAGGCATGGTGTAGGAGGAGCTGAGAGTTCTACATCTTCATCTGAAGGCTGCTAGCCAAATATTGGTTCCCAGGCAACTAGAACTAGGATATTAAGGCCCACACCCACAAGGCTACACCTCCCAACAGTACCACTCCCTGGGCCAAGCATATACAAACCATCATAGCCCTCCTGGAACACTTTGAAAAACTCCTCATTCTCGTGGCCATACATATCTTGCTTCCATTGTAGAGAAACAATGGAACGGCTATTAGGAGTGAAAAATCCATAAACATCAGGAGAACTGGGGATCCATGACCCATAAAGCTGATTTATAAAGAAAAATTTGCCAAGAAAACTTGATTGCTTTTATTGATAGAATGGCTAAATTAGCAGACGAGAGGATCTCGGCAGAAGTCATAGATCTTACTTCTGTAATGCCGCTGATATATTAGCTCACAAAATTTTGCTTGACAAATTAATTCAAATTGGGTTGGCGGAGGAGTTGTCGGCACAGATTGAGAACTGGACTCGGCTTCATAAAGCCACGGTAATGACAAACAGCCAGGGATGGATCTGCTGTGAGCTGCCCAACGCACGCCTGGAAGGAAGATTTGGCTTCAGCGTCCCTGAATCTCTTAATCCCAAACTGAGAAGGGACCAATAAATGCAAGGTGGCCAGCTTTGAGAGCCTGATCACTTAATGGAAAAGCCCAGAAGACTACTGGGACTTGAAGGACAGGAGGAATAATTGTGTAGATAGCTTTCTTGAGATGAATTCCCAGGGAGAATGAACAAGGTCGATCCTAGGGCCTTCAGGATAAGCTGAGGGCCTTGTCTAGTGTGCTCAGAAAACAGAACACGTGGTTAATAGTAATTATTTTTCTGCATGGGGGAGCTGTCTGTCCTGATGTGAACACACAAATCCCAGTGTCTAAGTAGGGCCAGGTAGGGAGATGGCAGTGACACTGAAGAGTATGTCATCTGTCCAGCAAAGAGATACAGCAGCTGTGGCCTGTGTCAACCACAATATTGGCTGAGAAGCGCTAGAGCTGAGAGGCATGCTACCCAGTGTCACTTTCTGTCCAGGTAGGCAATGCTGGGCAGTTTCTGGATACTTACATACATGGTAAAAAATATTAAAAGCAAGAAACTGGCTACTGCAGAAGTCAGGGAAGTGGCTATCCCTGGAGGCTGGTTGAGGTTGTGTAGAAAGGCAGGTGGTCTGAGGGAGCTGGCTGTAAGTTATCTGTTGACCTGGAGTTTTGATTATGGGGATGTTGCTTTAGAATCACTCTTCAAACCATGACTATACTGAATGCACAAATTCATCACAAAGAAAAGGAAAGAAGAGAGTTTGTGTCTATACATAGGAAGCAGTCCCTAGCCAGCTCCCATGGACCACCGCCATGTGGGAATGGGGCCAATGTCCTCAGACCAAGCTTTTAGAGGAAACTTTAAATAAGCTTGTAACTAATTCTAAAGGTATGTAGACAGTGCAAGCCAACAACACAGGCCAATGAAAACAGGGCTAAAGGTGACATTGTGCCTATGGATGCCAGTTTGTGACTTCTGCCCCCATCCAAGGGGTAAGGAGAAGGCAGGCGTTTCTATCCTGGTTTATTTAATGGTGTTCTTTGCATGGCTTGTCATCTGGGAAAACTCATGACAATTCCTAATGAGTTAGTGAATCTTTATTCTTGTGAGTTCATTTTAGCCGACACTCAGAAAATTTAAGAAATTTACCCATTATTAGTACGCTAAGAGGTGGGAGATCTAATCTTTGACCCAAGGCAGGTTTAATTGCAGAGCCTATGCGCTGACTGGTTATCGTGAGGGTCTATGAATAGGCAGTGAGCCTAGCGCCTCTTCTGATCCCCTGACCCTGGCAGACATCACTAATTGATCAGTGCTCTTTCCTGCTGAGCTGAGACCTGTTTTCCACTGCACTTCACCCCAGCACTCTGGGAGCCCGCTTATAATTAACTGCAGTTGGCAAATTATGCAAACTTCATTTCCTCTTCTGACATGATGCTGTTTGATTCCTCCAGGGGGTCCTAGGGTTGGGGTAGATGGTCTGACTGAAGGGTGGGTGTCACCGAATGCTAGTGTTGCTAGCTTCAGTCTGGTGCTTTCTGTAGGGTCCAGAGAATCCCAGCATCCGCCTCTTGGGAAACTGGATTCTTTCTTCTGGTGGCATTGGCAACATGGCACCTTCCTGCCCGAGAGCATGCTAGTCAAGTACTCTCCAGAGCCTGAAGTGCTCTTTGTACAGAGAGGTCACCTTGATGTCTGCTCTCCTCACTTATCTGGAGAAAGAAGAGCATTGCCAAGAGCGACTAATGGGGTGTTAAATGATCTTTAGAAATGGCAAGAGCAGTGATGTGCATGGCATCAGGAGGTTAGTGCAGAGAGAGAGGGGGTAAGGATCATACCTTGTAGTCAGATATTCTTCTCTTGTACTGTGGCTGGAGAGACACCTAGGTACAAGCCCATTCTAGAATCTGCAGATCATTAAAGCCGGGTGGAACCAGAGGATACCATGGCCCATCTGTATCATTTTATAAATGAGACCTAGGGATAGGCATGGCTCTTTTAAAGAGCCAGGATGCTTCACCCATCACTCTTCAGTGAAGCACAGCAGAAGATAGAAGAACAGCCTTGGGTTAGACTCTATTTTAAAATTACTGGCAGTTTTATGTGTTGGCGTGTGTGTGTGTGTGCATACGTATGTGGGTATACCTCCATATGGTTTCATATGCATATTGTGGGTGTGTGTAGGTATACCTATATGGGCACATATGCACATATATGTGCATTCATGACATCACAGGATGATGTCAGCTATTGTTTGTCAATCACCATCTATTTGTCTTGGTTTTTACAGTCAAAGTCTCTAAGCGAACTATAGCTTTCCAAAGCTGAGTTAACACCCCAATTTTGTTTAGCCTCTTATCTACAGGTGCAGAAAACAAGAAAACATCTGGGCATATTCTGTAGAGGAGAGAGAGAGAGAGAGAGAGAGAGAGAGAGAGAGAGAGAGAGAGAGAGAGGAAGAAGAAGAAGAAGAAGGAGGAGGAAGAGGAGGAGGAGGAAGAGGAAGAGGAAGAGGAAGAGGAGGAGGAAGAGGAGGAGGAGGAGGAAATGTAGGGAAAGGTCCATGGGTCCAAAGCCTGGAACAAAGCTCACATCTTTTAATATACACATGAATGCGTTTTTATAAAATCTTCTAATGTTGTAGCAAATGACACGCTGTAAAGCCTGTATTTCCAAGGACTTTGATAGCTACAACTCCGCTCCCTTTGAAGGTAGATTTATGTGGTCATTTTGACTCTGTTATGTCATTTTGGAAGGATAACACAGTATTTTTTTATAAGGAAATATTACCTCAGAGCTACTGAGCGAGGCAACACGCCTCAGCAGACCTCCGCACCTCCCCACTGGGACTATTCTCCAAGGGGAGTTGCATCTTAGTTCCAGAGTGTGGGGCACAACTGAGAGCTTCCTGCTTTGGGCATCTCTTAATAATAGTGGAGTCCAGGCTTTATGAAGGGAAAAAAGAAGCATCCATTGAGAACAGAAGCCATCCTGTTCTCAGAGGCAAGTGTACCATGTCCTGGTGATTTTTTTTCCAATTCCTTTCCAGACAGCTGTGGCCTCCTCAAGGGTACTGGTTACAAGCTGGAATAATGGTGTGTCATGGTTAAGGATGGTGTAGCAGATGCTGTTGGAGGCAGTGAAGTCAGGACCCAGAGCATAGAAGTCTGTAAGAGTGAATACTGAGCAGAGAGCAGAAGCTAGGTGTATGGTTATAGGATAAGACCTGGGCCCAGGTTAGTTGCAGGCTCCACAGTCTTATCACATTCATTTTTTAGGTTTCCTGGTGACAGTAAAATCCGGTGTATTTGTGGGCAGAGGTGGGAGAGTCCATAGATGATAGACAGATACCATTTAGATGACTAATGGATAAGGGATAGAAGTTCTAGACATATAGATAATGTCTATATAGTTAGTAGACTCATGATGGTGTGATCAAATTCCATTGTTTTCCATTGTTGCTATAACAAATTACTATAGATTTAGTGCTAGAATAACAGGAGTTGGTTTATGTTTTCATTTAACTTAAAATCTTTCTATGTTGCCCAGACTCATCTTGAGTTCCCATCTCTGCCCCCCTGAGTGTTGGAACCAAGGGTCACCATGTCTCGGAAACATGTCTATCCAGTAGCTGTATAAGTCATGGATTGTTACGTTCTTGCTCTGGGTTTCTTAAAATCAGGATCAAGATGCGGCTTAGGGCGTGCCCTTTGCCCTTCTTGTAGGCTTAGTTCTAAGGCTCAGATCAGTTCCTTTAGTGGGAAGACTGGGCTTCCTCACTACCCGCTTGTCCTCAAGGACCTCTCTGTTGTGTGAGTTTTTGGTCCTTCCCCCAGCTTCCTCAGAACAAGCCATGATTTCTCTTTTGCCAACCCTCTGTTGCTTATTCCGTGTTCAAGGGCTCTTGAAGTTACATTTGGATCCACATGGCGAGCTCATAATAATCTCCCTATTTTAAGGACAACTAAACTAAGCTTAGATATATATCTGCCAAATTCTCTTTTCAGTAATACCTCCATGTGTGTGTCTTTGAATTATTAGCACTGGGGGGTGAGAATCTTGGAGAACAACTTTAGAATTTACCTGCCACAGAGAAATGACTCAATGGCTGGAGAGATGTTATACACAGGCAGCAGATTCGTAGATGATAATTTGGTGGATGAATAGGTAGGTTGTTAGATAATAGGTAGACGGGGGGGGGGGGGATGTCAATTGAAATAATATGTTAGACGCATAGCAGATCGTAATTGTGTGACTACAAATGTCTCTACAGCTAAGGTTCGCACAGGGCTGGAGAGATAGATCAGCAGTTCCTAGCACCCCCATGGCTGCTAACAACTTCCCTTAATATCAGTTCGAGGGGATCTGACGCCCTCTTGTGGTTTCCTTGGGCACCTGAACTCACACACACATAATTCAAAATAATAAAATTTCTTAAAAAGCCCACAGAATCCCACTCAGGAGTGAGTCTAAGGATATCATTATGTTCTGGCCCGTTTTCCTTCTTCCTCCTTCCACCTTTCTGACTCAGCTAAATGTTCACTGTGTATCCTGTGTATCTGAGCTTGAAGCTTTCTACAACAGAAGCTGATACAAGAGTCAGGTAGCTTTTTCCGTTTTTTATAAGTAAAAGACCCATACCCCATCTCTGTGATCGGTGTATTCAAAGCCACTCACTGAACACCTTCTTTATGGAGACGCTTAACGGCAGTGCCACAATGATGTACAAGACAGACACAGGCTCTCACAAGGCTCACTGTGGAGTGGGAAAGAGTAATAGAACACATAATACTGCTGGCTATCATGTGACCAATGCCACAAGAAGTAGAAACACATAACAGACCGCATCAAGGGACCTCAAGACCAGGCTTTCAAGAAATCTTGGAAAAGTTTATGCATCACAGGATGGGAAGAGATTGGTTATGTAAGGGAAGTGGCCGCCTTGAACAACCAAACCTCATCAATTCTAATTCAGTAGCACTGGTTATTTCTGTCCCTAATTGCCCCTGCATAGATCTGTACATTTGCTGCGGATTTAGGATGTCTTCATACTTTCAAATGCAAATGGGCTTCTGCAGAAATGTCTTCTGTTTGTGTAACTCAGCAAAAGTTCTCCGGGGGCCCTGGCAGGGATATGGGAGTTGCAGCTTCTGATTCTGACTTAATTTTAATTTTCGTTTTAAGTAGGAAGAGTCAGTGCTTGTCAGAGGTGGGGCTGTCTCAATGATAATGGCACCTCTCCTCTAGGAAGGGGGTCCTGTGCCCTGGCTGCCCCTGCTGTGCCTTTGGAGTTGAGTCTGCCTTGAAAGAGAAAGCTGTACTCAGAGGGAAGTGCTGAAGCAGCAGGGTTCTGTGGAGTAGTTCTCTGCCTCTGAGGTGACATCACTCTGGGGAGTGTGTGTGTGTGTGTGTGTGTGTGTGTGTGTTGCTGTTGCGTGCACGTGCTCAGGAGAAGCAGGACAAACAAGTGCCAAGGACTGAGGTGAGGCTCCTGCCCTTCTGTCTCGTCCTTAAACTCCAGTCTCAGATCACCTCAGGATGTATGCAGTTCAGCTCCTCAGTCAGTTCCAATAGCTTCCAGGGAAGAGGTGTGCTGAGGAATTTGCTACAGTGGCTGGAAACCAGCCTTTCTATTAGATCTCCAGTGGTGCTCTGTGTCCTTTGCTACAGACAGTGAACAGAGCTTGCAAAGGCACTTAGCTTGTGTTTCCTAATTTGTAACTCTGGGGCTGAGTTTTAAAAAGAGAGCAGAGCCCAGTTCTGGGCTTGTGTTCAAATCACAACTTTATCCCACTGGGTCAGTGTCGGAACTTCACCCAACCTCTGTGAGCCTCAGTTTCTCCACCTACAAAATCGACTTAAAGAAATAATGGGTGTCAGGTTTAATTCCAGTGTTTGATTATACCTATCATCACTGCTAAATATCCTACATGGTTCTCATTCTTTACAATCTTTCACTTTGAAGAAAAGGCCACCAGGATCTCGTTTTATTGACCACAGCGGAATGTGGCTCTTAAAGTATGTAAAACGAATAGCTGTCAAGAGGGGTTAATAAGAAGCAACAGATGAACCATTTTAGAGTTCTGCTTTCTGATTATTTTTTGGGGGGGAATTGAAAGCTCAAAATTAAACTGAGACATTAGACCAAGTATTAATGTTGGTAATGAATTTTAAAACAAGGAGAAAAGGTACACCTCTAATTGGATTTTGTGGCACAATTTAGAATATATTTTGTGGGAAATATATTCATGGGTGTTAAACTTTACGCCAGTGTCTGCATAGATATGGGTTTGTGTTGCACACTAGAAAGTGGTTCTGGAAGGTTAGAACTTGTGTATCATGCAAGGGGACTAGGCTGTAGCTCTTAGGATGTTTCTGGATTTCTGAGAGTTGTTCTTTGTCTGCTCTCACTAAGCATTTTCACCATGCTTTCACAGAGTCTAAAATCTTTAGTTGGCACTTCCCATTTCTTGCCTGTGTTTTTATTAGTAATGAAATATTGATAATTTTATAAGAGATATATAAATCGTATCTGTCAGGAAAGATGACAAAGGAAGGACGGAATGGGAGCTTGCCTCTCGTGCTTCAATTAATTTAGATGAGGCCATGACCTACCTGAAGTGTTTGGGGGTGATGTAAGCCGAGGACTGGGAAAGAATGACTATGTTTATTAGAGATGAAAAAAATGTGGACAGTTAGCCTATGGATAGGAACTTTCAACTATTTAATTTTAGATTTTTTTTACTTTATTTTCAATTGTGGTGTGTAGGTGTGTGTGTGTGAGGGGGGGAGGGGCAAGGGGAGGAGGAAGGAGAGGGAGAGGGAGAGGGAAAGGGAGAGGGAGAGGGAGAGAGAAGGGGAGGGGCAAGGAGAGGAGGAAGGAAAGGGAGAGGGAGAGGGAGGGGGAGAGGGAGGGGGAGGGGGAGGGGGAGGGGGAGGGGGAGGGGGAGAGGGAGAGGGGGAGGGGGAGGGGGGAGGGAGAGGGAGAGAGGGAGGGGGAGGGAGAGGGGGAGAGGGAGGGGGAGGGAGAGGGGGAGGGGGAGGGAGAGGGGAAAGGGAGGGAAAGGGAGAGGGGGAGGGGGAGGGAGAGGGAGAGGGGGAGGGGGAGGGGGAGGGGGAGGGAGAGGGAGAGAGGGAGGGGGAGGGAGAGGGAGAGGGAGAGGGAGAGGGGGAGAGGGAGGGAGAGGGGGAGAGGGAGGGAGAGGCAGAGAGGGAGGGGGAGGGAGAGGGAGAGGGGGAGGGGGAGGGAGAGGGAGAGGGGGAGAGGGAGGGAGAGGGAGAGAGGGAGGGGGAGGGAGAGGGAGAGGGGGAGAGGAAGGGAGAGGGGGAGAGGGAGGGAGAGAGGGAGGGGGAGGGGGAGAGGGAGAGGGAGAGGGAGAGTGAGAGGGCATATGGGTACCTGTGCCAGAAGAGGGAACTGGATCACCTGGAGCTGGAGTTAACAGTGGTTGTGAACCACCTGATATGGGTACTGAGACCGAACCCATGTTCTCTTCAGAAGCAGAAAGAGCTGTAAAGGTGGTTCTGATGCTGAGGTCCTTTTCCCCAGTTGGTTCTTGATCTGTCAGTAAAGAAAGCCACGGGCCAATTGCTGGCTGGAAGGTATAGGCGGGTCTTCCTGGTCCCTGGAGGAAAAAGGGAGATGCGAGGAAGGAGAGAGAAGAGTTCCCCATGCTTTGGAGAGAGGAGAACCTCTGTGAGACCTCAAAATGTAGTGGTCACACAGGCCTTTCCTACAGGTGTGTGGTCAGGAGAGTTTAGCAACTGAATAGAGTAGGTGGGAGAGACGGAGATAAGAAACTGATCAGGGCATGCTTTTCCAGGCCAGAGATAGCAGTGCCCAGCAACTGTGCCAAGAAGGCAAGTTAGAAAGGAACAAACTGTGTGTGTCTTTTATCTGAGGATTCAAGGGAAGCTGGGAGGGGGCTGACAGTATAGCCGATTCCCAGAAAAAAGGTGGGTAGCACAAACTACACGAAACAAAGAACTCTGAACTACTCTACCATCCCTCTATCCATAAAGTGAACTAAAGTGAACGTTCATATCCCTGGCTAGGCAGAAAACATCATCTAACTATTCCTCACTGTGCTAGTTATACATCCATATGACACAACCTAGAGTCATTGGGAAGAGGGAACTTCAACTGAGAAAATGCCCCATCAGGTTAATCCGTAGTACATTTTCTTGCTTGATGGTTGAGGTGGGAGGGTCCTGACCACTGAGGGAAGTGCTGCTCCTGGCCTGGTGGTCCTGGATATTATACTAAAGCAGGCTGAGGGAGACATGGGGAGCAAGCCAGTAAGTAGTATCACTCCAAGTCCCGTGCTTCAGTTACTGCCATGACTTCCCTGGAGGATGGAGTTATAAGCTATAAGATGAAATAAACCCTTTCTTCTCCAGGTTGCTTTAGGTCATGGTTTAGTCATGCTATTTTATTACAGCAATAGAAATCCTAACTAAGACATTCACTGATTCTGAATGGGTTGCTAGCACTAGTTGTTAACAAAGAGATGAAAAATAGGCGAGCCGCTGGTCTCCTGGAGCTTATTAAAGGTTTCCAGTGTCCGTTGGGTCAGAGGACCTACCTGTCCTGGGTGCCGTCAAATCATGCAGTAGGGTGAATCCATAGGAACCAAGGTCTTGACAACGAATGAGAAAGAAAAAGGTGCTTCAGAAGGAGTGTAGCAGCCCTTGCCATTCTAAAGTCCCTCAAGGGACGAGCTGGTAGCCAGAGGCCTTGACTAATAGAGATGGTGTGGACTCTGGCAGCTCTGTGAAGTGGAGAAAGCTTTTGCGACACTTTACAAGTCCGTGAATCTCCAAATGCCAATCCATGGTGACACACGCAGAAGTCATCCCTTAGACTGTTACACGGCACAACTGTTTGCAGCCTGCATCTTCTTTAAGGGTCAGGAGGGAAGTGGGAGAAGAAAGCACAAGTCTATTTGGTGAAAGCTAACTGCTGCTCTGTTTTCTTGTGATTAAGACATTTATTTCAAACCAGCCTTGCTAGCAAAGAGGCTTCTAATCGCTGGTTCCCTTCAGCCCCTGTCATGACAGATTAACATTAATAATTTAGAGAACAGCAGCATTAAAAGTAATTACAAACTGTCAGGAAGATACAAGAAATATGACATAGCTCAGAGCTTCTTTTCAGACCTCAAATATTATTTGAGGGGAAAAATAATTACATTTTTCCTGTTCATTTCCTAATACAAATAACTTAGGATATCTCATAATTCTTGAAATTTGCAATTAATTCATCGAAAAACTAATGTCAGGTTGAAAGAAAGGCCCGTGTGGTCACAGATTTCCACCATGGAATGATTCCTTAGGGCACATTTCCCAATTGCCTTGTCAAAGCTCCTTTCAAATGTGTTAACACAGCAGCATGAATAAATCAGCGAGCATTTAAAATATAAATGGTCTAAAGTTTAATTGTACACCAGCTTAGCGTCTCCTGTCTAAATACTAAATACAAGGACCTCACTCCTGATTGAGGTATCCGGTCCTTTCAATTTACCTATGCCATCAGAGTCTAGACTCTTAACAACCCCTTGTCTGACTCATGCCTGTTCTGTCTTTCGTAGTGTTTATTCTCAAGTGAAAAACAAAAACAGGGCTGAAATTCCTATCTCTCCCCCGCTTCTCTCTCCCCTCCCTTCCCCCTCCCTTTTCTCGAACTGTTACTGCCTTGGTCCTCCTCCCCCATTGCTCCTGCTGTCTTCTCTTTCTTGCTTGCTGAGCATCCCTGAGTGCAAGCTCCAGGAACTATAGCCCCAACCAAGTTACACACACCTCAAAGATGTTGAATAACGCCCTTCCCCAGACTTCCCCTCTCTTCAGCTCTTTCTCCTTCATCACACCTTGTGTCTTGGTTTCTTTTCTACTGCTGTGATAGAATATCCTGAAGGAGCAACTCAAGGGAGAGAGGGCTTCTTCTAGCTTACGGTTCCAGGTTCCAACTCATCCTAATAGGGGAGTCAGTGTGTGTGCATGTGTAGGGTGGGGGTGCGGGGGAGACAGGATCTTGAAGCAGCCCGATGCATCACATCCACAGCCAGAAAGCAGACAGTGGTGAATGCTAGTGCCCAGTTCCCGTTCTCTATTTATACACAGCCCAGCCAGGAAAGATGTCACCCACATGGACTGGTCATCCTACACCCATTAATGCAACCAAGACATCCCCCATAGACATACCCAGAGACCCGTCTCTCAGGTGATTCTAGATCAGTGGTTCTCAACTTTCCTAATGCTGTGACCCTTTAACACAGTCTCTCATGTTGTGATGACTCCCCAACCATAAAATTATTTTTGTTGCTACTTCATAACTGTAATTTTGATACTGTTGTGAATTGTAATGTAAAATATCTGTTTTTTGATGGTCTTAGATGACCCCTATGAAAGGGTTTGCTGGACCACCCCCCGCCCAAAAGGTGTCATGACCCACAGCTTGAGAACTGCTGATTCTAGATTCTGTCACATCCACAATTATCATCTATCATCATATGTGTGCTCTAACCCGAGGAAAAACAAACCCATGGATGGATAGTTGTTGATTTTGTAATCCTTGTCATTAATTCCAGAGAAAGAAGTAGAGGGACCAGTGTCTCCTCTGCTAAGGACCTTTGTCTAAGAATCAGTCATGTGCTGTCTGCAAAATTTACAGGTCACAAAGCTGAACATTCGTGTCAGACTTGTGTTCTGTGGCAGTCATAGAGTCCTATATTCATTGTTTATAAAAATAGAAAATCCTTAGCAAAACATTGATCAATGATTCAGTAGATTAATTTGATTTCAACAGATGGAAGTGGACCAGACTAGGGTATGTTGGGTCCTGCTCTCCTGTCCCTTCTTCCAGTAGGAAGAGAGAGAGGAGACAAGGATGCCACATGGAAGGGTAAGGGGAAGGAGGAACGTCACCACATTTTAAGTCTGCTTGTCCCTAGAAAGCCGCCATTTTATGATGTTATTTAAATGAAAGGTTGTAGGGGTTAGCCCACATGCAGTCCCACTGGGGGTCTGCTCATACTTTTGTCCATTGACTTACATCTAAAGGGCTAACCTGGTCTTGTTGTTGTTTGCCATAGATGCACACATTTTTGTCTAGCAGCCTCTGTCTTGCTACTGTTATGGCCTCTGGAGGAAAGTCTTTATATGACAGTGTGTGTGTGTGTGTGTGTGTGTGTGTCTGTGTATTTGTGTATCTGTGTATCTGTGTGTGTGTCTGTGCCTGCCATGGCATGTGTGTGGAGGTCAGAGGAAAACTTTGGAAAGTTGATTCTCTACTTTCACCTTTCCACAGGACCCAGGGATTGAACCCCTGTCTTTGAGGCTCATTGCAAGTGCCTTTACCTGCTTAACTGTCTCACTGGCCTCTTGCCATGAAAATGTATCCTGACACAGTATCTTTACCCTCTAAGCACCTAGTGTAAAACATTTTTCCCCCATGAGGAAGGACTTTAAAACATTCCTTTGTGTTTGTGGAAGTCATTCCCATTTACATTACAGGACCAGGAAAGCTAGATTATCATAAGAAGAAAATTAAAAACCACCATGTAGTGTTAAAAAACATTTTCTTTATCTTCAACCTTCTGAATTTCTCATGTGCTGATACATAAAAAAAAAAAAAAAAAACCAAAAACAAACAAACAAAAAAACCCACCTGAGCCAGCAAAATGGCACAGGAGGCAATGGAACTTGCTATGCTAGCTCGTTGACCAGGGAGCCAGTCTTAATTCCACCTCGGTCAAGGCTGAAGGAGAGAGACAGCTCCACAAGGCTGCCATCTGACCTTCACATGACTGCCGTGGCACACGAGCCCACACAAAAACACTATGTGCATGCACATAAAATATAACAATAGTAACAGTAAATAAATGAAAAAAGGGATCCAACTAAAACAATAGAATAAACTGTATTGTTCTAGCCATTTTGGATGAGCTTGCTCTTTCAACGGTGTGTACTGGCGTTATTCTTTATTAGTGACTACACAGCCGATGAACCATTTCTGTGGCTTTAAGCCATCAAATAGCTTAATTTCAGCCATTTTTATTTGAGCATGTGCTCATATAAAGTACTGATCATTTAGATAATTCCTACTTTGTTACCATGGAAGTTGCCTGTGATGGACATACAGTTACCTTTGTATTCCCTTAGTATTTAGAACACTATCCAATAGAGTCTGCAGGTGTCCTCCAACTTTCATAGGGACCTGGTGCTATTTTAGGGTGAAATCTAAACTATCTGTTTGTCTGTCTACACATCCATCATCCATCCATCCATCCATCCATCTGTTTATCCATCCATCCATCCATCCATCCATCTGTTCATCATCCATCCATCTTCTATCCACCATTCATTTGTCTATCCATCATCCATTATCCTTCCATCTGTCCATCATCTATCCATTTATCTACGTATGTATGTATGTATGTATGTATGTATGTATGTATGTATGTATCTATCTATCTATCTATCTATCATTTAGTGTGTGTGTTTATGTGTGTATATGTGTGTATGTGAACATACATGCAAGTACATATGGAGGCCAGATGATATAGATTCCACCAGAGCTAGAGTTACAGGTAGTTGTAATCCACCTGGTGTGGGTTCTGGCATCTGAACTTGGAGCCCATGGAAGAGCAGGAAGCTATCCCAACAACTTAACACGTGACGACCAAGGAATCTCAAGCTGTCAGGCTTGGCAGCAAACACCCTTTACCCTCCAAGCCATCTTTTTGGTTTTATGAAGTGTACATTTTTCAATCTTATCTTCTCATTCAACAGCTATTTTGGCTGTGTGTAAACAGGTTTTAGGCAAGCTCTCAGTCATTGAGATCAATCCACAGAGCATGTAAATTAATTTTGGACTCAGCAGTAAATTTCTGGATATTTCTTGAGAATGGGTTGAAAGTATGTATCAATTTCTGAAAATATCAGGTCTCAATGCAAACAAACTGATCTTGTACCCTGACTCATTATAAATGTTTTGGAATAATTTTTGCTGATTCTTTTGGAGCTTGATGCTTTGTTTTTCATGGATAGCCATGGCACTGGTAAATAAAAATGACTTTTGGTCAATCAGAATCTTTTTAGTTTACTTATTTTAGTGATTGGAAACTCGAAGATAATGTTTAATTGAAGTGGTGAGAATGAATCTCTGCCTTATTCCTGAATATTCATAATAAAATATCTAACATCTTGCCATAATTGGGATGTCAGCTGTGTGGTTACGTGGATGCCCTTTGTCTGGCAGAAGAATTCTTCTATGTTCTTTGTTGAGCCTTTGTTTTCAATGAGAAAAGTAGGTGTTGAATTTTGTAGACTGACTTCTGCCCTATCACTTGAAATGGTCCTATGATTTTCTTTTGAGATCTGTCCATATCACAAGTAATGGATATATAGTTTTTTGAACTATCAAACCAAGCCTCTGTTCTTGGAATGGGGAGTTTGAGATACTAATTTGTCCAAAATTTGTTAAAACTCACGTGTGAGGCCCGCTGTTTCCCTTTGGTTTTATTGTCTTCTGCTTTCTTCCCCCCCTCTCTTCTCTCTTCATCCCAAAGTTGTCCTTCTAGAGTTTGTCTAGAATTCCTGTTGCTGTTCCCTTTAATATTTGATGGGGTTCCTCATGAGCTTATCTGAGCCCAGAGTTTTCTCTGTGACAGTTTTTTTTAAAGAATACATTCAATTTAATTGATTTATGACCATTGAGGTAACTCGGCCTGCCTTGCATTTGGCATCTTCTGAGTGATTTGTTCATCTCATCTAAGCTGTCAAATGTATTGACATGGAATTGGTCGTAATATTTTCTCATTATCTTCTGCATATATTTCAGACTCTCCAGTTAAGCTAGCTAGTATTCCTGATGCCTTGTTTTTTTCTCTTGAGATTTATCAACGTTACTGCTGTTCTCAAGGGGACCCATTTTGCCTTTTTTTGTTGTTGATTTCCTATTATTCTCTATTTTCAAAATAATTGATTTCCATCCTAATGCTCATTCCCCCTGATTGTTTAGCGTTTCTCTCCCTAATTTCTAACAGTGAAAGTCAAGGCCACTGATTTGCCTACATTTTTTTTTTATTATTGGCATCTTAGTGCTACGAATTCCCCCAACAGGTACCACTTCAGCTGAATTAACAAATGTTGGTGAATTATGTTTCCTTTTCATTCTATTCAAATTCTATTTTCACTGCTGCTGGCTTTCTTTGCTGGTGGCTTCCTTTGAAACATGTCCTTCAGTTTTCTCATTCAAAGATCTTTCCCCATATCTTGTCATTATTGGTTTATACCATAACTCCGCTTTGTCCAGAAAAAGATACCCTGTGTGTGTGTGTGTGTGTGTGCGCGCGCGCGTGTGTGCAGTGTATAACTTGAATCCTCATACATACTTGGACACTTGCTTTATGGCCTATATTACAGTCCTTTTGGGTCAATGGTCCAGGGGCACTGGAAAGAATGTTAATAAAAGTTGTAAAAGTGTCACTTAGGCTAAATAGGTTAGTGTCGGTTAAGTGTATTCTCATTGATCTTATGTCTGCACAGTGTGTCAGTTATTGAGTGGGAAGTGTTGAGATATTTCACACACACACACACACACACACACACACACACACACACACACACAGTCTTTTCTTTTCCTTTTCAATTCTGCCCCTTTGGGGTTTGTTGTGTGTTTTAAGGCTGCAGCTGGGTGTGTGTATCTTTGGACTTGTTTCCTTCTCTTGATGAACTGACCTCTGTCACCACGAAGGGACCATTTGGAGCTTCAGTGACCCACAGCATGTCGTCTGTCTCTGAGTCTTAGCTGTCCTGTGTTCTTTTGCCTCTCTTTCCTGCCCTCTTCTCCTTCACGGTTGGTTTTATTAGGTGTAACTCTGCTGGGTTGTTTTATTGGTTTCTTTAGGGCTTATAATTTTACATAAATCTGCATATATACATATATAAAGTTGATATCTTTTATAGTTTTAAATAAGAGAATTAAATAATATGAAAAAAAAAGTCACCGTATTTACCCAGGCAGTTACAATTTCTAATGAATTTTCTCCCTTTCTCTCAAGCCAGCTTTACATCTGGAATAATTCCTTCTGCCCTAAGGACCTTCTTTAATATTTCTTATATTATAGGTCTGCTAGTGATAAATTCTTTCAGATTTTATATGTCTGTAAAAGTCTTTTGTTTTGCCTCTGTTTTTAATAAGATTTTAAAAAGAGGAAGTTTAGGTCAACAGTGTTTTGTATTCCTATAAATATTCTCTAGAGCTCTGTAGAACAGTTAAATTACAGAGAAGCACTTCAGTGTATGTGGGTCTTGCCTTTGACACTGTCGTACGTGACAGCTAGAGCTTCCTTAACTCTGAGGTAAATTCTTCCCTACAACCGTGTTAAGGCCTTTATTTATTTATTTATTTATTTATTTAAATTTCAAGCTCTAACCAATGCTTCATGAATTGAGAATTCTTCAGTCTGGCTACTGGGAGGATATTCTCCACATTCCCTTGGGGTAGCTGTTTCTTTGTGGGGGCTGAGCCTCAGACAGCCTCTCAGCCTCCTCTTCCCATCCTGGCCTAGAAGGCAGCAAAGCTATTGTGACATTTACTTGTCATTCTGTCTGAAGCCGTCCCTGGAGAGATAAGCCCACCTTGGTGCACAATGGGCCCAGGAAAGTCAGCTTTCCATTTGCACCCTGTTTCGTCCCTCAGTCCATCCGTGTGTGTACAGGGGTGAGGAATGGCATGGGGGGGGGGTAGGATAGGGATGTGTACACCAAGCAAACAGATGAACAACAATACTCTGTTTATCCATATCTGTTTATCCAATAATCTGCTTAGCTCTCTGCTCCCTCCCCTTCTCCTTTCCTCCCATCTCCTTTCCTTGCCCTCCTCGTAGCCCACCACCCTCTCTGGAGGCCACCCACAGTGGTTTCTTCTTTATTCTCCTATCTCTAGCCAGCCAAGGATATGCTTTTGTTCCCTTATCTTGGCTTGTTCCAGAATGTTATCTATACGGACACCTAATTTGTTTTGACACCTCTCTCACCTCCTCAGGACCCAAGGTCAACTCTAGTCCCCGGCTGCAGTCTTTGTTCCTTATCTGTGCAGCAGGATGCATTTTATCCCACAATCCACAGTGAAAATGTCACATCCTTTTGGCTCTCTAAGTCTAGCTAAATCTGAAGTAGCAAAAGAATTCAGTCCCATGAACTTCTTATTGCCCACCACATCAGGGCTGGCCAGCTCCCAAGGTCTCTTGGCATGGCCTTTCCAGGGAAGAATCCTGTTTCTGGCCTATACAGGTCAGCAGGTACTGCCCTAGCCCTGTGGTTCATCAGATCTAGTGCTGTAGTTCTCAGGGCTACTAAATCACTCGGTTACTACCAGCTAACCCTACTGCTACTGTCTTTGTTTGGGAGGACCTTGGAGGACTTCATCCTTATCTTGCTGAGTGAAGACCCATTCTTCCATCTTAAGTCAGCTGAGGCTGCTACAATAGACTGTGATTGATAGACTATGATTGGTGGTGTGTCTCAAACATTCACTCTTCACAGTTTACAAGGGAAGTTCAAAGTCCATGTGCTAAGTGGTCAGGCATCTGTGAGGACCGACTTCCTGCTTGTTCACTGCCTTCTCTGTGTGCCTTCATCAGGTGGAGAACGTGGTAGGAAGAAGTGCTTTCTCTTCCCTTATGAGGACATTCATCTTGCTCACCAGAATCCTGCCCATGGGACCTCACTGCTTCCTACCTCACTTCCCAATACCATCACATTGGGAGGCAGGATTTCATCAGAGAAATATATATATATATTCCTCTGATACAGTGAGTCCCTTCCTTCCACACCTCCTAACCCTCCCTTACTTCTGTCCCCTCCAGATCCACTGCTCCCACATCTCCCTTCAGAAAAGAGCAGGCTTCCCAGTGATGTCAACCAAACTTGGTAAAACAAGATGCAGCAAGACTAGGCACATACCCTCCTATGAAGGCTGGAGGGAAGGGGAGATAGAGTAGATTTTGAGGGTGGACTGGAGGCAGATAGGGATGGGAACAAGCGAGAGGGGGACAGAGGGATTTTCTGGGGGACACAAATAGTCCTTTACAGCATTTCCTCAGTGCAAACAGCTCATAAAACCCCAAGAAACCTTTACTACCACCCCCACCCCCTCACAGAATAATCTACCATAACATTTATTCCCCAGAGACCCAAGGCTTTTGTAGAAATTAGCTAGGAAGGATGCTGTCTTTTCTGCATGGCAAATTTGTCTTTGGCTGAGAAGCAAAGACAGGGCTGCACTTGTGACCTTGGCAAGGGAAACCTAACTCAATTTGGGGAAAACAGCAAGTGTCTACAGCGGAATACCCCGGTTACTGCTGTGTCTGAACTGAGTGGCTTAAGATGCGGGGATTATGTGAGCATCTGCCTTCAGACTTCTTAGGGTTATTCTGAGCATTAAGTGAGCCAGACAGAGTCAAGGCTGTTCAGAGCAGGGCTACAGGAGTGCTAACTGTCGCTATGAGCTGCTAACACTGGCACCAACGTCTTTCTGTGCTTTGAGCCCTACACAGTGAGACATGTCACCTGCAGGGCTTCTGAAGCCAGTGTTGAGGGTAAGCATCTTGTGTAGCCAGGATCACCTTTAAATTCTGTTGGAGGCTCACCGTCATATTTCTTAATAAGTCCAACCCAGCCAGTTTTCCTGCCAGCATTAAATCCAATTGTGCTGTCTTGGTTTGAGCACTAGATGAAGGTGCTGCCTGTAGATTTATCCCCCCACTCACAGTGCACCTGGCAGAGGCATTCGTTTAGCGGAAAAACCTGCAGAATCATCCATACCATTTAATTTATTCTCCTCGTCCCGTTCTCTTAGCTAAACTCATATAAGTTAAACTGGAATGGGCTTCTTAAAGTTCACACTAGGCAAAGCGTTGCTGGGCAACGATCGAAGTCACTTTCTGTTCCTTAGGCCCTTTAGGATGGTGGTTTTGGTCAAACGTGTGTGAAAAGTTCAACGTTCAAGACACACAGTGATGCCCATGAGGGCAGACCATGTTTCCCTATGCATAGGAAATGATAATAAGCAGGTAACTTCATTGAAGTCTCCTCTACTCCTCACGGCCTCTGGTGGGCTCTGTGAAGGCCATACACTGGCCATAGAGGGTGATTCCAGGCTTGTAGGGAGTGGTCTTTAACCCTCATGGTGGCTACATAGTAATTGTTCAGCTCTTTGTGGCTGCTAAGTACCCCGATGGTTTCTGCTTATATAGAGATAGTCTTTGCTCCTATCCGCGTAGTAACCAGGCCCAACAATGCCTGGGGTCTGGTTCAGGTTCTAAGATCAGATGTGGTTAGGTGAACTCAGGATGATGTGGCCATAGACAATGTTACTGGAGAAACTGGGGTTTCTTTCTGGGCTTCTTAGTCTCATTAATAAAAACAAAGGACAATTTTATTAGAGTTTAAGAAAAAAACAGCATAGGAGAGGTGAAAACCCAGCAGCTTCCTAAAGCCAAAAGAACACCTAGACAGATCATTGCTGGGCAGGGATCGAGGTCTCTTTCTATTTGTAGGCCTGATGGCGGCTTTGGTCAAAAATGTAAGTGAAAGTTCAAAGTCCAAAGCACATCAACAATGCCCATGAAAGCATTCAGAAGGAAATGGAAAGTCACGCCTCTCCGGTGAGACATGGGGTAGAAATAAAGACATCTGAAGAGAGCAGAAAGGCCTCCAAGAATGGAAGAGAATGGATGCCCCCGCCCCCCGAACATCTGGCCATGCTGTGTGTGGTTTTCAAATCTCCCTCTCACCCCATTCCTCCTGTCCTGCATGCTCTCTTATTTAGAAGATGCCAGGTAAGGAAGAGTTTCTAGTCTTCCCTGCAAAATGATTTCTTTCCCATGCTACTCCTTAAATCATCTTTCAAGTCCCTTCCATGAGGAAGGTCTTGTTTTTATTGTCTTCCTTTGTCCTGCTTTCTTTTTTTCTTTTACTCTGATGAAGTACCCCAACAAAAGCAACTTAGGAAGGAAGGGGTTCTCTTGGCCTACTGTTCATCATTGCAGGGAAAGTCACAGTGGCAAGAGCTTAGGAAGTTGAGCACATTACATCCATGGTCAAGGAGCAGAGAGGGAGTGACAGTGATTGGCGCTTTTTCTCCTTTTTTTTTATCAAGGGCAGGATCCCAGCTAAGGGAATGGTGCCACTCATAGTAGGCGGGTCTGCACCTCAGTTAACCTAATCAAGATGGTCTGCTATAGGCATGCCTAGAGTCTAGATCTCATCACATTGACCATTGAGAGTAGCTGCCACAACATTCCATGGGTCAGAATCTGGAGACTATATTCAGGAAGAGTCCAGGGTCACAGAATAAGCAGCAAGCTATGGTTACAACTCAACTCGAGATTGTTTCAATTTGAACTCTGAGTCATTGGGCTAGAGTTCTGTGAGGAGGTTTCTTTCCCACTTGTCAATCAAGGCTTCTTGGCTCCAGTTCCCATTGAAGGAAGCAAAAGAAGAGACGGTGAGATCCTAAGT
The DNA here is from genome assembly GCF_011762505.2 of Arvicanthis niloticus. Lineage (NCBI taxonomy): Eukaryota > Metazoa > Chordata > Mammalia > Rodentia > Muridae > Arvicanthis > Arvicanthis niloticus. Next base: position 43,919,966 of record NC_047675.1, read on the forward strand.
GGCGGAGATGTTTGTAAAACTGAGCGGTGGAAGATAATTAACGCCCACCCATGTCCAAGGCCATATGAACCAAGATGGAAAAGACAAGGAAAACTAAGTTTTAAAATAGTTTATTTTTTTTTTTTAAAGATTTGTGGTCTAGGCATACATTTAGAAACTGTTAAATACTTTAGCAATAAGTTTTAAAGTGGGAATATGTTTTATAATGCCACATCAACATGGCGGTGAAGCACACTGGAATCAGTCAGTTCTCAGTGTGGTACATTTTAGTGAATCTGTTTGTGACACTCAAATGCCTTATTTTAGTGTTTCCTTTTGCGTGTAACATACACAAAATCACTAGAGAATGAACCACACCCCTTAAAAATCCGGTTTTTTTTTTTTTTTTTTTTTTGGTTGGTTTTTGGTTTTTGGTTTTTTTTTTTTTGTTGTTGTTGTTGCTGCTTGTTTTTGTTTTTTGTTTTTTTTTTTTTTTTTTTTTTTTTTTTTTTTTTTTTGGCTTCAACCTCTGTGTATCTATCTTTATCTGTCTCTCCAAGTGATTTCTAGGAGAGACGGAGAGACTCCATGAAGGGCAGGCTGTGTGCTACCCATTAACTAACTCTTGCATTTCTCTGGTGCTCTGCACATGAGGCACCAATAATATATGTTAAACAGATATATTGTGTAATGATTCAGGGGATCTCAGTATAAAGTACCCATAAATAATTTGGAACTAACCTAATAATTATCATTAGCATACACCCCAGCAATCATCTCATCTCTAAGCACATGGCTGGATTTATTATCACAAGTTAAGTGCACTGTGTAGCCACCGCCTGTGTCAACTGCCACTGGCTTCCTGGCAGCCCCATGCTTGTTCCCTCCAAGTTACTAGCATCTTGACTTTCCCCTCATTAATGAGTTTTTCCCATTTTTGCATCTGATATAAAGTGAGAAATATGTTGTATAATCTTTCATGCTGGGCTACTTTAATATTCAGTATCGGCTTATTGACACACTAATATAGAAGCAATAATTTGTTCCTTTTCATGGCTTTAAGAGTCTATGGGCATGGTATACCACATGGTTCATTCATTTCTGCTGTCGATGGGCACTTGGGTTAATGTAGTTTTTCTGTTATAAATAATACCACCACAAAGACTTTTACATATCATCAATGCACACATGCACATCTTCGAGCTGAGTAGAGTGGTTGAGTCCAACCAATCATTCCTATTTTCAAAGTAGGTAAAGATTTCCAAACATTTCCAAGGTGATGATATCAATTCTTGCTTGTACTCTGCAGCCAAGACCACGAGCTGTACACTTACAGTTGAATACAATTAGGCTCACTATTTATTGCAGCAAGGGAGAATGCACCTTGTGGAGGTGGTAGGGTGTCTCAGGAAAAGGATGCTATACAGAATTATAAGGTGGTTCACGGAGGGTTAAGGGAGCTAGGACTCTCACCCTGGATTGGAAAGTGTCGAGAAGCTGAATTGGTTCTCTTATTGAGCCTGTGGAAACCCTTACATCATTGTGGATCAGGACAACAGGAGTAAACAGGAGAGGCAGCTGGGTATAATCTCCAAAGGCCACCCCAGTGACATTTTAACAGCTAAGCCCCATGTCCTAAAGGTTCCCCAGTTTCCCTACATTGCAGGAGCTGGGGACCAAACATTCAAAGCATGGGCCTGTGAAGGACATTTCAGATCACGCCTAACAGGATGCATAACAAATACCACAAAGCTACCTGCCTTAAAGTCACAATGATGAATCTTCAGTCAATTCAGGAGACTGGAAGTCAGAAGTAAAGACTGCCGGGTTCCTGTCAGTATGTATGGAGCAAGAACCCATTCTGTGTTCTCTGCTGACTTTTGGCTACACTTGGCAAGCTTTAGTGAATGTTGTCTCTTGAATATGAAATATCCCCCATAGGTTCATGGGTTTGAATACTTGGTCCCCAGCTGGTGCCTTGTTTGGAGGTGGAAACTTGCAAGAGCAAGTACTTTGCTGGGGCAGCCTCTGAGGGGTTATATTCTGACCTTACTTCCTGGGCGTGGATGTATTGTGATCATTCTGCCTCCTGCCTGTCAGGCTAGCTTCCTGCTCCTGCTGCCACACCCTTCCCGCCATGATGGATGGTGTCCTTCCAGAATTGTAAGCCTAAGTAAACCCTTTCTTCCCTAACTTGCCCCTACAGCAACAGAAGAGTAACTTAGTGTGCTTTGATTTGCACATGGATCATTCCAGTCTCTGCCTTACTGCACGTTCCTTCTGAGTCCCCCTCCCTCCCTCTCCTCCTCCCTGCCTCTTTAATTTCTTCCCTTCCCCTCCCTCCTCCCTCCCTCCCTCCCTCCCTCCCTCCCTCCCTCCCTCCCTCCCTCTTCTTTCTCCTATTTTTTTTTTGAGATAGGGTCTCATGTACCTCAGGCTGGCCTCAAACTTGTTATATGTAGCAGAGGATGACCTTGACCTTCTAATCCTCCTCCACCCCCCCCACCCCCCCACCCCCCCACCCCCCACCCCCCACCCCCCCACCCCCCAGAGCTAGGACCACAGGCCTGTGTGACCGTGGCCAACTTTCATTAATTTCTTTCCTATAAGAATGTCAGTCGTATTAGATCAGAGCCACATACTTGATTGTATCTGCAAAGGCCTGTTTTCCAAATAAAGAGATAGGTTCTAAGGATATCCCTTGAGGCAAAGATGTAATCAACATGTAAAAGATAGGATTTAGAGTGTTTGGTGGTGATGATGATGGTGATGATAATGAGTGTGTTTATATGTGAGTGTGTAGATGTGTGTGTGTGTGTGTGTGTGTGTGTGTGTGTGTGTGTGTCTTGAAAGGTGTTCTTAATTTCAGGGAGGCCTTAGTTTTTGTCTGCTAGGGCAACCTGAGTCATATCTCTAAGTAAACACCCACTGAAGGAATGAATAGGTGACTAAAAACTTTCCTCATGTCTCTATTGTGCTGCCAGAATAATCTGTCCATAGGAGTTATGTCCCCTTTCTGACTCCCACTGACCCTTCCTCTTGGTCATGTCACTACTCCCTTGCTCAGGGGCTATGCCAACGTTCTCCTCATCCCACCTCCATCTCTGGGGAACAATGCCTGCCCTCTGCTGAATTTCCTGCTATGCATTCTTAACTTCCCATCTTTGGCTCTTCATTGAAATATCTATCAATCCATTTTCAAGAAACTGGATCTCCCAGACTAGACTACACTCCCCTGGAGTGAGTCTGCTCTTGAGGCATTTGGTAACCATCTTGACCTTGTCACACTTGAGATGTGTGTTTGCATGGGATCTGGCTTTTCCAGGATTCTCTATGCCAATGGTTTTCAACCTATGGGTCCTGACCCCTATGGGAGTCAAACAACTCCTTTACAGGGGGTCACCTATCAGATAGCCTGCATATTAGATATTTGCATTATAATTCATAACAGTAGCAAATTACAGCTATGAAGTGGCATTGAAATACTTTTATGTTTAGGGGCACCATGGCATGAGGAACTGTATTAGGATGGTTGAGGACCACTTCTCTATGTTCTTCTTGACCATCATACGATTGAGATGCAGGACATAGCATATAGTAGGAGCTCATTTGTGGTGGCTGAATCATGTGTGGAAGCAGGTGTGTTTGGTCCTGAGAGGGACAGATGTCAAGTGAGCAGCTCAGCATCAACTTACCTGTCCGTAGAAGATAGCTGTCTTGTCCTCTTGGGCCAGCCATGATCCGGACACAGCTTGTACCTATACTTGAAGAACCAGGATGTCCTCCAGTTAGAAGGATCAGCAGGAGAAGAGCATGCTGACCAGTGGGAGTTTTCTGCTTCAGCCTTTCTTTCAGGTGTTGTATGGAAGAGAGACTGTCCTCAATAGTCCTGCTCACTGTTAACTCTGAGGTATCATCTGTTTCTCACCTGTTCTGTCCTTCTTTCCTCTGGGTGCTCTTCCCTTAGCTATCCTTCTGTCTGACACTATCCTAGTTAGATTTTTCTTTCAACTTGACACAGGTAAGGTCTTTGAGAAGAGGGGACCTCAGTTGACAAAAGGCCTTCATGAGATTGGTTTGTAGACAAGTCTGTGATAGCAATTTTTTGATTAATGATTGATGTGTCAGGACCCAGATCACATGGATGGTGTCACCCTGGACAGGTGGCCTTGGGTGCTACAAGAATGTAGGCCAAGAAAGTTATAAGTCATGAAGTCTGTAAGTAGCATCCTTCACCGGCTTCTGCCTCAACTCCTGCCTCTACGGTCCTGGTTTGAGTTCCTACCCTGACTCTTCTCAATGGTACTCTATGACTGGAAGTGTAAGCTAAATAAACCTTTTCCTCCCCACATTGCTTTTGGTCATGGGGTTTCAGCACAGCAATTGAAAGCAAACTAGGAAACACATACCTCCTTAGGACTTTGAACAAATGTGATTTTTTTTTTTTTAATGAGGACTGTCAGTGTCAAATTTCAAAAGCTGCTCATTCTATTTTCAGAAAAAAAAAATGACTTTCCTGTTTGAGTTGAGGAAACTGGTTGTTTGTTGTTTTAATGACCTAGTGAGGAACTCACGGTCTAATGTGTTGTAAAAATGACTTGATGGTGTTTATATGAGCGTATCAAAAAGCCAGGAAATTAGGAGAACAAGGTGATAATCTGAGATAAAGCTATAAAGTCAACTGATTATGGGTTTTTAACTAGAGAAGAGTAGGTGACAACGAGCTTGTAAGACACTTTCACAGTCTCGTGAAATAAATAAACACATGTAATAAAAAAAAAAAAGTTGGGCAACAGAGTAGAGAGAATTCTCAGCAGAGGACCAGAGTTCAGGTCCAAGTACCACACTGAATGGCTCCCAGTCACCTATAACCCCAGCTCGAGGGGACCCAACACCTTCTTCTGGCCTCCCTGGGCACACAATGTGCAGGTATACTCACACGCATACATGTATATAAGTAAATAATAAATATCTTTTTAAAGTTGGTCAAAAAGATTTTAATCTGTTTATAAGGGCAGAGAGAATGATTCTTGGAGGAAGCTTTTGGGGTTACTAACCCATACTGTCCAGGGAAAAGTCATTCCTGTTTGCCTTGGAGGGTTCTGTCCTGCTGGCAAGAATATCTATATAGACGGTAGAAGAAAAGAGAGCTTTGACTTTGTCTCATCGGCAAGGCCACGGTCCGCGTACAATGGCAGCTTATTGTGTGTGATGCTCCTACAGTCTAGCACGTTAGGAGTTGGTAACTTTTGGATAATGAGTCTCCTTTGTATGTCAGGCTCTAGGAAGAAGGACAATTAATTGGAAGAACTTTTCCAAGTCCCTATGCCGGTCATTTATCATTTCCTGTTAATACGTTGACATTGTATTTTTATAACAAGCCTCGTGAGGTTTAGTGGTGGGACCCACGTACCATAGAAGGAAGGAAGGAGTACTGCCTTGCCAGAAAAGTCAGGTTCTTATTTCTAAGACTGAGGGGCCAGCTCTCAGAAACAAATACATTCATCAAGGGAGAATGGGTTCCAGTCTGTATGGCCTTTTGAGACACAGATTATGGGTCTGTTTCTTTTTGGGTAACCTGTACCAGCATGGAGAGCCTCTAGCCATGTTTCCAGAAGTGTTCTTTCTGCTTCTCAGCTACATCCTCACCAGGCTCCCTTGCTCCTGAACTCATGCTCTTGTGAGGGTTTGGGGGTTTCAGTTTTTGGTGTTGTCAGGCGTGTAACACTAACTATAAACTTATCTCATGTGGCCGAGAAAGCTGCAGTTGTAGACATGAAGTCAGTTACCTGCCCCAGCCCACTGACCCCTGATGTAACATTTAAAATTTCTCCTTTGGTGACTTTTTTTTTTTGTTCCTTTGACAGAAGGAATGCTAAGTTTTCAGAATCAAATGTCATGTATTAGATACCATAACTGTGATGAAGCCACTGTTTTTTGTTTGTTTTGTTTTTTAAATTAGAACCTTCCCTGGGAGCTGGCAACTGGGCCTGCTGGTTCCATGTCCCTCACATCTCTCTCCTCAGCTCCATTCAGGGCATCCCTCAGACTCCACAGTTGCAACCTCTAGGATACTGCTGCTGCTGCTGCTGCTGCTGCTGCTGCTGCTGCTGACGACAATGATGATAATGATGACAATGATGATGATGACGACTATATGCCTTTTGGTCAAGTGATCTTGCTACATGGTGAAGACAAGGAAAAGGGAGAGCAGTGGTGAATGGTCTGGTATTTGGGTGATAAGAACTCAGTAGCTTGCTCCTTTGGCTGCTTGTGGGAGGGAAGGGTCTGGCTCAGTCAAAAGAATGACAACAAAAAAGAAACAGCAAAGACAAGAGTCCCATCAGGCTTCTCCATACATCCTGCTGGTAGGTCATCCTGAAGCTGCACAGAGGCGAGGCTGAGCATGTCGCATCCCCAATGAAGAGAAGTCTGCCTGCCGCAGTCATGGAAGGTTGACTAGCTGGGCGAGTGGAGGTAAAAAAATGTCTCCGGTTGCATATTTTGGTCAGCTCCATGAAAGACTTAAGATTGTTTGAGCTGGAGAAAGAGCTTGGTTGGTAAAGCACTTCCTGCAGAAGCGTGCAGACACGAGTGTGGTCCCTAGAGACCGTGTAAAGGACAGTCAGGCGTGGGGATGTGTGTACGGTCCCAGTGTAGGGAAGGCAGCCTCAGCTGCATGCATCTGTGGAGTTTGATTCTCAGCCAGCCTGTCCTGCTTGATGATCTCCAGGTTACTAAGAGATGCCATGGAAGCACTTTGAAGTAAATGTGTCAGGGGTTAGAGAGATGGCTTAGTGGTTAAGAGCACTTGCTGCTCATTCAGAGGACCAGGGGTCAGTTCCCAGCATCCATGTCAGACAGCTCACAACCACCTGTAACACCAGTTCCAGGGGATCCAATGCCCTCTTTTAGCCTCCATGGACACTCCTGGATCCTCATGATGTATATTCATACAGACATCACACATAATATAAAAAAAATTATTTTTGCTCCGGGTGGGTGTGAAGACCCAGTGAGCTCCACTCTGAGTTTGGAGCTGTTTCTAAGGGAGTTAAGTCGTGACAGCAGCCATTCGTAGAGACACAGTGGAAAGGCTTGGTGTGACACCAGAGGGAAAGAGTCCTATCTGCCATCCTGGAAGAGGAGCAGGGCTGACTGAGCTCCTGGCCTGTGGTGTGAGCGCAGTGCATTCATTATCTCAATGAATTCTTAAACCTGTCAGCTGAAGCGGGGGCAGGAGGGGACTGGCATTACCTCTCTTGGGTAGATCAAGAGGACTGTAGCTTAAAAGGCTTTAGTAGTAAGTGGAGAGGTTAGGATGTCAACTCGAGCTGTCGGAATCCGAAGTTTGCGTTTCTCACCTCTTACTCTGTGATGTTAGCGGAAATTAAAATAGTAAAGCAGCGCCAGCAAAAGTGTAACTCTGTTTGGATAAGCTGAATATTAGGGCTGTCTGTTCCCCAGAGGGAAGACGCTGATGGGGGCTTACGAATACACATTATGAATCTTCCATTGTGACAGACTTCTTGCCTAAAGCGTCAGACAAGAGAGGGAATGATAGCCTGGGACGATAGTTCAGGTGGTGAAGTGCTTGCTTCTGCAAGCTTGAGGGCCTGAGTTCAAACCCCGGCATCCACATAAAAAGCCTGGGGGTGGGTGCTCTGCTGGGATGGCCTTTAAGCTCTTCCGGACCTTAGTCCTACATTTTCTGTCATGGCTGAGCTCACAGGTGGGTTCTTCCTGTGCGGTGGCCTTTCTGACGATCAGTGATGACAGTGAGCAGGCACAGGAAAGCAGATGGCACCATCTTAACCATGTGTGTGCCTGGCCCGGGCCTGGCTGGCATAGGCTCTGCCTGTGCTCTTCTGTTTACTCAGTTGTCACTCTGATTCTCATCCGCCATCTGGGGCCACTGGCTATGTGTTTTAGTCAGGGTTTCTATCCCTGCACAAAACGTCATGACCAAGAAGCAAGTTGGGGAGGAAAGGGTTTATTCAGCTTACACTTCCACGTGGCTGTTCATCACCAAAGGAGGTCAGGACAGGAACTCACACAGGGTAGGATCCTGGAGGTGGGAGATGATGCAGAGGTTATGGAGGAATGCAGCTTACTGGCTTGCTTCCCCTGGCTTGCTCAGCTTGCTTTCTTATAGAACCCAGGACTACCAGCCCAGGGATGGCACTCATCCACAAGGAGCCCTCCCACCCTTGATCACTACTTGAGAAAATGCCTTACAGTTGCATCTCAAGGAGGCATATTCTCAAAGGAGGCTCCTTTCTCTGTGATAACTCCAGCTTGTGTCAAGTTGACACACAAAACCAGCCAGTACGTTATGCATCCAGGAGGCGTGGCAGCTGGAAGCTCAGGAATCAGCCACTCTGAACTGGAAGGACTTCTGACTGTGCTAACCGGAGGTGCCTGTGGCAGCATGTGGGACACTGAGACAGAGACTGCCTCAGGCTCAAAAGAAAGTGGGAGTACCAGAAGTACAGGCTTCCTTATGGCCACTAGAGACAGCTGTAAAACAAAGCCACTGATATGGAGAGATAGCTAAATGGTCTAGTGCATGTACCAGGGTACCCAAGTTTCGATTTCTAGAACCCACACAGGCTCCTCATGATGTCCTGTAACTCCAGCTCTGGGGCTATCCAGGTCTTCTGACCTCTGAGGGCATCTACACTCACACACACACACACTTAAAATGATAAAAATAAATATTTCAAAACTGAGCTGCTGAAGAAAACTAATCCTGAGTGGGAGAGTTTGGAGAGAACCCCATCTGACTGAGGAAGGTATCAATGAGATAAAGAGGAAGGGCTAGACTCTCGCTGGGTAGAGGGAAGAAGGCCACAGAAGCAACTTCTTTGGATGCTTGTGAGATCTCAGCTGCTTGCCCTTGACTCTGACATGGTGGCCCTGGGCATGAGAAGGTCCCGAAGAGCTGTATTTTTCCACACTCTACTGTGTCTTTCCCAACAGTCTATGAACTAACTACTCTGGATCCTAAATCTGCAGCCTCTGCATGCCTTTAGACTGAATCTGGATCATATTCACCATCTAGATTGTAACCCTTCAACTACCCCTTCATGTCTGTCCCAAAACAGGAGTTCGGATCCCGGCACCATTAATAGCTCTGTGGCAGGAAACCCTGAGCCAGCCTGTCTGATGCCATTAGAATATGTTTTTCTCTATGGGCAATTTTAGCATAGATACCTGATTGATTTGTTTGTTTTGTTTTGTTTTGCCTTGCTTTTTTGTTTTGTTTTTGTTTGTTTGTTTGTTTGTTTTGTTTTGTGGTACTTACACCTAGAATGAATGGACACCTCAGCTTTGTATTCTAAAGCCAGAGTTTTCCTGATCCTTTGCATTAGTCAGGTCAGGTCAAGCTCTGTTTGGAGCTAACAATGGCTCTTCAGCTCTCTGAGAGTTGTCAGGTCTGAACAAAGCTTGCGTGGTTCAGTCCTACACCAAGATCCCTGTTAATTCTCTGCCCTCCTCACCCGCTTCCATGTCCCTCTCTATCCCAACAGCCACCCCCTCCTCCTCTTTTCTTCATCTTATTGTCTGCCCGGGCCCTTTCTTCACTCTTAGGGCTTTGCCGGGTCAGGAACTTTCGTCTGCTTTGCTTACTGCAGTATCTTCCGAATCTGGAGGAAATCGGCTGCCTCAGTAGGTGCTCAGTGGGTGTCGGCTGAGCTGAGGAGGCACATGTCCATTCATGCCCACGTGCACACATGCACTTTGCCGACACTGGACATGTGCAAAGCAGCAGCTAATGAATTAGGCGCTGTGGTCAGCAAGACGGGCCTGGCACGGTGGTTGAGCAGTGGGCAGGGAGGGAGGAGTAAGCGTGGCAGCAGTGACGATCCACAAGTAATCCTGAAGAGTGATGTAAGCCCCGCAGGGAAGGAGAGGGCTATGGGTCAGATTCCCTTCTGATTTGGTGTTTATGGGTGTGTCTGGGGACAGGTCACGTAATGGCTACTTCTTGTTTATTTTCCTTTGGGTCTCAGCTTGTATGTGCCAGTTTCTAAGCCGATGCATACTAAATCAGATATTCTTCCCTCTACCCAGTGGACTTCCTATTTCCTTCACCCCAGTCATTTAATCTTCAAGTCCTGGGGTCTGTGGTGGGGATTTGAGGTTGGGGGAAGCTGTAGCTTCCACTTCCTGCTGAGAGGACGCAGTCTAGCCTTGAACCCTCTTGACTGGGAGTATACAGAGCAGAGAGGAGGGCGGGGAGCAGCTAAGCTTCTGTTTAGTTCAGTAGGGTTCTCCCGCTGCGGGCAGCAATAGGTTGCTTCCTGTTCAATGAAGTGCTTAGTTTTGTCTGGGCCAGGCTTCATTCATCTCTGTAATTTAAAAAAAAAGCTTTATGTATGTATATGTGTCTTGGTACAGATATGTGTCCATGAGTACAGGTACCCAGGAAGGCCAGAAGAAGGTGTCCATTGCCCCAGAACTGGAGCATCAGGCAGTTGTAAGCTGCCTGTTACTTGTCCCAGGAATTGAACGGTGGTCTTCTGCGAGGACAGCAAGTACTCTTTACTGCTGGGCCATCTCTCTAGCGCTCTCCACCAGTCTGTTTAGATGACGTTACTTAGGTTTCCGGCTAAGCACCAGCCGCATGAGGAGGGGTGGTCCCCAAACACTCCATATGAACTTGTTACCTCTGGGTCACCTTTTCCCTCATAAATGTGAAGGTCTGAGCACAGCCTATGTCTCTCCAGATGGGGGCCAGTGGATTTAATAGTTAGCACTAATCACTTAGCAAGAAGGGGCACACTTGGGCTCCAGCGTCATGGGTATATTGATAGAACTAGGAAGATTCAGAATTGGTAGTTGTTGCTAGTGGCTGATGGTTTGCTTCTCAGAAAGGGCAGGCCTGGGAAAGGAGCCATCAACACCCATCTGTGCAGAGGAATGAGTCACACTATGGCACTGCCTCAGGTGGACATGCCTACATAACTCCTGCAGGGAGGTCTAAGCTGCTGGTTATCAGTGGCTGAGTGGTGTCAAAGCCATCCCCTGGGAGAGCTCCTGGGAGCTGTGGCTTCCTCTAGTGGCAGTCCTGGCACAGACGACTTTTATCAGTTGCCCCATGAGACATTGTGGGGAACATATCTTTTTTTTTTTTTTTTTTTTTTTTTTTTTTTTTTTTTGGTCTACCTCTACTGTTCGGTTCCCTGTGACACATAGCAAAGACTCCACAGGGCCCAAGCCTGACAAAGCCTGACAAAGACCAGAGCAGTCTTACTTAACACCATGCATGGCTGCGTGTGTGTTTGATAGCCTGTGAGAGGCAGTGGCTGCTGACGAGTAAGGAGTCCCCTCAGCTCCTGTCAGTTCCAGTGCATTCCAGAAGAGCCATCTTGTCCCTCCTGTGTTATTTTCACGATTTTGAGCCCTGTGCTGTTTTATTTAATTTACTCTTTTATTGAGGGTCCGTCTTTACAAATAGATGTGTAATTTTGCCCTGCAGGACTCAGTGATTTTTTTTTTTTTTTTTTTTTTTTTGGTTTGGTTTGGTTTTTTGCTGGTCAGTTTTGCTTATTCTCGCACTTTGTATCAATATCATCTGTCATAATGTTTTCCGTGTGTTTATTTAGATTCTCTTTATTGGATTATAACCTGAGACTGTGTTTGGAACGTACTGTCATGTATTCATCCTGCATTATGATTTGCCACCAGTGTTTGCAGTGATGTCACCATGAACACTTTTGATCATGGATTTCTGGGGATGACACACTTATTCACATTGTGAAGGAAATGTGAAAGACCTATTTCAGTTTTAGTCGGTGCAACCAAACTTTTTCCTATATGGTCCTGTCAGACTCAATGCCTGCCTGCAGTGAGTGACCTCTCTGACTCTCATGTGTTCTGATAAGTGCTCTGTGTGATGCTTGATCTTCATTGTTAATTAGATTTGTCATCAATTAGGAGGGACATTTCTGGGCATGCTTAGGTGTATCCTCGTGTGAGTTTATTCTCAGAGAGGTTTAACTGAGGAAGGAACAGCCACACTGATTGTAAGCTGTACTGTTCCATGAACTTTGGGCTTTGACTGAATAAGACACACACATAAATACACAAACACACACACATACACATGCACACACATGCACATATAGGCATGCACATGCTCCTGCTTGTACACACAGGTATTCACACACACACACACATGCACACACGTGCACACGTGCATACACAGGCATGCTCATGTACACACACATGCACATATGTACACATAGGGAGGCTTATGTACACACATGTGCACATATGCACACACACATGCGCATGTGTGCACACATGCATACAGAGGCATCATGCTCATGTGTACACACATGCACACATAGGCAGGCTCATGTACACATGTGTGCACATATGCACACGCACATGCACATGCACACTCCCTCACACAGAGGATAGAAGCTGAAAATCATCTTTAAGCTCTTGCTAATTCCCTAGACCACGGTGTGACCAGCTGCTTTGTGTCCTTGCTGTCACAGCCAGGGGCCTCTCTTGTCGCTGTACCTCCCCTGCTAAGATGGACCATACTCTCAAATGTGGACTCCAATCAGCTCTTTAGCTGTTGTTGTCAGCTACTCTGTCAAAGCAGTAAGAAAAGTAAAGAAGAAACTTGGCATTGGAATCTTTCTAGACTTGGCTGTCTTAGTGTCTCAGGGCGTACGTATTTTGCATCTCTCTGGTGACTAATGTCTTTAGCACGTCTCGGAGTCTGTGCACCTCTGCATTCTGAGTGAACAACTACTCATTTCCCATTCCAAGCAGGTGTTCCTTGAAAGTTTATAGACTGCCTTTGAATTCCTTATCCTTTTTCCCAAAGATCCTCCTCTGAGTCCTCTTATGGAATGTAGCTGTTACCATCTGGGGTGAATATAGACTAGACTAGAGACTAAGGGTGCTTTGCTCTTTCCATCCCTCTTGTACAATGGAAGTCTTCATATCCTGCAAACCCTATTTTATACATATCTCTTAAATGTGTTGGAGTCTCTTAATTTTTGTTGTGACCATACCCAGTTTAGTTTTGTCATATCTCATTCACCAGAGTAGAGGAATGCTACTCCCCATATTCCTTTAAAAAGGATGGCTCATATCCATCCCAGGATGCTTTCCTCTTTGACTTAAGATGAAGCACAACGAGAAACAGTAATGATGGAGGTTGCTAACATGTTAAAAGGATCACTGTGAAGCAGGTACTCTTGTGAATAAAAAAACGACTTGAGATTCCATCTCTCTCTGGCTATAAGCAAAAAACCTGCCCAAACCAACCAAAGCACAACCAGCAAACCAACTAACCTACCAAACACAAACCCAAAACCAAATGACAACAGATGCTGGTGAGGACTTGGAGAAATAGGAACCCTTGCTCACTGTTGATGGAAACATAAATTGAGGTAGCTACTATTGAAGGCAATAGGTAGTTATCTCAAAAAAAAAAAAAAAAAAAAAAAAACCCTAAAAACAGGACCACCATGAGACCCAGCTACATCAACCCCTGAGCATCCATCTAAAGGACTCTATATCCTACTTGAACAATGACACTCATCAGGTAATTGGTGGATAATGAAGATGTGGCACACATACAGTTATTCAATGAAAAGATACATGAGATCATGAAACTTTTGGGAGAACTGATGGATCTAGCAAAATATACCTAGCAAGGCAACCCAGACCAGAAAGACAGAGTTTTCTCTCTTGGTTATGAATCACGGCTTGTATGTTTCATTTGAACAGATCAGAAAAGTAGAAAGGGCCGACGAGAGGGGAGAAGGGAAGAGATTTTAAGAGGGGGACAACTGAGCCTGTGTGATATGAGAGTAGAGGTGTTGGGGGGGCAATACTAAGGGTTAAAGATCTAAGTGGGAGATGTAGGTTGAGAGATGGGAAAACAAGAGGTAGGTTGTACTCATCAAAACTAAGCATGTGTGAAATACCTTTTTAATATTTTGTAAGATAGTTATATCTTTGTTTTAAAAGGAGATTGGACAGTGGTACCCTGCATGGGTGGCCAATGTTCCTTTCAGAAGACATGAGTATCCTCCCCTCTCAGATAAGAAGACTGAAATTCTGAGAGGCTAAGCCACTGGAGCAAGTGCCCTGCCTATTTGAGTCTGTTTTCAGAACCATAAACTTGACCCCTCATGATACTGTCAAATGGCGCTAATTGAAAGTCACAAGGTCATGGTTAATGAGCAGACTTTACTTTGTTTTTGACACAATCATCATTTGAAGATTTAGACTGATGCAGATTTCAGAGTGAGGTAGATTTGACAGCTGCCATCTGGGCTGGAGAATCAGTCTCTGCAGTGGGAACATGGTGATGGCAAGACGAGAGCTCCAGTTTCAAGCTTCTCTAGATCCAGGAGGCTTCTATGGAGTAAAACCACTGGTGAGAGCTATGTATCCCAGGGGAAACTGGGCCAAGTTGTGTGGGTGGGCGCCTGCAAGCTGTCACCACCTCAGCAGGTGCCCACTGAAAATAGAGGTCCCGTGTTTTCTCTGTGGGAAAAGGGTGGCTTTCATTACGTATCCAAGGGGGGTGGGTCTTGCTGAAGCCTGAAGTGTCAGGAGCAGGCAAGCAGTCAGGATCAGCATTCCAAGGGGGCCTTGAGGCAGCCAGCAAGCAGTGGCAATGGCGTCAGAGTCCAGGAGGACATCTCTTTAGCATCTGGAGTCTTGCATGGCTGTTTGTGTGTCGGTAGAGGCAGTGTATGTGCACCTGTGTGTTTGCAAACATGCACATATGCAAATGCCAGAGGAAGATGTCAGGTATTGATTTATTATTTATTCTCTGCCTTATTCCTTTGAGACAGGTCTCTAACTGAATCCAGAGCTAGGCAGGCAGCTGGCAAGCCCCAGCTATCCTTGTATCTCCACCCCTCGCCGTGCTGGGGCTAAGGTATATATGACCATGCTCAGTTTTTTACATAGGTGCTGGGGACTTGGACTCAGCTCTTCAAGATTGTGTATCAAGTGCTCTTACCCAGACAGCCATCTTCCCAGCCCCTTTACCGTGGTGTTTTTGTTTATTTGTTTGGGACCAGATCTCACTCTATAGCTCAGCCTGGCCTGAAACTCCCTAGGTAGTACATGCAGAGTGACCTCAAACTTAATCCTCCTGCTTCAGGCTCCCTGTTTGGACTACAGGCTAGGATTTACAGATGGGAGCCACCGTACCTGGCACCTTACAGAGTTTTGTAAAGGTTGTGATGGTTTCGTTGTCTTTAACACATGCCTTCAGGACTTAGCCCTTAAACACGGTTTAATTTTCTAAAATCCATCTTAGCAAAGTTACGTAACATTCACCAAGTCACACTGTGGCAGGATACACACCACCCTACTACCCAGAGCATCTCATTTGGTGCTTACAAACACTCACTCGGAGAGAACTGCTATCACTGGTCCCCATTTTCAGATCAGAAAACAGACTCAGGCAGGTACCCTGAGATGCCCAAGGCCACACAGCTATTAAGCAACCGAATTATATTTGTGAACCAATCCCAACTTCCCTAAAGTTATTGAAAGGTCACCGTGTGGGGCATTTGGAGACGGGATCATGGTTTCCTTGGCAACAGGTCACCCACTAGCTTGGTTATAGACTCAAGTGTCTGGAAATGTTGCAGTTTGAGTGGGACCCCATACTGTAACCACAAATATTTAAACAAGCTAGGAGAAATAAAATAGAAAATTATCAGCTCGGTAGGGCTAATCTTTATATTTCTCCTGTGTTTTTTTTTTTTTTTTTTCTTTCATTTTTATCCCGTAAGCCTTTTCTTGGTCAGGAAAACCGATAACGTTTGATGTTTGCTTTTAATTTTAGAAAAAAAATGACCTCCGCTCCGCGGAAGGATGTATTCTGCCACCGAGAATGTGCATGTTTAACCTCAGTGCTGGGAGGGTCGCACCTTTGCTTTGCAACATGCCTGTGTCCTCAGAATGGAGGGAGGACAGGGGAGCTGGGATTGAATTCTGGAGCTGGTGCCCTCAGTGACTTGAGGAGCATTGCGGACGTAAATAGCAACGACCCCTTCGTGATCTTGGGACGGCAGGCTGGTGAGTTTCCTTAATAACTGACAAAGACCAATGTGTAGGGAGGAGGACAGGGGAATGTGGTCGTTTACAACAGCAATGGAAGGTCTAGGCAACTTCCGTTATGCCATCAGTGACAGTTCCCTGTATGTTGACATGGATCCCTAAAGTCCCCATGCATAGGGGAGAGAGGCATCCCTTCCCTGGCCAGTCATCAAAGTCAGTCCCTTGAATGTTCTCTGAGTAACTGGAGTGGTTTTGAGTACTCTAGACTCCTTGCCAGTGTCACCAGTTGGCCCTAGAACTTGACGATTGCAAAGATTTTTTTCAGTCGTATCTTTGTTTTTAAACAAAGCAAAAAAATTCATACTAAGCATCATGGAGGCTATGAAGGAAGGGCTGGGAAAGTACCAGAGAGCCCATGAGGATGATCATGGGTGCGTTATCGGAGACCTAGAACATCTGGGCCATGTGGAGGCTGGAGGCTCGCTCCAGTCTATCAGGGTTCAGCCTTTGAGAGGATAAAGTTCTGCACAGTGAGTGATGTGTAGTCCACTTGTAACACGAGCAATGCAGAAGCCACATTGAACCTCCCATCTCTTCAGTATCTCCCTGACCCTGGGGGTACCGAGAGGCACATGACCCAGGGGCCTCCTCCTTTCAGAATCTTTATCTATTTCCCTGGCTATGTGTGTTGGTTTTGGTATCAACAGGACATTTATTTGAGAGCACATTTGAGTCAGTTTGAGGAATCTTTAACCAAGTACAGTTTACACACCGTTATGTGGACAGAACGTGGGAATAACAAGGTGCCTGAGGGTGTGCAACAGCCAGACTGGCAACAAACCCTAATCTTGAGGTATGAGCAGAGGCTATGGAAACCTGAGAGTTGGCAAAGCACAGACAGTCTCATTTAGTGAAGTACTGGCATGGAGAGGGACATTGGCTTCTCTGGTGACCCTGTAAAAAGGGGCCACTTTTCCATCTTCTTTCTCTCTACCGGAGTTGTAGTCCTCATAGGGAAGGGAGCAGCTGGAGAAAGGCCGACCTCCTGGGTTGACGTTTGGGAGTTAGCTTACCATGTGTGATCAAGACAGAGTGGATTTCTGACCCAAATTAGGACCTCACATCTCTTCCCTGGGAATTTAGAACTAGGGCCGAGAATCAGTTAAGCGGTGACGTTTGGGGACTGTGTATTATTACAGTTCTGCAGTGTTCAGAAAACGGTGTCAGTCAGTCTACCGTATGGACAGGAATACAGAGAAAGCCAGCACTGGGAGAAAGGGCTAAATCTAAAGACATACTCAAAGAAACAGCACGAGGCCTTAGTGGCTTGCCCAGAATAGGACAGCTCAGGGCTGGACTCCTAGCTCTGCGTGACTAAATCTCAGGGCCCCTGGCAGCTTTTCTCTCTTATAAGGGGAGGAGTCTTTCCTGTACTTCCAGCTGTGTTCCGAACATCTGTGGGACATGCATGTGATGTGACTGTGATTTGTACTATGCTTGCCCACCAGCCCTGCAGACTTTCTTCCCACTTCCTCTTGCACAGGAGCCTAAGTACTGCCTGCTCCACCCGGTGTCTATACCCTCCCTTATCACAATTCCAGAGTCCCAGGAGGCTATGCCCTGAAGGCTTCTTGTGAGTCTGATCCAGGTACAGCAGTTGCTTAGGCATTGGCAGGACTTATAGCTGTGTGTGAGAGAGATGTGTTTCTCTCTTAGAGTTTGAACTCAGTCTTCTCCTCTTGGAGCCCATCACTCCTTACCAGCTCTCCAATTACACCTCCCTGTACCAAAGTCCTTCCTTGACTTCATTAGGACTGAATGGAACGTGTCTTAGTTTTCCTGGGGCCAGTCCTGTAAGCTGTGTTCTTGCCTGTCTTTGAGATCTGATCGTGTCTATGGGACTGCAGATCCTGAAACACCAGAGCCACACTGTTAGGGTGACTCCATTGCACAGTGGCACCACAGTTCAGACCCATGGAAAACTTCCCTTTCAGTTCCTGAGAATGTGGCTTTGAGTTCAGGATCTCCTTGGGCTGTCCAGGGTCCTTGGGCCGTGTGGGATACCGCATCAGGGCCAGCAGGCAGGACCTTCTGCAGAGCATCCTTAATAATGTACACGACAGCCGTCAGGATGTCTCTCAGAACCCAGTGACAACTCCCTGGATAGCTCTGTCATTACAGTAATAATTTGAGTCAATAGTGTAGTAAAGCTGCCATGAGTTTATTTCACCCAAGAGATTAAGAGAAGAATAATACAGAACTATCTGCAGAAGAACCCACAGAACTAGATACAAAGGGAGTCTGTGTGCTTGGGCCCAACCAAGGCCTCTTCCTTTAATATTTAGGAAAAATATACCTGTCATTGATTGAGGTTTTTTTTTTCCCCCCCAGCCTGGTGAATTCGCCCCATGTTAAATGTATATGCCTGTGTGTGTATACATGTATATCTCTGTGTGTGCATACGTGTGTATGTGCCATGCAAATGCTCACACACAAACATACACATGCATATATATGCACTGTGTGCGTGCGCATGTGTGCCTGGGGGAGTACATATGCATGTTTGCATACGTGTAGGTTCTGTATACATCTTACAACATCCCCTGCTTCACCACCACCCCGTGCACTCGCCCACATCCTGTGGTCACGGCAGTTAAGATGATGAATATGGCTGACTTCTTTCCGTTTGCCTAGTTAGGGTCTTTGCTCCTCTCCTCCTTTTCCTTCCAGCATGGTGCCCCACAGGTGCCACTCCGGCCTTCTGAAATGCCCACGGTGATGGTTTTGTTTGCTCATTGGTTGGAGGCAGCTTCGACGGGATGGGGCTCCAGCACCGGGGGCAGCATTAACGTGCAGGCTCTGGGATTTCCTCCCCGCCGTCATCCGGAGGGCTCTCTAATGTGCACTCGGTAGTTTGAACTTGGCCGTAATTGCGGTCTTATTATCTTCACCAGCTTTACTTATCTCATTATCTCCTCCCTCTTGTGTTAGAGGTCAGTAGAACATGGCTTTTATTGCCCACTTAATCCGTCTATCTAGCAGTTCAGCCCTGATTGATCCACTTAAGGTCTTTTTTTTCTTTGTAGTTAACTTTGCTGACATTTGAGATCCCCACCCCTTGAGTCTGCTCACTGGCTACAGGCTGCCCGGCTCTTTGGCTCAGAAGTTCATTATTGTTAATTTTATTAGAAGGAATTGCCCGATGAGAACCCCTCTAGTTTTGGAGCTCCCCCTTTCCCTCCTTGATTTGTTCTGGAGGTTAGCTTTACTTCCATCCTTGCGTATTTCTGCGATATTATTTCTAAGATTTTTTTTAAAAAACAGCTTATGGGTACCTCAAAATGTCCATATTCATAGGCAGACCATGTTGAAGTGTGTGTGTGTGTGTGTGTGCGCGCGCATGTGCATGCACGTGTGTGTGTGTGTGAGAGAGAGAGAGAGAGAGAGAGAGAGAGAGAGAGAGAGAGAGACAGAGAGGAGAGAGAGAGACAGAGAGAGAGAGAGAGAGAGAGAGAGAGAGAGAGAGAGAGAGAATGTGAGAGAGAGAGAGAAAGTGCTCACACTCAGGTGTGACAAAACTCAGGTGTGTCCTATAAAGATTCACTCCGCAAAGGTTTATTGGGCATCCCTCCAGGATTCATCTATCCGGAGTCTAAATCAGCTCAAACCATCACTTCCTGGTATTCCTCCTTACTCTGTACAATGTTTACCAGGGGAAGTATGCTACATATGACTCTTTTGTTTTAACATCTACCCTGACAATAGCTTTGTAGAACACATTGTAGGATGAACCTCACGCATCGCCTTTTACCTGCTTCCTAATCTCCATGTTGACAGTGTTTGCTTATCTCCAGCAGCCACTGTAGGAAGTCCTTCTCTGGGAGTGCTGGTGGAGGGGGACTATCCTTAGCTACTTGTGGGGGGCTTCAGAGTTATTCCTGATATCTGTGTGGAATGTCCTGAGGGGGCTTAGGGGGCAAGAACACCATGCACGAACAATACGGTGTTTTGCAGTTATGGCCAAATGCTGTTCTTGGTTAGAGGTTCACAAGGGCCATGCTGATGCGTCTCTTGGCTAAGCCTGGTCTCCTCTCCAGCTATACTGAGGAGGGAGTGTATATTTTCTTTTGGGCATTCTGCTAAGCCAGTCTTCACAGCTACCTCCAGGGAGTTAGTGGGGTTTCTTTGGAGCCATAGGGCTTTCAAAAAGAGCATCCTCTAGCCTCTCAAAAAATATGCTCTTGCCAGTGGCAGCATCAGAGGCCTGCTACATAGGTTAACATGAGGACCTCCTGTAGCATGGTCCTTATTTGGTTAATGGCCTTTACAGTGGCATCAGAATCACCCAGAGGTCTCCTCGGAACATTGGCTGCTGGGTGTTAGCCCCAGAGCTCACAATTTAGTGAGTCTGATGGGGCCTGGTATTCTCTTGCTGATAGATTTGCATGTATGTGGATGTCATCAGTCCTAGGCTGATAGCCCGTCTACTTGACTGCCCTGTCAAGTAGCAACTGAAGTTTACGTGGGTAAATTTCCTCATGAGTCAATGACTTGCCCCAGATGGTATGCTTTTGGTGGGAGAAAGTGCTTCTTAAGACCTTTAACTTCAAACGTAAGAAAACTATAATAAATACCATGCACCAGCATTTAATAAATATCAGCAGTCTATCATATGTCCGTGGCAGTAACTATTGCACATATAAGGGATTTACCTGGGATAATATATTTATTTTTAAATTAACTGTATGGAAGAGGGTTTTTTTTTTTTAAATTGCCCCTCTGTCTTTGTGGGGGGGAGGGGTATATGTGTACAATTATGTACATGTGCGAGAGATCAGAGGTTGATATGACGTCTATACTCTTTCCATTATACTTTTAGAGACCCAGTTTCTTTCCAACTCTATTTTGAGATAGAGTCTTACTGGGCCTGAAGAGCCTGAAGAGTGCCTACTTGGCTATTCTAGTTGGCTAGTGTGCCCCAAGGACCCTCCTGTCTGTGTCTCCCCAGCACGGAAATTACAGGCACGTGCCAGTATGCCCAGCTTCTTATGTGGGTTCTGGGGAGTTGGATACAGGTTTTCATGTTTGCAAGGCAAGCACTTTACCAACTGATTCATCTCTCATTCCTTCCTTATTCTCTGCTATTTCACCAAAGAAAAGGTTTAGAACTGAGACATGGTCACGGTCACTGGTTCTAAGCCCTGCAGTGCACATGCAGGAGTTTAACTTTGAGCCCAGGGATTCTGGCCTCAGGGAATTCATATGCTTCTTTACCTCAGTTTGGACTCCAGCATTCTTAGATGTTTTCTTTAAAGTATCTAAGGTATTCCACATTCCATCATAGTTTTGCTGTACTCTGTCCCTGGTCTTGTTTCTCATTCCACCTCTCCTGGGGTGACATAGTTTTAGGGATCTTGCCTGGCCTTGCTTCCCTATGGAGCTGTCTTTCTGTTTTCTGTGAGTTTGGCCTGAGCGCTCTGGAGGGTCAAGAACTGGTAGGAAGATGTGATTCTAGAACCCCTTTCTCACACACAGTGATCATGGATGATGTCAGATATCCTATAGCATAGTGTAGTCCTTGTCCAAGGATCTTATTCCATCACCTCAGACAGTCTCTGTGAGAGCCTACCACGGATCAGGTCTCAGTCTTCCTTAATGGTTAGCTTCATTAGGCTCAAGCTGCTAACCCTTTGCTGAATCACTAACTCTGTGCCCTATTGTTTTTCATTGGATGCTCAGTCATTCATTTGTCTTTCATTCGTTAGCAAGCACTTAGTAAGCACCTGACTGTGTGCCAGATGCTCCAGTGGGCCTTGCAGAGGTGGCATGGAATGAGTGAGACAGACAGCACTGCCCACTCTGAGTGCTAACTCCCCAACAAACACCTCTTAAAGCAGGCATTACAGAAGGTGTCTATAGTAGACATTACAGTAGATGTCTACAGCAGGCATTACAGTAGGTGTTTACACCAGGCTTTACAGTAGGTGTCTACATCAGGCATTATGGTAGGTGTCTATAGTAGGCATTAGAGTAGGTGTCTACAAGCAGGCATTAGAGTAGATGTCTATAGTAGGCATTACAGTAGGCTTCTACAGCAGGAAGTATAGTAGGTGTCTATAGCAGGCTTTACAGGAGGTGTTTATTTAGTCAGAGAACCCTGATTTTAGCAGACTTGTGGTGAGAGTCATCTGTAAAGACATCAAAGAACTGCTCAGGTCAAGTGAGACCAAGGGCTGGGACTTCTGCCATCCTCCCATCGTGCTGTGGAGGTCTAATGCTCCTGCCACCTCCTTGAGATGCCATGGACCAATTTAACAGTCACTACAGTGCAAGGTGCATGCGTAGATGGTCTCTGCACCCGGCTCTGCCTATCTGAGTGCCAAGGGAGGGAGGAGGAAAACAGTTGGCCAGAGCCCCCGTTTTCCTGCACACCAGGGCCATCATGTCACAGGGCCACCATCTCCTAGTGTCATGGCTGGTTTAGTGACTTGCTTCTCTCCTCCAGCCTGATTTCCCCAGCCACTCATTTTGTCCTTGTGGTCTTCTGTGCTTATTGCCGTTGTGCTTGTCGGGTCTTATTTTCTTTGAAGAAGTGGGGGGGGGGGGCTTCAGCCCACATATTATAAGAAATTGGCTCTGGCGTGCGTTGCTGTTCCCTTTCCAAAGAACTTCCCATATACATTCTCTCAAAGTGTCATTCAGCTCTAATCGGCGTCCCCCATTGCCTCTTTCCAGGCCCCAGCCCGACTTAACCAGGCATTTTCTGAAAACAAGGTGACTCTTACTTAAGGATTCTAAATGTATTCCAGTTCTTGGCAGTCTTAAGCACACAGCTGAATGCCTGCTAAGTCTAGCATGGATAATTACACCAGCTGTGACCTTTTAGAAACATGTATTTGGACTAAAGCGATGTTTAGTCACTTTTGATTGACTTAAGGTTTTACTTGGTTTGTGTTTGGCGAACTTCAAATGTTTGCTTCCGTATAAGCCAGTTCAATTCCCAAAGACAGGGCCACACACAGGGTGCTGGTGGGGAGGCCCCCTGTGGTGTTGGTGACACCGTGGGCTGTGTGCGCTGGAGTTGGGAGAGCATGCGTGTGCACCCACCCACACGTGCACAGGATTTGAGATAAGTGGAAATGGCTGGTGACATTTGGAAGTAATGCGGCGTGACATGGCAGTGCACAGGATGTGAAGTCCGAAAGGGCACTGGCTGTCAGGAGAGAATACTGGCTGCCCCTGCTCTGAGGTAGCACTGGGAACTGCAGAAGGGGCAGAAGAGGATGCTGGAGCAAGCAGCCCTTCCGATTGTACTCAATAGTCTAAGGTGACCCTCAGCAATCCTCCTAAAATCTCCATCAGCAAGCCTATGAAGATGCCGTGTCCTTGAGGGCTCCAGCCTTAGACAAGAGTAAAGTAGCCTGCCACTTGGATGTGGTCTGACCACAGAGGGGACAAATAACAGTCCCACCCTTTGTTCCTCCTGCTCTCCTGCCCCACCTCCTGCACCTCCATCTTCTTTTCATTCTCTCCCTCTTCTTCCTCCTCCTCTCTTCCCTCCTCCTCCTCTTCACTATTTTCCTGCACCCCTGCTCCTGCACCCCGCTTCTCTCTGATCCTTCCACATTGCCCTCATTTGTGGTCCTAAAGCATTACTGTCACAGCAGCCGGAGACATGTCTGCTGGAAAGCCTTTCTAAGTTACCAAAGCAATGCCACCCCCTGCCTCTTTCCTCATGGCTGCCACAGCCCAAGTACCTGCCTAAGTGGCAGCCTGTGAGGCTCATTGCAGAGGAGATAGAGGACAGCCATGCAAGAACGCACATCTGGGCAGCTCCAGCTGGAGCCGTTTCTCACCCATCCGGGGCTGATTTGCTGCAAACATGGAACCAACAGAATCCTGGGGTCCCAGGGGAGATCTCACAGCTGGCTGGGGTCTCTGAGCCACTGACTTCAGTTTTTCAAATGGCTTAGAATGGGGGAAGCAAGTCTCCCACAGGGGCGTAGCAATCAGTTTTGATGAGAATCTTTGGCTCATCAACGCCTGGTTGCAAGAACCAGTCAAGCCAAAGCTGTCTGGCAGCCAGCACCAGCTCACCCTTGCCTTTCGCTTTGGGCTACACTGTGGTGTTTTCTGTTGCTCTTGCTTGGACTTCTCCCACCCTTGGTAATTGCTTTATTGAAGTCTAACTCACACACTATACAGTGTGAGCATTTAAAAAAAATACTCGAGTAGGATTTTTTAAATGTAGAATTGAATAACCATTCCTACAAAGAACAATTTCATCACGCACAAAGAAGCCCATTTATAGTCAACCATCATCCCTGTCCTCAGCCTCTGGGAGACAGCTTGCTTGCTTTCTCTACGGCTTAGCCTGTATGGAAATTTCATATAAATAGAACAATATACAACCTTTTTGTGATTGTCTTTTTACACTGTCTGTAGATGATTTCAGGTTTCTTGATGTTGCATCTAGACTGGGACTGGCTAATACTGCATTTTATAGATCTGTCCAAGGCATTCATTTACTAGTGGATAGACTTTTGAGTTCTTCCTACAGCTTGGCTGTTGTAAGTAACATTTGTGAACATTTGTGTATACATCTCTCTTTTTTTGTGCAGATGTGTTTTTGGTTCACTTGGGTATGTTCCTAATAGAAATTTGGGGTCCTGTGACAACTCGTATGTTTAGCTTCATAATGACTTTCTAGGCTTATGCTAACCTGGTTGTATTATTTTGCAACTTCATCAGCAGTGTGCAGGGGTTCTAATGCTTCTATATTTTGCCAGAATTTGTTGCTGCCTGTCTGTTTAAATTACAGGCATCCTAGTGGAAGTGGAGTGTTGGCTTACTGTGGTGATCTTGAATTTCCACTCACCACTTTGCATTCAAACCTCTGTATTTCTACCAGTGCTCAGCCTGTCTGTGCTGAAGAGACCTGTGGATGGATGAAGCAAACAGTTTTCCATGGACACCATCCCAGAGACTGTCCATCTGTGCTCTTGTCTCACAATGAAAATTTTATTTTTCTCTAATTTATATATATATGTGTATATGTATATAGTATGTGTATGTGGTATGTATATGTGGTATGTGTATGTGTATATGTATATATGTACACAGACAAAGACACAGACACACACACACACACACACACACACACACACACACACACACACAGAGTTTAGTGTCTATTTCAATCTCTGCTTTACCATTCTGGCCTTCCTCCAAGTCCCGGTGAGCTCAGCTGTTTGAGAGAAATCTTTCAATGGTCCCCAGTTCTCCTCATGGAACCCAAGGACTGCCCTGCCCGAAGGTGTTACCAAGAAATGTTGCCTCCTCCTTTCCCTTGGCTTCTGTATGGCTCCCAAAGGCCACAGTAGTGCAAAACACATATCACTTTATAGTTGTGTGCGACAGGAACCAAACGCCAACCTTACTGGGCTAAGGTCAAGGTGTGTAAGCCTACTTCCATTGGGAAGATACGAGGAAGACTGTCTCTGCCCTCCAAAAGCCATTTACATTCCTCAGCTTGTGGATTTCTCTAAGCATGTGTGAGCCACCACAAAGGAACAGACTCATCTGGGACTTCTAACCTGTTAGCATTAAACACCCACTTTCCACTGCTTTCACATAAAGCATAGGATTAGGCCCCAAGACTAGAATGCTTACAAACTAGAAACCCTTGAGATCAAGCCCAAAGTATCTGTATTCTAGAAACCACACAGATGATGAAGACAGTGGGAGTTACTGTCCTATAAAATGCCCTTGGTAAGTCCCTAGATGTGACAGGCATCCAAAGTGAGATCACAGACTTCCTCTCGATGGATTTAAGTCAGTCTTTTTGAGGTCACAGAGCTGAGCATTACAGAGTTAGCTTCTTGCTTTGTTGCTATGACACCTGTGACAGGGTGGCTGCTGCAGAGTTGTCTAGATTATTTTGTTCAAACTTTCAAGATTTTTTGGAAGCCTGAAGCTTCTATTACTGAAAATATAGATCCTTCACTGTAGTCAACACATATCTGAGATGGGTCTGATGAGACATAGGGCCAGGCATCTCTATCTGTCTTCATGTTGGCTCTGTTCCCTTTACTGCCTTGATGTTTGGGTCAGGTTCCACTCAGTCCTATGTGTAGGCATGTCCCTTATTTCAGAAGGATATCACACTGGACTCTGATACGAGGTGAAAATGATCTTTTGCCCTTGGGTCTTGTCTCCTGATCTGTCTTCTTGGCAACTCAAGTTTTGAGAGCCTTTCAGCCCCATCAACCCCATCAAAGGGCCACAGTGCCTACCCCAGATGAAGCTAGCTGCACAATTCCTAACTTCAGCTTGCCCTCAAAAGTCAATGAAAGCCTCTGTTCCCTTTGCTAGAAAGGCAGCCCCATCTCTCTTGTTCAGTGCTGGCTTCCTTTGGTCCTGGATTGCTAGCTTGAGTTGAGGTCTAATATAGGAGCTGTGTCTGTCTTGCTCATAATATATGTCTCATGTCTACTGTTTCCATGCCACAAGACTCCACAGTTCTGTGTCAAATTCCTCCAACCCCAGAGCTGACTTTCTGCAGCTCCTGGACAGTTCTCACAATTACACCTCTATCTGAGGGTGTCCTGCTGGCTCCCTTTCCCACTTTTAAGGACCCCCATGATTTCTTTGACTTACCTGGACAATCCAAAACAATCTTTGTATTTGAAAGGCAGCTGTTGAGCAACATTTTAATTCTGCACAGCTATGGAGCACAGAACAGTCATGGCCCTGAGGACTGGATGTCCCCATCTTGGGGAGCCAGTATCCTGTGTACAGCTCTCGTTTTACCTCTGTTATTTCTCATTCCTCTTTTTTTTCTCCTCTGCTTCCTTCCTAATAGCTCCCACCATATTTTAATAAGTGGGAAAAATGGAATGGACTGTGGCTTTACTGAGCACACTGGTGGGTCAGTGGCAGATCTGGGGTCATTACTGAAATGCCAAAGGCAATGGAAGCTGTCTATCAGAACCAGCCTTGTAACTTGGAGGTCTTCTGGGTTATATTCTTAATGGAACCCTAAGTACGTGAAGTTCATTTCTTCAGACTATTGTGAAGTTGCAGATTTCAGGATGCTATTCTTTCATCCTTTAACCAGAAGCATCGGAAAGGCAAGTTATTCAGACATCACATCCAAAGAGAACAGATTGCACAGTGGTAGAGATATAACCAGGAGAGAGGAAGGTGCTGTAGGGAGGGTCCTTCCATTTGTAACCTTTACCCCAACTTGGAACAAAGATTGATGGGATGAAACTCTGCCAATTGGACAACTGGCTTGAGGCTTAAGAAGCAAACTCAGGGGTGGGGTGACAAATGAGGAAGGGAGAAAAGAAGACAACAGAGTTACAGAGAAATCTAAACTTTTTTTTTAAAAAAAATTTTTTTTCCATGCATATATTTTTGCAAGATGAACAGATGAGAGCAATTCTATTTATTTAACAACTCATAGCTTGGGATGCTCTGTTTGCAAAGGGAAATATAAGGCAATGTATATGGGGCAAGAAGATTGCAAGAAAGAGAGAGAAAGGGTCCACACAACATTACTTCTTAATAAGCTGATATTGACAGTCACACCCCCATAGGTCATGGAGCTGGGGAGGGGCTGCTAACGCAGCCAGTGGTTGAATGTGCTGGATGTATTTCCTACACTCAGATAATTTTCCCTAGTCTATTTTACTGTGATAGTGGTGTTCTACCTTTACATTAATATGTAGAAGCAACACGGGGGTTGAGGTGTACTGTCTTATGCTAAAAGAGCCAGTAGCCTTAAGGTTTTGACACAGTGTGGAGGAAACATGAGAATTGACACTCAGATGATGTCCTCAGGACAAGACAATGGTCTAATAGCCATGATATCTCATTGACTGTGGGCCACTTAGGAGCCAGGCTTCCTCCTAAGTGTTGTTCCTGGTCCTCTTGTTAAGTTACCACCACCAGATGGGCCAGGAAATTTTGTGATGGGACCACAGATGCCATGTGGGTGTGGGTCTAGGTCACAGGATGAGAAGGTCAGCTGGAATCCAGATCCCAAGAACTCTGCCTAACTCTGGATATAATAAGTAACTATCATCCAGATCTAGCCTCTAAAGGTATCTATTTGGGTTAGATGCATTTGGAGCTTTGGGAGTGAGCTGAGGAAAACATGGAGAAGTTGGAGGAAGGGTATGGGCAACTGGAAGTAGCATGGAGAGCAAGAGGAAGGATGGAGAAGCAGAAGGGATCCCGGAGGAGCTGGAGGAAGGATAGGAGAGATGGAGGGAGGGAGATAGGAAAACTTTCCATGGAACACTCTTTACAAGAATACCAATGGAGTAGAAAATCCAGAGAGAACACAGTGGGCAGTGGCCATGGAGCCCAGAAGGAAGGGAGGATTAGGACAGAACATAAATATCTCTGTAATAGGCTAATGTCCCTAAGAGACAGGTTTAATGACCTCTAACCCCACACATACAAATCTCTTTCTGACTTTCTTATGCCTGGATGTGGTGGGGTAGTTTTAAGTCAACTTGATACAAGCTAGACTGGGGGGGGGGGGGCAGACTTCAGTTGAGAAAATGCCTCAACGAGACAGGGCTGTAGGCAAGTCCATAAGAGCATTTTCTTAAGTAGTGATTGACAGGTGAGGGCCTAGCCCATTGTGGGTAGGTCACCCTCAAGCAGATGTTCTTGGTTTCTGTGGGAAGCAAGCCAGTAAGCAACACCCCTCCAGCACCTCTACGCCATTTTCTGTCTCCAGGTTTCTTCACTTCTTGAGTTTTTATCTTGACTTCTTTTGATGACGAACAGTGATATGGAAGTGTAAGCTGAATAAATCCTTTCCTTTTCAAATTTCATTGGTCATGGTGCTTTATCACAGCAATAGAAACCCTAACCAAGATCCTGGGGTTTCTGTGATTTCTTTCTTTTGTTATGGTCTTTTCTCCCGCCTCTCCAGCTCCCTAGACAGGAGCTATGAGCATATCCTGGTCCCTTTTCAAATTATCATGTATGTCTAGGACTGCTTTGGACCAGGTGGGTGGCTGCAGGGAAATTAGTAGGTGACTGTCACCCTCATAGCTATGGATACCTTGGTCACAGTGGGTCACTGCAGAACGCTGCTGGCTCTTGTGCTCAAGTTTTGCATCAGAATCGCAGCTGGGGACCAGTGAGAGAGTAAGGACAGCCTGGGGAAGACCTCGGCTGACTTCTGTCTTAAGGGTCCTTTAGCCTGTTATTCACTGATGCTGTGGTTGGTTGGGAGCCCTTGACAGGTTTCCAATTCCTTCAGCCACCTGATATTGACATCAGAAAAATTACTGTTTTTCTCACTTGCAGAAAGTGCCCAACTGTGGAGGTCTCTCAGAGGAATATGTCTGCCAGGTGTCCTGAGCATTTCAGAGGGGGCTGACGTCTCCAGGTTCCCTGGCAGTCACCTTCACTCACTACGCTAGAGGTCGAGCGGCTATCTGCAGCATTAATCTCTGGAGGGACCCTCATCTCCCACATTTCCTCACCAGCCAGGTTGTTTCTAAGGCAAGGATGAAGGCATCAAGCCATCAGATTCAGGCTTCTGCTCTGGAAAAGGCTAAACCAAGTGGAGCTCAAGGCTTGCAATCATACATGTCACCTGCAGAGAACAGGAGCCGTGCTTTCTCCCCTCTCTGGCTCCGTCTTACCATCTGTCTCTGGGCCATGCTTTCTCCTCCTCCCCTGCAGTCAGGACTCTTAGTCTCTAACCCTCTGGCGAGCTCTTACCCCAGTTACTCCAGGTTGGATTTTTTTCTCTTCTGGGTGGCATTCTGTCGGAAATGTGTGTCTCTGTCTATGAGGCAGGCAAGTTCTTTATGGATTCCACTCTTCCTTATACTCTAATGAGGGAACCCTGAATTCTCTTAGAGCAGTAACACCCACCCCATTGCTCGTAGACCACATGTACTAGCTTCTCTTGCAGCTAAATGGATCCAGATGGGGAAGTTTGGGATGTACATTATAGTCTAGAACACATCTAATCTGTCTGGTGAGGACTTGTCTGGGAGGAAGCCCTTTTGGCTAAAGTTGATAAAGGTACTTGCTGCTAATCCTGATAATCATCCCTAGGATCTACACAGTGGAAGAAAACAGACTCCTGCAAGTTGTCCTCTGTCCCAAGACATGCTATGGTCCATATACCTCCCCACATTTTTTGTTGCTTATTTGACATGCACTATTTATTTCGATCCCATCCATTTACAACGATAAGATCACAGCTAGGGAGGACCTCCTCTCGTAAGAAATGGGTTTCTGAACCTCACCCTGAGTGCTATGTTCTCTGTCATATGTGGCACAGCCTGTCTGTAAACATTTATTTATTTATTTATTTATTTATTTATTATTTATTGTGTGTGCATGCACATGTATGATTTGTAAAGGGGCACATGTGTGTGCCAGGGCATGTGTGGAAGGGTCAGAGAACAACTTGTTAGAGTTACTTCTCTACTTTCCGTGTGTGGGTCACAGAAATTGAGCATCAAGCTTTGGGGCAAGCACCTTTACCAGCTGAGCCTGTAGAACCCCACCCCACCCCCATGGTATATAGGGCATACATGAACTTGTTAGTAAGTCAGCTGGGCTATCTTTCTGGCCTGTAGAACCAACCCTCAACCCCCATGGTATATAGGGCATACATGAGCTTGTTAGTAAGTAACCACTACTCCTAATTTGTGAAGAACTACTTTCTTCTTTAAAATCCTGTCCTATTAGAGAAGTGCTCTCAATGGAATGATTGTCTTCTGACTTCCTTTAAGCCCTTCATTCAGCTTCCCCCCCTTCTTTGGTCCAGTTGCCACACATGCTCAGTTCTTACTGCCTTTTTGAAGAAAGGCAAAGCTTTAAGAATTGCCACAGAACACTTAAAGCAGAGGTAGAAAAAGGGAAGCAACTCCAACATGAAACCAAATACTTTCTAAAAAACAAACAATACAGAAAACAAGGAAAACAGGAAAGCCTCCTTTTGTGTTTATAAAGTGATTCTTTGCCATTTTCTATGTGTGTGATTATGTATGTGCATCTACGTGTGTGTATGTTGTTGTGTATGTGTGCATGTGTGCACGTGTGTAGTTATGTATATATATACATATATATATGTGTGTGTGTGTGTGTCTAGTTTTGTGTGTGTAGGTATGTATAGGTATATATAGGCATGTATGTATATAGGTATGTGTATATGTGTTTAGGTATGTGTGTGTAGGTTTGTATGTATGTGTGTAGTTATGTATGTGTACATAGGTGTGTGTTTAGGTGTATGTAGCTATGTCTGTATATGTAGGTTTGTATGTGTGTGTATAGATATGTGTTTGTAGCCATGGGTGTGCAGGCTTGTATGTGTGTAGGTATGTGTATATGTAAATGTGTGTAGGTATATGTAGGCATTGTGTGTGTAGGTGTGTATATGTAGTTATGTGTTCATGTGTGTAGGTTTGTGTAGTTATGTGTGTGCATGTATAGGTATGTGTGTGTTTGTATGTGTATAGATACATGTTTGTAGTTATGTGTGTGTAGGTGTGTGTGTAGGTTTGTATGTATGCAGGTGTATGCATGTAGGTATATGTGGGCATTGTATGTGTAGATGTGGGTGTATTTAGTTATGTGTCCATGTGGGTAGGTACATGTGTGTGTAGTGGTGTGGGAATAGGTTTGTATGTGCGTTGATATGTGTTGATAGGTGTGTGTGTGTGTGTGTGCGCTCGTGCACTCGCGCTCGCATGTTGACCCCAGATGAACTTAAGCGTCATTCTTCAGGTGCTGTTCACCTTATTTTTGTGAGGCACATTCCTTCTCTGGCCTGGCACTCACAAGTGAATTAAGCTGGCTGGTCATTGAGCCCTAAGAATCTGCCTAATTCTTCTTTTCTATGTGGGTTGTGAAGACTGAACTCAGGTTCTCGGTGCTCGGACATTAGTGCTTTCCTAATGGAACCATCCACCTGCCCATCTCTGTTATTATAGGAAGTCATTAGCTAAGATGGCATGAGAGGACTTGATGCCAGTGTAAATAAATGCATCACCCCACAATCTACACAGCCAAGCACACGCCCAACTCCAACACTCACATACTATAACTTTTGTATGTATGTTTTCCAAGGCTATTCTGTCATAAATGGCAGCTGTCAACCTTTAGCAATTTCACGTGACCCGTCAGAGTGAAGGAAACCTGCAGACTTGGCGCTTAGAGGAACACAAACACAAGCCCACGTTGTGTGCCAGATGATACGATAAAAATAAACTGGCCCATGCAAGCAGAACGCGAACGCAGTCGCTAAGTAATGGACATTTGCTGAGCCCGTTTACTGGAAAAACGCTCATGCATGAAGGGACATTTGAGACTTATTAGAATTCCTTTCATTTTCAAAACAATAAATGCGGCAATACGCTACCAAAAGATTTAATGAGAAATTAAGCACAACACACAACAGCCCAGCCAGGTGAACTCATTCATTAGACTTGGGGAAGAGTCTGCTTTGTGCAGCTGGCAGAGAGAAAACAGCACGACGGGGGGAAGAGGCTCAGCTCAGCTAGTGAGAGCAGCTTAGGACTGGAAGGCTCATGCCTGTGGATGTCTGCATGGGAAGACCTGAGGACTTTCTCCCTCCCTACCCTAGGCTTCCATCTCAGGATGAACCAAAGCCTTGAATCAGGCCAGTGTGTGTGACAGACGCCAGAGGAGATGAAGACTGGAGAAAGAGGAAGGAGAGCTTCCTGTCTGGACCTTCCTCCCCTTGTCTCTTGTATGTGCAGACTGCACAGGCTCTTCCTCCTCCTGCTGCTGCTCTGTTTTGATCCCAACAGCACTTCACAATGGTAGAATTCTCTCTCACAGACTCCTGGGCCTGAGTTTTTCTTTCTTCTTTAAAGGGTTTTTTCGATTCCGTTAAATGATTAATGATCTTGTGTTTCCTGTGTGTCCACCATGGTTCCAAGCACGTGTTATTCCAATCAAATGGGTCCTTTGGAGGACTTTTAATCGGTTGCCTCTGTCTTTCCATTAAGCCTTTGTATTCAGTTAATGATCACCAAGTACTATGGGACCACACTTATTGGTGAGGGCCATCTGTTCCCACCTCCCAGTGGGGATGTCATATTTAGGATACTGCCTTTAGGTTTTCCAGCTGTAAAGGTTCCAAGGTGGTACATGTTTCTGAAAAGCAAATTAGAAGACACAGCATCACACTAGCTATATGGTAGACCCAATTCTTCTTGGCCTGATCCATTTGTCACAGTCCCAACCACTGTCCCAAAATAGTTACTACAGCTCATGGAGAGGGGCTGCCTTAACTTCTACAAGCCATCTTGGGAAGCAGTGGCCAGAGTGCATTCTTCAGGCCAGGTACCCTATAAGTTCAAGGATGGAGGGCATGTAACACCGTTCCATGGTGCTACTATGTTTTCAGACAGACTTCTATCCTCTAGGCAGGCCCTCCCAGACCAAGCTCCAGATTTACCTTTAAAGAAGAAACAAGAGAGCCCATGCTTCTGTCTGAAGTGCCAAGAGAGACCACCAGGCCAATCTACTCTGATATGTGGAGGTTCCCACACTCCATCACAGACTCTGCCTGACTAATTTGAATTAGCTAAAATTCAGAATATATATATATATATATATATATATATATATATATATGTATGTATATATATTCTGTATATATAGTGTATACACATACACATATACACACACACACACACACATATATGATGATAGGTGCCACAGCAATGCTTAAATGCTTAAATGGACAGAGAAAGGACGAAGGGAGGAGAAGGAAAGGAGGAGGGAAGTACTGGAAAGGAAATAAGGAAAAAGTAAAAATAAAGAAGGAGAAGGAACTGTGGGAAGGGAGAAAAATGGCAAAAGGAAAGTAAGGAGGAAGAGAGGAAAGAAAAAAGGAAGCAAGGATGGGAGGAAGGAAGGAGGCAAGGGGGAGTAGGAAAGGAAAGAGAAGAAAGGAAGGGAAGAGGAAGGGAGTGAGGGAAGGATAGAAGAAAGGAAAAGGAGAAAGACGGGAAGGAAGGTCAAGCTGAAGGAGTCACAGCCCACAGGGAGCTGCTGAGCTGGCATTTGCTACATCCATGTTAACCCCCCGCCACGTCAAAGGATCGGTGGCTGTTTTAGTTACTGTTCTATTGCTATAAAGAGACCCCGTGACCAAGGCAACTTACAAAAGGAAGCATTTCATTGGGGGATTGATACTGTTTCAGAAGGCGAGCCTATGATTGTCATAGTGGGGAATGCAGCAGCAGGCAGTCAGGCAAGGTGCAGGAGCAGTAGCTGAGAGCTTACACCAGGATCCACAGGCAACAAGCAGAGGGCGAGAGGGAGACTGGGCCTAGTGTGGGCTATGGAAACCTCAGAGCCTCAGGATGCACCTCCTTTAACAAAACCACGCCTTCTAATCCTCCCTAAAAAGTTCACCAACTTGGAACCAGGTCTTCAGATATAAGAGCCTGTGGCAGCCGTCCTCACTCAAATCACCACAGTGGCTCGTGGAAACATAGAAACCACTTCGTCGGAGAGGTAGAGCTGCATTTCTTCTGTGTTTGCAGCAGGTATTTGGAATTGGCTTCTTCATACTCACTCTCTGGGACCCCTCCTGACTGCCCACTGTGAATCAGTGAGTTTCAGAACTCGGATCACCACAACAGTCCCAGCACTGAGATCCAGAATCCAGTAGTTTGGTTCCCAAACATCCTGCTGGTGGCTTGGCCCCCTAGGACAATTGTGGGCAGAGATGGGCATTTGGGAGGTGGGAGCTGATGCATTCACAGGTGAATGAATGACCTGCTGGTGATGTGTGTGTGTGTGTGTGTGTGTGTGTGTGTGTGTGTGTGAAAGCTTGTGGGTGGAGGTGGTATCTGAAGTCACAGAAGCTCAGTCATGAGCAGAGTGTTTTGAAATAGTTCCTATTACTTCTTTACCTCCTGGGAGCTGTGAAGTAAGCATCTTTGCTTTACCATGTGATCTCAGCTTCTATTTCTGCCCCCCTCCTCCATCAAGGCCCAGAAATAACCAGCCTAAGCCATCAGATGTACACTGAAAATTTGGAAATTAGGAGTTTCATTCCATGTTAGTAGACCTCAAAGATGGACTGAGCAGCTATGTCGGGCAGCTTTCTGTTGCTGTGACAAAACACCAGAGACATTCACTTAAAAGTTAAGGAATGGTTGTTTCAGCTCATGGTTTCAGGCGGCTTTTAGCCCAGGGCCACTTGGTGCTGTTGGTTTGGGTCTATAGCAGCACTTTGTAACATTGGGCACGTGGACCCAAATGACCTAACTTGCTTTTATAAGGCTAAACTTCTTACAGATTCTCCCTTTAGCATACTTGGGAGGACCGTATCTTTTAGACCATGGGTCTGTGCAGGAAATCCTATGGCCTCCACAATAAAGCAAGTGTGAGGATTGTAGACGCTCTTCTGTAGATCACATCTCAGAGCAGTCTACCCACCATAGAAGGAAAGAACACATGCGGGACCTTAGATTGTTCATTTTCCATCAGCTGTTTCGTCCCTGGGCTCTTGGAGCTGGAAACAGAGCCAGGCTCTCCCAAGGAAGCCCGAAACTATGCATTTACATGATTTCTAAACATTTTTTTAAAAATTGAAAATCCCTCATTAAAATCTCAGCTTTTCTCTACTGTTTGTAGTTTGCCTCATGGAAAATCAAGGACACTGTAATGTCACAGATATTCAGGTTGGATGACTTAAAATTGTCAGTTTATATGGAAAATTCATATAAAATATATCCACTGCACCCACCTGCCACCAGCGCTTCAGGAACACAGGCATCAGCTCTCAGAAGCCTGTGCTCTTTACTTCATGAGCTGTCCAGGGGACCAGCTAACAGAGCTGGGGCTGAGAACACAGCTTCAACCTGGACAGATGGCAAAGGCATCTCCTCTCGTGGACCACCTGTCATAGGATTGCGGTGAATCCAGGAAACGTGTGTTAAGAAGGAATCTGAAACCAAACCCAACCAGTGGCTCATCGTGGCACCGTTTGTAAGTTTTGTCTTTGTGTGTGAGGTGTGGGGTAAGAGCATAGATTTGTAGTGCTGGACAAATTTGTCTCCAGCTAGACCAGTGGTTCAGGTTCACATTTGACTGGTTGGTATTTCTCACTGTGTGCTTAGTGCATTGCCATGTAGAATAGAAGCTTGACAGGTGACTGCTGAATGAGGCTCTGAGGTAAGTGTTTCTATTCTAGTGGGCACAGACAGAAAGAGAGAAAAGCAAGGTGAACAATTTGGGCGTTGAGGTTGAGTCTGCTCAGCATTTGAGGTCACATGGATCCTCCAGTGGCTGGAGTCTTGCGTGATATGCTGCTGTCCCTTTACTTCACCGAAAGCCATTTCAAGATGCAAAATGTTACAGCTGCCACCAGCACCTTCCTTAAAGTACAGGTCAAGCTGTTGGAAGCTACAGAGGCTCAGTGGGACTTGAGTTTGGGAATGGATTTTCTGGTATTTCTGAGTGCTTCAAATGACAGCCACCTGCAGAGCATTCTATAGGAGAGTCACCACATGAAAGCATCTAATTGATTTGTGTCCAATTGGGGGTCTTGCTTATCAACCGACCAGCTTCCTAGTCTCAGGGGTGCATTAGCCTGAATAAGGCAAGTTCTCTATGCCCTCCCTAGGTGTGCTGTGGCTTCTTTTCACAATCTGCCAAAAAGCCGTCCCTGAGAAAGAACACTTACTTTCCTGAGCAAGCAGCATAGATTTGAGATGTCTGGAGCAGGACAGAACTCCAGGCCTGGGTGTGAAAGGAAGACATTTCTGTTTGTGCCATTTCATTGAAAACCTGCTGCTTGGTTGCACGGTGGGTGTGATGGTTGATTGTCCTCGTTCTCTTGACTGGGTATGTCCATGAAGGTATTTCCAAGAGAGGTTTCATTGAGAAGGGAAGAGATCCAGCCTCATGCAGGCAGCATGGTTCCATGGATGGTGGTTCTAATCTGAGTACAATGTGGAAAAGGAAAAATGAGCTAGGTGCAGCCTTCCTTCCCCCTTTCTACTTCCTGGTTTGCTGAGAAGGGGGTGGGACTCCTTAAGCTCCTGGAGTCACAATTGTCCATGCCTCCCATCATGATGGACTGTGCCTCTTCAAACTGTGAGCCAAGATAACCCAGTCTTCCTTTTAGTTGTTTTTGTTTGTTTGTTTGTTTTGTTTGTTTGTTTGTTTGTTTTGTCCAATGTTTACTCATAGCAATGAGAAAGTAGTACACATGATATATCACCATGGTGATACATACTGACATTAGGTGCCCCACCTGGGCCAGCATGGTAGCAATGGAGGCTATACTTCCTAGTTTCTAGAGTTATCCAGAGAAGAGGGAGCCTTAGTTGAGAAAATGCCTCAATAATATCAGGCTATAGGACATTTTCTTTCTTTTTTTTAAACGTCTTTCTTCCCTTCTTTATTCACTTTACATCCCAG
This sequence comes from Arvicanthis niloticus, assembly GCF_011762505.2. NCBI lineage: Eukaryota > Metazoa > Chordata > Mammalia > Rodentia > Muridae > Arvicanthis > Arvicanthis niloticus. The sequence goes on from NC_047675.1 coordinate 43,957,469, forward strand.
TATCCACACACCCTTTCCTCCCAGTTCCCCCTCGAATAGCTCCTCCCCCATTTCACCTCTCCTTCTCCTTTGAGAAGTGGGAGCATCCCCCCATGCTGTCACCCCACCCTGGCACATTAAGTGTCTGCAGGACTAGGAACATCCTCTCCCACTGAGGCCAGACAAGGTGGCCCAGTTATGTGAAGGGGATCCACAGACAGGCAACAGAGCCAGGGACAGCCCCGCTCTAGTTGTTGGGGGACCCCCATGAAGATCAAGCTGCACATCTGCTACATATGTGTAGCTAGCAGTTCTAGGTCCAGCCTGTGCTCACTCTTTGGTTGATGGTTCAGTCTCTGGGAACCCCCAAGGGTCCAGGTTAGCTGACTTCCTGTGCTGTCCCTATACTCTTTGGGTATCTCATTCTTTCCCACAACACTTCCACAAGACTCCCTGAGCTCCATCTAATATTTGTCTTTGTCTCTGCATCTGTTCCTATTGGCTGCTGGGTAGAGCCTCTCAGAGGACAATTATGCTAGGATCTTGTCTGCAAGCATACCAGAGTATCATTAATAGTGCCAGGGATTGGTTCTTGTCCATGGGATGGATCTCAACTTGGTCCAGTCATTGTCTGGCCATTCTCTCCACCTCTGCTCCATCTTTGTCCCGGCACATCTTGTAATTAGTGATTGATGGGGAAAGGCCCAACCCATTGTGAGTGGTGTTATCCTTGGGCTGGTGGTCCTAGATTCTATAAGAAAGCAGACTGAGCAAACCATGAGGAGCAAGCCAGTAAGCAGCCACCCTTCATGGCCTCTGCATCAGCTCCTGTCCCTAGATCCCCACCCTGCTTGAGTTCTTGTTCTGACTTCTTCTGATGATGAAATGTGATATGGAAGTATAAGTCAAATAAACACTTCTCAAGTTGCTTTGGTCATGGTGTTTCATCACAGTAATAGTAACCCTAACTAAGGCAGAGGCATAGTGATAAGTCTGAAATCTCACCATTTGTTAGTAACCAAGCAAGCACCCTTACCCTCAAACAAAGACAAGGTCCAACTTGGACTTTTATCACTGTTTGGTAATTAAGGTGGTATGATATGTACATACTTGCTGAGGCAGGAGATTAAATAAGTCCCTATATCTCACTATATAGGAGGGAAAAAGTTTAAATTGAAAGTCACTCATCATATCAAGAACCAGAAAATTCTCAACTGGATAAAAAAAAATGACAGAAATCAACACCTAGATAGAAACATATTGGAGTTATCCAAGGAGTTTAAAATAGCTGCCATGACAGTGCCTTAGGGAGGCCTCTCATGCTCTCCACACTCTGTATTCTTATGCTGACAGTATATACAGAGGAGGCAGAGTAAACTGATTCCCTATACAGCTTAGCCATTGTGCCTGATCTGTATTGTGAATGGGGATACACAAATTTGGAAAGAAGGAGACAATGCTTCAGTGAGCAGTCAGGAACAAGTGTGGGAGCAACACAAGGATGAAAAGGCTTCCTCAAAGGAGAAAATCAATGGAAGCAGAAAGAAGAACCAAATGGCAAGCATGGGACCTGAATCAGTAACTGGAACCTTTAAATAGACACACCCAACAGCAGCATGGGAAGAAGGAAGCATCAGTGAACCTGGGGACAGAACAATAAAAATGATGTAATCTGAACAAGACAGTGAAAGGAGCCCAGAGGAGGAAGCAGAGTTCAAAGACCTGATGGCTCCAGTGTAAGAGGACAGACACATCACTGCCATAGGAAAACATGAAACAAGAAAGAAGACATTTCAAATGGCTGAGGACCTCCCACAGTTTTCAAGTCTTTGACCCTCATGATGCCGAAACTGAGCAACACAACTCAGTACAGTCTCATAGAGGTCATGCAAGACCCTCATCAGTGACCTTGATACCAAAGACAAAGAAACATCCTTAGAAAGGGCCAGAGGAAAACAAAACTTATCTTAACCCCACCTTGAGTTGGAAAACAATTTGAATGACAGCCAGTTTCTTATCATGAGCCATAGACCCCAGGAAGAAACGTTCAGTACTTTTTAAATGGCTCAAGAAGAGATCTATCAACTCAGAAATCTACGTTCAGTGAAAACAGACTTTAAGAATATGAGACGAATAGAGATGTTTTAAGATTAAGAAGAACTAGAGTCTTTGTCATCAGTAGACTTATCCTAAAAGAGTAGCTAAGGAAAATTCTCTAAAGCAGGAAGAGAACATAAAAGCTGTATTAGAACTTGATATGAGAAAAAAGAGAAAGAAATATAAAATGTGAGAAACATAAAAGTCTTCTCTTACTGAGTTTAATTTTTCCCATAACGCTGAAGCAAAACCATTGTCTATTATGGTTTTCAGTGTATGTAGAAAAAATACAATTCAGTGATATAAGTATAGAAGTTTAGTAGAGGGACTTGAAGTGAGGTCAATTTTTTATGGCTTTAGAACTGGGGAATGCCAGTGCCAGGAAACATGAGAAGAAACCCATACAAAAAGATACACTAAGAAATACTACAGGTACATCACACTGGGTTAAAGAATGCTCAGGTAACTCAGAGTTTCAGGAATGAGACAGAACTGAGAAACAAAGAACAAGCAGAAACAAGAAGGCAGAGTTAAACTCTAGCATATCATTAATTACATTAAATGTAAATGGTTTAAAAAACCAACTAAAACAAAGACTGACATTAAATTTAAAAAGAATACAACTGTTCACTGTCAGAAAGATCTTAATCCAACTGTAATATAGGTAAGTTGAAAATAAGTGGACAGTAAATAGTATATCATGAATCAAAAAATGCTGAGTAAGAATAACCATATCAATGACATATTAAATATATTTTAAAACAACAACAGCAAGATTTTCAGAATAAACCCAAAATGTCATATAGGAACAAAAGGGGTGGCCAACAAAAAATAGATGGTAATCTCTCTCTCTCTCTCTCTCTCTCTCTCTCTCTCTCTCTGTGTGTGTGTGTGTGTGTATGTGTGTTTAATATATTTTCTGCTGCTATGGCAGAATATCAGAGACTGAGTATATTTAAATAAGATAAGTGTATTTGGTCTATGGTTTATAGAGAGCTAGAAGATCATCAAATCTGATAAGGAAATTCCTGATGGGCCATGTCATGGCTAAAGGTATTCTAGGACAAACAAATATAATGGGGGTAAATTTGCCTCTCTTATATCTAACCCACTCCCATTACAATGTAATCCATTCATAAGGACCAAAGTATTTATTGTGGCCTTATCACCTTGACAGAGTCACCACTGAAAACAGATACAATGGATAAGTTCTGAAGGAGCCACTTAACCCACAGCAACCCTAGCAAAGCCACAATATATGCCCAGCAAAAACTATTAGAAATGAATGCTGAATTGGACAAGTCCACAAATTCAGTTCAAGAGTACAACACTATTCTATTTGACCATTGAAAGAACAATAGAGTATTAAAAAGGTACACAGAACCATGGACCAACAGGATCCAGCAGCTGTCCATATAGACTACTCAGGGGCAGCTATGTACCCTGAAAACATACCCTGCTGAACCCATGAACCCATGAACTGAATGAACAAATTCAAAAGTACTGAAATCATACAAGAGTATCCTCTACCACATGGAATCAAGCTGGAACTTAGTGACATGAAGATCCCTAAACAGGTGGAAACTGAGTAGACTTTAACATGATGCATGCACCAAAGAGGATGTTCTAGGAAAAATTTAAAAAGACAACAAACAAGTGGTACATTGAGCCAAAACTAAATGTCACCAGTAAGGGCATCTTTCTTCTTTTTATAAAGGAATAATTATTCTACCTTTAATTTGTGTGTGTGTGTGTGCACGCACGAATGTGTGTTTGTGTGTATGTGTTTCTGTGTGGGTACTTGTGGAGGTCAGAGGCATCAGAGACCTCAGAGCTTGAGTCACAGGTGGTTATGAGCTGGCAATGCAGTGCTGGGAACTCAAATAGGGTTCTATGCAAGAGCCATGCTCTTAACTGCTGACTCCTTTCTTCATCCCCGAGACGAATTTTATGTGTAATGAAAATCAAGTAAAACGTGGATGAAAGGTCATGAAGACTGAGAATGGAGTTTGTTTCCCAGGAGAAAAGATAGTGGATGGGAAGACGGAAAAGATGCCCAAAGTGCCAAATCTCAGTTCATGTTCCTATTCCCAAGAGCCTGACACCATTTTTCTCAGGTCTGTGTCTAAGGGCACTTTCATACTAGAACCAGCCAAGGATGATTAGTTAAAGGGCTATCTATCTAGGTGTGGACTGGGTCTACGGAGACCAGAGGTATTAAAAAACAAAAGAGAGCAGTAAGATTGGTTTGAAGGACAGCAGAGCTTTTTACCAATCCAAAGGGGACAGTGGAGGACACGCAGGAGAACCCAGAGATTCAGAGAGGTGTTGAGAATCAGGCAGAAGGCACTACTCTTTTGTTGACTACATCAACCTCCACTACGCCACTGGACAGCAAGGAAGCTGAAGAAGACTTGAGCTCCCCCTTCCTTTTGTCTCCTGCCAGGATCCCAAGAGAATAGCTTTAACAGGAAGTCAGAGGCTAAGGCCCCAGAAGGATGTGCCTCCCAGTGGCACATTGACAGCGGGTGGGAGGCAGACAGCTGTGTGGCTAGCAGAGACACTCAGAGGCAAGGCCAACTGTCCCTGTGCCACCTTGAAAATGCTGGTAAGGGCAGAAGAGATGGCTCCATTGGTAAACAGCTTGTTCCATAAACACAAGGACCCGAGTTCATTCCGATGTAAGAGATGTAAGAGCTGAGTGTGACATTGTCATCTCAGCATGGGGGAGGCAGAGACAGGAGGATCCCTGTGACTTTCTGACCAACCAGACTAGCTAAATTGGCAAGCCCTGGGTTCAGTGAAAGACACTCTCAAGATCAAGTTAAAAAATGATTAAGGAAGACATTGATCTGCCTCCGGTGTGCACAAACACCCCCTGCATTCACACATGCACTCAAATGCATTGAAAATATCATCACTCTGAGATGGTCTGTTTGTAAGAGAGTTGCCAAAAGGAGCCATCCTACCCAACTGTCTGCCATGTGAGAGGGAGAATAAACCTTTATTACATTAAGCCTCTGAGATTTGGGGTTGTGTATTAAAACAGCTAGTGTTAATTACCCTGACTAATACACCCAATAAAAGCCAGGGCCTCAGAGTCTGTGTGGAGTTGAATATTAAATGCACACCCAGCACTCAGGAGTAATTAAAAAGTGATTCCAATATTTACTTGTGTCTCTCGAAAAACACCAATGGGGATCTGATTCATAATTTTAGTCACTCATCTCAAAACCCATTTTATTACTAATATCATCTCCTTTGACCCAGATCCTTCCATCCATCCATCAACCCTCAAGCATTTCCCCCAACTCCAAGACCATGCAGGACCTCTCATTAACACTCCTTTGCCTTCACAATGTGGGACTTTTAGTTTCCATCTTTGCTTGCCCCAATCACTACCTTTCTGTTACCATGAGAAATCCCCAGATCTAGTTGTCTGACACAGCGGGATGGGTAAGGCTTACATGAAATTAAGACAGGGAAATAACAGTGATCCTGGCACATGGTTAGACACAGGCTTGTGCCCGTTGCAGGCTGCTTTCTAGGATGTGGTCTCTGAGACACAGTTGTCATGCAGTTGTTTATGGGGAACGCATTGCAAATGAACACCTGTGGAGGGAGAGAAAGCAAGAGTAGGCCGAGGCAAAAGAGGCAGGGACCCAGGAGCCAGATCAGATGTCTCCATGTCTCTTCCTTTGGCTCCAGGAGCTTAGCCTTTATTCTTCTTTATCCATCTACCATGGATGTGATCAGCCTGGGAAGCAGGTGACCTTGGGCAAGGGCATTCCCAAGAGGCCTGACAGCTAAAGGCTGTTGCTGACAGCTCTCTCTGCAGCTGGGAGCTTGGCAGTCAGTCACCATCTATCACTGTACTGAGAGCTTGCATATGTACAGAAGGTAGGCCACTACGGGGTGGCCCTATCTGTCCTTGCAGCCCTGTCAGCTCCCCGTTCTTCCTGATCTTCCTTCTCTGTGAGGTCCTGAGTCTCTTACACTGTCCTAGGCTTGCCACTTGCTTAAAGAACCACATAGAAACTCACTCCTTCCCAGAAGCCTCTGTCCCGATGCTCAGTCTGCCTCACTGTCCTGCCCTGGGCTCTGCAGTCTTCCGCACAGGAACAGTGGCCCCGTGGCTTCTTCATGGGCTGCAGGGTTACAGAGCAGCATGCTGCTGGCCTTGCTGGAGTGAATTGATTTCTCATTATTATTAAAGAACACCATAATGACTATAGTCACCAGGAGGACTTGTTAATGGTTCTTCCTCTCTTGACTGTTGCCTTTTAAGGCACCCGGGGCTGTGAATAGCTTGCTAGCCTTTAAGTTGACTTTTTCTCTGATTATCTATAATTAGAACCTGGGCGGGGATAGCCTTTTCATTTTCCTACTCCCTGTGATCTTCAGTCTTTAATTTTTGCACTGACTCAGTTCAAGTTTGTGTAAACTTTGTAGGTAAGCCCTCGTAAGCCAAGAGAAGAGGGGAGGGAAAGTCAGATGGTGTCTTGGGGTATGTCTCTCCTGGGATTTGGACACAGCTCAGCTGAGAATGCCTACACGGGATCAGAAGATATCTCAATTGGTAGATATTTCACTTCTTCCTCTGTTAAACACAGATAATGTGTCTACCTAATGCAGGTCTTGTGAAGAAGAGAGACACTCATATATGTCCTGTGCTCCTCCTCAGGATAAATACTTGTCATGTCCCCGAGACACATCTGCTGTGTGCTAATTATTGATATTTACATTTTTTTCTTTAAGTGTGTTATGTCTGCAATTAGCACATCCGGATAGCCCGTGGCAGCGGCTGGGAACCTGTTTCTTCACCAACCTTCTATGAGCACTCTGCCTCACCCTCCTTCCTTTTAATGCCAACACATCACAGACTGCAAGGCTCCCCCCCCCACCCCCCAGTGAGCTGAGTTCTTGGTTCATTCTAGTTGCTCTCATTTCCCAGCATGCACTGGCTGTGGATGGCTCTCCTGGCCTCAGAACTCCTTGACTCAGCCAGAACATTCATTCATCTTTCAGGGCAACAACCCAGGCTCAGACAGAGAGTGACTTGTTCAAGAGAGGAGTTTCTGGAGAGCTTTTTGGTATTTGATGAGTCTATATCATTAGCCTTCTTCCTCATTCCCTACCTCCTACAACTCTAATCTCCAACCACTGTTATGTTCTTGAGCGTTGCATGCACATGCTCAAAGTTTTCTGAGCTTTCTATACACACTATTTCATTGGGGCAAACCTCTCTTGTCTCCTGTTTTTGCTGGACTGACATCTGGTCTACCTTATCTGATGCCCTCCTCCAGGGTCTTCAGGTTTCTGTGTACAGTTTCATTCCGCTTCACAGGTTTCTCTACTCTTCTTTCTTTGTTTTTCTCTCTCTCTCTCTCTCTCTCTCTCTCTCTCTCTCTCTCTCTCTCTCTCTCCCCCTTTCTTTTTTTCTTTCTCCCTTTCTATCTTTCTCTTTCATCACTATCTCTCTTGGCTGCCAACACTGCAACTTACATCTACACTTTCCAACTTAGACCACGGGTGTGATGAGGGAAACAGGTATTTCTCTTCAGCTGGACACCTGACATAGAGGTTTCTGGGTATGTCCACCTGATATGTAAAGCTGATAAATCCCTTCCGGCCAGGTACCTAACGGTAGTATGTTACCTGAGCAATATAAAGCTGAATCATGACAAAGATGAATCCTTGACTTACGTGACCTTTCCACCTTGTATAGGAGATAAAATGTATGTAGAAAAGTTACAAAGAATATTAGTGGCAAATGAGTGAGGCACGAAAGATCGTTTCTACAGAAGCAGAGGGGAAGGAATCCTTGGTAGAGAATTTGGTGCTTTAACTTAACCTGGAAGGGAAGAGAGGATTGTAACAGGTAGCATTAGAGATGAATCAGGGCATGAAAAAGCAGAAACAGCAACTCAATGAAGTGACAAGTTCTAAGACTGGGGCATTTCCTGTATCTGTGTGTAGCTTACAAAATGGGCATCTATGAGCACTCTGCCTCACTCTCCCTCCACTGCAGTCTGTGCTGTGACGGCATTGAATGGAGGGAGGATGAGGCAGAATGCTCATAGAAGGTTGGTTTAGAATGAAGTCACGTAGACTACTGTTGCTACTGTGAAAGGTCTGAGTGTCAGAGTAATATCTGTAGAGCGATGCTTTGGGTATATTTATTTCTACAGAGAGAGCTCAATAGAAACAATGAGAAATGGCATGACTCCCCTGTCTAGTTAGAGCAGGCCACTAGTGACAGACTGTATCCAAGAGAAGACTATAGGAACATTCAAGCTATGTGCTCCTAGCTTCATGAATGTTCCTATAGTCTTCTCTTGGATACAATGTGCGTGGGGGGGGAGGGGCATGTGATAGGGATACAGAGAAAAACAGATAGAGAGACAGAAACACAGAGATGCTTGTGTGTGTATGTTTTCATGTATGTATATACATACATACATATATGTATATATATATACATATATGTATATGTACATACATGTATATACATGTATATATATGTGTATATATGTATACATATATATATATACGTATACATATATACACATATATACGTATATATACATATATACATATATACATATATACACATATATACATATATACACACACATATATATATACATATATATGTGCATATATGTGTATATATATATACACACATACATACATACATGTATGTATGTATATACATACATGAGTCAGCAGGCAGGTATAGGCCTGCATTGACATTGGATATGTCCTTAAATCATTCTCCATTTCATTTACTGAGGGAGAATGTCTCCTTGGATGCTGTCAGCTGGCTAGTGTAGCTAGCTCTCTTGTCCTGAGAATTCACTCACAGTCTCTGCCTCTAAGGTACCGGGAGTATATATACATGGCTTCCGTGCCCATTAGTTTATTCATGTCTCTGTGTAAGAACAACTTCAGAATTTTTCCATGTTCTAATCCCAGGTAGAGGGATCCAAGCTCCCATCCTTACATATACACAGCAAGTGTTTGATCCATTGAGTGAACCCCCCGGCCCCCTGGATATCATGGTTGAAGGAAGTTTGAATTCAAGGAAACTGAGATTCTTACAGAAGGTCAGGGTTAGAGGAAGACAAAGAGTCTCACTTCAGGCCAAGAACTTAGTAGTGCCAGCAGGCACGCCTGGAGGGAAGAGTCTGCCGTGACGTGACATGCAGGGATGCAGTGCATGAATAAGGGGAGGTTGGCCCACACAGATATGCTGAGGTTGGTGCACATGGGTGTGCCAGGATTGGTGCCAGAATCGGTGCCAGAATGCTTATCTTTATTGCTTTAAATGATTGTCAAAAAGGGCAGAGAGGGAAAGCTGATTGCCCTGTTCTTAGTGTCTGGACTTCTCATAAGGGACATTAGCTACTTACCAGTTAACGTAGTCTAATGGTAAAGTGAAACCAGCTACCTAAATAGGGAGTCAAGGCACCCTAGGATCATCTAGCTCAGCCAGCTTCCCCCTGAGTGCATCAGGTGTTGTGCATGTGCGTGGGGGTGTGCATCTAGATGTTGGCTTTGCTAGGCCCATGCTACTTCTTTTAATCAAGCAGCTAATGTGTTCAGAGCACAGCATCCTTTCTGCCTTTGCTCCGGCAGATAATGAAGACTCCGGCGCCCACCATGTCAGTACTTGTCTCTTCCTGGGGTCCCAGAAGGAAACAAACACAACAGAGTTGTGTGATAACCCAGAAGGGTTATCTAGTGAAAGTGACACCATGTATTGAGGCCTATAGGAACCATTGATCATCTGTCTGTAACAGAGATTGACAGAAACTATTGTCCCCGAGTCCTTGGGAGTTTATGGTTTTGTATTAAATCCAACAGTTTCCTTTTGATGAAGTATTTTATGATGGGCATTGTAAATTACTGTAAGGAAACTTTTTGGTCAGCAAGAATTTATGACGATGATAAATTCGGGCAATGTCTTTTTAAGTGTCTCTGTGAACGAACACTTCCAAAATTTCCCCAGGTTCTAGTCACAGGTAGAGCCTCTTGGTGATTATTTTTGTATATCCCAAGTGAGTTCTTTTATTAAGATTCCTAAGAATAAGACTTATGATTTATCTTGATGACATATTAACAGCCAGTCATGCCAAATACATTTTTCTTTCTTATGTACCAGAAAGTTATATTCTGGCTGTCAGCCTTTGGGGTACAATGAATTTCAAAAAATTTTCTGATGTTCCTCCCCATCACTGAACATTTTTTTTTTTTTTTGCCTTTGTAAGTTATCAAAATAGTTGGAAAAAAGGTTCTAGAGAGAAAAAGAAGCAGGGATATAGGCTCCATGGTGTCTTAACGGGAAGACATCGCAGATGATGAAAGCCAGCCTGTGACTTCCACATATGAAATGACTGCGATAGATCAATCAATGGTGAATCCCATTAGTGAAAGAGCACTCCCCCAAGTATTTAGATTTCAAGTTGGTATATTCAGTGGCCTTGATTAATAATTCCAGTATGAAAGAGAGTGTGCGTGTTACATTAAAAACCATCTTCAGTCTGTGTCATTTGAGAAAGAAACAGATGAAAGTGTTTGAATTTCACAGGGTCCTTTATCTGTGTGTCTGGGGCTTTCCTTCGTGGGTATGTTTACCACAGGAAAAGCAATCAAATCACAGACCACTTCAGAGTCTCCCAGGAGAAGATGACTCATTCAGAGAGAAGCATCTCTCACCATTTAGAGGGGGAAAAAAAGCTCAAGGAATGTTTCTTCTTTTATCTGCTGCGGCTTACCTCATCCTTGGTGTGAGCCCTCACCTCTCAACCCAAGAGTCCTAATAGCAAGTTAAAAATACTCACCATGGCCTCTGGGTGTTCCACACCACCATCTCCCCCCCACCCCCAAACTGATTAAAGAATTCTCATGTCTCTTTCGGGGCTCATCTTGACCTTAAATTTTTAATTTGAATTCTTATAAATAGAAACAAAAAAACAATGTACAGTGAGAAGGAGGAGCACTGAGGCAAGAGTGGCTCTGCATTTGAGGTAATTCCCTCTGCACAGTCTCCTCTGCAAAGAGAGGGAGAGGGGGAGGAGAAGGGGAACAGGGGGAGGGGGACATGGGAAGGAGGAGGGGGAGAGGGAAGGGGAGAGGCAGAGAGAGGGAGGAGGAGGAGGAGGGAGGGGGAAGGGGAAGAGGGGAGGGAGGAGGGAGAGGGAAAGGGGAGGAAGGAGTGGGAGGGGATGGAGAGAAGGAGAGAGAGAGAGGGAGAACTAGTGTAGAAACACTAAAATGTGGGCCAGGGGAGACTGCTAGATCCTTAGGGATACTTGCCTTGGACTGAGGCCAATCTCCAAAATCTATGTAAATGAAGCCAGGTGTGAGGGCACCCATCTGTAATTATCACTGGAGAAGCAGAGATAGTGAGATCCCTGGGGCTCTCTGAGATCCCAGGGAGCCTATTCTATCTGATCTACTTGATCAGGTCAGTGAGAGATCCTGTGGGGCAACAGCTGAAGTTGTCCTGTGGCCACACACACACACACACACACACACACACACATGCACGCATAAATGCACACACGAACACACACACACACACACACACACATGTGCACACAGCACACAACCATGTACTCAAATACAAGCAATGCTGTAAAAATGATTATCAATCTTCTGTATATATTAATTAATGCTGGAAAGTAATATGAGAAGTTATTTCTTAACTAGCTAGTTCCCCAAATAACCACACAGAGATCTTCTAATATTTCAAAACGTAGGCCTTAGCTGGACAAACTCTCAACTAGCTCATCTAAGTTAACCCAACCATGTAGCCCCATCCAGCCTCATGGCTATACCTTTTAGGTCTGTAGTCACCTAGTCTTTTCTCTGAGGACTCCTGGAGGGGAAACAAAACAAACAAACAAACAAACAACCCTACCTTTTTCTTCTTCCCAGAGTTCCTTTTTCCTCCCAGGAAGTTCTTCTGCCTTCCACTTCCTGCCCAGCTAATTGGCAGACATTTATTAAAGCCACATGTAATAAATCAGACATTTATTAAAGCCAATTGGAGAATGTCTTAGGTAGGTGAGGAAGGACAGAGACACAACTCCACACTGTGTACCCCAACAGAATGCTTAAGTTTGCCGCAAAATTGGATTGACTCTTGTCATGATGTAATCAGTAGGCTGTTGGTCTTTAAAGAGAAATCTCCTGGTTTCGTATACAGAGAGAAGTTGGGGTTCACGCCTTTCACAGGAACTTGCTGCCTTATGGAAATGTTTTGTGTAATCCAGCTCGCCAAAACTGGCTGGGTTTAAAGGATAGATATGCAGTGTGTGAAACACACACATAGATAAGCAGATGAGTGAACAGGGAGGTAGGAGGCATTTTCTGGAGGCTGCTGCAGCAGGAGCACTGACTCCAACACCGTGGGCTTTCTTCTGGGTCTTGTGGATGACACTGTTGGGTGTCCAAAGGCAATGTGATTGGCACAATTACACAAAGTTTATTACAAAGTTCACAAACCTGTTTTAGTTCACCCCTATAAATTCCAGAACCGCCACTTGATTGCAACGACACTCTCAGACTCAGTCATCATCTTGTGAAAAATAAAAAAACCAACACTTTCAAGACAACCTTCCTGGGAAAGCTTGTACATACAAATATTTGCTGTATAGTTTGAAATTAAAGTATAATGTGATTTAATAATATTGTATTATATATTTAGATAATGTAACTTGATGATATTAAAATGTTAGACATGACAAAATATAGTTCTAGGCACCCCAAAGTATCATTTTTTTTGTTATATTCCTCCCTTTCTCCCCTACCCCTTCTCCCCTTTTCTCAGATTTATTCTGTGTCTATTCTTCTTAGAATAATTTAGTATATACAGAAAACAACAGCACCTAACAATGGTGCCTGCCTTCCTGGAGATTTACAAATATTAAACAACAGATATAAAAATAAGGAAACAATGGGGCCAGAGAGATGGCTCCGCAGTTAAGAGCACTTACTGCTCTTCCAGAAGACCAGAGCTTGATTAAAAATGACCATCTCAGGCTGCTTGTGACTGCAGCTCTAACCCCAGGAGATCTGATGCCCTCTTGTGGTCTCCTTGGGCAACTGCGCACACACATGCCATAGACTTGCAGAGAGACACGCTCACATAGACACAAATTACCAAACTTATAAAACCTTTGATTAACATCTTAAAAAAAATTGTATAAAAGCAAAAAGGAAAAGGGGGCATGGGATAGGGGTTTTCTAGGGAGGGGAAATGGGGAAAGGGGATGGCATCTGAAATGTAAATAAAATATCCAATAAAAAAAAAAAAGACAAATGAAGAAATAATAAAGAAATAGAAGAAACATCAGCCAGGGTGATGGGGTGTGTTTGGGGGGAACTTGAGGAGAAGAGGATGAGGAGCCTGAGAGCCACAGCTCTGAAGGAGGCTAGAGCGGTTGCCATGAGGTGTGAAGAAAGAGCAACTAAAGGAAACCTTAGCTACAAAGTTTCAGGAAGAGCAGGGACCCACAAGCCGGAGCCCAGTGAGCGCTGGGAGAAACACCGGTAAGGAGTGAGGCCAGATGATGAGCTGTGGAAGCCTTGGCTTTCTGTGCAGACAGAGTCAAGCAAGCTATTAAGTGAATTGACACAGAAGTCAATTTCAGTTGAGAGGGTAGCAACTGCATTGCCATAATTGAGACGTTTTGACTTGGGGGTTGCTTGTAGAACTGCTGAGTCGGAATGCCATTTCTATTTTGGAGGGGTTGGGTAGGAGATTTTTTTTTTTTTTTTTTTTTTTAGTCTTAAAAATAATTTCTGGTGTCATTTATTTTGTAATTCTAATTTCAATTTAGAGCCTAAACATGGCAGTGAGCTTTGGGGGGTAGTGCAGCTAGCTTTGGGTCTTTGTCTGCTAATGTGTCTGTTATTGCATCCGTAGCAAAACAAGAACATTTAAAAAACAAACAAAGAAACCAAACTTGTGACTTAAGTGCCTTCTAACTGTGCTCGGTCACCAGGCGCCAGACACTGCAGGGAGCTGGTTGTGTTGTCACAGTGGTATCTTGGACTGTGCTGTTGTGGTGGTAGTTTTACATTGTTCTTGCCCCCTCCCCCCCCAACACACACCCAAAGGGAAATCTGAAGTCAGTATCTCTGTGGACTGTCCAGAATGGTTCAGATTTTAGTAATAACTCACTCCAAGCCTTAGACTTTACAGATGGAGAAACTGAGGCCCAGGATGGCAAATTAGTTTGCTGAAGGTTGTTAGGTTGTTTTTCCTCCCTCCCTCCTTCTCTCTCTCCCTCCTTCTCTTCCTCCCTCCTTTACTCTCTCTTCTATCTTCTTCCTCCTCCTCCTCCTCTTCTCCTCCTCTTACTCCTCCTCTGTTTCTTTCTCTCTCTTGCTCCCCCCTGAATTCTCTTTCTTCCTTCTCCTTCCTTTCTTTTCATTTTGCTTTAGACACAGGGCCTATCCTGCATCCCAGACAGGACCGGAACTTGCAAAATAAATCTCAAGCTGGCCTCAAAATTTTGACTCTCCTTTTGCATCAGCCTCCCAAGTATTGAGCTTCTAGGCAGGAGCTGTTTCCCCAATGTTATTAAACTATGAACTCTCTCACCTGCTGTGGTTCAGGGTTGCTCACATCATGGGATGGGGTTTAATTGGACAGGTAGGTCTTGAGGGAGGATCTTATTCTCTTCTCCTTGCCTTTTCTTTATCAGCCTGTCAAAAGACTCATCATTTACTTTAGATGGGGACACATTCAACCTAGAAAAAAGACCAGGGGAGGAGCAGGGGTTTAAATAACTACTCTGTCCTCATGATAGGCTGCTAGACCAATGACAAGACCTGCGTCTCTTCCAGTAGAGAGCATCTCTTCCAAAGATGCTCAGCTGTATCTTCCTAACTCTGAGTGAGACACCCAGGCATGTGTTGTCCTTCTGTAGAGGTTGGCGATTCCTCCCTGCTAAGTTTGTCAGGCTCACGGTCCATCCCTTGTCCATAAGAGGCCCACTGGTGGTGTCTTCTTCATAGACAGTAATGACTGCAGCAAGAGGATTGTCACTCAGATGGCAGAGAAGCGTCACTATAAGTAATAAGTGGAAACATGGGCCAGCAATTGGCCATGTTAACAAGTAGTAACAGATGTATAATGGAATGTGCCCAATGTTGCAGTGCATAAAGAGGACCTTGCGCAAGAGCTTGGGTCTTACTTTTCCCACTTACTGAACGAGAATAGGGAGAACAGCTCATGCCTATTGGGACAGTAGATCATGCCTGACACATGAGAGGACAGCTGGGTCAGAGCAAGAGACAAAAGATTTCTGAGTGTGACATTTGCTGCCATTACATGGGGCTTGCTAAAGGAAGCCTTTCCTTTTGCCCGATGTCCCCATCATCCACTAAATGCAACACTAACTTTGTCTGTGAACCCTGCCAAGGCACTGAGGACCTGCCCGGCGCAGGGTAAATGCTCTGCCTTTCCAGCCACTGTGCTTTAGAAATCCCCAGTTAGGTCAGCTGTAGATCTGGGGATTGTGGCTCTGGTGGCAGTAGATGGAGGACTTCAGGATGAGTGTCCATTTAGGGAATCCGTAGGCAGCATTCTCTCCCTGTATGTATCAGCCCATTGGTGAGCATGCCAGGCAACCTTCGAGCACCTTTCCTGCATCCAGACTGGTTTCACGGGAGAACGTGTGCTGAGGTCACAATTTCAGTGGGTTTGGTCTTAGTACCACATACTTGGAGAAGACATCGCTACATCAGCAGTGCATGGATGGAGAGCAAATAAAAGGTGTGTGTGTGGGGGGATACAGGAAGGATCCAGGGCAGGTCATAACCCCAGGAGGCTCAAGTTAATAAATAACATCCTTCCAAATTAGCCCCATCCCAGGAATGCCAACATCTTATGAATTCGCAAAGGGATTAATCCCTTGATTATGCCACAGCCTTCAGGATTCAGTGACTTTCCCAAAGCCCATCACTTGGCAGCTATACATGGGGCTATGGGGGACATTTAATATTCAAACATGACAGGTCCCTCTGTCACTGTGTTTACTGCTGAATTCTGGGCTCTTCTATACCACCTCTTACTGCCAGGCAAACCCCAGAAGAATGTCTTGAGATGTCTGGTGATTTGCAGAACTTTTCCTTGAGCTAGGGTCACTGTTAGACTAGCCACTCCCCTGCCCACAGTACCAGGAAACACCATCCATCTCCAAGGGAAGCTGTTGGAATTCACAATTCAATGGCTACTCCATGTTGGTCAGGATAAGAGAGAGGACAGTGCTGTCGTGACAAGTCATTCCAAACTCTTAGGACTGGTGAGCTACTGCTAAGGACACCTGGATACCAGCTGGCTTAGAAATGGCCTTGGCTACAGTGCTAGCCCTGTCAGTGAGCAGCTGACACAGGCAGCATAGATGACTGGCCTCTCATACCATCTCTGATGAGCCATTCTGGACACACAGTTTCCCATGAAGTCAGCTGAGGCTTTTGCCAAGATGGTTTCTCAGCTCAGATTACTCATTCCTGACTCTTCCTCCTTGCCTTCCCTTCCCTGGGAAGCATCACCCAAGGGCTCTCCTGAGGGCTTGTTCCCAGCTAAGACACCGATTCATGGTGTTCATCAAGGTGAAGGTCTCAATCAAAGCATATGGATGCTTGTGACCATCAGGTTCTCCCTCTTGGAGTCAGCTCCCAAAGATGACTAACCTCTGTGATTCCCCACTCTCTGTGCTCTTCCACTCTCTGTACTCCTCCACTCCCTGTGGTCCCCTAATTTCTATGGTCCCCCACTCTCCATGCTCTCCATGCTCCCCCTACTCCCCATGGTCCCTCTACTCCCCGTGGTTCTCCACTCTCTGTGCTCCCCACTCTCTGTGCTCCCCCTACTCCCCATGCTCCCTCACTCCATGATTCACTTCTTGTCCTGAAAATTCTCTTCTCTCCACAATTTCCCTCTCTTATCCTTACCAACATGAATTGGTACCAGCCATTAAATTGTGAATTCCGGCATCTTCCCTTGGGAATGGATGGTGTTTCCTGGTACTGTAGGCAGGGAGTGGTTAGTGGCAGCCTGGCCCAGCTAGCTGTCCGACAGGCTCCGAGAGAGGACCGAATGTTTCTGGTGCTCAGCTTCAAGGGTGGGATGCTGTGTTTGCATCCTCGTATTTCTACCCTTTCCAAATACACAAGGTTTCCAATTATAGAGCATCCATTTTTAGGCATTCACAAGCCCAACCAAGTCAAAAGAAAATTTTAATTATAAAGTTAAAAAGAAGAAAAGGTCTAATCCATCACACGCTCAGTATTTTGCTTGGGATGGTGGGGCTTCGGGTCAGCTCATTCTGTAGTGTGTGTTTCAAAACTTCTATATAAAGAACATATATTACTTTGGTAAATGGAAAACCTGGCAGTTTATTAGGTAAAGCTCTCCTCCCAACACACTATATCCTGTGCATGTCCCCAATAGCTACAGGAAGAAAACTCTCATGTTTCTGACTTCTCTGAAATGAAGAGCCAGCATAGCCTCCTGGCAGGACTGGAGACTTTTCAGCTAAGGGAGAAAGAATCATTCCAGACTGAAGCAGAGTATATTTCATGCTGTGGTCATAATCTCAGAACAGTGACTTTTTTTTTTCACTGTGAATTACAGAGAAGAAGTTGTCACCATAATGGGGCTGGACTAGGGGATTTCATCTTCCCTCTTCTGGATGCCCATTAACATAAGAAACATTACTGAGTGCTTAGCCTGTACCCTTGCCTCTTTCTAAGCAGGGGCACAATAGAAATATGTCAGAAGTAAGTCAACTCGACCAAGAGAGGCGTTTTCATTTGAGGGGAAAAAAATGTGAAATATACGGTCACCAAGGAAGGGCCACCATGTTTTATTTTGTAATTATGAAAATTTGTCTCTTTTGACAAGTGAAATGAATTTAGGCACTCAGGCATGGGGAGAAAGTTGAACTGTCTGAAAATTAAATCAAAGTAAAAATGAAAAATACAAATGGGTGTTTCGTATTCACTAACAGGGGAGTCATCTTTCAGGTCTGACATTTTGAAGCAATCCCCACGAAACTTGATAGCTCATACCTCCGAGTAAATTATGGTCCTGAGCAGTGTGGAAATAATTGAGAGTATTTGTTGTTTTAAAATAAATGCAATAAATCTGGAGTGGCGTCAGCAGCCTGGAGTAGAGAGAGCACTGTTTTATACCCTAAGACGCTCGGCATGCTGGGAAATGCGGGGAGACACACACTTGTCCGTGATGCAGGCATCCCCAGGCACAGGCTCTCATGAGTGACAGCAGGGGACGGGCCAAAGAGTGGAGATGCCCAGTTCAAAGATGCTCTCCTATGGCTCTACTGTGTTCTATACATGCTGACCCAGCAGGTCACCCTCTTTTAAAAAGGATATGTGGATGAAACTATGCCTAACAGGGCTGCTGAATGATAGAGAGGAAGAGACGGCTGCTCTAATGTGTGAGCTCACCTTAAATCATGCCTGGAGCTGAATACTCAATCCAGTGCCTTTTAGTAATGTCTCTGTCTGTCCCCACGCCACCCCAACCTCCGTGTGTGTGTCCGCGCATGTACGCATATGTTCACGTTTTAACTTTAAACTTTGGTTTGGGTGTTTTCAAGAAACAAGAGAGACTGTTGTGGCACCACTGTGAGCTATTCTTTGTGCCCACGTGCCACTGTAGGCCTGCACTCACAAGTGAGATCTAAAGAGATGAATTGGACCATGCCTTTGAATTTTTAACAGGGAAATTGGATTGACAGTCTCTCTCTCCCTCCCTCTCTCTCTCTCTTTTTTTTTTTTTAATTTTGTGGCATTTGATACAGGCTTTCGATATAGCCCAGGCTGGCCTTGAAATCACTACGTGGTTGAGGGTGACTATAAACTCCTGATTGTGGTACAAGCCTCTATCTCTCAAGTGTTGGGTTGTCTGGTGCCTTACTGTTCCTGGGTATCATCTGTCAAATGGAATAATATATATATACACACAGACACAGATATACGCACACACCAACACATATGCAAACAAACACATAGGCATACATATTCTTCCATCATAAGGAAATGTCCTATACATGCATTTTGTATCATACTTAAGAATGGCATACCTTTGTCAAACAAATGCAGCTACTTCCTAGCCAGACTTGCCATGGCACGGGAGTCCCACATCATTTAAACCCAGCCACGGATGTGACTAGGAGCCTTTCAGTTTTTAATTAGTTCCCCAGTCAGGAGGGGTTCAGTTCAAGACAAACACTTTGACCTTGCTGGAATAGAGGGATTCTTGGTGATAGGAAATCAAGGGTAACCCTGGGAGGTGGGCAGCAAAGTCAAGCTGACCTCTCCCTGCCTTCCTGCCTGCCTCCTTCCTCCCTCCCCCTTTGTCCATCCCCTCCCACTAGTCCCCTACAATCTTCCCAAGTCTGATTTCTCTCTTTGATAGAGTGCTTTCTGTTTCCCTGTCTATGCCTGTGTCCCCTACATCCTAGCCAGCTGGACCTGCTGAACACAGTCACCCCCATTCCCATGACCATTCCCAACAGATTCCCTCCTCATTCTTGTTCCATTTTGTTCTTGGCACTGAGGTGGATCTGCCTGCCTGCCTGTCTGTCTGTCTGTCTGTCTGTCATCTACACTGAACTTGAACTGAGCTTTATGAAAGCAGGAGCCCCATGTGCCTGGCTCATTCAGCCCCAGAGCCTCACGACAGCATGCACAGGCAAGTCACTAAATAAGGATGGGCATTCTAAATGAATGAATGAACCTGGCCCAAAAGCAAGGCATGGCGACATCTTCTCGGTCACTCCCAGTGTCCTTGTTGTTAATCAAGGTTCCTCACTTCCCTTTGGCTCCATGCCCATCTAATACCCCATCCACAAACTATCACAGTAGCTCAGTGTTGCTTTAAGACCCAGGTTGATCCAGGAAAACCAATTTCAACCCATGTCTCCTGGGTCTGTGAGGAAAGGGGTGGCCGAGTTGTGATTGTGTTTTCGAAGTATCAGAATACAGACGTGCTTTTCCAAGGATAAAGCCAGCACTTGAGAAAGCATAGACAAAAGGTAGGGAGAGAACAAGTCCCTATGACACCATTTGATTCCTGGACCCAACCTTCTCTGAAAGGTATGTCTAGAGTTTTCAGAACCCAAATAACCTTTCTTCCTCCTTTTCAGCAGGAGCAAGAGAGAGCCTTTGGCAGGAGGCGTGGGCTCAAGGAGCATGGAGCACAGACCCAGCAGCAGGTATGTCTCCTTTAGTCAGCAGCATATACCTGTGAGACTCTGGTGAAGGATCAGCAGTGACTGCAGGGTGTGAGGTAAGCTTAGCATGAGTTTCCCAAGGGGCTCACTAGAGTGCTCCAGAGCCTTTCCCCATGGTCTCTGCCTCAGTTCCTGCCTTACAGTAGCTGAGATAAACCAATACAGGGGTGCTTTATATGCTCCCGGACCAGAGGGAATAACCAAGATCTCTCATTTAACTTGGGGAATCGAGGCACTGCGGAGCTACAATGTTTCCTGAGCTGTGTGCGTGTGCGTGTGCGTGTGCGTGTGCGCGTGTGTGTGTGTGTGTGTGTGTGTGTGTGCACTTAATAAGTCAGAGGCCTCTGTGTATTGTGAGGGGAACCGTATACAATGGTTAAGTCAGGAAGAATTACAGGGACAAAGGATGCAGCAGTACCTGGGTCCTAGGCTGGGGAAAGCCTGCCTGTTCCGGATGGCAGACCCCCACAGCAGCTGTATCAACCTCCCCATCGAGGGGCTATGCACGGATGGCATGTATGGAAGTCCAGTCTGAGCGCTATCATTAGACCCTGGGGCTCTGGTGGGAAGGACGTGCACGGAGCAGCTGCTACCAAGGTGGGTCGCTTGCTGTTTGAACTCATTTAATTGAAAGGCAAAAATGTGACAGTTGATGCCAGTTCAAGCAGGCAGGTCTGGGTAGTGTTTCCTGGCTTCTACCTAATGACTGAGGAACCTTGGACCTTGATGGTGTCTCTTTAAGTCTCAATTTCAGCATTTTAGAGAGTCGATATATTTCCTGTGATGTGAGTCCCACAGTCCTACACAGAGCATGTGCCTTGTGTCAGCCCTTCCCAGGCACTTGGTGATGGTGGCACGGGGTGAGGAGGGTGGGAGGTGTCAGTGTGGTCCCTTGCATCAGTGGCAAGGAAGCACTGGACAGAGGTATCCACACTGCAACTCTGGAGGTCTCAGAGTTATAAGGGTATTGCCAGAGTCCAAACTTCCCAGCTTGACTTTAAGGCCCTCACAGTGATGGGTTATTGATTTTTCTTTCCTGCCAATAATGCTGGTTCCTTGAAAATAGTGGCTGGGGTTTTTTAACATCAGGAAGGGGTGGAAGGTGCAGCTTGGTAGGCTGCTGCAGTACACAGTTGCTATTTTCTTGGGTTTTAAGGAGGGCGATCCAGGCAGATTGCAAATGTACCATACTGCCCATATAAGAGGGACCTTTTCTTGGGAATCACTGTTATTAGCCTTAAAGTCACTTAAAAACTAACTTTCAGTTAGATTAACAACATTTATGTGTAATTAAAAAATAAAACAGAATGGAAGTATAAGGTTAAAAGACAAGGGGTGTGGCTCAGCTGGTGGAGTGCTTTCCTATATGCATGGAGTCCCTAGTTTGATCCCCAGGATGACATAGAGCTGAGTGTGATGCACACTTGAAATCCCAACAGGCCATAGGTGGAGGAAGGAGGATCAGAAGTTCAAAGCCATCCTCTGTTACACGTAAGTTTGAGGCTAGCCTGGGCTCAAAGAGCAATGTTTTGTCTGGTTCAGAAGCCATGGTGGCAAGTTGGCTCTGCAGGTAGAGACACGTGCTGACCTGAGCTGGATCCCTGGAGCTCACAAGTGGGAGGAGACAGTCAGCTCCCAGAGTTAGTCTCTGGTGTCCACATGCGTACCATAGCACACACACTCCCTGCAGTAACAATACAAGCCTCTCCTCATGCAACCGTGGTAATGGGTTTGTTCGCACAGTGTCAGAAATATTCTGCCCCTTTGCTGGCATTTGTGGTGTGGTGTGGTGTGTGTGTGTTGTATTTGTTTGCGACTTTATTTATATTCTTCCTTTATAACAGTATGTTCCTATACACACACACACACACACACACACACACACACACAGAGAGAGAGAGAGAGAGAGAGAGAGAGAGAGAGAGAGAGAGAGAGATATTTCCATGACTTCCTCCTAGTCCCTTATCTTAGGGAATATCTTCTTACTACCATTAAAGCTAGCGCACACTTTCTTTACCTGTGTGTGTGTGTGTGTGTGTGTGTGTGTGTGTGTAATATATATAAACTCTTCCTGTCAAATAACACCTACACTCCTCCAAGTTTTTGATTATTGTAAACAATATTGCAATGATTATATTGGCTATCTTTGAGGCCAGATCTACAGAATAAACTTATTAAAGAGGATGCTGAGAATCAATGGGTGTTTGTACCTCTGCCAGTTACTAGCAAGAGCTGGTTTGGAGGTCACACCCTTCACCCTGCTCACACAGAGGGAAGTCTCTCTTTCTTGGCCTTCTCTGCAACGTTGTATATACTTTGGACCAAACAGATGACAACCGAGTCTCATTTTTGTTTGGGTTTGCATTTCTGTGTGTCGAGTGCGCTGGTGCTGGAGCTCTCATTAAACTGCCTACTCATTAAGTAATTATTATATTGTTGCACTGGTTACTTTCAGAGATGCGTCTGCCCAGTTAGGCGGAAGGGTTTGTGCTGAGTCTCTGCCAAGGCAACCCAAAGAGGGGAGAGGCTGGAAAAGGCCGGTTGCTCTATTTCAGTTCCATAACCTAATTAATTGACTGGTGAGAAGGGCTAAGCTGGACCCTTCTGATGCAGACTGTATGAGCTCTCTCTCCCCTTTTAGGCCAGAGCTGGAGACAGGATTTCTGGAGGGGCCAAATAGTAAACACTTCAGACTTTGTAGGCTGAATGGTCCCACCAAAGGCTTTACCTCTGGCCCAGCCAGATTAAAGCGTAAGTGTGGGTGAATCTACCTTCTCATGCAAACATGTGGACCAAAAAGGCAGGCAATTCCCTTTGGCCCAAGGCCCTTGGCTTCCAAAGCTCCATTCTGCTCTGCCTGTGGCTACTTAGCAGATCAGGGTCAAGGCTGACTATCATTTCCTATCACAACTGGTTTTGAATGTAAATACTGGCAGCAAATGGCTGCGTTCGGGGATGTCACCATGTCGGGATGTCACCATGTTGGGGATGTCACCATGTGAGTTGCTCTTCTGAACATTTTGCTCAGTTATCTCGCTAGATTCTCACAGGAAATGAATCAAGAGGTCTCCTTAGATTCTACCTTCAACATGTTCTTGATTTTGCTTTTCAAGACAAGGTCCTAGTATGTAGCCCTGGCTAGTACTGTACTCAACATATAGTTTAGACTATGGTCAAACTCAGAGGAATATGCCTCAACCTCTTAAATCACCGTGATTGGCTTCATTCACCTCTCTTTTACATGAGGAAGCTATGCTAAACTTATCTTTGTGGTTCTCAAAAGTTCTCCCTAGCAGTCTGGGGGACAGCTCAGGGGTAAAGTGCTACACTAACGTGAGGACCTTTCAGCCCTGAGGAGAAGGGTGTGCAGATTCAGGGGGCCTTCTCGCAAGCCAGCCAAGCTGAATGGCAGCTCCAGGTTCAATGAGGGAGTTTAGTCTCAACAAATAAGGGGGTGTGTGCACTGGAGAGATGGATCGGTGCTGAAGAGAGCATTCTCCTCTTGCGGTGGGCCTGAGTTTTATTTCCAGCATGCGTATCAGGCAACCTGCAATTGCTTGTAACTTTAGTTGAAAGGAAATTCGATAGGCCTATGTGGAGATTGGTACTCAGATGTTCAAACTTTCACACACACACACACACACACACACACACACACACACACACACAAAGATAGACACACAGAGAGACACAGACATGCAGACACACAGATAAAGAGAGACAGAGAGACATACATGTGTGTGTATACACGCACATGAGCACACACAGAGAAAGAGATGTATGTACGTATGCACATGAACATACACACACAGATACAGACACACATGCACACACATACACACACAGATAGACACACAGAGAGACACAGACATGCAGACACACAGATAAAGACAGAGAGACATACATGTATGTATACATGCACATGAGCACACACAGAGAAAGAGACGTATGTACATATGCACATGAACACAGACACCACCCACACCCACCCCCCCCCCCCCCACACATCTCAGTGGGTATTTATTTTGCTGACTGGAAGCCACACTCTACAGAAAAAGGCAATAATCACTCTTTAGTCAACGTCTGCCTGTTCTTGGATTAAAAAAAGATCAATGCCAGTCTTTTCTTCTGCCTCCCTTCTCTTCCTGCTCCTGGTCTTCAGGCTCAGACCCATCCAGCATGGCTAGAAACTCAACCGCAGGGAACAACCCCCAGGCACTCACTGAAGCATCACCTTTTCTCTCTAAGAAGTCTCGAAGCATTGAATTCAAGAAGCAGACTCCATCTCAGAGGCAATGCCCGATGCGTTGCTGCAGGTGGCTGGAGTGTAGCCTGGCTCCCTGAAATGCCAGCGCTACTCTTTTTTTTCTCCCCCACTTCAGTACTTCAGTGTCTTACCCTCGCAAGTGCTAAATTGCCCCATAAACAAAATACATCTGGTGTTTGACTCATGGAAAATATTTCTCTACGGTTGAAAAGAAGTGTGTGGATAGTCTGACTCCATTAATTTCCACTGGAGTGACTCCGGACCATCTGTCGCAGGCTCTGTTGTGGGGGGAGGGGCGTGCCTGGGACACTGGGCAGTCAGCTTGGCAAGTCTGTGTAGCGTTGGCTTCATGGAGCTGTGGGTGGGTGCCCATGTCAGCTGGGTACCTGGCAGATGGGGGAGTGCCTTTTCAGCTTGCTCTGGTCACTCTATAGGTCTCTGAGGCCTCTGGACACTCCAGAGTTCTCTAGTCCTGGTGCAAAGAGCCCAACACCCCAGGTGCCTTGGTCTTCATGACCTGGCCCAGGCATTTTGACCAAGATGTCTGTGATGCAATGCCAGAGTCCCTATGATATCTGCATGGTCCAAGACCATGGATGCCTCTTGAGCCCTTTGAGGTGGTCTATGCTAGTGGTAGGGAATGGGTTCGAGGTTTGCAGGGAGTGAGGTTTCATCTAGAACATCTAGGGCCTGACTATTGGGGAAACAAGGTCTTGAGACAGCCACATAGATAAGCTCACCCACAGAGGGCTTGAAGGGTGGGCTGGGCTTTGAAGGAACACAGACTCTGGTTTAAGCATGACCTCTGCTTGCTGTAGCAATGTATCCTCTGCCAAGTCATTAACTTCCTTGACCTCTGCACTGTCACCTTAACAGTGGAGCGATTTGCAGTCAATGTGACAGTGTTCTGTTGCATATTGTCATTTGAATTGTGCCTGAGGCGTAGCAGATTCGAAATGGCAGGGGTGATTACCATGATCAGATATTGAAAATGTCCAGTTCCAATATGGCCTCAGGATGACTGCTGTCCTGAAGGTGTCTCGTAAAATCCTCTGCCTTTGGGTGAAGGTGGAGCCTGTGAATAGACTGGGGTAGGATTCCGGGTCAAGCAAGAAGCAGATTTAACTGAGTGGTACTGACAAGATTGGGTGAGCCCTTAAGGGGACCCTTCTAGACATTAGACGTTAGGATAGTGAGTCTGTTGGGGAGGGGCTGTGCACAAAGATGGATGGTGTTCTTGCTTCCCTTTCTGCTGTGACAAAATCTTCTGACTAAAGGGGTTTATTTGGTTTACAATTCCAGCTTATACACCATTTTGGGGAAACCAAGGTAGGAACTTAAAGTGTCATGTTCGCGGTCAAGAACAGGGACAGAATAAACATGCGCATCTTTGCTTGCCTGTTCTCAGCTGACTTTCTCCATTCTTTTTAATTTTACTTTTATTAGTTTCAAATGTGCATGTGTATGCATACACACACACACACACACACACACACACACACACACACACACACACGCAGGTACCTATGGAGGCCATAGGCATCAGATTTCCCTGGTGTTGGAGAGAGTTATAGATAGTTGTGAGCCACTAGACATGGGTACTGGGAACCAAACACAGGTCCCTTGTAAGAACAGAAAGCACTCTCAATTGCTGAGCAGTTTCTTCAGCCTCCTCTCTTTTCTTATTTTGTTTAGAACCCAGGACCTAGGGATAGGGCTCCCCATAGTGGTCTTGATGTTCCTTTAACAACTAACAGTCAACACAGTCCCCTACAGACATGCCCATAGGTCACATCAAGTTGACAGTTAACACTAATCAGAACAGATGGAAAAGCCTGGGGTATAACAGGGACTATAAGAGGGAGTAGTCGCTGTTCAGGCTACATATGGGTACCACAAGGCATCAGCATCCTTCTAGGACCAGACAAATGGCAACGTCCAATGAGAGGAGAGACAGGAGAGGAGCAGGGCTCAGGTAATGTTGAACGGGGTTTTTAAGCAAGAGGATGATTCTACTGAAAGAAAAGCTGACCTCCAGTAGTATCATTATCTGGAACGAGGAGGTAGCTTCACGGTTCAGAAGCCAGGGTGATTACCATCATACTGAGATTTCAGTGCTCTTGAGTGCTATGCCCAGAGAACGTTATCTGTTTCCAGTGAGTTTATGCCCAGAGCAAGATGAGATGCGGGAGGAGTTTGAGTGAGCCCCACCTGCTAAGCTTGGGTCAATCATACCTGGAAATGTCCTAAAATATACTCAGTCTCCAGGGAGATTAGGTGAGGCAGTGGGGAAGAGATAGGGCAGGGAGTGGACTTCCAACACTACGTGGGTGGCCTGAGGTTGCTGGGCATTCCCTCAGATTCTGAGGGGCCATTTCATGGCAGCTGGTACTCCTTACCACCATCCCGAAGAGGTCCCTCTGGCTTCTTCTAAGCTACTTCAGTCTCTCTGTAGCTGTGGGTGCCATACCCAGCCTTCTGCATCTCCTCTCTCAAATACTGTATATGAAGCTTAAAAGGAGCCAAGGACCTGTGTCCACCTCGTGGGGTTAGTCTAACAGACTGACTGTGGAGATGCCATCTGGATGGGTGTTCCAGGGTTAGCAAGGCATGGCGTTCTGGAGCTCCTTCAGGACTTGGGCTGGCCTAGGGAGAAACTCAAAGGCCCATATGATGGAGGGAAAGTGTAGGCTGTGGTGGTCTATGGAGGAGCTGGTTAGATCTAATCTCTGCCATTTCTCAGCTTTCTGGTATGGAACAGTATTGGTTTCCTCTAGCCTCTGTTTCTTGTTCTGGAAAATGGGGTATTATCATCCTCATAGAAAGGTAGAGATGAGACAGAGCTGTACAGGACAGGCAGCTCAGCTTGGCCCATGGAGGATGCCTGAGAGCTTTAGCATTCTTCCCCATGGCCTCCTTTCTGTCTGTGGAAGCAGAAACTTCCAATGGCAAGAACAGAAGAGACACAGCATAAGTGGCAGGTAAGAAAGAAACTGGATTACCCAAGCCAATGTCCCAGGAGGCCTGACCAGTGGACCAGGTCTGGTTCACATTTCTTTGTCCCTTCTCGGGTAGGGTTCTCCTCTCCTTGGAGCACGTCATCATCACCACCAGGACCATTTCTGCATTCATCCACAGCTCCTGATTAGACTCATGAATATTCAAATGCTCATCTCCCCTTATTTGCCTGCCTATTAGCATTCCGTCTCCAGGCTTATTTTGCAGGGTTTTTTTTTTTTCCCCATTGCACATTTGTTCTGCAATTCACGCTTCATCGTCCGATGTGACCAGCTTTGCGATGGTCCCAGCCTCTCTCAGTTCTGAAAAAAGGCTAGGTCGTCTACTCTCTGCCTCGGCCGCCAGCTCCCCCTTGCTCTTTCTGCTCCTGAAGTTGGGGGTAGATGGCAGAACAGCCTACGGAGTGACACTCTGGGGACTCTCTCTCCTACATTTTTTTAAAAAAATTCAT
The DNA here is from genome assembly GCF_011762505.2 of Arvicanthis niloticus. Taxonomy (NCBI): domain Eukaryota; kingdom Metazoa; phylum Chordata; class Mammalia; order Rodentia; family Muridae; genus Arvicanthis; species Arvicanthis niloticus. Next base: position 43,985,565 of record NC_047675.1, read on the forward strand.
ATTGATAATAATAATCCAGCCCATATGTCTGTCACTTCACATTTTACAAAGAGACTTCATGGCATCCTGTTTTACAGGCTGCCTTTCCACAGATACAGAATGCTGGCATTTTTTTTCTGAATGGGGCCAAGTCTCTTTCCCTTCTGAATATTTAACAACAAGATCTCAACAAAACAGAATCCGTGTTAAAGCCCAGCTGTACAACCTCTCACAATGGTGCCACATAGAAAGTTCTTTGTCTTCTTCTTTCTGTGTGTGAGCTGGATCTAGTTTCAAAGTATGTTTGAGGAATACAGTGTGCATGAGTTTATGTGGGTGCTGTCAGGAATCACCACAGACTCAATAGCTTAAGCCATATACTTACTCTCTTACAGTGAGCTGGGTTTTTTATAATAGAGGGTGGGATTGTATTCCTTTTGCAGGTGCTGGAGGAAATCTATTTCCTTGTCTTTCCAAATCATTTTTGCGTGTGTATGTGACACATATGTATGGCTTGCGTTCCTGTATGTGTTTATACATGGGTGCATGAAGATTGTGTATGTGTGTATTCATGGGTTCATGTGTGTAGGGGGCAGTTCTGATGTTAAGGTCCTGTTCCCTAATTGGTTCTTGATCTGTCAGTAAAGAAAGCCATGGGCCAGTTGCTGGACAAACGGGTCAGGTGGGACTTCCAGGTCCCTGGAGGAAAATGGAGACTCAAGGAAGGAGAGGGGAGTTTGCCATGCTTTGGAGAGAGAAAAACCCTGAGAAGAACCATAGGCAGGAAGTCAGAGATGTTTAGCAGGGACTAGACTCAACTGACCAACTAAAGTTGGGGCAGGTGGGAGGAGCAGATCTAAGAGTAATGCTAAGGACACATTTTCCAGATGGGAGATAGTAGCGCCCAGCAATTGTGTCCAAAGCTAAGCTGAAAATGGGCAGTTCTGTTTGTGTCTTTTATCTGTGGATTCAAGGGAAGCTGGAAGGGGCCAGTAGCAGAGCCCATTCCCAGAGCATAGGAGGAGTAGTTAAAAGCTACATGCAACATATTTGTGTGTGTGTGTGTGTGTGTGTGAGGTCTATGGAAATGTAGAGTATGCATTTATGTATGTGTGCATGTGTGAGTGTGTATGTTTTTCAGTGTGGTATGTATGTGTGTGGTGTGTGTGTGGAATGTATGTGTATATATTCGTATGCATGGATGCATGTGTGTGTAGGTGTATATGTATGTATATGCAGGCCAGAGATTGATATCAGTTATCTTTCTAGATTGTTCTCTACACTTCTATCTCTCACTGCAACTCAAGAGTCACTGGTTTGCTTAGTATAGCTAGCTCGTTTTATCTGAAGATTTTTTTTTAACCTCCAAGCACTGACATTAGGGTCATCATGCCTGCTTGGCATTCATGTGGGTTCTGAGATTCCAGATTTCAGTCCACATATTTACATGGTGAACATTTTACGCACCAAGCCACTTCTCCTAAAGGTGTCCCAGAGACCTATCTTCCATCCTTAAAGCAAGTTATGTAGTAACCTTTCTTTTTCTCTCACCCTGGTGACCACCCTCACATCTCCTTTTCTCTTTTAGTCTCTCTGTCTCCTTCATAAGGATTTGAAGATCATGTTGGGGCCACACCCAGAAAATCTTAGATACTCATCGAGTTGCATGACTTCCCTGAGGCTATAATAAAGAAATGTCTATTCCTTCCACACAGACAGGGCCTGACAGACCAGAGAGAGGCTCCCACCCAAGTCCAGCTTGGTGAATCAGTATATTTATTGGGGTTATTTTCAAGCACATGAGTGACTTAAAGGCAGCTGAAGAGTCCCACTCACAGCAGGGATGGACATGAACCCTGTATCCACCGAAGTTCCCCGGGCAGCTGATGAGAAGTTCCACTACCAAGGACTGTCACTTTTTGACCAACTTCCTCCCTTCTATGTAACTTTGGGAAAAAAAGGGAGTCCTCTAAAGATTTTGGAAGTCTTGTGAACCCCATACATTATTTGAACTCTGTGAGCCCTTGATGTACTCTGAAAGGGAATTTTTACCAACCAGATCTCCTGAGGTTTCCTGTGGATCAACATCACGGTTGTCCTAATTCAAGATTGCAGTGATTATTCCCACCATAGGAAAAACACACACACAGCACTGCCCATGCCAAGATCCGCTGAGTCCCACAGATGTTGACTTCCAATGGTGAAATCTCTGGACTACCTACCAGTCAGGCATCTGTGGGTACATCTTGTACCTACATCTCTTCTGGATCATCAAGAGAACCCATTGCTTGGGAATAAGGGCTGCTAGCTGGCCCAGGATATCTTCCCCTCTGCGAGGAGAACTCCTTCCCAGAGGCACTGTGAGCTTCTCAGCTGCAGGGTGGCAGTGTCCCCTGCGGCACATGGAGGGCTTGTACAGGAAGGCTTATAGCGCACATCCAGATTCCTAGCCAGATCGCTATAAGCCCAAAGCGTCATCTACCAAAGCAATGCCCACTTTGCTTCTCACCATCACTTCTGAATTGGAAATTGTTACCAGTCCCAGCTGAGGCACCAAGAAGTTAAATAAGATCCTACACAGTTGTATAGCATGATTCAGGAACTCCAGAGTCGGCTCCCTCCCTCCACTGGGGTAGATCCCAGAAATCAAACGTGGGCTGTCATGTTTGGCAGAAGGCACCTGTGTCTGCTGGGTCATCTTATAGGTCCAGTGCATGAACTCTGATACCAGGCAGGACTGGATTCATATTAAACTCTCAAGCTTTGTGGCTTGGCACGTGCTCCTCGACCTCTCTGAGCCTCAACTGCTCCATCTGTGAAATGGAGATGCAGTGCGCCATAATTTCTTGGGAAGCATTACGTGAAAGGAGATATACAAAGGGCTCAGTGTAAGGCTCAGGACTATCCATTTTACCCCTCCGCTTTTGTTAGTTACTGTTATTGTTACTACTTATATATTCCTTTTCCGTGCTCGTGAGAAATTGCTGTAATTATAGAAATTGCTGTCCAAGGACACCAACAGAGGCAGTTCCATAAGACGCCTCGGGCTTAGGAGCATCTGTATCTACTGAGCATGTGCCATACTACGTGCAAAATGCCTTACCCATGAGCGCATTTGGTATACAAAGTCAGTGAAGAGGTAGGTGTGACTGTCATCCCCATTTACATGTAAAGAAACTGAGGCTGAGGGAAGAGATTACACTGCTGATGTAAGGGATGGAATTTGCAGGCTAAAGCCCGTTGTAGTCTATGCTCTGAATATCATGCAGTCTATGCTCTGAATACCATGTGCTGTGTGAGTTAGCCCTTGGTATACAGATACAGTAGGCTGGACTATGGGCTCACATTTCTTAACAGCTGAAGTACCTTATAGCTGGAGACCTGGAGCAGGAAGATGCTTGAGAACCATCTCCAGTACACCATGTGCCAATCACAAAGTCAAAGCTTGCTAGACTGTCACTGCCACAGGATGGACTATGGTCCCCGTAGGATAAGAGCAAGGGCTTCTAGAGTCACTTCCCAACAGCTTCCGAGAGCGTTTTCCTCACATACCATATACTTCCTGTATGAGTAGGCATTTACACTGAAGCTGATATTAAGGCTGAAGCACGGGGAACAACATACGGAGTTTTCTTAAGAACAGAAAATGTGCAATTTCCCAAGATCTGGCTGAAGCACAAATAGGTGTTGACTTCAGTTCTCCCGGGAGCTGCTGCCATGCATACCAGCAGGGCCCTGTGGCTTCTCAGAGACTGCCCAAGCTTCTTGCAGGGTGTTTGTCATTAGGAGGATCTATGTGGGGGCTCACGGAAGTCTTGAATAATGTATACAATCCACACGTTAAGGTTGATTAAAATCAAAGTGCGTCATCCAAGTGGGGCAATAGGCTCTTAAGTTCCGTGCTATTGAAAGTCAACGATCATCAAGGACTTTTGGCCTCATGCTGTTAAGACAGTGAGTGCCAGAGCCATCCGATCCGTGGGGAGACCAGCACACATGTAACAACTCCCAGGGACAGTGCCAACTGAACCTATATTATACAATGGGAATATTGCATCAGACAGTGTGAATCCTCATGTAGCCAGAGACACAAAAACATGAAAAATTGAGCTGTTTTCCTTTTTTTACCAGCTAAGAGGGGAAGGGACGGGAAGAGAAGCTAGCTGCTACGGTTTTAAGGGCTGTGCTCTATGCTTTGTGATTGGCACATGATGGACTGTCAAGATATCTGTTGTCATCAGGGAAGCGTTATCCCTTCTCTTGTCTTGGAGAAACTGACCCATGAACTTGGGTTTCTAAAAGGGCCATTTGGAGGGTACAGCAAGCATGGTTGAGATTCCTCATTAGGGACTCAGCTACCTGGAGGCCTGGTGAAGACACACATCAGGGTTTCCAGACTATAGGAAGGAAAGCTGACCCTTGTCAAGTAAAGAGTATCTCTCCTACACCTGCCGGACATTGTATTTTAGAAGGAGATAACTAGTCTGGTTTGTTCAAAGGTTCACAGATGAAGAGACATATTGTCTCCAGTTGAACTTTATTTGCATCTGATTGACTTGGTTTTAGGTGACATTGTAGACTTGGGTTAACGTTCTTTAGGTTAATATCTTAGATGGATGTAAGGAAGACAGGAGGGGATGGGAGCTGAGGAACCCAGTGCTAAAGACCAGCTTGTTGCCTCTTACTCAACTAGCCTGTTGCTCTCTTAGTCCCATGATAGAATGTGATGATATCACAGACACAGTCTTAAAAGATGGAAGTCAAGATGAAGCCCTTTACGGACGTCATCCAATGGAACTGTCTTCCTGATAGGAGGGCAAAGTTGGATCTCCATCTGTGAACAAGGAAGGACAGTAAGCAAAGGTGAGTTGATGCTCTCATCAGACACAGAGGCCAGCAATCCAAGAGGATAGAAAAGGACCCTGGTATGGATCATCCTTTACAACCCAGAAGAAGCTAGACCTATGTAACTGCCATCATGGATGCATTCAGTCTTGCTGGATCGTGGATGCTAAGCAGGGCCATGTGTGAATAGAAGAAGGAGCCAGCCCTGCACAGACTTGATCCCACCCTTACAGCTTCTAGAATTGACTGGATGCTTTCCTGATATTTAAGCCACTCAGCCTGTAGTACTTTATTAAAGCCTTCCTCACTCCCTCACAGAGATTGTATCTCGCCTAGCCAAGGGATGTCTCTGCCCCGTAGAATGGGATGGGAAACCTGTCATGGGAAGCAGATAAAAATTCTGGGAGAAGTGGGGTTTCAGAGGCTTAGGACTTACCTGCCTTATTCTCTTCTCTCCAGAGAGGCCCTGGGAAGGCTCTCTGGAAGCTTCAGAAAACAGCTTGAAAATTGCTATTGAAAGGCTGGTGTTATGGACAGTTCTGCCATACGACAACAGCAGTCAGTTAGTGGGGCCACATCAGTTTCCAGAAATGTATGAAGGGGTATTTGAAAGCTTTGCCGGAAGGAAGTGTGCAGTGATTGATTAGTAATGTCTATCACAGGCCAGGTAAGGGGTGGGGAAGAGATACCTTTCCCAGACCAGTTCAACTTTTTCATTTCCCAGCGCTAAGGGATGTCAGAAGCCTGGCTTGAAACCACACACATTTTTGTAATCAGATATTCTGGGTGTCACTGGAAGCTCCATTTGATGCATTAATGTAGTGGGTTTGGCCTAATGCTACTTGTATTATTATGTCATTTTGGGTCCCCAAAATTATCTGCAAGAGAAAGTCCACATATCCACATGTAAGACACTGAGGGACCCTGTCCCCAGTTGGTTCTGATTGGTAAACAAAGATGCCCGGCGGCTAATGGTTGGGCAGGGCAGACAGAGGAGGGGCTTTTAGAATCCCCAGGCTTGGGATTGAGAGAGGAGGAAGAGGAGATCTTCCATGCTAGGAGAAGGAGAGGAGAGACGCCATGCCTGAGTGGAAGACAAGAAGGCATAGCCAGCATGTGAAGGAGGCAGGAGAGTGCAGGCCAGCTGGGCAGCCCTCTGGGTCCAGAGCAGCCAAGGAAGAATACAGAATTTAGTAAGTGGATTATCGGTGGGAGGTGGATTAACCATGTGGAGATTAGGAAGTGGCCCAGCTGTTGCTCTTTTTTAACATATCAGAATATAAAGGCTGTGTGCGTCTTTCATTCGGGAATATAAAACATGGGGGTGAGTAATGAGTAAAACCACTACCAGGACAATTAATATTTAATAATACACATGCAGCGATGTATTCCTTTGTCTTTGGAGTCACACTGAGTCACTGGTAAGACTATGGCTTCTCAGTAGAGCCTGCCTCCTGTCATTTGACTAGAGCTTGTCTTCATTCTTCAGATGTACATTAGAATTCTCTGGATTTGCCCCAAGTCTCCCAGCATTGGGTTTTCTCACCAGGAAGTTCTGGTGTGAGACTAGTCTTCTTCTTCATGGATAGTGTTTTTTATCACACTGGCTGATAAAGCTAGGTGTTGAGCCATCATAATGGGGAAGGGGGTGTGTGTGACAATGGCATCTTATGGGCAGGGATAACGGGATGCTTTTCTCCACATTTGTATCAAGATGCTCCCTACCACAAAGAACGATGTGGCTGTGATGTTGATTGTGATCGGTGTGTCGAGCACGCTTGTGTCAGAATCAGCACTGTGACCTAGGAACCAGGTTCCTAAGGTTGTCTGCCTTCCCTGGAGCCTAAACCCAGAATACCTGCTTCAGATACCTTCCCCTAAAACTCTACAGCCCACAGGACAGGAAGTGCTACGGTGAGTAGGGTCTAGCCATCCCTGCCCAGAGGGTATTGTCAGAACTCAGGGAGACCTTGAAGGCATGGCCCAGCTATGATGAAAAACCTTGACAGGCTGTCAGAACAACTGGTTCTCTGGAAAGCTGTTCTCAGCCTCCAATGTGGCATCAGAACCAGAGGTCACCCTTGGGCTTCAGCTTAGGAGCTCCCCACTGGGACAAATGTGCAAGAAGGATGCTAAGTGGTCCTCAGGCAGTGAGGGTGGGGATGAAGTGGCCTCCTGACCGTGTCCACTCCTCTGATTACTTTATAACAACATCCTCACCTCCAGCATTTTGATAACAATGGTTCCTGGGAGCTCCTGCAAGGGGCTGTGGCAGGGCAGATAGCTATATGGCAGGGAAAATTTCCTATCTTCTGACTCCCCTTCTGGACACAAGGTTCTTGAGATCAGGGGCCCTATTTTGTCTGCCGTTGTCTTGTTCAGAAAGTACAGATTTGAGTTTGTCAAATTAATCCATTGACTGACAGCTGAGCCTCATCTTCCTTCCCTACTTCCTTCCTTCCTTCCTTCCTTCCTTCCTTCCTTCCTTCCTTCCTTCCTTCTTCCTTCCTTCCTTCCTTCCTTTCCTCTCTTCTCCTCTCCCTCTTCTTTTCCTTCTCCTTCTCTCTCTCTCTCTCTCTCTCTCTCTCTCTCTCTCTCTCTCTCTCTTTCTCGTGTGTGTGTGTGTGTGTGTGTGTGTGTGTGTAGTTCCTAAGTGACTCCCCGGCAGGTGTGCAGTATCACCTGTTGAACTGGTCTTCAGATACCCCCGGACTGTCCATCTCTTTGCTTCATAGTTAACATTAGTAAATTATTTATTTCTCCCCACAGCCCAACAAAGTTGATACAGTTCTCTCCATTTGACATATGATGCCGCTGGAGTCAGAGAGGCTTAGCAACCTTCTCAAAGTAGTATAGCCTGGCCTGGTCTGGTCTGACAGTAAAATCCAAGCTTCTGTCTACTGTAATCCCGTTGTGGAGCTCAAACGAGAACAAACAGGGCCTTGCGTACCTGGATCTGAATGAGTTAGTATTTGGGGAGGGGCATGGATCTGTGTGTGTGGACACAGGAGTGGCTGCCTGCCTATAAGGAGAACTACCTAACCAGAATAAAGGAAGCAGAGAGACAAGGGAGAGACTTTAGAGACAGAGGCTTCAAAGATATGCAGGGGCCAAGGAGTCAGGTGCGGGAGAGACCGCAGTTAGGACCTATGGCAGCAGTGCATAGAGGGGCTGCCTTTCCCTTGGAGTACCGGAGTTTGAGGCTGCTGACAAGCCTCTGGAGGGAGAGGACAATTCAGCATGCCCCAGTGGAGCATACTCACATGACTTACATTGAAAGGAGCTCATATTGTCTCATGTAACTCAGAAGCCTAAAGGGTTGCCTGCAGGCAAGGCTGGATCCAGGGGTAGGTCCACTTCTGAGCTGATGGCTAACATAGCCAGCTGCCGTTCTGTGTTCCCAATCTGAAAGCCTAGAGATTCGTGAGAACAAGAAGAAAGAGAGAAAGAAGAAAGAGAAGGGGTTAAGATAAGAAGGGAGGTGGATGGAAGGAAGTTAGGGTGTGGCTAGGGGTGGGGATGGATGAGGATTTTCTGGCCTTGACAACAACCTCCACACAGCCTGTGGCTCATACCCCCTAAACAAAGGGGCTGGACATATCGATATTGTTAGTCCCTTTACCCCAGAAACATAAGGGATGCGGTGACAGGGTAGCCCTTCCTGATGACAAGAAGTGTCTGCTCTGATAAAGACAGTGATTTTCTTCACCTGTCTGTGCATGCACAACCTGGACAAGGCTATTCAGTGCCTGAACAGGATAAGGCTGACTTGTAACTTGGCTTTTTAGGCAGAGACTTTCTCTCTCCACGTCCTCTTGACCTTCTTGGATATCTCCAGGTTGCAGAAGTCAGCAAAGGCCTCAGAGGATCCTCTGCCATGAGCACAGCTAACTGGGAGTCCATATGCGTGAGAGGGAGGTAGCGACCCCTCTGCAGTTTTATGGCTTGTGTTGTTCACAGTTACCTGAAATCTGGCCCGGCTGCAGATGGATAGGGATATGCTTCCGTGTCACACGTTTACAGCACGGGGAGAAACGTTCCCCCCAAATGCAAAGGCTCAGTGCCGAGAGCAGGCATCCGGTTTCCTGGTCTGCGCCATTCTCCGAATACAAAGAGACCAGTGATTAGAGCAATAATGGGCAATTGAGCTGAGGTCAGACACTCAAGAGGTATTTGAAACAGTTGGTCATAAATATAAAATCAGAACGTTAGGATTCATGAGAATGGAAGACAAAAGCTATCTGGTTATGTAGGAGTCCCAGCAGAGGGAGGGAAGGAGGGTCTGAGCCAGGGCAGACACGGGCTTCCAAGGCATATGTGATAGCTTTGCTCCCGAGTCTTGTTTTCAGGAGGGGTCTGTGTCCGTGGCTGTGAGACTAAAAGGCACCCTTAAAATGTTTGCCTGCCACCTTCAGAGACCACCTCAAAGAAGAACCACATGAGTAACTGGGGATGGGGGGCATGTAGCAGGCTGAGTGAGGGACCCTGCAATGTCCACAGTCCAATCTCTGGAACCTGTAAAGATGTTACTTTGTACAGCATAGTTCTCTTGGGAGATGCAAATAAGTTACGACTTTGAGATTGAGGTGGCCATAGAGTATCCAGGCTTCGATGTTACTTTGAGGGTACCGATAAAAGGACACAGGAGGGCTAGGGAAACGGCTCAGCCAATAACATGAATGCTATGCAAGCATGAGGGCCCTGAGTTCAGATCCCCACTGCCCATATCAAAGCGTGGACTACTGATAAAGCCTGTCGGCTAAGCAATTTAGTGGAATACTTGGAGAAACACCTCTCTCTTTGTTCTCTCTCTCTCTCTCTCTCTCTCTCTCTCTCTCTCTCTCTCCCTCTCTCTCCCTCCCTCCTTCCCTCTCTTCCTCTCCTCTCTCTCTCCCTTTCTCCCTCTCTCCCTCTCTCCCTCTCTCCTTCTCTCCCTCTCTCTCTCTCCCTCTCTCTCTCCCTCCCTCCTTCCCTCTCTTCCTCTCCTCTCCCTTTCTCCCTCTCTCCCTCTCTCCCTCTCTCCCTCTCTCCCTCTTTCCCTCTCTCCCTCTCTCCCTCTCTCCCTCTCTCCCTCTCTCCCTCTCTCCCTCTCTCCCTCTCTCCCCTTCTCTCTCTCTCTCTCTCTCTCTCTCTCTCTCTCTCTCTCTCTCTCTCACACACACACACACACACACACACAGAGTTTATGTAGCAGCCAACCAGTGAGTTAATTTGGGGCGTTCCTTCTGAGTGTGATGTCATCCCTTTGACTTTCCAATGACAAGCCTCTGGGACTCTTTCCATTTCCTGGGTAGAGAGAGAGCTCAAGGTGCTACAAATCATGTTGCACCTGCCCTCAGGAGCGCACAACACCGGCATCTGAAGCTGGGACACAGGGGTCATGTGAGGACCATGCTCAGAAGAAAGGGGCAATTTCTAAACGGTTACGTCAGCTTATAAGACGTATTTTCTAACTTGGTAGAACATGTGAACATTATTCATGGGTCTTGACCATAAATCTCTCACCCCACAACCCCACCCCCACCCCAAGAATACAAGGGGTGTCTCCTGCTTTTCATAGAGCACACGGTCGGGACAGTGGCATTTGCAGGAGAGCCACTGAGAATGCTCAGAACGAGAACTGCCAGAAAAAAACAATGTCAGAAGTCCCAAACTTGGATCTAATTCACAGTTTGCAAGTCTCCAACATGGAATGGCGGCGGAACAATTCCAACTTCATTAAACTCTCAGCGCTGTTCAGGGACTGGGCCTGTGGGTGCCGAGCCCTGGCTGTCATTCCAGCTTCCTGAACGAAGATGAATCGCCGAGGAAAATGGGCTGTAATGAAAACACTGACAGACCCTTCAAAGCAATGGAGCTCCAGGGCCTCTCTGTGTTACGTTTCCTGCTTTGGAAACAGCCTTTCTCTCCACTCCAGACAGGGACTTCGCGTCCTGGCCACAGGAGCCATGGTAAGATGCTTTCATTTTGGACAAGATTGTATGTTCAGTTCTGCTGACCTACCCTTATCTCTGACAATAGTTGCAATTTCTTTTTCTTCTGGGGAGACCAGATCAGTCATGTGCATCTGGTACAGTGTACCTGAGGCTGGGCAGTACAAGCAGTTCTCTTCGCACCCCAAGAAATGATTTTACAACACCTTCCTATTCTAGAGTAGGATCTGTTCAGGAGAAAACATCTCAAATGGACCAGGCTGGGGCCAGGCTGCAGGACAAGCATTCAGCATCCTTAGTAATGGGCCCAGGCACAATAGGGTCCACTGTGGGTATTGATAATCTTCAGAGAACCCTAACCATTCTTCACCTTCTTCTGTGCTTCTGCTTTCCCTGACAACTCGTACCTCCAGAAGCATCCAAGACACCAGGAAGGTGGGCAGCAGAATGGGGGCAGGGCCACTGTGGTAACTGCCTTGCAAGCAGGAGCCCCCGTGTTTGATACGCAGTACCCATGTGGAAAAGCCTGGCGTGATATCACCTGCTTGTTATCTCAGTGTTGAGGATGTAGAGACAGGAGGAACCTGGGGGCTTGCTGACAAGCCAGCTTAGCCTACTTGGAAAGTTCCAGACCACTGAAAAGTCTTAACAAAAAAGGAAAAAAGAAATCGGAGAAGTGGTGGAGTCAATGCCTGAGGAGAGACACTTGATGTTGTCTTGGGTTTTCATGTGCACATTCTCAGGTACTTAAACATGTGTGAGTGCACACATACACCCGCACACATGGGCGTGCACACACAGTCTTAGACTCTATTGCTAGAAAGAGATACCATTGCAAAGAAAAGCTACAAAACACAACTTACAAGAGAAAGCATTGAACTGTGGGGCTTGCTTACAGCTTCAGAGAATTACCATGGTGGGAAGTTTGGTGCCAGGCAGGCAGGCATGGTAGTGGGGCAGGCAGTAGCTGAAAGCCAACATCTTAACCAAAAGTTGGAGTTGGAAAGGGAGACTGAGCCTGGTCTGGGCTTTTGAAGCTTCACACCCTCTCCCCACCCTGTGAGACACATCCTCCAAGGCCACACCCTAATCCATCATAAACTGGCTAGATGCAATTACATTATTTACTCTAAACCAATCATCATGGCCAAGAGGTCATGTGGTGGTGATACCCAACCAGAAAATTATTTTGTTGCTACTTTATAACTGTAATTTTCTACTGTTATAAATTGTAATGTAAATATCTGATATGCAGAATACCTAATATGCAACTCCCAGTGTGGTTGCAACACACAGGTTGAGAACCACTGTTCTAGATACTTCCTTGGCTTACAGCCTCTTTCCTTTTGTTGATTGTTTTATCTCCTCATCTCTCTCTGACTCCCCTTTATAGGTTCTCTGTGATGCTACCAGCCACTGGGATGGCTAGTGGCACTGTCCTCGTCTCCAGGTGCTTAGTCATACCTGTCATGTGACTAGACACAGGTTTAGAGATTCAGATGTGGGCACCTCGGGGAAACACTGTTCATCTGGTGATGCAGGCCCATGGTGGTACCTGCAGGACCACACTGTACAATAAACCTTTCCTACTGGTTTCCTTTTGTCCCTCACTACATCTTTTAGGCTCTCACACCCCACAAACTCTCTTCTCCCTAAGCTTCACCCTCAAAGAAAGAAAAGGAAAAGAAATCCAACCAATACAAAAACCAACAACAGCAACAACATAAACCAAGCAAAAAAAAAAAAAAAAAAAAAAAAAAAAAAAAAAAAAAAAAAAAAAAAAAAAACCAAAAAAAAACAGGGTGAACAGGGTGAAGAGAATCTTTTGAGTTCACAAACATCTTGGACCTCTCTCATGTCTGGCTAATGATTGAAATACAAAATGAAATATTCCTTATCTACAGCTTTAGCTCAAGTATGGGATACAGTGCTTGTTGGCTACTGAAGGTGACTGAGTCCTTTCTAGGGGTACCTTTGAATTCTGGAACCAGAGTTTACTTGCTTTGGACATGAGTCCATGGGGTAGACTATTTCACAGAGTGGGGTGTTGTTATTTTTGTTGCTGGTAGTGGTGGTAGTTGTGGTGATGGTGATGGTGATGGTGGTGATGCTGGCATTGGTGGTGGTGGTGTGTGTATGTGTGTGTGTGTGTGTGTGTGTGTGTTTACAACCCTGGAGTCTACAGGGCATCCTCAGGTATCTTTCCTTAGATACCTCCAATCTTCTCTTGGAAACTGGTGCTCTCCCTGGCCAATGACGCACTTATTTCTTCTCCCTCAGCCCAAGGTCTTATAAGCTTGCACCAACCACCCCCAGCTTCCATGACACTTCCATGACTCCTCCCCCTTTGCCACCAGCGTGTAGTTTGTGTGCACAGGACTCAGTGAGTTTACTGCACACACTTATGCTCAGTGGCAGAGTCGAGAGGCTTGGACCTTGGGCTAGTCAGTTCCTCTCTCTGCTGCTTTCCATGGTCCTAATTAAGTTTATCCCATAATGTAGAAACCACAACTCTTCCTGGTGATTAAGATGGGGAGTGTGCCAGGTGCTTGCAGGTTTCCCAACTCGGGATTCCAGAAAGTGCTTAGTCTAGTAGTATGTAGTCTGTGTGGAAGTCGTCCAGAATTCTGGTACTTTCTTGATGATGTATTCCAGGTGAACGGTTTGACAGGCTCCCCTCCTTTACACCACCTCCCAACCGGAGGGAACCACAGGGGGGGTGGGTGGAATTCTAGCTAGTTAGATATGAATGAAATTTTTCTATCCTTTAATGGAATAGTCAGATTTAGTCAGAGTGGGCATGCCTTCAATGTGAGGTCCAGAACTCCTGCATCCACGTGTAACAGGAGGCCAAGTGCATTAAAAAAAAGGGGGGGGGGATGGGAACATATCTGAGAACCCTGTCCTTGATTGACAGTGACCCACAAATGGCTGCTGGCAACTACCCAGCTGCAGAGTTCTTACGTGGGCCTTTTCAAGGCAAATACCAGAAACGTGTAGAAGAAGTAGACACGCAAAAACATTCAAAAGGAGAAGGACTGAGATACATAGTTGAAGAATTCTGCGTCTCTCTTTGGGTCCTAAGGAATTACAGGCAATAAGGGAGACTCAGAACTAAAGCACACCTCTAGCTCTCTCCTGCAGTGGACAGTGAGAAACTTGAAAGCAATGACTACATCTGCCGGCTGCCTGGTGTCATCTCTGCCTGGCACTGTGCCTGCCACAGTGGGTGTTTGTTGAGCAAACAAAGGAATCTTTCTTTTTACCTCCTTTAGCTTTGGCCAAGTCTATCTGGCTCATCAACACGATGATGATGACAGGTGTTTGGTAAGTTTCCAAAAGGACTACTCAGGCTCGGGGACCAGCGGGCGATCGGACAGCTGAGCTCGGCTGGAGAGACCTAGTTAGCAAAACACACATATCTCATTTGAGTCTTCGGGAGGAGAGGCTTTCCAAAGTTGCCTCAAATGTGTGATGCTCCTTGGGAGATTTTTAATGAGGATCCAAATTTAAGAAGGATCAGAGAAGTACATTCATCTAAGGCAAGGGTGTCTGACACACAGCATTTTATTTTGTTGTCCTACTATGACATGATGTTGTCACCCATACTGTTCAAGCTTCAGAACCATGCAGTTGTGTTACGGGCAAAAATAAAAATAAAAAAAAAAATAAAAGGAAAAAGAAAGAAAGAAAGAGAGAGAGAGAGAGAGAGAGAGAGAGAGAGAGAGAGAGAGAGAAAATACTCAACGTCTTAAATGTCTTAGGGTTTCCATTGCTGTGAGTAGACACCATGACCAAGGCAAGTCTTACAAGGACAACATTTAATTGGGGCTGGCTTACAGATTCAGAGGTTCAGTCCATTATCTTCATGGTGGGAATGTGGCAACACCCGGACAGGCATGGTGCAGGAGGAGCTGAGAGTTCTAAATCTTCATTGAAAGGAAGCTAGGAGCAGACTGTTTTAAGGCAGCTAGGAGGAGGGTCTTAAAGCCCACCACCACCACAGTGACACACTTCCTCTAACAAGCTCACACCTACTCCAACAAGACCTCACCTCCTAATACTGCCACTCCCTGGGTCAAGTATATTCAACCCGCCACAGTAAGTCTATGATTTTTGTGTTGGGCTGTATCCATAGCTCTCCTGGGCCACATGTGATCCACTAGCCACAAGTCGGACACCCAGTCCTAAGGCCCAGTCTCTGTTCTCAGGACTGTATTTTACATGTCATTGGTTTTCAGCTTTTTGTATTGGTTTGGATGAACTCTTCCTCCAAATGGCACAGGCACTAAAGGATTGGATCTCACCTGTTCATGGTATTTTGGGAGCTCAGGGAACTTTAGAGGATAAACATACTTAGAGAGAGAAGATCCCAGGGCATGTCCCCAGGTGTGGTTTTCTGTCCTGGACCCTCTCTGTTCTCTTCCTTTCTTTTCTTTGTAACTTGATATGAATTGCTTTGTTCCACTGCACTCTCCCTACCTTGATGGGTGGGTGAATGGGTATATAAGTTGGTAAGTGAGGGGATAAGTGGATGGATGGGTGGATGGATGGATGGATGGATGGATACATGGGCAGGTAAGTAGGTTGGTATATGAGTAGATGGATGGGTGGGTGAGTGGACAGATGGACAGGTGAGAGGGTAGAAACCTCCAAGACCAGGAGACAAGTCTTTTCTCCACCAAGCTCTTCAAGGCAGGCATTTTGACTGAAATCATGACTAATTCATCATTATGACTTAGCTTCTAGATGCCCAGTGTACATGCCAACACTGCAGTTTAGAGTTCCTCTGAACTGTTACTTCCCAAAAGGCAGGGGAGGATCCTGCTGGCCTTAAGGCATTTTCTGATATGACACCCACATAGTACCTGTTCACAGCTGGTCTGCACATCCAGGCTTCTAGAGAGAAGACCAGTCCTTGACATTCATCTTCATAATCTCTTATGGGAGGGGAAAGCAAAGACAAGAGAACATATTTCTGAGTAATTTATTCTGTTCTCTGGCATTGATGAAAGGGATAAAAATAAATCAGTGTTTCTACTCAACTCATTTGAAGGACAAGCCAAAATCACACCATAAAAAATTAACATCTAAAACACATTGTACATTACGAGGGATGAGTTCAGACCCGAAGTAGAATAATTGACTAAAT
Source organism: Arvicanthis niloticus (assembly GCF_011762505.2). NCBI lineage: Eukaryota > Metazoa > Chordata > Mammalia > Rodentia > Muridae > Arvicanthis > Arvicanthis niloticus. The sequence continues at coordinate 44,001,474 of NC_047675.1, forward strand.
GAATCTACAGAATGTGAGATATGACGAATTTACTCTCATTTCCAGTGGTTAAGAAATAAAAGAAGACAGATTATCTTCATTTCGGGCTGGAAAGGTTTGCAGAAAGAGCCCGGTGCATCTTATCAGAGTTAAAAGAAGAACAAAGAAAGAGGCTAAGAAAGCACTGGGTCTCACAGAACATGAGATTTATCACTAAGCATAGTCCTGTAGAGGCAGCCAACATTACCACGTATTTCTTTTCCTTGGAGCCACATAAACACTAGTGAATATTATAACCACAAGTTTCTGATGTTCTGAGGAACTTATATCTTTGTGTGTATTAATTGGGATCATCTACTAGTGTGGAACCCTTCATCCATTCATCATCCACTCGTTCTCACTCATCAATCCATCCATCTGTTCATCCATCCATCCATTTATACATTCATTCACTCAATCATATACCTACCTACCCATTGAGTTATTGTGCACCAAACCATCCACCCACAGACCCATCTATTCATCCTCTCACTACCTACTTACCCATTTATTCATTCACATGGCTATGCACTCACCCATACATCCATCTACTCACATTCATCAATCCATCAAAGTACCCACTATCTCCCACCTACTCACCCATTTTTTATCCATCCACCCACCCAGTCACTCACCTCTTTATCCATACATTTATAGATGCACTCACTGACCCATCTACCCACCCATACACATACATACTCACTTACCTACCGATGCATACACCTGCCTTTCTACTCATCCACTCATTCATCTTACCCATCACCAATCTATTCACTCACTCACCCATCCATTCATCTACCATTCACCACTCATCCATCTATCCATTCATCCATTCATCCATCCAACCATCCACTCACATACCTATCTACTTACCCACCTATCTATTCATCCATCCAACCATCTACTCATTCACCTATTTGTATACTAATTAACCCACTCACCCACCCATCCATCCATCATCCATCCATCCATCCATCCATCATCCATCCATTCATCATCCATCCATCCATCCACCCATCCATCATCTATCCATCCACCCATCATCCATCCATCCATCCATTATATATAGGGTACCTTTCTGCCTGTGCTCAGCCCTGTACTAAAGCAGAGATCAAGAACGGCTAAGACAATCAATGGGTAGAAGCCTTTGCTCTTAAAGAAATGAGTTCAATATTCAGGATTTCAGAAAACACAACTGCTGGCTGAGACCAGATAATCCTCTGTTGTGGCAGCTGCCATGTTCTTATAGATCATTTAACAGTATATCTAACCTATGATCACTGGATTCCGGCATTACCTAATCTAAATAAAAAGTATCTAGATATATTGACAAATGTCTCCAGTGGGGACCAGGAGGATGTGCCAATTGTTCCTGGCATTCTCTCCAGTCTCATTGACTTCCTTGTTGTGGGATGTCTTGTTTCCACACTCTCTTTCTCTGTAATACCTCACAGAGAAGATGTTTGATAGAAACATTAGGCCAAGTGAATATATGAGTACGTGATGGATGGTCAGTCTATCGTTACAGCATTGACCCTTGCCCAAGAAACTGATAAGCAGTAAGGGAGACCTTGGATCCTGGCCATGCACCATGACCAGCTAGCAATGTCTTCAAAATCCACCTCTGCAGAGTGGAAAGACAAAAATGAAAACAAAGCCCGTTTGGGGGTGTTTAGCCATGTAAACCTGACTGATAATTGAGTAGCTGGATTTCTCCAGTTCCAACCGATTGGTTTGCCATTCTGTAGCCACAATAACAGAGCAAAGTAACAATCATGGCTATGTTTAATTTTCTGAAGAGTGCTGCATCTCTGAGGCTAGCAATCTGGCCAATTAAATGTGGCCGATTGGCACTCCCACACACGTTGGGGGGGGGTATTTAAAATAGCTCTCTGCAAAAAGAAAAAAAAAACATCAAAGCCACAGAGAAAGTTGTAATTCTCCCAAGATTTCATATTTCAAAAGCAAGCTTGTGATGGTAAAATTGTACTGGGTGACAGAGAGGAGACAAACCATCCATTTGGAGTGAATTGGTGTCAAGTTGAGCATTGTCTCCACGGCTAGTAATTGTGTCTGTTTGTGGAATTGGATAATTTTTTTATGCTCAAGAAAATCATCAACTTCGATTCCTCTTGGATTGCAGTCATAGTATACTTGAACTCCGGGTCAGCCATTTGGATGAGGCCATGAGTGTCTCTTAGCGCTTCCTTTTCTACCTGAGACTTAATCAAAGAGTGGTTGGCAGGCACAGACAAAGGCTCCTCGGCTGCTTCCTTCTGGATTCAGCCCTTGCAGGTTTGTAGACTGCCATGCCACTATGAAGAATTACTGGCCATAACATTTGGTTAGCCCAGCAGTTTGGGAACTTTAAGTTCATGTTGGTTGAAATTCAAGGGCTTAGAGCATCCTGCATGTCTAGGGTCAACTGCCATTTCACTAATTGGCTCTGTTTATCTGCTCCATATTTGCTGACCTATCAGTCTGGCTTTTAGGCGATCAAAAATGGTCTCATCCAGTGACTGTGATACCTTTAGTCCTCCTCCAGAGGCCCAGAACAGTTGCAGAGGGACCAGAGATTACATTGTATCTGCTGGCATCTACTAGTCAAAGCACTCTGAGAGCTGAGCTCAGTGTTAGGAGGTCATGAAGAATGCTGTGACCTAGCCAGAGTGAGAGGGCCCTGCCAAGTTCCATGGCCGAGGGCATGAGGACCAAACGGAGGTTCCCCGAAAAGCATCACCACATCAGGCTGCTACAAAAGCTCTCAAGACTAGGCACTGATGCTAAGTAGGAGCAAGAATGTCTCCATGGCAATGTTCAGAGAAGAATGAAGGGCTTCTACAGTGCTCAGGCCATGGTTATAATTAGGATCCATTTTCTCTGTGTGGACAGAGTCTTGGCAGGCTTAAGGAAAGATTTGCACACATGTGAGTAATAACTTAAGATCAAAGGAGGAGAGTAGTTATATCCCTCTGGGGTCTACATTTGAAGTCACTTAGGAATTCCATCCCTAGCCATGGAGGAACTTGCCTATAGAATGGTAGACAGGGAGACTGTGGCCTTCAGGAAAAATAATGGAGGTTCCCAAGTATGATAGGTTGAACTTAAATGATACACCCTTGAAACCTGACCAAAGATTTTTCTCCCCAAGTCTTCTGGAAACTCCTCAATTCACAGTTGCACTGGGGCATGCGAGACCAACCACTCAAAATGCAGTTGAAATAACTAAAACTTCTGAACGGCAGTGGTTTTGCGCACAGAGCTCCGAGGTCATTCCCAAGGCAGTTGTGGTGGCTCATCTGAGCTGTGTTGGCTTGACACACCTGGGAAGAGGGGACCTAGTTGAAGAATCGCTTCCATCAGATTAGCTTGTAGGTATGTCTGGGGGCATTTTAGTGACTCTTAATTGATGAAAGAGGGTTCAGCCCACCGTGGGCGGTGTCTCCCCTAGGCTGGTGGTGACAACCCTATGGGATACTTTTAAGTAAGGTAGCTGGGTATGAGCTGGAGAGCAGTGTGGTAGTAGTAGTCCTCCATGCTCTCCGCTTCAGTTCCCATGTGCAGGTTCCTGTCTTGAATCCTCTCTTCTCCTTCCAGAAGTGTGAGGTGAAATAAACCCTTTCTTCCCTGAGATGATGTTGGCTGAAATGTTTTATTAAAGAAGCAGAAGGGAAATCAGGACAGTGATTGACATGGATTCTCCAATTACACTTGCATCCTGTGTTACACAGTGACTATGTCTTCTTATGACAGTATATATATATATATATATATATATATATATATATATATATTTAATTTTGGTACTAACAGGAATGAGTATTCGTCTTAGTTTTACTTTGAGTCAGGGGCAGACTCAGGGGGATTTGCGCGCATGGTCTTGCTTTATTCACAAGATGGACAACGTTATTATCATTAGCTCAGAGACTCCCAGTTAAAGCTTGCAGTGGGCCTGCCTGGTTGAGGCCAGTACCTGAACCTCTTCGCCTTGGCTATTCTGGTAAAGCTGAGTTGCCGCCGGAAGAAATAAAATTCCTGAATCGCACTTCAAACCAGAGAGGTGCAGACACAGGTTTGGAAATCCTGGCTTGCCAGTGATCGATATGGACAGATATCTTGAGGCTTGTGCTGACCACAGAGTGCTGTCATGGACACAGAGCATATGGCACTTGTAAGAGGAGATCTGTGTTGCTGCCATAGCCAGGGAGGCTCAGACCCCTGACTTCCTGAGCCATCGTTGGTTTAAGGCATTTTTAACTTTTGTTCTCCATGAGATACTTTAAGGTCATGAACAATTTGAGGGAATTCTCTCAGAAGGGGAAGTAGTTGAGAGCGTTAAAAACCATAATCTAAGTCAGAGGGGTGGCATGGTTAACTTACCTCAGCCACTGGTGTGAATATGGAGGCGACTCCCTCTTGTTCAGCACGGAGCCAGAAGCAATGGCTAGCATGTCTATGGTAAGGAGCTGGCTGAGGTGTGGTCAGCCTGTGACTCTGTAGGAGCTTGAACAGGTGTGTCAGAGAGGGCTGTCACTTGAGGGCCTGCTGCTGTCAGTGCTAACTACCGGCTCAGCTGTAGGTGTCTTTCATTCAGCTTTTCTGTGTGCTCAGATAGTAGGTTGAAGATACAGCTTGCAAAGACGCGCTCACTCTCACTCAGAGGCTCATGAAAGCCTGGAGTGGAATTCAGTTTGGATACAATGTTTCCTCTCCACTTTCAGTGTTTCTCTTCCCGGTGGGAGCTCTGTTAACATGGCTCCTCAGCCTGTCTGCCCTCTGCTGGATTCACACGGCTGACGGATGAGGAAAAAAAATTAGGCTCCATACAAACTAAGGAGTGAAGCTCTCGACATACGCTGTTCAGAACTTCCCACCCCTTTATTTTTCTCCAGGGAGCAAGCTGCCACAGAACAAATACTCCTCTATCCTTGTCTGGGCGCGGAACGTACTTCCTGTGCTCTCACACTGGGGCCCTGCCTCAGTTCACAGTTGCTCTTAACACAATGATGGATCTGTCAAATTTGGAAACCTAGCCCCATGAATCAGGCTAATTTTCCCCTCAGGTGGCATTGTTTTAGCCTGGCTTGGGAACAAAGGTTGTTGGCAAGTGTGTCTGGCATACCCTCAATTCCATGCCTTGTTCTGAGCAGAGTTCAGGAAAAGGAGTGGACATTATTGAGACACCCCCTCGCCGCTCCAAGATTCTGTGCACAGGAGACAGGACACAGGCCTGGAAGAAGGATGTGTCGAGTCAGCATGCAATGAACTTCCCTGCCTTCCCTACACTTCCTCCTGCAACTGAGCCCAGGGTGCCACTCATTACTAGCCCCTGTTTATAGACTGAGAACTGAGACTGGCCCAGGTTAGGAAGCAATAAGGCAAACATAGGCTTACATCTATGCAGTGAAGAGACCTGGTTTGTGCTTTTTTTTTTTCCCCAGATGGAGGGCAGTGGTTGCCAGAGAAGGGAGCAACTGTTTGGGCTGTCGTGATGACAACCATGCTGACCTTAGATGATCAAAGTGGCAGTGGAGGAAAGGTATGTGGATATTCCAAGGACACAATCAAGGGGCAGTCCTCCCCAGCAGCCACAGTGGGTGAAGAAGAGATGCTGTCACAGCCCCCATCACCATCCTCACTATCAACAGCCTCTCCATCAGCATCCTCATCATCCTCACCATCCTCCCTGTCATCCCCATTGTAACAGTCACTATCTGATAGCCTCTTACTGCAGATCGGAAGCCAGCCTAAGCTCTGCCTCTACCATTCCAGACGGTTTTATCAGTGTTGTGAGGCACCACTGGCATTTATTAAACACTGCATTTCATAGTGTACAGTTTGATAACCGTGGACACACAAATGTCGCCATTGCAGTGACGAACACATGCAGTAGCCCCTGTCGACTCCTTGTACATGCTTCTAGTTGATGCCCCGTTCTTTGCATTTTGCTTTCTAGATTTGTATTTCCTAGATTGTCGTGTATTTAAAAATCACACCATGCCATATTATAAATGATTCATTTCTTTTTAACCCACCGAGTCCAACTAGTCCTGTGTATGTGTGTATGGGTGCGGGGTCATCCACTAGGACATTGGTCAACCACCAGTGGTCACATTCCCGAAGAAGGATGACTCTCCCCTCTCCCTCGGGAGCCATCAAATGCTAACAAATCCTCAGCTACAGGCCCTGGGATGCCCTCCCCAATTCACGCCAGAATTTTTAGCTACTTTGTGTATAGGTAGCCACAGCTGCCGAGAGAAGCTATACTGTGCACAGGGCATAGCTGTTGCAACTGTTGCAAAGAGTTATTTTTAAGTTTGGCTTTTTTTTTTTTTTCTCCACCAAATCATATTAAGGCAAGACCATGTTATCGTGTATGCCAACAGTTTATTCCCCTTTTGTTGCTGTGTACCATCCCTTTTATGAGTGTTACATATTCATACATATATGCTGTCACCCACTGAGCTGCCTCCCTCCAGCCCTGCTTCCCAAATTTGACGATTACAGGAAAATCTGCTTTGTTCTGTGCACACATAATTTTCTTCCATGACCCACTAGCTTTTTGGTGGTATTAGAAATAGAAGCCAGGTACTCCTTCCACATCATAGGTGAAAGCTATATCTCGGCCTTCTTTTTTTTTACTTTTTAATTTGGAATATGGTCTCACTAAGTTCCCTAGCCTGGCTTTGAACTTGCAATCTTTCTGCCTCAGCCTCCCTTGTGGTTGGGTTTACAGGTCTCTACTATCAAACCAGCCTGTCTACATAGTCTTTGAATCCCCACAGTAAGTGATTGGCATAGTGTTCCATAACTCTCATTTTATAGATAAGACAATTGAGGTCCACCAAGGTTGATTGTCCTGCCCAAAGCCAGTGGTACATAGTAGCAAGGCTCATATCCAAGGGTTATGCTCACAGACCCTGTGCAACCCTGCAACCCTACACTGAGGAATGCGCTCAGTAGGAAAAATGAGCAGGCTTCATTTTTGCTATAAGAACATATTTCTCAGCCTATCTGAACTCCCTGTCACGGCTCTCCAGATTGGCTGCTGCATCAGGCTCAGAGGGCAGTATGAACATTCCACTCGTGTTAAATTTTTTAGTTTACCCATCAGCGAGAGATAAGATCCCACTAGGGGCCAGGACCTACTCCTGTCAAGATTCTGACACTATATCTTTATTGGTGCTCTAATATTTGTTATTTTTTCTGCTTGTTTAGGGCTTGTGAGACAGATTTTGCTGCATTAGTCCTGGCCAGCAACTCACTACATAGACCAGATTGGCGTCAAACTGATAGCAGTCTCTCTGCCTCATCTTCCCAAGGGCTGGGATTATAGGGGTAAATAAATACACCTAAACTTTAAGGCCATAAAATCGAGAGTTTAAAAAAGCAAGCAGAGAGAAAGTTGCTACAGACATGTTCTACTTTATCTATAGCCCAGGAGCTCAGAATTCTGTTGAAGTGAACCCATCCCAAAAGTTTGGCTGCAGAATAACGAACAGTTAAGGGTTCAATTCCTACTGGTGCCTGCAGTTCCAGGCAAGCTTTTAAAGGATGTTCTACCCAATATTTCCCTGTGTGAATATGGTCTCTGGGCCTTTGCACCACACCCTACCCAGTTCATTGGGTCATTCCTGTGCTAAGCAGCCTCTCTGGGTGAGGTGGCAGTCTGAGATGAAGGACTGGATAGGACCAGAAGGCTGATCTGATGTGAAGGATGCTGGGAGAAAACTGAGCAATGGCAGGAACTTGGGAGGACCTACCGGATGAGTGGCCAGTGGGTTATTTAACCTTTTCCTTTGGTTTATGTTTCTGATAACATACAAGTATGGTCATTGATAAGCTAGTAGTGTACCAGTAATCTTTGACAATCAGTTCTCTGGGGAAATATGCATATGCTTTACATATGCTTATAAGAGTCGTCATCTATCTAAACATTGCAAATAATTTGCAAATATTTACAAATAGTGACAAAATAGAAATGTTCTACCCTGCGAAGTTCTGGACACAGCCGGTTCATCTGTGAGGGGACACGTTTGCTAACTTCTTCCCACCTCCTATGTTGAGCCAACCTGTGGTTGCAATTCACAAGCCAGCATATGTCACAAACAAGTGTTCATTAATATTTTCATTTGTATTAATGGAGACATAAGGTAATGTTATCACGTTCAGACAAGACTGGAAATGAAAACAAGACAGAATGTCGCCGTGCGCCAACTGCATCCTAAGGCATGGTTCTGTGGAACTAGCTAACACCTTTTAGATGACACGTCAAGGGTATTGGCCAGTAGTTTGTGCTATTCACAGCATGCTAGTGGTCAATACACAACTTTTAAGTATAATGTCCGTTATTTTTCATCCCGTTTTATTTCAACAAGACCAAGTCTTATGTATCCTAGGCTAACCTCCAACTATATAGCACTCATGATATTTCTGCCTCTACCTCCAGAGTGGTGTGGTTACAGGAATGGGTCAGCATTCTCATTTTACCTGGTTCTGGAGATCAAACCCAGGGAATAGTGACTCCTAGGCAAGCAGTCTACCAATTGGGCTGTATCTCCAGTCCCTCCATCACTGCCTTAAACCCAGATAATCATCCAAACAATGGACCAAGCTTTGGCTTGGAATGTCTGACTATATCAGTGATGTAAAGATGCTTACGGATTCCAAACGTCAGCGTGATATCACTGAACGTGAGACTGGGAAGAAATGTGTGGTGTTCTTTCTGCCTTGTAGATGATACAGCTGTCAAAAGCCTTACGCATAACAAATAGCGAAAGTAAAGAAACAGCAAGATGGAGAGATGACTAAGTAGTTAAGCGCTTGCTGCACTTGAAGAAGACCCAGGTTCAGTTCCCAGCAGCCAGGTCAGGCACCTCACAACCACCTGTCACTCCAGCTCCAGGAGCCCTGATGCCTACTGTGGCTGCTCCTGACACCGCCCTCGCATGCGCATGTGCTTCCCCCACGCACACACTTAAACTAAAATGTACTAATAGTGAGATGATAATAAGCAATTGTAGAAACTGTCTATCCATTGCTTTTACAGGCAGTGCAGTTTATTTAATGATTTAGATATCTAATTTTCAATAATGCCAGATGCAAAAGCCATCTTACCAAATCCCTAAATATTTCTCAGTTGAATAATATGATATACTGGGCGTGTGCCACTAGGAACAACCACAAATGTCCCTACCATAAGACCTTCTCGGTACCACAATCTCAGGATTCTCAAGTCCACTATACTAATGTTTAGCGTTTACGTTTGACCTTTGATGAACCTTGAAGTCAGCTTTGGGTTACGTGCGACTCCTATACAGTGTTTTATTTTCACTGTGCAAAGAGTTGTTAGGTTGTTAAGGGAATGACAAGGAAGGAGCTTTATATAGTGTGGACACAGTGTTTTGAATAGTTCTGGTCAGTGGCTGACTGAGTTCTCTGATTCTTCCAGCAGGCATGAAGATAAACTGACCTATGCCTTCTATCATCTGACATGATTTCATATCTCCCCCTTAAAGAAATGAGATCTCTCTCTCTCTCTCTCTTTCTCTCTCTGCATGAGTATGTGCACATGTGCTTGTGCATATGTGCATGCATGCATTTGTGTGTGTATGTGTGTTTGTGTGAGTGTGTGTGAGTGTGTGTGTATGTGTGAGTGTGTGTGTATATGTGACTGTGTGTGTGTGTATGTGTGTGTGTGAATGTGTGTGTGTGTGTGAGTGTGTGTGTATGTGTGAGTGTGTGTGTGTGTGTGTGTGTGTAGGTACCCACAGAGGCCAGAAGAAGACATAGGTTCCCTTACCCACAGAGGCCAGAAGAAGACATAGGTTCCCTTGGAGCTGGAGTTTCAGGAGGCTGTGAGTTTCCCAATGACATGAGTACTGGGGACAGAACTCAGGTCCTTTACAGGAGCAGCAAGTGCTCTTAGCCACTAACCAACCGGTTCTAAACCTCCCTAATGCTCTAACACTTTAATTCAGTTCCTTATGTCACGGTGACCTGCAATCTCATAAAATTATTTCATTGCTACTTCACAACTAATTTTGCTACTGTCATCAGTCATAATGTAAATATCTGCTATGCAGGATATCTGAGTGACCCCCAGAGGCATCGTGAGTCACAGACTGAGAACCATCACACTAAACCATCTCTCTAGCAGTCACGCCCATCTCCTTCCGCCAAGAGGCACAAAGGCTGTATGCTTAGGTGTGTGTAGCGATATCTGGTGACTTTGCTGACTGTACCATGGCTGTCACTGTGTCAGGGATGGCGCTGGAAGGAGTGAAAGAGTGAATGAGTTCAAGTGCTGACCTTGTAAAAACAGGAGTCATCTGTCACATGGTGTTTTTCTTGACAGTTCTTTTAGACTGGGGGCTCGCTTTGTTCTGCCATGTCTTTTTTCCCCTTTTTATTATTGGATATTTTATTTATTTATATTTCAGATGTCATCCCCTTTCCCCATTTCCCCTCCCTAGAACCCCCATCCCATCCCCTTCCTCCTTTTTGCTTTGATACCATTTTAATTACATGCAAGTATTAAGGTCAGTTCTAGGTTGAGGGTCTAGCAATACAATAGATGCAAATAGTCAAGGAACAAGCAAGACAATAAACACAAATAGTCAAAGAACAAGCAAAGCAATAAACGAAATTCCGTGAACACTCCCATGATCCCTGTTTCTGGGGGCTTATCAGGATGTCTAAAATATCTGAGCCAACTTCCCTGTCCTAGCCCAAAGTCGTTTTCATGTCGGAAGCCTACTTCCTTGTTCTAGCCTAAAATTTAGATTCCTGTCCAAAATTACTTCTCCTTTCTAGCCTAATATTTAGATTCCTGCCTGAAATTACTTCTGCCAAGTCTTTTTCAAGCTGTATAGTGATCAGTTCTACCATTCTACACCAAGCATCCCATAAACCTCTAGTCTTGTATATTTTCAATTTTACATATTTGTATGTGTCTCTTTCTGTGTGATTGCTCCTCCTCTTCTTCCTCCCCCTTCTCCTCCTTCTCCCCCTCCTCTCCCTCCTCCCCCTCCTTGCATTTCTATTACATTTATAGATTGAGTATGTGTATGAGGGGTGTGTGCATGTCACCACAAGCAGGTGGAAGGACAGAGAACCAGAACCATGTGCAGTAGTTGGTTCTCTCTTTCCACCAGCCAGTTCCGGGGTGGGGGTGGGGTGGCGTGGGAGGGTCCATCTCAGGTTGTTTGGCCTGGCAGCAAGTGCTCTTATCCCTTGAGCCATCTTGCCAGCCCCCACATAAAATTCCTTTAAAGCATTTTGTTTATTAAAACATGGTGTTATAGTATGCAAACTTCTTTGCATAATTCTCATCTCAACCGCCTTTCTGTTTCTCATTTGTCGTTTATTTGGTTGCACAGCACACTGTGTCATCCCCCTGCTGTGAACATACGATAATTTAATCAATATTTCCCTACTGATAGGCATTTGCTGGGATCAGTGTTTTCTTCCTCTTTGAAGAATGCTGTCGTAAACATCTATCTTTGGACACTGAAACTTTTATTTTATTTATTTTTCTTTTTTTTTTTTTTTTTGTAGGACAGAATCACAATATTGGAGCTGCTGGGTTAGAGTGTGTGTGTTTTTAATTTTAATAGATGCATCCATATGGCTCTTTAGGAAGAACTCCCCTTCCTGCATTAATAAGCGAGAGAGCGTTTCCATCATCTGCTCTGGCCGTGGGTCTTAACTCTCTTTTTAATTTTTTGCCGGGACGTGAGTGTGAGCGCATAACTCCTAGCCTCATTTGCATTTCTCTGATTACCAGTGAATCTCAGTCCGTCCCCATGTATCTGTTGTCTATTAGGCTTGCTCGCTGACAAATTGCCCGTCTGTAGCCTTTGTTCATTTTGCCATGGGATTGCTTCTATTTCTCAATTTGTAAGAGGCCTTTGTGTGGCGTGCGTAGTAATATACTACCTGTTATCTGCATGGGAAATGCTTTTCCAAGTCTGTTTCCTCTGTTAACTTGAGGAGTGTAACTGTTAGCTGCAGTGCTACTGGTTATGGTTATGGTTTACACAAAGGAGAGTTAGCATTTGTTTCTATAGAAATGTATGTTGATGCCCCCCATTGAAATTAACATTACCCCTCTTGGAATGAACATCTCCCATCTATCAAATTTAGACAGACATTCTTTGTGTGTGTGTGTGTGTGTGTGTGTGTGTGTTTTACATATAACTATATTTAGATCTAACTATATTTCTATCTTAATCTGTGTGAATTTCCTCTTTATGTGACATGGGATGGTAACCTAACATCATTTGTATTTTTAAATTGTTACATGGCCGTTGTATATATCCTGCCATGGAGTCTAGCATTCTCTTTCAACACAGGTCGTTATTCTAGGATGCTGGGACAGGTTAGTCAGACTGTTAATCACTTGAAACATTTGCTATTTCTCAGGGTGAGAATATTAAACGTCTTTTCCCTAAGTCATTTCTAGAACCATGACATGGTATGGTTTTAGACTTGGCTTAAGTCGCCCTCCTGTGCAACGGGACACCAGGAATCACTCCTTCAGTCTAACCCGGTACTCACTGACCACATCCTTTAAATCCAGAGACATTTGTGCAGGGCCATTTACCAAATAAGCCCTCCTTCTTTCATTGACTGTAGATGCCTCTTCCACCATGTTTTAAAATCTCGTATTTATTTGGAGATACTTTAGGATGGTCTATTCTTTTCCACTGTTTTTTTCCCCCTATTTTTGTCCTGGGCATATTCCCAAGGGACTTTCTATGAAAGCTCATCCACGTTCATTGCTGCTGTTCACAATAGACAGGAAATGGAAAAGGCCTAGATGCCCATCAGCTGATGAATGGATAATGAAAATGTGGAACATACCCACAGTGGAATTTTATTTGGCTGAAAAGAGAAATGAAATTATGAAATTTGCAGGTAAATGGATGGATCCAGAAAAAGCTTATACTGAAGGAGGTAATTAACAACCAGAAAGACGAATCTCTCATATTCTTTCTCACACGCAGACACAGACACAGACACAGACACAGACACAGACACAGACACAGACACAGACACACACACACACACACACACACACACACACACACACACAAATATGTATATAGAATAATGATTATTATACTTCTTTCAGACATTGCATTGGTATCGAGGTCCCCTCCCTCCACTCCTCCCAGTGTCTTTCCCCACCTCTCCTCTCTCCCAGATCATCTCCTGCTGTTTCCCTTCAAACTAAAAGAGCAGACCTCCCAGGGATATCTACTCAACATGGCCTAACAAGATAACAATGAAGTTGGGCCTAAACCCTCATATCATAGCTGGATGTAGCAACCCAGCAAAAGGAACAGGGTCTCAAGCCAAAGAGTCAGAGATACCCCAACCCCCATTGTTTGAGAGTCCCACAAGAACACCGAGCTACACAACCATAAGGTGTATGCAGAGGATCTAGCTCAGAACCATACAGGGTCCATGTTTGTCACTTCAGTTTCTGTGAGCCTCTATAAGCCCTACTTGGTTGAGTCTGTGGGCTGTGTTCTCCAGTGTTCTCATCCCCTCTGGCTCCTGCAATTCTTCCTCCCCCTCTTCTGCAGGGTTCCCTTGGCCCTGCATAGCATTGTGTCATGGGTCTCTGTATCTGCTCTCATGGGTTTCAGGATGCCATCCCTCTGAGAACAACCAGGCTAAGCAGTAGAGAAGAATAGCATGAATCGTTGTGTGTCTCAATGGAGAACTTGTAGAAACCAGGAAAATAGAAACATGTCATTGGGTGTGCGGGGGAGAAATATCTTAAAAGATGGGGAAAGTAGGGAGGTTTAAGATGAGAGGAAGATGGGAGCGTAGGGCAGAGAGGAACATAGGATAGGGACGACTAAAACTAAGGATGTTTGAAAGAGCCATACGGAAACCTCTTCCTATTCTAGTGATATAATATTACATTGATTTTTTTCAGATGGTTTTGCTGTATATTCTGACATTTGGTAAGTAAAGGCTATATCTTAATCTCTGCACACGCGTATTTGTTATTCCTTGCGCAGTGGTGTGTGGGTGATGTATGTACATTCTATAGTGGGTGTGTGCATCTGTGCATTCAGATACACGTGTGCAGGTGTACACCATGTGGAAGCCAGAGTATATCAAGTGTCTGCCTCAGTTCTTACCACCTTATATCCTGGGATAGGTCTTTCACAGATTCCAGAGCTCACAGATCTGACTAGGCTGCCTGACCAGGGCCCTCTAGGGATCCTCCAGTTTCTGCCTCCCCAGATCTGGGGCTATGGCTGTGTGCTGCTGTGCCTGGGGTTTTACATAGATGCTGGAGTAACTCACTAAGCCATGGCAAAAGCCCCACTGTGTTAGCATTCATAGCCAGATGAACAGAGGATGATTTCACTTTCAAAGAACAAGAAAGATGCTATTCATGCTTTAATAGGAGTATCATTACATTCTGCACATTTATACATATAATTTTGACATTTTATGTCACGTTCCCTTCGTGAAGAACCTAGCTTCCCTTTTCAGTTGATAGGATCTATTTTATGTCATCTAATTAGATTTTTATAAATCTCTTCCCATAGACCCCATGGCTTTTTTGCTGAACTTGCTATATTTTTAATCATTCTTCCAATATTGTATTTTTTCTGCTGTTTTCATGTTTAGGTTCTTGTTAGTAGTATATACAGAATCTATTTTCCATTTTAATAACATCGAACTCTATCATAGTTATTAGTACAGAGTACTTAAGAACTAGTATATGTGGATTTTCTAGACACATAACCAAACATTTGCCCCAAAGGGGGATTTTTGTCCCATTTTTCCCTCACCCTCAGGCTCCTTTCATTTTTCTTACCTTGTTGCTTTGACCACAACCACATAGAAGACATGGATCGATACATTAGTGATGGTGGGCATCTCTAATATCAGATTTTCATGGCTTTTTAAATTTTAATATTTGTAACTTGTAGATGGTCTTACATTTCCTTGTAATCCTTATGTTTAAAATTTGTTAAGTATGTGTGTGTGTGTGTGTGTGTGTACACGCGTGCGCATGCACGCACGCACGCACGCACGCACGCACGCACGCATGCACACACATTAGTGCGCATGGGGCAAGCCAAGTATGTGTGCATGCCCATGGAGGCCAGGAGAAGGCATCAGACAGATGTTCTGGAGCTAGAATTCCAAGGGATGAATCTCCTGATTTTCGTAACCAACTCAGGTTCTCCGGAAGAGCAAGGGGAACTCCTAGCCATTGGGTTCTCCATGCCCAAGGCTTTGGTTTTGGCTTTGTCTCATAAGTAGGTGTTCCGGTTTCTCAAATGTCTCTTCTGCCTGTGTTCGTGTAATCACGCAGCTCTACTTCTTTACTCTTGATGCGATGCCTTGGAGTAAAATCTCTCACACATAAATTCAGGCTGTAAGGATGTAAAGGAGTCTCTTTCAGAGGGAAGGAGAACAGCAAATTAAACCACAGGGATGACTCTTAATTAAGGAAAAGCAAGAAATCATGGTCTAAAGCTAGACTCAAAGCACAGCTCTCTGGAGACCGCAGGTGGCCACCGTGCTGTGGGAAGTGAGCAGGTGAGGACACTTGGGTTGCAAGGGCAGAGCTCAGGGGTCTCAGGTGGCCCATTGCCTGTGGCAGCGCACACTGACGTGCTTTCTGCACCAGGTGGGGGCAGGATCCCACACTTTCAGGAAGTGGATAAAAGCTGGCTACTTATGGAGAAGCACAGAATGCATCAGGGTCAGGTTTTGGGGGAGGACACAGGTTTCTTGTTATGGAGAGAAGAAAGGAGACAACTTTGACTGTCTGGACTGAAAATGTATCTACCATTTAGTGTCTTCATGATGGCAGTTGGACACTGAAGAAATACTCAGAAAACGAGACCAGGGCTAGGTTTTTCTTTTTTCTTTTATTCACTCATTGCTTCTCCATCTTCTCCTGTATGCCCCCATTCAATATTGCCTCATAGTACTTTCTCCTCCTCCCCATCCTCCTCCTCCCCACCCTCCTCCTCATCCTCCTCCCAATTCACCTCTTCCTCCTCCTCTTCCTTCTTCCCATCCTCCTTCTCCCCATCTTCCTCCTCCCCATCCTCCTCCTCCCCATCTTCCTCCCTATCCTCCTTCCCTCCCTTCCCCACCCCTCTCTCCCCCTCTTCCTCTCTTTCTGCTTTTCTTCTTCTTTTCCTCCTTCTTCTAACCCACTGTATCCAATCAGTGCTGCCCATATGTGTGTGAGCATAGGACGCCATTCACTGGAGCATGAACACACTGCTGAAGAAAAACTGATTGCCCCTCCCAACTGCCAATCAGTTTCCAGTTAGGAGTGGGGCATTATGAACTCCTCCTCTCTCCATGTTGGTCAGTTGGCTGCTTTGTTCTTGTGTAGGTCTTGTGCGGGCCACTGGAGCTCCTATGGGTTCCTGAGAGCATCAGCCCACCCGTGTCTAGAAGCTTGCTATTTTGCAACAATCGTCCTCTTCTGTGATATTTGCTGAACCTTGGAAGTGAAGGAAGGTGACATAGTTGTCCCACTTAGGGCTTAGCACCCCACAGCCCCTGCAATTTGACCAGTTGTGACTGTGTTAACTGCTGTCTATTGCACAGTGAAGCTTCTCTGAGGTGTGACAGGTGTACTGTTTTATGCCTATAAGAATATGTCTTTAGAAGGCAGATGGACACTGGGTAAGGATTCTTTTCTTTCTTTCTTTCTTTCTTTCTTTCTTTCTTTCTTTCTTTCTTTCTTTCTTTTTTTGGTTTTTTGAGACAGGGTTTCTCTGTGTAGCCCTGGCTGTCCTGGAACTCACTCTGTAGACCAGGCTGGCCTCAAACTCAGAAATCCGCCTGCCTCTGCCTCCCAAGTGCTGGGATTAAAGGCGTGCGCCACCACCGTCCGGCTGGATTGTTTCTTTTGAATGAGCCTTGTCTTTGTGACCATTCTGTGCCCTATTCCTGTTCCCAGTGCTCAGCACAGATTATCTTGCATGGAAAAGTGTTTGATGAAGGCAGGAAGACAATAGAGAGACATGGCCAACAGTCACAGAACATTGTCATTAGAGAAACTTTGGAAACTGACATTCATCTTTTTTTTTCCCCTCATCAATTAACTCATTTGTATTTGGTACCTACTCTGCATCTGATATGGTGGCAGGTATGAGAAATAAAATCATAAACAGGCCAGACAAAATCTCTGTCCTCATGCTTTTCTCTTTGAGTTTGAGATAAGTGATAAACAATCAAACAGATTAACCAACTGCAGTCCTGAGAGCGTTGCCAGGCACTTTCCAGACTCCCATGCTTACCCGGAGTACCTGGGACATCCTGTTAAAGTGTAAGTTACGGTTTGGCCGGTCTAGGATAAGACTGACTGTGAACAGTTCTGAGGAGTTTCTATGGAACCTACTTAGGCCAGGGACCATACTTTGAAGCCCAGCAAGGTCATGGGAACTCAGATGGTAAGTAGGCTGGAAGTGGGTGGTTTGCAGACTAGGAAGCCAGTCCACATCTCTACAGAGAGACTTTTGAGCTACATTCTGAAAGTGGCCAGAAACCAGCCCTGTGAATACCTGGAGAGAAGGTCATGGGTATCACTGTCGGGACCCTGTGTTGTCTCAGGAAACAGTGAGAAGAGATATGACGTAGAGGCTGTGGAATAGACTCAGGCTTGTTGCGGTGGAAGAAAAATTCCAAAACAGATTCTCATTGATTAATAGTATAAGTTTTACACATGGGCATGCATGAATGCATGCATGCACACAAAACACACACACACACACACACACACACACACACACACACACACACACACACACACACACACACACACACACACACACACAGAGGAGAGAGAGAGGCAGAGAGACAAAGATACTATAGTTGCCTTTGCAACAGAATGGAATGACATGAGAGAGATACTAGTGGTGGTTGGAGCCCTGAGGTGAGGAGAGGGATGGTATCCAAGATGAGGATGGTAGGGTGAGCCAGGGCAGGCAGTATCCCAGAGACCCCTTGTACCCTCATAGATTCTATTTACAGTGTCCATGATGGTAATGGGGCTGGAGTCCACCTCTGTTGTCCTTGATTCTTACAATTCTTCCCTTTGGGAAATAATAGCCCAACTCACTGGCTCTGCCAATCTGTCCAACCTAGAAGACTCTGTAGAAATCAGGCTCAGGTGGGGCATGGCTCACTTGTTGCAGAGGTGAGTTTTTGTAGGGACCAGAGTTGCTGGGTGTGCACAAGCAGCTGGGATCTTCAAAGACGCATGGTGGGCAGAAAAATTCAAAAGACTGCACACTGGCTGGGGTGGGCCAGTTCTCCTTTGATTCATGGTTCTGCCTCCTAACAGCTTATGCCTGACTACTAAATACTCCCCTTCCCTCCCCTCCCCTCCCCTCCCCTCCCCTCCCCTCCCCTCCCCTCCCCTCCCCTCCCCTTCCCTTCCCTTCCTTTCCCATTTAGTCCTTCCTGTGTGACTACAGCCACACTGCCTGTGTTTCTACTCTCTAATCCATTCTTCCTGTCACCACCACCTTGAGGAAGCTAGTGGTTCACTTTATACTGAGATTAAACTTGCCTGGATCCAAAGGGTACTCAACATTCATCAGCTGCTGCGTGTACCCAAACCTGGTGGACTAAGGCTCAAAGAGTTCCAGGAAGGAGGGCAAGTGTGCTTGCCCAGCTTGCCATCAGGGTCAGGAATTGCTTTGTCCAGCAAGTTCACAGAAGGGCTTAAAGGAGGAAAGGGAGAAGAAACGGGGAATCAAAATCAATTTGGGCCAGTCCTACTCCATAGAAACTATAAACTCAACTAGAGCCCCACCATACGCTAGGTAATGCTGAAAATGCTGGGAAGACATGGGGGACAAACTGTGTCCATGTCAGAATGTTCAAAGTAAAGGCTCTGTTCTCCAGGAACGTCCTGTGGAGTCAGGACAAAGAAACCAAAGTGAAATTCTCACTTCACGTCCTTACTGCAGCTCTGTTCACAATAGCTGAATTAAAGAACCAACTGAAGTGTCTATCAGCAGAGGAACGAGCAAAGAAAATGTGTTTTGAGTGAGCAGTTGCTTTTCAGCATTAAGAAGTTATGTCACTTGTAAGAAAATGGATGCAAGTAGAAAGAATCATATTGAGTGAATTAAGCCAGATTCGGAAAGACAAATATTTGTTTTCTCTCGTGTGTGCATTCTAGATTTTGCATCTGTAAATAAATCATACATGTATTTGTGGCATGGACGTGGAAGAGAAGCTGCCTAGGATGCCAGGGGACTACGGAGAGAGTGAGAAAAGTGAGGTTAGTGAGATCTGGGGGGACCAAAGCACACACATTATATACTTTATGAACATTGTGTTATGGGACTTGGTGTAATAAAATAAGTAGTGATTATCTTTGGTATAAAAATAAGATGAGCTGTGGCAGGTTGTAAGGAAGGCTAGGCCTTGAGAGGGAAAGATGAGGGACCCTTGAAGTGTCAAGAAGTCCCTAGGAAACCCAAACTTAGGGGCTAAGGCTCAAAGAGTTCTCAAAAAAGAGGCTAGACAAAGGGAGAGCCCTGAGTAGGCGGAGTCAGGAATCTGTTGGCAGCAGTGAGGTGGGAAGAGAAAGAAGACTGAGGTCTGAGGAGGTAGAACACTGAGGCTCTTCTTTGAGCCAGCTGAAAGCAGTTCAAGGTTGGGGGCACAGCCTGGAAGATACTGGGTGTGGCTTTTAGTGACTCTCCATGGCGGCAGCATCAGGACCCGGAAAGTCTTTTTCCTTTCCACTCTTGAAAAGGCTCCCTCCATCTGCCAGGCTCCTCTGGAGCAGAGGCAGGAGGTGGTGGGGGCAGGGAGAGAGAGAGAGGCAGAGACCCAATCCCTACCCCTTCCCCAGGATGCAAATGCTACGCTCACACCGCTCACACCGCCCCAGAGCACACCTGGGGCTGGTGATAATGGTCTTGATTAGCTTTGTTCTTCCCGGCTCCTCTGAGTTCACAGCTCCTATCTGCATACTTTCCAGAGCTTTTTATGATTATCTCCCATCTTTACACTTTGCTCCATTATTTAAATGAGCCCGAGGTAGACACTGAAGCACCAGCTGGCTTGGCAGGGTGGAGTTGCTGCAAGAAGGAGGTGTGCCTGTCTGCACTGGGTCTGCCAATGGCCTCAGTTGGCCTGCTTAGGCTATCCACACCAGACACCTCAGCCCTGGAGGGCTGCCTGCCAATCTGCCTTCAAGGACGCAGGCCCTGGGGACTTTAATAAGACTGTTAAACCAGTAACCACTATTGTCTACCTGGCCTGTGATTGGGGACTCGTTTTTTGGGAAACATTGGTTTTCCTCCTTCTTTGGCTAAAAAAAAGACTTTTGAGGGCAAGAGATGTAGCTCAGTAGTGGGGTGCTTGCCCACTACAATATAATACAAGGACCATGTATGAGGTCCTTGGTTCCATTCACAGCACAACCGTAGAAAGGGATCCCCCATTCAACAACTCTCTGGGGTGGGTCTACTATCCCTACTGAATTTGGCCTGATAGAATTATCATTACTATTGAATTCTAGCTCTCTCCTAAAGTATCTGTCCTGAACTCATGCTCAACTCTACAGGACCTTTGACTCTATGGTTCTCATAAAAGAGGCAACATTGTTGGGAAACCAATGGAATCAACATTGCTCAGATTTATGATGTAAGTTCATAGAGACGATGGGATTTGAGCTATGATCTCGCTGGGTCAAGGGAGGGAAAGATGGGTGTCTCCAGGAGGGGGTCTGAGGTCAAGCTCCGGCTCTGGCACAATGGCAAGCAAGGAGACAGATGGAGGAAAGGCAGTTGGTGACACAGCTCGTCCACTGGCCCGCTCTAGCCTTGAAACACTGTCACAGTCGCTTTCTATTGCAGTGATAAGACACCATGACTGAGGCAGCTTGCAGGAGAAAAAGTTTATTTGGGCCTTTTAGCTTCAGAGAGTGAGTCTTTGACCATCATGGTGGGGAGCATGCCAGCAAGCAGACAGGGAAGGCACTAGAACAATAGCTGAGCGCTTACACATTGATCCACAAGCAGGAGGTAAAGATGGGCATACTGGAAATGGTAGAGTCTTTTGGAACCTCAACGCCTGATCTTAGTAGGACATCCTCCAACAAGGCCACGCCTTCTAATCATCCCAAACAGTTCTGCCAAGTGCTGATCAATCATTCATACCCACGAGCCTATGGGGACCACTCTCATTGAAACAACCACAAACACTATGCGTGAACTATGTGAGGTTTTCATGTATGCTGAAAGGGACAGTGGTGTGCTGAATGGCAGAGCCAGGGTTTCGGTGGATAGGAAGTGTGTAGGGGGTTAATATCGCACACTGACAGTGAAGAATTGGTTGATATAAAATCTGGCTCCAAGGTACAAAATGCCAATCAGCCAGGTGCACCAGCATCCTGGTCTACTGGGACTGAGTCTGTAGACACTTGCTGAATGCCTTCTCCTTGCCTGGTATTGGGAATGCAGCAGAGAACAAACCAGGCCTGACTTGACCTCCCGAGGCAGATACTCAGACAGCTGAAAAGGAGCAAAAGAAAAGTAAAATCAGTACTAAACCATTCGTAGTGACGATGGGGCAGGAGGACAGGAGAATCAAAGGACACAATGGTGACCAGCCAAAGAGACCTGCATAGTTAAGGTAAAATCTAACACATGAGTGGTTTCCAAAGCCTTCACAAAGGTGGGTGGAAAGAGCCTGGTCTTTCGTTCAATCTGTATTTATGGTGTGTATGGTGTGTGACAGGCACCTTTCTGCCCAGAAAGGCACTGTGTAGAGTGTCTTCCTGCAATTTCCAGTCTAATGTGCACTAACAAATGTATTCTATGATACCAGAAGGTAAGTACTTTGGAAAGAAATTAAGTTGAGAAAAATGTACAGAAAGTGATGAGGGCTTCTCTATGGAATGTGGTCAGGGAGGGGCTTGGTCAAGTTTTATTAGGCCAGAGATCAGAACCAAGAGGTTGAAATAGCACTGGACTGTACGCTAGAATGATCTCTTGGTAGCAAACATAAAGACCCAGGGCCAGGAACAAGTTGGGGATGTTCTAAGCCCAGAACACAGGTATTATGATAGTAAATAGTTTAAATCCTAACCTGGGGTTTCTTCTCACCTTAGTTATTGAGTTCCTGGATGAAACACACATATACATATAGCCTTTAGATTTTCAATAAGCCTTAAATGGCACAATAGCTGGACAGCTGCCTACCCTGCATGCTGTTAGAGTCTACTTTCCTATTGATAACCCAGAGTTATTGCTTACTACTTACTATGTTTCATCTGGGATGTTCTTAACTCCAATTGGGCAGCCCTCAGGGCCATGTTCTCTTGACCCTTAACCCATGGCAGCTTCTCCTTCCTCCTGTCCTGCATGTTCTCTTCCTCCTCATCCTCCTCTCCAGCAAGCCGGAGACACCTAAAGCCCACTTATGTCTCTTTGACCCAGCTATTGGCTACTGGCAACTTTATTTACCAATCACAATTAACTGGGAGGCAGGGCCACTTAGCTAGTATCTCTGTGCAAAATCTCTTGTCTCTGAGGCAACTCGTTTGAGAGAACCAAAGTAGTACTAGAATATAAGCAGCATCGGACCAACCCACTATGGGTATGATCCCTGGAGTGAAATAAGCAAGGTAGGCAAACTGTGGAAGGAGTGTATGGAGTAGGTGATTGGATCCTGTTTGATCAATGAGCATGGGAAGAAGTATGAATCTTCTCCTAGGGCTAGAGAAGCCACGGGAAGACTTTGGAGCAGTGCAGTCCCATGGTCCATGAGTTTCAAAGACCTTGCTCTCCGGCTGCATGGGCTGTATACACTGTGAAACGTCAGATCCTGTGCCTAGACTTTCTGAAAACACAGCACAGTTGATGTCATTGCCAAAGCTCACACTTGAGAACCATTCAGTTGAGTTACAGATTAGAGCATCCACAAAAATTAAATGCATTTGGGGTTTTGTCTTAGGTTGGTCAGATCCATAGTCACTCTTGGGCCACGCCTTTATCTAGAGACAAGGAGACGAACAAATGGGGAAGGGGGTAGCTTCATCATATCAACCCCAAAGTCTCACCACGTGCCTGGTAATGATCTAGGCAGGGCATCCTTGGTAGCACGAGCCACAGGATGGCTCTTTGGCCCATTTCAGAGCAGATGTCATACTCCAAGGGCAATCTCATCTGAGATTGACCAAGACCTTGGTGGTGCCGGCAGATGGTCTCAGTCTGTACATTGGTGGCTAAATGGTAGCTCTGTTCACCTCATGTGCAAAGCTCCCATCCTGGGGGTCATGTCTGTGGTATTTTCTTTGCACTTGCTTACCTGACATATTCCTGAGATAGACCCTGTTCTCAGCCTGATATGAGGCATCTGCCAACAGATCCCTTGAAGATACCAAGTGGGTTCAAGAACCTCCAGAGGGGGTTATACACTAGCCTCACCTAAGCAACCTTCTTCTGCCCATAGAATTCCTGTCACAGCCTTGCCATGTACTCAGACTGTTGTCCTCTGCTGGAGACCACTTCTTCCCCCAAGGACTACTTCTGTCTAAGGCAGATGGTGAGAGCCATGCATTTAGTATTCCTCTAGTTGCTCAGCAACACAGCGGGCCCTTCCCCTAGACCCTGCCACAGCAACTCCACTCTGCCTCCGCCTCTGCTGCCAACCAGTTTTTTACACGGGGACACAGCTGCCTACTAAGCCCAGAGAGGGCAGCATTTCATCTTAATCTGTCACCTGCTGCTTCTTCCACCAGGGGCGCCTCTCTCGCCACAGCCAGCACCCTGTATATCTGTTCACAGGGTTGAATTGATTGCTGGGTCTATGTGTTCAATTTCCCCTTCGGTGTCACATGAAATGCTCAGATCGGTATCTCCCTTGGTGTTGTTCATTTGGACATAAGCTGAGACCACTCACTACTATTGACTGTGTTTTTATGTGTTGTAACAAGACTGCAAACACCTAGAGGGCAGGATCTGTTTCTTATCCATCCCTCTGTCCCCTACCCCAGGAGCAGAACACAGGGATTTATTGATAGCGGGTTCGTGGTTAAGTACATGCTGACTGACTGACTGTTATGCAAGCCACGGGAGCTGTGTGGCTGTGGTATTCTACTCTTTCTGCCTCTTCAGTTGTAACAATAGATCAAGGCAAGACTTCAATTATCCTCTGCTTTTCCTCCTGAGCTCTCCTTTCTGTTCACTCTTCTGAGAAAGCCTGGTGACAGAGAGTGAGATGCGGAGAGAGACAGAATGCTCTCAGAGCCCCGGGAAAGCCGTGCACCACGAAGGACATATTTCAATGAAGTTATTTCCCACCAAGGCTAATATTGTGCTTCAGTACTTCAGGCTCCAGTGAGCTCATCAACAACGTTGCCTTTAATTTTACCATTTGTACCCAGTCGTATGTTACTCTGGATGTTTCTGTCTGGTTCCTTCTCATCAGAGGGATGTTAGGGCTTCCATTGTCTTTGAAAAATGGCTTTGAGATGGACGTGCTTCGATATATATCATGTTTAATTGTCTCCTCCATCACACTCCCTCCATTGTCTGGTAAAGGATAGAGTGTTCACAGAGTCATTAAAAATGGAATCCACGCAAAGGGACGTGGGAGGGAAAGTTCATGTAGAGTCAGGGTGTAGAAACCTCTCTTTATTTGGTCCTTATGCAACCCCTACTCTTTATGCACCAAAAGTATGTGGCTTCATTTCTTGCGCCAGCCTGTAACCAAATCCAGAGAGCCAGTAGAGGGGCTGTGACTCATCAGAGAGGGAACCTTTATCTTTTCAGAGTTTCCAACTCTCGAATTACCTGGAGATAGATAGATATACCCCGATGTAATGGTTGGTTTTAACTGTTGGCTTAACATAATATAGGGTCACCTAGGAAGAGAGTGTCAGTGGGGGATTGTCTGGACCAGGTCGACCTGTAGGTATGTCCAAAGGTGACTGTCTTGATTATATTGATTGATGTGGGAAGGCCTAGCCCACTGTGGGCCATTCCCTAGGTTTGGGTCCTGGATTATGTGGGAGTGGTGGGGGTGAGATGAGTGGTGAGTATATACATATTCATTCTCTCGCCTGTGAATGTGATGTGGGGCTAAGTTCCTGCCACCTTACATCCCTGCTGTGACAAACTACAACCTGGAATTATGAGATTAAAAAAATCCTCTTTCCTCTTAATTGCTGTTGGTCAGGTTATTTTATCACAGAAGTGAAACTAGAACACCCACCTAATCCTAGCCAATTCAATAAATTCTTTTGGTTGGGGGGTCAGTGGCTGACACATGTAACACTTCCAAAGCTCCCTGGAGAATCTATACTATAGGCAAAGGATAAACTATAGACCTGGATTGAGCAGAGGCATTTTGTCCTTGGCAGTATATTCTAGGAAGAGCTTAGGTGGCTCTGATTGTTGGAGATCATGTTGTTTCTGGTGTGAGTTGGTGGAGCCCCATGGTGTCTATAAGCATCTCCCAATCCATCACACACACACACACACACACACACACACACCCCACAATTCCACCAGGGACCAAAGTATCAAAGCTCAGAAAGCTTCCTTTGGAGCATTTGAAAGCCGCATGTGACCCTGTGCGCACACATGCAGCAACATGGGAGTGCCTGTTTGTTTCAATGACACCCTTTTGTATTATCTCAATTTCTATGATTCTCAAAATTGTTGAACGCACTTCACTTAGCTGATCCTCATCGCAACCTCTTCAGGGAAATACCGCCATCATCTTGATTATACATGTCAGGAAACAGGCTGAGGGAACTCCATGACCCCTCAGGGCTGCACCTCCAATTTCAGGCAGATTTTTGTGGGGTTTTTGGTGGTTTTTTTTTTTTGTTGTTGTTGTTGTTGGTTTTTGTTGTTGTTGTTGGTTTTTGTTGTTGTTGTTGTTGTTGTCTAGCAAATATGCCACAGAGGTGCACTCACCCTTCTGGTTTCATCCTCGACTGGTGGCTGAGGCTATCACCCACCACTGCCTTGGAATCTTCAATACAGACTCTTGGCAGCTCTGGGTAGACTTGAAACCTGCATGCCATGACCACTTACTGAATTATGACAATCTTGTCTAAAGAGATACTAAGGAGAGTCCTTAGGAGTCAGAGGGCCCTTGAACTGCAGGTGTTCAGACAATCTGTTTGGGAGATCCCAGCCAGTGTTAGCAGCGTGTGCCCTCCTGCCTTTGCCTGTGACAGAGCAACTGTCTCCCTCACTGTGGTATCTCTTTTAACTGTATTAGCGAGCTTGGTTCCCACCATACGCCTCTAATTGATATTCAAAGGAACTGAATTGTGTTCTTCATTTGGTTGCAAAGTAAATACTGCCGTCTTCATGAGCTCTCCAGGATCTCTCCCACCTGAGTCTGAAACATGAGGTAATTATGAGAATCGGTTGAACGATGAGTCATCAAACCGACAAGACAAGAGTCGGTGCGCATTAAGCTGACAAAAATGGAGAAGCCAGGGCCCTGTAGCCCCTGTAAAACCCTGGGCACAATGAATAGTGGCACGCACAATTAAATACCTAATGCCCGGGAGAAGGCCGAGTGGGAGGGGAGAGAGCAAGGGAGGAAACTCAACCACAATTAGACAGCATCTCCTCCGTCTTCCTGGGAGGAGAGTGATGGAGAAAGCATAGGCATTCAGCAGGTACTCTCGGGAGCTATAGCACCTTGCTCAAAATGTTGCCTGAGGAAAATCACCAGGAGTCCCAGGCCAGCCTGGGCTATAGATGCTCTGTCTCGAAACAAAACAAGAATTGTTGCCTGAGTCTCTTTACGATAAACAGAGACCCAGGCTCCTGCTCATGGCCCATAGGTATCCACAGGATCGGTTTCTCTCATCAGCACAAAGACCACATGAGATAACTGCCCAGTCTTTCCTTAGAGCTCTCATGCTGTGGCTCTGGACTGGCTGCTATGTGTGCCAGAGGCACTCTGCGTGTGGCTGCACAGATTCTCTGTTTTCTGCTTCTGTTATCCGGGAAGTGGGCAGTATGGGAGTATCCTCTCTGGCTGAGTGGGCTTCCTCTCCTCCCACCAGACCTTGGCAACAGAGACCAAAAAGAGCATCCACAGTTGCCTTGGGGTTCTGGTGCTAGTCGTGGCCACACCTCAGGATAATCTGGGGAACCCAAGAGTCTCCTAAAGCAGGGTCCTCCTGTGCTTCCTTCTTTGTTTCTTTCTCTGTTTACTCTCTCATCCCTCCTCCTCTTCCCTCTCCCTACCCCCCCCTCCTCTTTCTTATTGACAATTTCTTCTCTTATTCTTTTTTGTAAGAGTCTTCCTATATAGACTAGGTTGGCCTTGAACTCTTGATCCTCCTGTCTCAGCCTCCTGACTACTTCGATTATAGGTGTGCAGGACCAAACTCGTTGTCTAAGACTTCTGTTTTGTTTGTGACTCCATCCCCAGAGTCATTAGGAGCCTGATGCTCCATCGCCTACTTCATCACCTTCCCCAGGCCAGGCCTTGTCACATCCTTTTAGATGCTACTTGATGTCCTGGTTAAGGAATCTCTCAATTATGTCATTGTTTCTACAGAAGAGGGCTGAGACTGAGAGGTGGTGGTAAGGTTTCAGAAGATCATGTGATTGTGTTCCAAAATAGCTCACACCTGAGCCTGGGTTTCTGGTTCTTGTGCTTCTGCTCTTAGGATGCTGGAGATAAGGCCATGGCTTTCTGCTTTATGGGGTAAAGCAGTCATTTTGGTTAACTAAGGGTAAAGAAAACCAAGGTTCCTCATGGTTTGGTATTCTGGACAATAGCATTTCTGGACTTGCTCTTACACCAGGAAAGTTCTAGATTGTTGAATGGTGTCCCAGGGCAGGGGAGACACTTGAACAACAACAACAGCAACAACAACAACAAAAATGAGCATCTGTCATATCTTTTGACACCCTGTCTTGGGAGACTCCATACAGTATGCACATTACATAACAAAGGGTGGGAAGGACCCTGCCTTAAAGAACTGGGTAGTGCAGACTTCACTAAATCTTTATGTCTTCAGAGCCTCTCCTTCCACCCCATCGAGAACCTATTAATAGATGAAAAGATGCTGCCGCCTCTCGACTTACAGTTCTGTGATTTGGAGACAGCCTGGCATGTACTATCATGGGGTAAAAATAGAAAGCTCAATGAAATGCAAACACACTCATGTTCACACACAGATGCTCTCCTGACAAATCTGACCTTGATTGATAGGGTTGGAATCCATTCAACATTTCAAAGCAGGGCTGAAGAGAATCCTTAAAGACGGCACTAATAGAAAACTCTCACTGAAGACATGAAGAATGCAGAGAATCCTAACTCACCTTGAGTCAAGCGATAGGAAGCCCGTTTCACAAAAGCAATCACAAGTCATCAACAATGTTCCAAGTACAGTCAGCTGGTGGGTTCTGCTTAGCACAGCAGACCCAGGTCTCAGTGAGCTGAGCTTGGCACACTGATGGCCCCAAGGTTGGTAGGTTTGTGTCTATTCTTAGGTACTTTGTAGTCGCCCGAGGGTGATATTCTGATATTCCTGTCTTATCTTTGGCTGACTACAAGTTCGTTAAACACATACTTTGTTCCAAGTGTTGTAGACACAAGCAGTGATTGGGGCAGATAAACATCCCTCCCCCTGGAAGCTCTGTCCTTTGTGAAATTTGTATCCTGGTGACTTAACCTTACCCATAGAGCCAATCCCTTCCTGAGATCATACTTGGAAGACCCTCAAAAAGAAAGGTGGGGTCTTCCCACTTGCCCTGGGTCTTAACCCTCATTGGCTTGGACAGATCTTCCTGATGTAACAACCTATCATGTGCCAGGCCCCTTTGATCCTGACTCCTCTCTTGTTCTCTGTTTCATGGGCTATTGGGCTCAATTCTATCCCCTACTCCTGGGATAGAATTCAATCCAATCGGTCATTCATCCGATCAATTGGTCATTTGGTCATTCATCCAATCGGTCCTGGTACCTGCTTGGTGATGTCTCAGGACTGTGTCCCTAGAACAAAGATGAATAGGAGCCTTCCTTGGTTCTCAAGGCCCAGAGTGGACTGCAACTTGTATGTCTATGGGTGAGGGGCTGAGTTTGTCGAGGGAAGCCAATGTAGAACAGAGGCAGGCTTGCAGGAGGAACTCTCACTGGTCTGTGTCTTAGGGGATGGGGAAGGACAAGTGGGTGGATTAGAGTGGAAAGTAACCTCAGAAATTGGAAGCTGGAGGTGAGAGGAAGTAAAGAAGGTGAGATCACAGCTTGTCCACCCCCTTATACTAACAAGTGGCAGCTGCTACATTCTGTCCATCACAGGGACACAGTTTAAGAAAATAACACAATAGGTGTGTATGGGGGGGGTCTTAGATGGGGGTCAGGGTGACTCTCCTTTTTATATCTGCTTTGGGTCTGAGACCTGCCTCCAGGCAGGCAGGAGAAATAGCAAGTGTCAGGATATTGGTGGGACCCAGGGAACTAGCTAATTCAGAAATTCTAGAAAGAACTTGTCCTCCCAGCTTATAGAGGGCAATGGGGTCTAAGCAGCCAGGGCAGCAATGGGAGGGGGGATGAGTAACCAGGGTACAAATGGAGTGGGGATGTGTGACCAGGACAGCAATTGGGGAGGATGAGTGGCCAGGGTGGCAGACTTAGGCACTTTGGACTTCTTGGGGAGGAGGTGAGCTTGGATTCTCCAGGGCATGAAGAAGAAGAAGAAGAAGAAGTAGAAGAAGAAGAAGAAGAAGAAGAAGAAGAAGAAGAAGAAGAAGAAGAAGAAGAAGAAGAAGAGGAGGAGGAGGAGGAGGAGGAGGAGGAGGAGGAGGAGGAGGAGGAGGAGGAGGAGGAGGAAGAAGAGGAGGAGGAGGAGGAAGAGGAGGAAGAGGAGGAAGACGAAGAAGAGGAAGAAGAGGAAGAAGAGGAAGAAGAGGAAGAGGAAGAAAGAGGAAGAAAGAGGAAGAAAGAGGAGGAGGAAGAGGAGGAGGAAGAGGAGAGGAGGAAGAGGAAGAGGAAAGAAGGAAGAAGAAAGAAAGAAGAAAGAAAGAAGAAGAAGAAGAAAGAAGGAAGAAGGAGCATGCCTAGCAGGGTTGGCTCCATACATGAGTGTATTGTAAGGAGATAGTGATAATCAGGACAACTGTGAGAGATGAGAGGAAGACACCATTTCCCTGTGGTACTGGTAGGTAGGTTTGTGTCAAGCTCTTTAGAGGTGAAGCACATAGGTTTTTTTTTTTAAAACTTAGCCCAGAAATATAAGTGAGAGAAGAGATTTTAAAAAAAGATTGTCAGAATGATCATTATTGACTGGGGATGTGGCTCATTGGGGAGGGTTTTCCTAGCATGTGTGAAAGTCCTGGGTTCCATCCCTGGCATTGGGGCTGGAGGAACATGCCTCTAATACCAGCAATCAGGAGATGGAGGCAGGAGGACCAAAACTTCCCGATCTGCATTCATTTCATAGTGAGTTCAAAACTAGCCTAGGGTATGCAAGACATTGTTTCAAAAAAAAAAAAAGATGATTATTGAAGCCAAGTAAGGGTCCACATTAGTCATACAACTTCTGTTTGAGCATTTGAAACTCTTTATAATAAGAGTGTTTTAAGCTTTGTGGGGGAAAATAGTAAGTGCTAAGTACAAAGAAGTTTGTCCATGTTGATAGCTGTTTCTTTTTTGGGCCCCTGCTAGACCATAGCTATGGAGACATTGACTGGATGCATTAGCTCAGCCTCACCATGCTTTCAAAACCACACACCCTTCTCCTCAAAGACAACCGAAAGCACAATCTACCCACATAATTACACTGATTAGTTACTTACACATCGTCAAATGGCACTTCCCCAGTACCTCGTAAGACACATGCATGCACATTCTACGAAATTTAAAAGAAGGATAAAATTAAGTTGGAATCCATAATATTTAATGCTCTGCTAATTGTGGTAGATTTGTCCTATCATTAGTGGCTATCTCCAGGCTATTCTCTATGTTGCACACAGAGAAAAATGTGTCATTAAGGATAGTGGGTGTGAATCTATATTTTAAACTGTCTGTGCATAATTTCCCTGGGTGGGTGGTTAACACTGTTCTGCCAGCTCAATGAAAACAGTAAAGACAGTAAAGAACTCGAACAGAAAAGGAAGACAGGTGGGTGCCATAGTTTCTACAGCTACTTGTTTGAATGGTAGACTCTTTGTGTGTGTGTGTGTGTATACTTGTATGTGCATGTGTGTGTGTTTGCATGTGTGTATGTGTACATGTATGTGTGTTTGCATGCATGTACGTGGACTTGCATGTTTTGTGTACATGTGTGTGCACATGTGTGCATCACAGTATACATGTGAAGGCCAGAGGCCAGTTCTTAACGGTTGATTGATTCTCCCCTTCCCCCATGTTCATACCATGATGTATCCTCCAGGTTAGCTGGCCTTTCTGTGTGCAGGAGCCTCTTGTAGCTCTGCCTCCTGTCTCAGGGTTGAAGTGCTGGGACCACAGCTGCAAGCTCTCACATTCAACTTCCACATGGACCTGGTGAATCTGCGCTCAGGGTCATCAGGCTGCAGTATAGCACCTGCTTTTACTCACTGCGCCATCTCCCAGGCACTGCACCGTGCATTCTAACTGGGAATGTTCATAAGTCACAAAGCTGGGCGTTATAATTCCTGAGTTCATTTGCTGGACACACACAAAACTGCCACCGCAGGCAGTTCCTTAGGATTGTGAGGTACATTAAATAATTAGCAATAGACATTTTGATACTCTCTCCTGGAACCCCAGAGGTGTCACCTTAAACCTATCATCGGAGGGTGTAGCTTGTGCTCCACTTTGAAGCCTGTGATGCCTTAATTTTGATCACCAACTTGACTGGTTTAAGAAACACCTAGGGCATTAGTGTGGTATGTGTAAGGCCCTGTCTGTATGGACCATTCCGGAAGGGTTAACAGGGAATTAAAGACCTGCCTCAGCTAGAGATAGCCCCATGGTTTATGTCCTGAACTGAGTCAAAAGCCAGTTGAGCCTAGTGTGTAGAGCCCTCTGCTTCCACTGAGCTGTGAACCAGCAGGCTTCAACACCAGGTTTTTCCCATCCCCAGGAGAAAAGGAATTAACACACTCCTTTCTATTTGTCATCGAGTCCTTAAATAGTACTGCTCTCTGGTTAGTCCACTAGGCACACTTTATTCAAGGGACATCGCTGTCATTGGGTAGGATGGGGTCAAACTCAGGATTACTGGACAGACCATTCCTGCCTCCAGAATTACAGTGCTAAAGACCATCTTTGGTGTTGGCTGTGAATTGGACAGGGAGCGGACCCATGAACCCTCTGTCTGAGAGGGAAGAGAGTGAGAGGCCAAAGAAATTTTCATATAGTCAGGCTAGTCAGCCAGGCTGTGGCTGACTCCAGGATCTAGCTGTTTGCGAGTGAGTCTCAGATTGTCCTACTGCATCATGGGAAAATGGTTCCCTCTCCAAAGTCTGGGTCTTCCCGTTTTTTACAATAGAGCCGATGGATAGGAATACCCATCTAGTGTTCTGTCTATGTCAGAAAGTAGATTGGAGCACAGACATTACCTTTAATTCTGTTCTGTGTGGAGGGGGTGATGGTGTGGAATAGGCTGGCATACCCAAGCCTTGAGGATACTCTTCAGTCTCAACATAATTCACACAGTGATGGATAAACAGACCAGTCACCCCGGTGACTCATGACATCCCCACACACTCCATGCTTGGTCTCTCCTTTCCCCTGTGAGGAAGCTGCCCCGATCTTCATATTTCCACTGGCATCGGCCAGCCCCTCACCTTATTTGAATCTTGTCCAGCTCTATCTGCAGAGGCTGTGTCCCTGTGGTTCTCCTCCTGTTGACAGCAATAAAAACTGGTCTCATCCATTCTTACTCTCTAGTCAAGAAGCCCAGAGAGGGAAAGGCCAGTGTGGACAGAGCTTCCAAATTTATGAGACAGGGACATAAAATAATATCTGCATTTTTGAGGGTAGAAGCAGGCCTGGAATTTCTGCAAAGGTTTTCTAACTCACAACATATTTTAATGCCATATGTATGCTCGGCGGCCGAACAGCTCTCTCTAGATGCCAGAGCACTGCTGTTTAAAAAAAAAAAAAAAAAAAAAGGAGAAAAGAAAATGATCCGTCCCAGGATCCAAACAGGCTACAAATCCAAACAGGAGAAAATATTTTAGATGGTTCATATGGAGGAAGGGCCGTTAGTCATAAAGGCCAAGGGAAACAGCCATGCCCAGCACAGACCACCCCCAACCCCGAGGAGGCCCTGATTTGCCAGACGTTTATGATACATCCCAGCCTGTGTCAAATGTCCCATCCATCACCTCATTGAAAACTCATAATGGCCTCCCCAAAATGGAGCAGTGTAAAAGCAAATCGCAGTAATCGGAGGAGTTTGTTTTGAAAATAATCTATAAAGGACCACAGATTTAAAGAAACCCCAAGATGAGCAACAGGGAATGGCTACCTAGATCCCTTCTTGAGGTGGACAGTGGTGTGTAGAGATGTGAGGAGGAGCCTAAGGATGAAGAGCCCGGCAGGAGCTTAACTCGTCTCCTTCTATTGCCAAGGAAACTGAGGCTCAAACAAATTAACCATCTTCCTCAGACACACACAGATTGTGAAGTTTGCAAACCTGAGTCTGTTTGATCTCAACACCAGAACTTTGAAAAAAATCACAGTGCGTTCATATTCACAGACTGGAAGTCTCTCAGGGGAGAAGGATGGAGGCTGGCAAGTGAATCTCCTGGGAATTCTAGGACAGCTATCCTGCTTGGGGCAGTTTTGACACTGGGGAAAGGAAATGTACCATGATCCCTATGTTGCATATGTCTCAGACAGACACTCAAGGACTTTGAGGTTGGTACAGGCATTCTTTCAAAACCACTGATGCCCAGCGGAAAGGACCACTGAGGACGGATCGTAGGAATATCAGATGTTTAGGATCTGATACCGTGTAGCAGCCAGGTAGCTAGCTCATCCTTCTCAGTGCACCATCCCAGTCATTCACGAGTGCACAGCTCAGGAGTGTTAAGTATCTGTCAAGAAATGGAAGCCATGGCCACGCCCATCAACAGATGAATGGATAAAGAAAGTAGGAAATATACAGATAATGGGCTTAAAGAAGGAACAAGATTGAACCATACATACTATAGCACAAGAGAACCTCAGAGGTCTTGTGTCAAGTCCAATTACATTAAAAAGTCACGAAAGGACAAATGTCATGTGACCCAGGCTGTATCAGCTGGTAAGGTCTGTCATGGTCCTTCCTAGAAAGTGTCAGTGGTTTGAAACTCCCAGATCCACATCTGAGTTATCTCCTCATTCCCCCACCCCCAGTTTCTCCTTCTCCTGGGAAGGCAGTCCATCTCGCTCTCTTTTTCCCCTCTAACTGCTTTCAGAGCAGATAGCTCATACCTTCTCTGTCTAGAGCAAATAGCTCCTAGCTTCTCTGTCTCTTATTTCAGTTGACCTTCAAATGCTTCCTCCTTAGTTGAGTCTTTTGCAGCAAGGATGTGCTGAGAACTAAGCCCTGCGTGGTAGGTGGTAGAATGAGCCTTCTCTACTGCTGGGTCTTGTCTCTTTAGAGAGTCATTGAGCTGCGTCTGTCTTGACCAGCAGCGTTGTTAGACTTTCCCTGTGACATCTCCCTGGGCCTCCATGAGAACAGCCGTGTTCTGTGTTCAACCACCGGATACTGAAGACATCTGGCAGCCTGGCCTCAATTTCCCTGTTTCTCAACCTTGTGTCATTTGCTATTTGTGCATTTACAAATGTCCAACAAGCGCCTAAGCCTTTTTGTTGTAGAACTGAGAAGGCATTCGGGAAATTACAAAGACCAGAACCAGGCTCAGCTCTGGTGAGATCCTTCATGCTCTCCTTCCTGACCACCTACCTAGATTACATTTCCCAGCTTTCTTTGCATTTATTTAGGTGGAGTTGCATTCAGTCTGGTGTCACACAAGGGGTGACATCATGAGCATAGCCAGAGCCAGCCCATTTGTCTTCCATACATGACCCTTCATTTGTTCTCTTTCCTCAGCTGATGGTCAAGTTCAGGAGACTCAGAGAATGACCCTCAGGCCCTCCCAGATGCTGGAGCCATTCAGTAGAGCCCTGGGTACCCAAGTCACCACTGGGCAGGTTGCATTTGCACATCTAATGGCATTTTCATAAAGTAACAACAAAAACAAAACCCCATTCTGGTGGGTTAAACTTCTTTGGTTAAAAAAAAAGAAGTCTTAAAAACACATCACAGGGATGGCTCAATGCTTACTGTTTTTATAGAGGACTTTCATTAAGTTCTCAGAAACCATGTTGGACAGCTTACAACTGCCCATAATTCCAGTTCTGGGGCATCTGACACTCCTCTATGGCTTCCGAACACCTTGGTTTTGTAGTTTGTCATCCCCCCCCACACACATACACAGAGAAATCCGTGCCCTTTGGAGTGTGTAGTCTACAGAAATCCCAGATGTCAAATGAGCAGCCCACAGCATACTCTGAAGCTATTCCAGGGAGAAGAGCTCGCTGTTATGAGAAGGCACTGAGGTGTGAGTTGCCTTGGTCAGGTAGGTCAGAGGGTCTGCAGTCTGAAGCTCTGGCAGTAATTGTGTCCCCACAGTGTCCCCATCCTCCTCTTATCAGACAGGTACTCATGGCCACCCTTTCTGTTCCCCGCCCCTCCTTTCTGCTCTCCAGCGTTTCTGTATTCTTCCACCCCATCCTTCCTTTTGCTATCAAGATAAAACAAAAACAAACAAACAAACAAACAAAACCAAAACAAAACAGAAACAAAATACCCCCAAACTACGCCATAGCAAGCAAGCAAACAAACAAAAACCCATGTCCTTAAGAAATCCCAGGCTGGCTGACAAATGAGCCCTCACCAACAAATTTGTCAGGTTGAGGAAGATGAGTGTGAGTTTATGGTTTCAAAATAAGGTGTCTGTCATTATTTGTCAGCCGCTCCTTAGCAGTAGCCAAAGGCGCACCATTCAGCATCAACTCAGAGCCTTGCTTTCAGTTGTTAACACCACGCTGAGCATTGGGATGCCCGTCCCATCTCATGCATCTGAGGATGAGAGAAGACAGCCCAATTTGCAATGTCTTCTTTCTAACTGGGGATCGAACTCGGGGTCCAGCACATGCTAGTCAAGCATTCTATAGAGCCGTATCCCCAGCCCCACACTGCCCTTCTGTCTCCAGAAAGCAAGACTGCTTCAGGAATTCACTGCACGGACACAGAAATCAGCTTTAAAGAACTCCTGCTGGCTAAGTGGCAACAATTTGAGCATCAGTAATTGGGAAAGCGTAGCAATAATTGCATTTAATTGGGACAAGTGAAGTCTATGAAAAGCTATGAGTTAATAGGGAAAGTGACCATAAAGTATGCAGTTTTTATACTGGAAAGTTAAAAAATGATAGGATACACCCGGATTCCATGGATGTTAGCAAATAAGGGAGTTGGAGCCTGTGATTTTCATGGTAAAATAACAAGTGTCTGCCTACTGTGCAGGCACTGCACCAACCTAGCCCGATAACCTAGCAACAGGCACCAAGCTCAGCACCATTCTACTAATCCCATTCTGCAAATTGTCAGAGAGGTTTCATGACCTTCTCAAGGCCAAACAGCTTCTGAGTGAGGGAACCCAAGATCTGAATTCTGGCTGGCTCCAAGATCTACCCTGACCATGAGATTGTGCCAGATTCCTATAGAAGTTAGTGATTTTTTCTTTTATCACGTAGTTTTTTAGTGTGTGTGCATTTGCACATGTGTGTGTGTGTGTGTGTGTGTTTGCCACAGTGGAAGCCAACCAGATCAGTTCTCTCCTATCATGTGGCTCCCAGGGATGAAACTAAGTAGTCAGACTCAGCTGTAAGTGCCTTTATCCACTGAGTCATCTCACTGGTTGAGATTATTGTTATTCATATTAGTAGTAATAGTAGTAGTATTCGTATAAAATGGAAACCTATACTTATATAGGATTAATTAAGAAAGAATAAACTAGCCACACATACATTAATTCTAAAAATACCAGATCAGATGATGTTCAAAGTTCAAGCCCGATTGGTCGGGGCTGATGGGCACGTTCAGGCAGCCAACTGAAAGGAGGGCACAGCTCAATGTTGCAAAACCATTAATTAGCCAAGAATCCTGGAGAGATGCAGGGAGGACGCAGCTCCAACTGCTCATCTCCTAGGAGATGGAGCCTCCAGAAAGCTGTACGGATTATAATAAGATATGAGGAGAAACGTGTGAGCTTTTAATAATGCTAACAGACAAGATCAATAACGTAAAACAACAGCACGAGAGGCTCAGCGGTTGAACAACAACCCAGCAAGATGTTCATGCACACAGCTGGCAGCAAGATTCCCAGGAGCCCCAGAGGCAAACCCTTGCGGAGGGTATATCTCTAAGTCATATTGGGAGGCTGTGTTGAATGGGTACTATTCATCCTGATGATCTAGCCTGCAGTCCTGTAGGGGCTCTTCAGAGAAGGTAGCCTTTGATTAGGTGTGGCATGTAATAACCCCCAACCAGGGGGCTGGAGAGAAGGTCCCGTGGGTAAGAAGCTTGTTTCCCAAGCATGAGGGTCTGAATTTGGATTTCCAGCATCCATGTAAAAAATCTCTGTGTGGTAGTCTACACCCATAATCCCAGGACCAAGAAGGCAGAGACAAAGGGATCCTTGGGGCTATTGACCTGCCAGTACAGTTGAATTTGTGAGCTGCAGGTCCAATGAAGGACCCTGCCTGAGGGAGGAATAAGGCAGAAAGCTGTTGGGGTAGACATCTGATGTCAGACACACACACACACACACACACACGTACATGCATTCATGTACACGTACACATGCACTAACCCAAGCCAGGAAAACTATCAAACAGCTACAATGAAAACTTGGTAACAAGTGTACAGAACCTACAAGGTGGTACTTGGCAGAGCACTGGGTGGACTGTGGTTTAGAAGGTGTTTTTAGTGAGTCGGAAGGACACCTGTAAGCCTTACTTCTTTGGGTGGTTCCTCTGCTTTTAACACTGTCTGACATGCTCTCAAGTTTATACACCATCTACCAGCAACTGCTGCTGCTGCTGCTGATGATGATGATGACGATGACAATGATGACGACTGTCCATGGGGCTCATTTCTGTGTCCCCTCCCCTCACTGACTTCCCATGATGCATCTCAGTCAGAGGACATTACCCAGGGACTTTCAGAACCCATCTTCTATATCCCAAGAAGGACCTTGAGCATAGCGACCTCCTCCCCACCCCGGCACCGTCCTACCTAATGGTTAACAAGATGTGAGGGATGCAGACGCTCTTTCTCCTTCATCTTCGTAATTTCGAGACATAGTTTCCATGCTTTTCTAGAACTTTCTCCCAGTATCAGCATCTGATAGCCGCCTAGACAGCATTCTCATTGCAAGATGACTTCTCTGATCCAAAGTAATTTTCCATTTTTAAAAAATCCCTCCCAGTTATTCACTTTATGGTTTGTTGTTGTTTTTGAGATAGTGTCTCGCTGTGTAGCACTGGCTAGCCTGGAACTCACTATGTAAATCAGGCTGCCCACGAACTCCTACAGATATGGCTGCCCCTACCTCCAGAGTGCTAGAATTAAAGGCATTCACCACCACAGCCAGCTAACCAACTCTTTAATACATTGCTCACACTTAACCTTTATCAGAGAAGCTTCTAGAGCAAACCCAGCTGGGACTGCATTCATTATTGCAGTTTAACTTAATTAAGGGTAATTAGTTAAGTTTGTAAGCACTATTTACATTAGCAAAAGATTGTTTTAAGAATTTGCCAATAATCTACTAGATGACTTTATCAAGTGGGACGGAAGGCAAGGCACACAGATTCCTAGCTGTTTGCAAGAGGGCTCAAAATCCCTCTGCAAAAATCAACACTGGGTGGGCAAACTTGTCTGGAGACAGGCTGAATGTTTGTTCCTGAACTCCCCAGGGAGAGCTGAGACTTCACTATCTCTGTCCTCACAGCATTTGGTGCATACATTGCCATAGCACTGCATATTGTGCTGTGTCGTACTTTCTGTGTGTGTGTGTGTGTGTGTGTTCCCAAGATTCCAGTCCAAGTTCCTGAAAGCTTGAGACCAAGATAACAAGATCCCTTTGCCTCTGTCGGCTCCACGTCACATTCTAATCTCATCATGTCAGTGGCTGTGATACCCGGTTGGTTGTTGACAAAAGGAATAAAGGAATGACTGAGGAAGGAGGAGGTGTCTGTCCAGTCTGATTGACTTTGTGTCCTGTTGACAGAAACTGCTCTATTAGCTGTCAAAACTGTTCCTGTGCTTTGTAGAAGCTCTAGTAAACGGTTGGGGGTTGGCGTTGAAAACCAAATGTATAAACAAATGACTGAATGGATTAGTGAGTAAATGGAGCACAGACAGGTGACAACCCCAGACTGTTTTTGAGCAAAACCATCAAAGGTGGCTGACTGGCTTCGTGCTTGTTGTCGGGATGTAGCTGAGCTTGGTTGTCATCTGTTTTGTAAGTATGACAATGGGCAGTGTGTCATTAACTTGCATCATACTAATTCTAGTTAAGTAACTCGGCTCCTTAGGACAATTTCCAATCTTGCCTTTTCATTCACATTGTAAATACTATTTTCCATGCTTTGGCTTTGTTTATAAACATAGTCAATCTATCCTCTCACAGGGGTGCTTGTCCATTCAGTCCTTGGCATACCTAGAGGTGCAGTCATTCAACTATCTTAATCAGGGGCTGGTCTTCCTTAGCCTGCTGTCCCTTGGGGCCTCTAGTTTGTTTTTTATAAATAAAGTTTTATTGAAACACAGCCATCGCTGTTTGTTTTGTGTTGTTTGCTGTTGCTTTCATACTAGAAAGTCTGTAACGGCAGGATGGAATGGCAGAGACCCTCTCTCTGCATATATAGTTACAAATATTAATTATCTGGTCCTTTAGAGGAAAAAAAAACCAGATTATTCTTCCAGAGTGAGCCCAAATGGAAGGAAAACCACATCACACTACCATGTATTCAGGTGTGCAAAGAGCTTGTTGTGTGCCCTTATAAAATGAAGACTCCGTGTGCTCCTCTTCCATCTTCTCCCTATAGACCGTCATACCGACAAGAAGTAAACAGAACTATGCAGAATAATGGTACTAGTGAGCTTCACACAATTTCTAGCGATTGTGTATTTTGTTTCTTATAACAAAATATTTATAGAACATATATTTGATCTTCCTTTTTATTTTCCCTTCTGTCTCTATGGTAATTATTATCTAACTCTCCTTTGCTGAAAACACCAGAACAGTGTGGCGCCTGAACCCCATGTGATGCTGTATTGTACTATCCTCAGTGATGCGCTAACCTCAGTGATGCTGTATTGTCCTATCAACTAGATCTCTCTCTAAGAGTCCCATGCTTCTCAACTGTAAAATAGTATTTCTTTTCAGCTAACATGGGGATTAAATGAAATAATTAGTAGCTGGGAGAAAAGACTATACTTAACGTAATTAGGGCTTTCGAGGTACTGTGCTAAGTGCTTTTCGCATGCATTATTTCAGTTGACTCTCCCCAAGCATAGTAAATGTTGCCCCTTCACAAGGGCTGAGGCGGGGATATACAGGGACTCCATGTATTCCCTCAACAAGCATTTAAGTTACTTGGTTTTTAAATCGACAAAATAAATGAGTTGTACACGGTCCTTCTTGCCTATAATCCCAGCCCCGAGTAGGACTGAGTTCTAGGCTATCCTGAGCCACATAGTAAGACCCTGTTTCTAAATAAAGAAATAAATTTGAGGAATGCATAATGTTTCAAAATTCATATACTTTGTGTAATTGCTAAAGCAAGCTATTTAACTTAGTATAGACTGCCTTAATTTATCAATTATTTGTGACAAGGATACTAACAATTCTGTCCTCATAGCAGTTTTGAAGTATGCAGTACATTTTGAACAGTTTTGTTTCTGTGTATTCTGCTTGCTTTATGGAGACTTTGTATCACCTACTCTGCTTCTCCTTCTAGGCTCCCACCCCCACCCCCACCCTGGCCACATCTAGCTCATGTTACACAGTAACCATCCCTGGACTCTCTTCTATTTTGCCTGGTTTTGGCATCCAACATGTAAATGGGACCATGCAACCAGCGTTTTCTCCCACTTCTGCCTGTTTCTTTTTCTCTTAACGCAGTGTCCTCCAGCTTCACCCAAGGATAGCATTGCCTTCATTATCTTCAAGACCTGAGTACTACTCCATGAGGTGCTGATGGTTCTTTAGCATCCTGATTTAATTGACCTTGGATATGTACGTCACTATTAGTAATAACTGAATCATTTGGGAGATCTGTTTTTAATTTTTTTTGAGGAAAGTTCTTACCATGTTCTCTAAAAGCAACACTAATGTATCCCTGCCAGTAAGTAAAGGTTCCATTTTTTAGCCCCTGGCAATGGGCAAAGAAACACCTTGTTGGTGATGGTATTCTTCTATCAATCAGGGGCAGAGCAGATGGCAATTCTTTGTTCATCCTAGCTTGATACCTGGCTTGGCACAGAGCTGTTTTATACCTAGCATTCATTAAAAAAAAAAAAAAAAAAAAAAAAAATCAAATCAAATCCGGGGAACACAGCGCAGAAAGAGGAAGACAGAGAACTGCAGACTCCCAAGCCACCCACAGACCTGCCTTTCGGTGCATGGCACAGGCGGGCCACAGATACCTGCATGCTGAGATACCATGCAACACGGATGGAAGATGTCACCTAGGGGCCCGCCAGCTGTGTGGCCAGCCTGCAGCTGGAGCCACCACAGTGTGCGAGTGTGTGGTGGTCGGATGGGAGAGAAAGAGAAGTGGAGCACCTTGAGCATCGTGAGGAGAGATGGAACTGGAGTCTCAAGGGTAGAGAGGAGCAACCTGTTGTAAGTGACCAGCCCTGCCACACAGACCATGGTGAGGTCCATGTCTGAGTCCATGGCTATGCGGTGGTAGGGGTCAAGTGTTAATGTCCTTGACTCATATTACAACTAGAGAACATGAGGAATCTCCTCAGTTGGGGGCAGCCACCAAGGACCACGTGGATATCCAGGGGCTGTGTATAACAAGCACTGCCACTCACTGCATGGGATGCTTTGGAGAATTGGCCCCAAGTCTCACCACTGGCAGCACTCACCAGTGCCTTGCCCGAGCAGCACAGTGGAGCGGGACCTGATGTCAGCGGTGTGAGTGTGTGGGTGAGCTGTCCCAAAGGTATGCGTGTGGGAGGAGAGCTGACCCCACCACTCATCTGCCATGGAGGAGCATGCATGGGTGCAGAGGTGATCCCTGTGCCCAGTGGCCCTCACCACCTCTGGCAGTCGGGAGAGCTCCCCACAGGGTCATGAGCTCAGCAGAGCTAGTCCTGCCCCCGCACCAGTTGGAGCACTCAGGAGAGTAAGCCCTGAACATCATCTGGACAGCACGGCAGACACGCAATATGAACAAACACATTGAGTATGTTAGAAAATAATAAATACCATGGGGAAAATATAAAACACGGAAAGGGTGATCAGAAATGCTGGGGGTTGGAATGACGCAGGAGAGGTTATGGATGAATGTTACGGCCCTCTCCACTCCATGCTTGGCAGCCACTGTTTCCCGGCCCAAGCTGCCACTCAGGTCTGCAGGTCAGGGTCTAGCAAGAGAGAGAGTCGGGGGAAGAAGGGGGAGAGACTCGAAGAATGGAGACAAGACAGAGGTTCTGATCAAGTCTCGTTTATTGAAGGGAAATCTGGGGTATTTATAAGCTTTTGCCACGTGCCTTGTAGGCGCATGGATACCACGTGCCTTGCAGGTGTTGATATGACGTAAGCCTTACAGGCGTGGATACTACGTGCACCTTATAGGCATGTATGGCATGGATAGCATGTGGACAGCACGTGAACTGCATGCCTTGCAGGCGTGGCTACCACGTGCGCCTTACAGGCATGTATGGCGTGGATAGCACATGGATAGCACGTGAACCCGCATGCCTTGTAGCTGGGGGCAGTAAACAGCAAAACAAAAGATGTGGGCTATCAGACTGTGCTTCAGCTGTTGTAGGCTGTTGAAAAACAAGTCTCACGTCAGGGTATATGGCTCAAGATGGCTGCAAAGCTGATAGCCGCTTTCTGCTAAAAGTCGGCTCCCAAGAGATGAACACATTCAAAAGATGTTGACAGAAGAGGGATGCCAATCAGCCTGACAGACAGCAGGGACAAGCCTCATGGACTCCCTAGGCTCATTAGCAGAGAGCTAGACTAGAAAGCTAAGTTCCATCACACTCCAGAGCCCAAACATACCAGAAAAACGTGAGTACCCTGCTTAGGCTTTCTAGGGACATTCTCAGGTCTCTGGCTGTTTCCCATATCAGTTCTGGACTTTGCCCTTCCCTGAACATTTCTCTCAGGTCATTGGTCATGTGCTAGTCCCTGTCTTTATAATTGGATCGTCTAAGACCCGATGAAGGGGCGTGGTTCTGCATGGCTGGGCTGTACCTCTTTCCCTTCTTGCTTGGGCTATTTGTGACTTCATCTTTTCAGTCTGTCTTTAGAATCTTCTAGAGCTTGTAGGTTCTGTGAGCGCTTAGCCTATGAGACATCATGCCGTCTCTTTCCCCGTGTGAAGCCGACAGCTACAAGGTTGTCTTATTTGTACTGGTTGGCTGAAGGAGGAAGAATGTCTTTCTGTCACTTACAGTCCCAGAGCTCCAATCATGTTTAAAAATATTTATTTGCTAAGAATGTGGGCACACACCTGTCAGGGCTTCTGTCTCTTTTTTCGTGATTAATAATCTTGGGAAAGGTACCACAGAGATGGCCTCAGAAGTCAAGAGCACTCCCTGCTCTTCCAGGGAGCCAGAATCCACTTTAGGCAGCTCACAACTGCCTGTATCTCAAGCTTCCTGGGAGGCTCTAATACCTACTTGTGGTTTCTGCACAGACACAAACAAATATACATATGCATAAACTAAAAAAAAAAAAAACCTCAAGAAAAGGAGCTGGAGAGATATTCAACAGTTAAGAGCATTTACTTCTCTCAGAGGATCTGAGTTTGGTTCCTGGCACCATTGTCAGGATGCTCACATGGGGTTCTGATGCAGAGGATGCAGTGCCTCCTTCTGACCTCTTCAGAGTCCTGCACACATGTGCACAAACTCCCATAGAATTGAAAGTGAAATAAACATTTTGAGACAGGGTCTCACTATATAGCCAGCCATGTAACTGGATATGTTAACCAGGCTGACCTCAGACTCATGGTGATCCACCTGCCTCTGCTTCCATAGTGCTGCATGTACCACTACACTCAGCTGGTAGAATACATATCAAGGGAATAGAATCCAAGGGAAGTTGTTTCATCTCCAGGGTCACAGGTCATCGCCTTGCACCATTGGCTTTAAGAAGATTAAACAGTAGTGGTGACCTACTCCCTGTATTTTCAGTCAAATTCGACTCTCAACAGATGTCTCTCTCAATTGCCATAATCTGCTTGGGTGCCATTTCTGCAATCAGTTAAATGATGATGGGAAACAGAGCCCACCTCATCTGGTTGTTTTGAGGTAAATGTGAAGTGTACACATTAGTGTAGGGCTTGGCCTTGACAGCAGACAGACTTGTGCATATCAGCTCCTGAAGATCGAGGGGACACTGTGTTAGTGAGGGATAGGTTGTCTTTAGCCTAGTTCTGCTGCTTCTTGGTGTGTGCCTCTGGGTGCCAACTCACACTCCCTGCACTGAGAGAGGGGATGGTGACAGAATGTTGAGTGGCATGTGAGACAAAAGAGTACAAAAGTGTAAAAGAATATGCATCCTTGA
This sequence comes from Arvicanthis niloticus, assembly GCF_011762505.2. Lineage (NCBI taxonomy): Eukaryota > Metazoa > Chordata > Mammalia > Rodentia > Muridae > Arvicanthis > Arvicanthis niloticus. The sequence goes on from NC_047675.1 coordinate 44,046,329, forward strand.
ATAATAATGCTGATTGCAATATTAAGTGACATGAGACTATGAAAAGGTTGATATATCATCAACTTACTTACTGAGTCAGATGAACTGTATAGAACTAAACTATTCTATAATTTGTCAATTTGAATATTAAATGGGATATATATGCAATATATATTCTTTTCAATATATATAATATATTCTATTGCATATATATACACATATATATGTATATTACAATATTATATTATAATATTATATATATGCAATAGAAAATTAAATAGACTCATTGTATAAGAAGTTACCACAGTGTCAGGCACTTACACCAGTGTTAACATTGTTGGTGATCCTGGTGTGATCATAGCACCATCAGCACCTCATCCTTGTTAGGATGTGCTGTTGCCAATGTTGTCCAATGCTCCTGTCCTTGGTGCTACCAAGAAAGCACGTAATAGCCCTAATCCAGATTGCACTGCATCTTCTATTAGGCATATACTTTTCACTCTCGGATTGTCTCTTATTCAAATCCCCATGCACTTTCATCTGAAAGTAGGTCCAGACTGAGTAGATGGCTCAGTTGCCAATGTGTTTGTTTTGAATGCATGAAGAGCAAAATTCGATCATCAAAACCAATGTAGGAAAAGAAAATGCTGGGCATGGTGGCACATGTTTGTAGTCCCAGTGCTGAGGAGACAAAGACAGGTCCTGGGGTTTACTGGCCAGCCAGCCTAGCCTTCTACCTGAGCTCCAGGCACATAAGAGGCCCTGTCTCATAAACTAAAATAAATGGTATCTAAGAACAAGTGTCAAAGACTTTTCAGGGCTTCAGCTACCTGTGCCTCTCCTCACACACAGTCACAAAGAAAGTGGCTCTAAACATGAGGACCTCCTTCTGGTTGGGATGGCCAAGGGAAAGTCCTAAGAGAGAGGAGAGAGGATGGGGGGGGCATGCCCTGGGCTTGACTTAAGCTGCTGATGAGTCACCCTTCTCTTTGTAAGAGTCTTCTGCCTGGTCCCCAAGTCTGACCCGTTAGACTGTGATGTGAGGACAGAAAGTGCCTGTGTATACTCTTTACCCTCAAGTACGGGCTGTCTGTAAATGTCAATAGATGGGTTTCATGGAATGGATGCTGCGATAAATTGCATTTTAAGGGGAAAAAAATCTCTTAAACCTGCCTGGTGCTCTAGCTATCAACAGACAGCCTCGTTCTCTCTGAGCAGTAGTTCTAGACATAAAGGCTCTTAAAACTCCCATCCACAGGCTGCCAGTGTGCCGGGCATGGCTTTCCACTGGATGGTGCGTGGGGCCCCAGATGGCTGAGTCTTTTATTTCACAGCACATACATTTCTGAGTTCCAATTAATTGAATAGGGAAAAGCCGTAAACTTCACGCCAGAAGAACCATCTCTTTGACGGAATCCGCAGAGTACCGAACCAAAGCTCCCTCCCCGCCTCCTTGTTTACGCATGCGAAGCTGAATAGCCGCTGTGGCTGATTTTCCCATTATAATATACTTGGTTCCATAGCTGGAAGTTCTGATGTTGTACACATACAGGCCAGAGGGTCCTGTGGGGAAACATTTTTCCATGACATAATTACCTAGAGCACCATGGGATAGCACAGGAATCCCAAAGATGCCAACTCTTACATTCCAGGTTGCCTTTCACCTCTCAAATTCAAAATTTCATTTTCTCACTGTCACATCTTTCCTCAAAGCATCAATCAAGTTTGTTTTCAACACAAGCGCTCAGATCTGCGGTCCTAAAGATGCCCAGCCCCCTCACCTCCCACCTCTCACACAGAGGCATGGCAGGGCATGGGGAGAAGCTCCTTTCTTTCAGCGGTGCAGCTCACCCCATGTAAAGCCTTTGTGGTTGCTTTTCTCCACACCCCAGGGGCCTTTGGGTGCTCCTCAGCTCTCGTGAGAGTCCTCCCTCATCATCTGGTACAGGATCCAGTGTTAGAATCTTGTTTGCTCCCAGGACTATGTAGTTTGCAAGCCGCCCTAGGGTGGGTTTCCTAGGTGGTCCAAGTATGCGTATCTGAGACATTAAGTATCCAGGACATCATCCTCCACTGGATGTAGTGGAGTTGGTGACATTTTTGTTAACACTGGCTCTAGGGTGTGGCCAGATGGGGCAGGTCCTCTTCCCCAAGCAGTATGATGTACCCAGGAATTGCTAAATAAACAGTCAAGTAATAATTAGGGAATGGTGTGGTCAGCTAACAAAGGGGTAGAGGTAGGTACCCGAACATCTGCCCTGTCCACTTGTTGCTTTCAGAAGAACTCTGTGGGGAAGGTTACTGTTGGGGCCATTGTGCAGATAAGGCAATTAAGTTTTGAGTCATGTTTCTCAGAAGTAGACGCTACAGCAGGGCTTGTATGATTCAATACCTGAGGACTTCTGCTGCAACAGTGAAACATAGGGAATGCTCCCTAGAGCATTCCATGGCTTCAGTATTACATTAACAACAAAGTCATACTGTGTGGCATTGTACAAGCCTCAGGATCTGGGATGGACAGAGACGTTAACGTTCCCAGTAAAACAGTGGTTTTCAGCCTGTAGGTCACAGTCCATTTGAGGGTTAAATGACACTTTCACAGGGGTCACACATCAGCTCTCCCGCACATGGCATATTTACATTATAATTCATATCAATAGCAAAATTACAGTTATGAGGTAGCAATAAAATAATTTTATGGTTGAGGGGAGGTGTCACCACAACACGAGGAACTGTATTAAAGGGTCACAGTGTTAAGGAGGTTGAGAGTCACTGCTGTAAACGATTTACAAAACTAAATCCGAATATCAGTACATGTTTATGCCACAGTCAAATGAAACTTATTTTAAGTAGTCAAGGCTGGTTCAACATGCGAAATTAGTCATTGGGCTCTAACAAATAAGTATGCTAAATAAGAAAAACTCCTAAAATTAAGTGACATGTAGAAAAGCATTGTGCAAAATCTAACACCCATATATACATACATGTGAACACAGACACACACACACACACACACACACACACACACACACACACACAAACCCCAATACATTATCTTAGTTAGACTTTTAGTTGCTGTCTAAACAAATGTTTTAATAGGGACATACCTATTCAAACATTCCACTCCCTGGCCTCTATAGGCTTGTAGCTGTAACATAATACAAATAGTAATTTAGTCCAACTTGAAAGTCCCCACAGTCTGTGGCAGTCTCAACAATATTAAAAGTCCAAAGTCCAATGTCTCTTCTGTCTTAGTTGTCTTAGTTGCTGTTAAAAGGCACGATGACCACCTCAATTCTTATAAAGGAAAACATTTTGTTGAGGCTGGCTTACAGTTTCAGAGGATTAGTCCATTATCACTGGCAGGAGGCATGGCAGTGTGCACACATGTGATGCTGGAGAAGGAGCTGAGGGTTCTATATCTTGATCCTCAGGCAGCTTGAGCATAGGAGACCTCAAAGCCTGCCTGTATAGTAAGTAACACACTTCCTCCAACAAGGCCACACCTCTTAATAGTAGCACTTCCTCTGGGCCAATCATCCAAACATGAATCTATGCAAGGCATATCTAGTCAAGCTTTTCATTCTATAGCCTCTATAGGCTTGAAGCCATAAAATAATGCAAAATGAATTTAGCCCAACTTCGAAATCATTTATGGCAGTCTCAGCAATGTTTACAAGCCCAGAGTTCAATGTCTCTTCTGAGATTCATGCAATATCTTAACTGTAACCCCCTATAAAAAAGAGAATCAAAAAGCAGATCACATAGTTCCAACATGTAATGACACAGGACCTACACTGCCATTCTAAAATGGAGGGAAGGGGGCATAGTGAGGAAATACTGGACCAAAGCAAGACCAAAAACCATCTGGGCAAACTCCAGACTCTGCATCTCCATGTCTGATATCATATTGCTCTTCAAATCTCCAACTCCTTTTCGTTTTGTTGACTATAACACACTTCTTTCTCTTGGGCTGGTTCCACTCCCTGTTAGCAACTTTCCTTGGCAGGTTATCCCACAATTCTGCCACCTCCAACATCTTGGGGACTCCAGGGCGATCTAGGCTTCACCTTCATAGCTTCACACAATGGCCTCTCTGAGCTTCCATGTAGGGACAGCCCTGACACATGCCTGACCTCAGTGGCTTTCCTTAGTCTTGGAGGGAGATTTCATAATCACTTATTCTATTCTTGACTCTAAAGCCAGAACCATGTGGCTGAAGCTGCCAAGTTCTGCTGCTAGCTGGGACTGGAACAGGGCCTCCTTGTTCAATTATATCTCCGCCAACTTTCTGTTTTCAATATTTCCCTTCATTGCCTAGGGTTGACTGTACTGGAATTTGCTCTGTAAATCAGACTGACCTTGAACTCAGAGATCTGCCTGCCTCTGTCTCCTGAGTGCTGGGATTAAGGGTATGTACCACCATACCTGGACCTAAACTGATAAGAGTTATGTAGATCATAACTTTTGGCCTGTAGACCTGTCTGTCTCTGGGCGATTGTCTTGTTAATTGATGTAGGATGACCCATCCCACTTTGGGTGTTACCATTCCCTAGGCATGATGAAATGAAAGGTATAAAAGAGGAGACTGCTAGCTAAAAGGAAGCAAGGACATAGGCATTTATTCTCTCTGCTCTTTACTGTGGATGTGATTCTTTAAGTTCCTGACTTGACTCCCCCAGATATGGACTATCTTGGAATTATAAGACAAGTAAACTTCTCTTCCATTCTGAGCTTTTGTCAGGATATTTCATCATTATAGCACAAATAAAACAAGAACACATTATATTCCTGATTGTGAGAAACCTGACATTATCCTCCAAATATCAGGAACAAAGTAAGGACATTATTTCGTAACATCCTTATTCAACATATCTATTCAAGCATTTCGTTCCCTGGCCTCTATAGGCTTGAAGCCATAACATAATGCAAAGTGAATTTAGTCCAACTTCAAAATCGTTTATGGCAGTCTCAACAGCGTTTAAAAGTCCAGAGTTCAATGTCTCTTCTGAGATTCATGCAAAATCTTAACTGCAATCCCTTATAAAATGTTAATTTAAAAACCAAAATCATAACTCATTTGCAATGAGACAAGAAAAAGAAAAAAATTGTATATGATGGATTGAAACTTTTTATTTACAGATTATCTTTTAAATACACACACACACACACACACACACACACACACACACACACACACACATATATATATATATATATATATATATATATATATATATATATATATTAAGAGAGCCTGCCAATAAAGAATCACCAGGCCTAAATGACTATAGCTAGTTAACAACATCAGGACAGGAGTAATAGCACCATACTCTTTTAAAAATATATAAGTATAAGTTTTATATGCAAAAAACTGGAGAGCTATCAAAAGAGCTATAAGTAGATGGAGACATATTATACATTTATGGGCCAGACGACTCAGGTGTGAGTAGCCATCAGATCACACATTCCTGGGAGAAAACCCAGGTATGAGTAGCCACTTGTAGATAGTAATAAGTGATTTTCTTTTATTGAAAATGGATTTTTCCATATAATATTCTATTTATTGTTTCTTCTCCCTGTACTCCTCCCAGTTTCTCCCCATATACCCTGTCATCTGGATCGACCCATTTTCTCTCTCTCTCTCTCTCTCTCTCTCTCTCTCTCTCTCTCTCAGAAAACAAAAAGGCTTCTGAGGGATGATCATAAAATTAAAAGGCATAATAAGATAAAGGAAAAAAACCAAGTTCATTGGAATAGGGACAAAACAAATGGAAAGAAAAAGAAAGAAAGAAAGAAAGGAAGGAAGGAAGGAAGGAAGGAAGGAAGGAAAGAAGGAAAGAAAGAAAGAAAGAAAGAAAGAAAACGGATTCCACAAAAAGCACAAGAAACAGATATAGATGCACAGAGCCACTCATCTGAACACTTAGGAATTCCATAAAACCACAAAACTGGAAGCCATAATGTATCTACAAAGGGGAAGGAGAGAGAGGGAGAGAGGGAGAGAGAGAGAGAGAGAGAGAGAGAGAGAGAGAGAGAGCCTCCAAAGACACCATTGCTTTCATCTTCCATTGGCCATCCAGTGCTGGACATGTGGACTACCAGGTAAGAGTGGTTTGTTTCCTCAGTGAGACTCCCTTGGAGGAAAGTAAAATTCCATTTGCAAGTGCTTATCCACTGGAGATTGCTTCTGGGTTAGGGATTGTGTGTCCACTTCTCTTTCAGCACTGGGACCCATCGGGTGCAGCCCCACGCAAGCCCTGTGCACGATGACTCAGGTTCTGTGAGTTCATACGATCCTGTTCATTTAGCGGGCTTTGTTTTCTTGGAGTCTTCCGTCTGCTCTGGCCCTCACACTGTCTGCCTCCTGATCCCTAAGTCAGGGGATTTGATGGAGACATCCTGCTTAGGACTGAGTGCTCCAAGGTCTCGCTGTGTCTGCATAATGTCTGGCTGTGGGTCTGTATCCGTTCTAGTCTGCGGCAGGAGGAAGCTTCTCTGATCATGGCTGAGCAAGGCATTGGCGATCCTTGATTATAAAGTTTATGTGGAATGGCTGATAACATCAAAGCTCAGAAAACCAACATTCAAATAGCAGAACAAAGACTGGGCGTGTGCATGACCTAGAATTCTTCTGTATGGAGCTGTATCTCATCTCCTGTGTTTGTTTGTTTGTTTGTTTATTCAATCAACCAGTCATATTTTCTTTTGTAATAGCAACAGAGAACTGAACATTTATTATCAGCTCATTTTATAATCTTGTACAAAATATCTTTTCTTCAAATTGCTCCAGCTGTAGCCACTGGAAACTCCACTTGGTTCCTCTGCCCCTTCCACAGACCCCTACACTTTGCACTTCCTTGTTCTCTGGCATTACAAGATGCTCTGCACTCATTTTGTATAGGCTTGCCTCCGTACCATACTAGAGTACTAGAGTACATTTCTCCAATGGGTTTTAGTTGATTTGTTGGGGAAGGGTATAAGAGTCCTGGGGATGCTCATTGCAGCTGGTCTCCAGACCTTATCTGTTGACAGAGCAAGGAAAGACCTGCATGCATGTATATGGTATATATATATATATATATATATATATATATATATATATATATATATATATATATATATTGTCTTTTTAAGAACAGTGAGTTTTAACTGTCAACTTGACATAGCCTAGCATCAACACAAAGGAAGTTTCATTTGAGGAACCGCTCAGGTCAGATTAGCCAGTGAACATGTTTATAGGAAATTATTTGGATTAGTTGATGTGGGAGGGACCAGCCCACTGTGGGTAGAACCATTCCCCTCGGAGGTTTTCTGCAGGACTCTGCAGAAAAGCTAACTGAGCATAAGCCCAAGTGAGCCAGGAAGCAAGCTAGTGAGAGATACTCCCCCATGTTCCCGCTTAAGTTCCTTCCCTGACTTCCCTCAGTGGCCTCGAAGTACAAGCCAAATAAACCCTATCTGCACATTTTTTCCCCATATTGTTTTATCACTGCAACAGAAGGAAACTGGGATGCATACATATTCATAGCTATCTATCTTATTACCTATAAGCTCTATATGTGGACATCCCAATGTCCCAGAACCAATCCATTAATTTACAGCCATCCCAACAGTGACGCCTTGCTGGTCTCTAGCCTCCAAAACAAACATTGAGAAACACGGCTCCTATCATTTGTCTTCCATTAGATTTAGCAATCCGCCTCCGATAAACACAGCTTTATCACCTGGAGCACTGTATGCAGCTACCTGTAGGCACGCTCATCCCTGAACGCAGAGTTATAACAGCAATATTTTCTCCCTCACCACCTCCAGTGAGTGGTCCCAAATATTCCAAACAATTCAATATGGCCATTTTTTTCTGTTACATTCTTCATTCTATGTCTTGATCCTGCAAATCACCAAATGGTATTTTTTTTTTCATTTGCATGCACTTAGGACTGCCCTGGGTGCTGTAAACTTGTGAATTTTAGCACATGGACACTGAAATCATCCACTAATAGCATATCACAAAGATCTACTTCTCTAAAACAATTTTCTACCGTTTTTGTTATGTGACGTATATGTATGCATTCATGTGTGCAAACATGCCCAAACATGTGTGTATTAGAAAGTATGTGTGTGTGTATGTGTGTGAATGTGTGTGCCTGTGAGTGTGAGTGTGTGTGTCCATGTGAGTGTGTGTGTACATATGTGTATAAATGAGTGAGTGTGTGTGCATGTGTATGAGTCTCTCTGTGTGTGTGCTTGTGTGGTGGTGTGTGAGTGTGTGTCCATGTGACTGTGTATGCATGTGTGTGTATGTGTCTATGTGAGAGTGTGTGTATGCATGTATGTGTATGTGTGTATCTATGGGAGTGTATATGTGTGTGTTTACGTGTGTGTGTGTGTGTACGGCAAACATCTTCCTTTATTGCTTCCCTTCTTATTTTGTGAAACAGGATCTCTCACAGAACCTAGAGGTCACCAATTCTGCTAGGCTGGCTGGCTGGTAAGCCCCAGGCATCCTCCTATCTCTGCATCTCTAGCCCTGGGATTACAGCCCTGAGCCACCATGCTGAATATTTTATGTGAGTGCCTGAGATCTGAATTTAGGTCCTCTTGCTTGCATGGCAGCAGCATACTGACTGAGCCATCTCCCTAACCCCCACCCCCATCTACTGTCCTTGACTCTCCGAACCCCTTCCCCCTCCTTCAAGCTCCTGGCAGTTCCTGACTAGTCACTGTCCCTATAGTTTTGCCTTTCCCAGTAAAGCCATAGCAAAGGAAACATGTAATACTTATGTTTCAAATGCCTTCTCTCATTTGGCAATCTGAGTTTAAGATCCATCCATGTCTTTGCATGGTTCAAAAACTCATTCCTTTTGACTGCTAAATAATTCTCAACCACATGGATCTCCTAAAATTTGTTTTATCCACTCATACATTTAAAAATATCTTGATTGATTCTAGGGATTTTTTTTAGCTATAAACAAACTCACTATAAAATTCACAATTTTCAATAAGATTTATTATTTGTGTGTGTATATGTGTGTTGTGTGTATGTGTGCGTACATGCATGAACACATGTGCGCAGTCGTACCTATGTAGGCTTGAAGAGGCCATCAGATACCCTGTAGCTGGAGTTTCAGGTAGTTGTAGCATGCCCCAATATGGGTACTGTTAACTGAACTTGGGTCTTCTTAAAGAACGACACACACTTTTAAGCTCAGAAGCATGTCTCCACCCCAAGAGCAAGGTTCTCAGTTTTAATGAAGTCCAAACCAATGTCTCATTTCACAGATGCATATTTTTTGTGTGTGTTACGTCAAGGTCATGGAGATTATATAAGGTTTTTTTTTTTTTCATCTTACACATACATTCTTTAATGTAAGTTCATTACATCACATATACAATGTAAGAGGTCTGTAAAAGGGCCAGGGGAGGCAGATAAAAGAGACCCCAGTGGCTGGAACTGGAGCAATGTGAACAAAAGTGCTTTATAGTAGATTATAAAATGAACTGAAAATAGATGTCCCGGTCTCTATTGATATTAAAAAAGACTGCTTCATTGATTGATCGGTTGGTTGAATAAATAATAAGACGAGACACAGACCAGTACGGAAGAATTCCAAGTTGTGCCCATGAAATGTGAACTGCCCAAAGCGAGCTCCTAAGAAAGCCTGCGGTGAGGGAAGAGGCAGGCAGGTGTCTGCAGCATGCACGGAGTATAGAGAAGTATGCACCAAGAGAAGAGAAGAGCTTCGCTTACATAACCCTCCTCACCTAAACCCATAACCCCCATCCAGTCATGGGGAAACATGAAAGAAATCCTAGCTAAGGAGTTCTGTAAATTACCTGGCCACTGCCCATCAAACTGGTAAGTCCATGCACACCAAGGAAAGCCAGAAAATGTCTCAGCTGAGAGGAGTCCTGGGAGACTTGTTGGTGCAACATAAGGTGTTATCGATAGCGCTACCTGGATCAGAAAAGAAGACATGAGATTAAAAAAAAAATCAAGGTATCCGGATTCATCATAGCCTTTCCTATACAAAATATATTGGAATTGGTTGCATGGTATATGTTATTGGAAAGTGTTAGCAATAATCAGAAATTGAATATGGGGGGGTACATGGAGTCTCTTCTAAAACTTTTGATGTGGAATGCTATCCTCTGGACCAGACATGATGTTGCAAAGGAACCTCTGCGGACACCTGCACAAGATCTGTACAAGATCAAGCCAGCTAAACATTCTAGAATAGATATGCAAGGGGTTCCTGAAACTCGACCCTTAGCTGAGAAACTAATGGGAAGATTTACCTGCCACAGATGTGTTCAGAAGCCCATCTCCAGTGATTTCAGGTTTGGTCAAGTTGACAGTTAACACTAACCATCACAACTACCACTAGATATAAAGAAATGATTTATTGATTGTTTGATGATTGATTGGATAAATAAATAACTACAGGAGACGAGACACAGTTGCTCCACACAGAAGAATTCTAGCTCATGCACATGCCCATTCCTTAAATGTGAACTGCCCAAAGTGACCTACTAAAGAAGCCTGCAGTGTGGGAAGAGACAGGCAGGTGTTTTCTGCTAGGGGAGCAGAGTCACTTTTCTTTGGAGTGTGGCCACTGTTAGGTTGCATGTGCCCCTAAGAATGACCACACACCTATGCACATGTGAACAGCACTAACTGAACTCAATGTTCAAAGGAAGAAAGAAAGAAAGAAAGAAAGAAACGAAAAAGAGAGGAAGGAAGAGAGAGACAGAGACAGAGAGAGACAGAGAGACAGAGAGACAGAGAGAGAGACAGAGAGAGAGAAAGAGAGAGAGAACAGAGAACAGGGAGTAGGAAGGGTAAAGTGTTGGGAGAGGTGTTCCAGGAGGAAATGAAGGAAGGGCGTTGGGGTGGGTATTATCAAGGTACATGGTATATATGTATAAAACTTTCAAAGAAGAGATGAACAAGAACTTTAAAGACAAAAATAGGACGTTCATTCTAAGGAAGGAGACAAGGAAGTTGGGAGGGAGAGTGAGGAAGGAGAGAGATCTCCCTTGGGGCTGTTGGCAGGGGAATAAGAGGTAGAAGCCAGGAAGCAGCCAAACCAGTGAGTTCATAATAGGCTCCCCCTACCTCCCAGATGCCTTAAGGACTCCATCAGTGAGGAGTACCAGAAAGCCTGTCCTGGAAGGGAAGACTGCTGGGGGTTACTCCATCCTCTGAGCTCACAAGCTCATGGACAGTTCTGACTCTCTCCACATGCCTGAGTGAAGTCCAAGATGCAGGCCCATGTGGGTGGCCTTATAGTGACAAGGACAGCATGCCAAGATGGAGCATGAACTGAAGGTTCTGAAACTCTCATAGGACCAGGAAACTGAGAAGACAGCTCATTTTTTCCTGAATTCTTGAAAGTCTAGAAATAGATATTTAAAGTAGGTCCTGGACCTCCCGGGAGGGGAAACTTGAGAAGTTCCCATAAGTTCCCATAGAGAAATCTCTGAATGATCCATATCTGTGGAAAAAATATGTCCTGTAAATACCTACAGAAAGCGGTGTTTTGTTTTGTTTTTGTTTTGTTTTATATCAGTGCTGTTATCTGAACTACCATTATCCAATTGGCCACTGTCTTCTCAGGCTAGAGAAGAGGAAAACCTTATCAGTGGGCTCGGCATCATCTCAGGAAGGAAGTAAAGTGTGTCTAGCAAAATGTCTTGCCTGGCAAGCTGTGGCCACACATATCTATTTTCCACATTACCCCCAAGACCAAAGATCTGTATCTGTCCTATTAAATGATTTCCAGGTGATCATTCCAAGGCCACAAGGCTGCCCAAGGAACCGCTGCTGATGTAGGCGTTATAATCTTCGCTCCTAACTGAATGGGAGCCGTTTATTGAGGAAGGTAGTAGATCTGAGTGTGGACAGCTGTCTGTTAAACACAGATGATGAGGAGACAGAGCAGAGATAACCACTAATTGTTTTCATTATGAACTAGTGAGGAGTGCTGCAAAATGCTTCTGTCCACCAGGTGCACACAAGGGTCAGGACCACTGTTAGTAGGTTGAGCTGGATCTCACCACAGTCTCTGGTTTCAAACCTTCTGCTGTCACCGCTCCCTCCTCATTCTTCTGTCCAGACTTCTAAGTCCTTCTATGGCCCACTGATTGTCAGGATGCTGCCGTAACAATTAGCTCTGAACTATCAGAGGCAAAGGCCCATGCAGGTTTATGTCTCCAATGTGAGGTATCACATCTTTCTGCTACATCGTCTGTAGAAAGGGGTTTATGGGTACGTTGTGAAGTCTTAACTCCCTCTGCCTAAAACAGCTATGTATAATTACTGTCTTAGTTGCCATGACCACAGCAACTCATATAAAGGAAAACATTTAATTGGGTCTGGCTTACAGGTTCAGAGGTTTATCTATTGTCTTGGGCAGAAGCATGGTGGTATATAGGCAGACATGGTGTCCAGAGAAGGAGCTGAGAGTTCTACTTCCAGATCAGCAGGCAGCTTGAAGAGAGAGACCCTGGGCCTGGCTTGAGCATTTGAAACCTTAAAGCCCCCCCTCCCCCCAGTGACATACTTCCTCCAATAGGGCCACACCTACTCCAACAATGACATGCCTCCTAATACTGCCACTCTCTGGTGACCAAACATTTAAATAGATGAGCCTATGGAGACCAATTCTTATCCAAACCACAACAATTACCATGCAAAATTTTCTACCATGCAAAATTTACTGATATGTCCCCAACCCAACTTCAGGGGATTCTGGAAGCAGAGGAGCACTTGGCTAATGGGTGAGCACTATATGCCAGTCTTTGATACTTGAGATTATTTTTATTCCTAATCTTTGATAATCTGCAGGAGATAAGGAAAACCGATAGAATAATAAAACAGTCAATCCAGATTTTAATCTGTAGAAGTGCACCATCCAATGTGATAGTCACCAGTCTGGTGTAATGGTTGTGATGGTTAGTGTTAACTGTAATTTGACAAGATCTAGAATCACTGGAAGATAGGTCTCTGAGCACATCTGTGGTGGACAATCTCAATTATATCAATAGAGGTCGGACAACCAGCCCACTATGGGTGGCATCATTCCCTAGGCAGAGGATTCTGGCTTGTGTGAGAGTGGAGAAAATGAGCTGATCAAATAAGCTTGATCCCTCTGTGTTCAGATAACTAATGCAATATGCCTCATTTCCTTAAGCTCCGACCACTGTGACTTACCTGCTATAATGGACTATATAGAACCTGAAACTTTGAGGTAGAATAAAGCCAGCATCCCCTTTAGTTGATTTTGTCTAAATATTTTACCGTTAGAAACGAAAACTAAGACAGTGGATATTTTCATTCAAATGTTAATCACATTTAAATGAAGTAAAATCAAAAGAATGGAGTTTTTTGTTTTTGTTGTTAAATTAGCCACATTTCTAGTGTTTAACAGCATATATGCCTATTCACTACTGTTTTAGACAGCCAAGAATACAGCATTTCCATGATAACAGATTTTTCTAGTACATGCAGAATGTTCCAGGATATTATAAAATGCTTTAGAACAAGTGTTAGATTGTAAATCTAACAGGTATCAAAGAGTTCATTCAGGTCTTTAGCTAAGTTCTTCTTTTTGAAATCCAGTTCTTTGTGCTATAGTTTGGTAGAAAGATTTCTAATATTAGCTGGTTTACAGACTTCCAGATAAGACTGAACTGAAACTGTAGATGTTATGGTGAAAAAAAAAAAAGTCTGCCTACTACTGAAACCATGCAAAGAGCCTCCAGGACCATGGACATCTGAGTTGAAATCCTTGTTCTACTATTTGTAAGCTGTGAGTACCTGGACCCATTAATTGATCACCAAAGATATTGACTTACTATCTGTGAAGGCTGAGTTGAAAGCATCTACTGACATTAGGATGCTCTGATAATAGCGTTGGGAGTCAGCACTGGGTAGACTGTCCTGGGCTCTGGTGCTGGTGGCATTGGGGTCAGCACTGGGTGGACTGTCCTGGGCCCTGGTGCTGTTAAGAAAGGCCTCCAGTGCTGGAAATGGCTCACTGGTTAAGAGCACTTGCTGTTCTGACAGAGGCCTTCCCAAGCACCCACACCTGGTGGCTCACAGATAGCTGTAACCCCATTTCTAGGGGCTCCAACGCCCTCTTCTGACCTCTGCAGACAGTATTCTCACATGCATATACCCAAACTGGGACAGACCTGCCTAAACTTAAAAAGAAATAAAAGAAATATCCTTTTAAAAGAATGTACTGAAAATTATACATAAACACACATGCTTGTCTGTGCATATGTTTGCTTTCTTTCATAGGCATTATTGTGGTTACCTAATAGAAATCAATAACTTATACTACAAGTAAGCATGATTGACATGAAACTAAGAGTGACAGGAAAAAGGCGATTGGAGAAAAAGGTGGATGCAGCCAGATCTGTACAAGACTGAAGGTGGGCTCAGTTCAAGGACAGGATGTGTAGGAGGAATAAGCCTGACATCTAACCTTGATGCTCAGAGTGAAAGTGAAGCAACACAATCTCACGGCACCAGAGTGAACACTTACAATTTCAGTGCTTCAGCTGCTGAGAGCCTGTGTCACAAAATGCACATGCCCTGGACCTCTTTGCCCTGGAAAACATGCATGCATAAGGCTTTAGGTTTTGTGAGTTTAGAACAAGAAAACTGTCACACCTAGCTTTGATCAGTAAATATTTATGGAATTTCTCCTACAGTTAAGACACCAGGGCCACAACAGTAAACAGGAAGACGGTGGCCATGGCTGTCTGGGAGTCAACCAACCAGAGAGGGGCAGATGCTGATCGAATAGCCGCTTGACTGAACATAAAATTAACACTGAGATGCATGAAGTGGTGTTCCCAGAACGTTTCTCTGAGGAGCATCTCTTCAGGGCCCAAGGGAAGGTATCCTTGGGAAGTGAAGGCTGAGTTCAGACAGAGGTTTAATGAAGGTGAGTGGGCAGAGATGAGGGAGTGCTGGAGTTCACACTGCTGAAAGCTGGAGGCAGGGGGCATGGTTGGGGGCACAGTGAATGCAGAGGAGAGAGATCCTTGATATAGAAGAGACATGAGGACCCAAGGCTCAAGGGAAGACAGGGACCAGACCACAGTGGGCCACACAGGCTGTACTGAGGATTTAGATTATCCTGGAAGCACTTGTAAGCCACCAAAAACTTTTAGATAAGGACATAGCATGGCTGTACTTGATGGCTCACAAAGCCACTCCTGCGTGGATTAGAGAGCAAAGGTTATATGGAAAAGAAAGAATCCAACACTTGGCTCTCAGCAACTCTCCTAGATCATCCTCGGGCACAAGAAACATTTTGCGGTAAAAATGTGTCTTTATTGGTTTATTTTCTGATTCTTAAAATTAGAGACACTGGATCATTTTTATTTACTTGGGCATTTGTATTTCTTTCGTAGTTTGGCTTCTTGTAATCTAGATTTTAAAGTCTTGATGCACTGATTATTATTACAGATTTATAAGCATCTAACATATCGAGGCATTATCATTTTAATACTTTTACTGGCACATAATTAATTTTCATAAAAGAATATTTATATACACATATACTTTTTTAAAAAGCAATTTCCCAAGTCAAGACTGGTTGCATATACCTATGATATCAGCACTCTGGAGAGCAAGATAGGAGAAACAAGAGTTTGAGACAGACGGGGCTAGACAAAGAGATTCTGTCTCAAAAACACACAGGGACTTGGAGAGGTGGCTAGGTCCTGCCCTTGCAGAGGACCTGAGTTTGGTTTGCGGCACCCAGGTCAGGTGGTTCACGGCTTAAACTGTAGCTCCAGATGATCTGATGCCCTCTTCTGGCTTCCACAGGCATCTAAACTCACATCATGTTCCTTCCTGTTTGTCTGTCTGCCTGCCTGTCTGTCTTTCTTTCTTTTCACTTTTAAAAACATCAGATAATGGTCTATGTGTACATATAACACTGATTACCTCTTGAACACTATTCAAGGGACTAGGACTCCCAGAATTAAAATACAGTCACACTAGAGAGTTTAATTCCTCGCCTGCTTACTGGTTTTGGAAAGAGTGGTGGCTGTTTCATTGTCCTGAGAAAAGCATTTCAGTTGAGGGATTGTCCAGAATAGATTGGTCTGTGGGCATGTTCTTGAGGAATTGTCTTGAGTGTTAACTGATATAAGAAAGCTAAGCCCACTGTGGGCGGCACCATTCCCTGGACAGGTGGTCCATGGTTAGTTAAGAAAGTTAGATAAACATGAGTTTGAATGCAACCCAGCAAGCAATGTTCCGCCATGGTTTCTGCTTCAAGTTCTTGCTTGAGCCGCTGCCCTGACTTCCCTTGGTAATGGACCATGGCCTGGAAGTGTAGATCAAATAGACTTTATTCTACAAAGTTGCTTTTTTTTTTTGCCTGAGTGTTTTTAATCACAGCAACAGAAAGGAAGCTAGAACATTCACCTGATAGTGGTAGCTGATTTCACTTAGTCCTCACACCATGCTATTTTATGACCAGACATAGTGAGGTGATATCACTTTTTAATACTTGTATTGTGCCAAACATTTTCCTCTTAAGTATTATGAGGTGTCCCATCATACTGATTTACTTTTGATCGTTTAGCTATTATGTC
This sequence comes from Arvicanthis niloticus, assembly GCF_011762505.2. Lineage (NCBI taxonomy): Eukaryota > Metazoa > Chordata > Mammalia > Rodentia > Muridae > Arvicanthis > Arvicanthis niloticus. The sequence continues at coordinate 44,062,934 of NC_047675.1, forward strand.
TTCCCTTTCCTATTATTAAAGCACCCTTGCTCTGAAAAGAGTAGGCAGCATCTGGTCAATCTTTTGTTCTGCTGTTTACTCATCTATGGTACAAATATTCTTGAATTGCCTCCTACCTGTCCAGCATCCTGTAGGTGTTAAGGATTCCGCCGCAGACATCACAGCCACTCCCTCCCAGCACTCTCAGTCTGGGAGACAGACAGTCAATACCAACAGATGTAAAGTAAACAGAGAACTGGCATGGAGGGTGTCTTGGTAACCAGGAAGGTTTTCTGCAAGTGACATTTGCATAGATACCTGAGTGGTATCTTCCAGCTTCTTGGCTTCTCTTCCACCTGGAAGCTCTGAGTCTTGGAGTCACATAATTGGTTTACTTTCCACAGTTTCCCTTCTGCTTTCTGATGACCCTGGTGAGGCCCTTCCTTCTGCTCTCTAATACCTGGATTCCCAGAGAACTCTCAGATCCAGCTCTTAGCTGCATCTTCTGTGCCTCCTCCCTACATGCTCTTCTCCAGAGCTCCCTGGGACTGCTCTGAAAACTCACACCGCTTCTTTCCTAAAGACATGATTTCCAGAGACATGTTCCGTGTCCCTGTGTCCATTGTCCCTTTAAGTCTGATCATTTTACTGTCTATTCAGCCTTTTATCCACTTACCATCTTATTTTCTTAGTGGCTCTAGGTATATTATTGTTATAATCACGTCAGCACTTCCTTTTAGGGTAAATGATGTTTATCTTGTTGCCAGACGGTTCTAAACACGCAAAAGGTGTAGCTGCCCCTCTATACAAGTTCGGTAAGAGAAAGTATGTGTCAGCAGGCCTGCTGCAGATAAGGAAGGGCTATTTCTACCCTAGCTATGCTCCTCAGCTTCTGTTTGCTGTACAGTGCTCATGGTACAGTGCGGGCACAGGAGACCACATTCTGCCAGCAGGAACGAACATCCAGAAGGTCAGTGGACATCTTTGAATCAGAGTTCTCTCCACTGATCAAGCCAGCATTATTGTCTTATGATGAACAGAGACAGGGGAGGGAGACTAAGAGAGAAAGGATCTCCAATAACCCAATTCCTGCTTATCCCAGGAGGATGTTCCCGAGAGCCCGGCTTCAGTTTCCTTCCTAGGCATCACAGAAGTAAAGGCACAGAGTGAAATTTAATGGAGTTGGGCAATCGTATTTCCTACTTTCGTTGGGTGCCTTTTATGCTGTTATAAATTAAAAGGCAGGACATGCACTATATACTCGAAAGTGTGCTGTTCTGGGGCTGGGGAGATGGCTCAGTCTAATGTGCTTGCCACATGAACACGGACCTGAGCCCGATCCCCAGAACCTACATTAAAAACATTTGGGCTTGTTGGCATGATAGAAATAGTATCAGTGCCAGGAGGCAGAGATAAGCCATTCTCGGGAGCACCTAGCAAGCCAGTCCTATCTAATTGGCGAGTCCCAGGTCTCAGTGAGAGACATGTCTAAAAGAAACAAGTTAGTGTTCCAAAGGAATACTACCTGGAGTTGTCCTCTGACCTCCACAGACATGCACATACAAGTCTCCTCCTTGGATATGAACATGCACGCCTCAACACATGTACATTTAAAGAGTTAAAAAGTGCGCTTCTACACCAACCCTATGACTCCTGTGGTTAGCCTTTATACTCAATGATTTTCTTGGCATCTTTAAGAGGACTCCCAGAAAGATTTTGGTGGGGTGGGAGGTAGTGGGAGCAGGCATAGACGTGCTATTTCTGCTCACCCTATGAAAGATTTTTTTTTTTTCTGTCTGAATCCTGAAGATAGAATGTGCTGTCTCTGGGGGGATGTGGTCTCCGTCTGTGGAGGTGGTCAGGCATGAACCCCGGCTATCATTTCTTTAGTGCTACAGCAGTGATTCCAACTGTCTCCAGTCGGGAATAACAAGTGGTTTTCACCTTGGAGTCCAAGTCTGATGGATTGCTCCTGGCTGTCGGTGCTCAATGAGAAGAACATCGTGAACTGTTAGCAAGGTGTGGCCCCCCAGCATGGAGACTGGGAGTGGGGGTGCAGCACATAATTGTCATCTCTGGGAGAGACATTGAACTGGGGGCTTGTAATGCATGTTCAACACACGGGAGCTGCAAGATGGATGCACCTTATGTCTGCAACAGAATACTTTACAGAAACATCAGGAACAACATTAGCCAGAGCTATGCTTCAAGAAGGACCCAGAAGTGTCCAGAATTGCAAAGCGCACTAATTAGAGGTGATATCTAAGATTATAATCCTACATTGGCGTTAGCTCCAGAGACTCTACCTCCTGTGGGGTCTTGATCCCATTTGATTGCTATCAAGTCTCTGATTGATTGACATCAATATTTGTTAGTTAATGAGCATTTACTACATACTGTGTTCCACACTAGATCTTACAGAAGGTTTGAAGGATGAACAGTTTTGAACTTAATGACTTCCTGAGAAATTAGACTCTAGTGGGGATATCCACCATTGGCCTTCACTGATACAGCTTACCGAGCAGGAAGTCTTTGTCTACAAAGAACCCTTGTATTTACTTCAGTACATTTTTTCCCCTCAGCTATTTCATGATCCCTCGTGGACCTCCCACCAAAATGCAGTAAGTAGCCCACCTTTCCTACCACCTACTCAGGAGTGGACATAGGATTCAAGTCAGGCCAGACACACCTGAAACATTTGACATTGAGGTACTCTCATAGCTGTGTCCAGAAGGATTGGCATGTGTATGTGGACACGTAACCATATGTGCCACCCTGTATGTGTGGAGGTCAGAGGACAACTCAGGGGATTCTGTTCTTCTTCCACTAGGTAGATTCTGGGGATTGAACTCAAGTCAACAGCCATTACCATCTGAGCCAGCTTGCTTCCCAGCCTTGAGTTTCTTACCGTGGCTACTTTGGTTCTGAGAACTGATGACCTCTGAAATCTAACTTGTGTGGTACTTGAGCTTGGCACTGATGTTCGATCCTGTGGATGATTTGCAAGCTTCAGGATGCAGATTCTGTGTAATCATTGGCAGAACCATTTGTTTCTCACCCAGACTCATCACGAAACAAATCAGGAACTGGCTGGTTGAGGGAAATAGGCTATGGCCTTGCTCTGCACACCTTCTGAGGCGTAGGGATAATACTGAGCTCACTATCCTTTCTATTCCAACTGGTGACTGAAGGATCTTCTCCTGGGATGAGAAAAAATATTTGCCTTGAAGCATAGCATTGCAGATGTAATCTCTGGCTTTCATGTCTGCAGTGGGCCAGATATCAGCCATGCCATTCCTTACTGGGACTGTAGGCCAATCTCTGCACATTGGTCTCTTCCTGTGTAGTACCTGGTGACAGCACCTGCTCAGTTAGAAAGAAAGATGATGTGCACAAGAATTAAGCATTGTAAACTTAGATTACAGTAATCACTTTAGAATGTGTGTGTGTGTGTTTTCCAAAACCTTGAATTTCCATGTAAAAGTGAGTTTCACTCAGTATCCTGTCTTAGAGTCTTGTTAATATCTGTGTTGGAAAAATAAGAGAGTAATCACATGCGAACTATTTTTAGGAACTCTTTCACCCGAATGTCCCACACGAGGTTGTTGTGAATCGGTCTCTTCTTCAAGTCTGTGTTTACTTCAGACTGTATTAACAGTGCCCTCTGCTGCCCACAGCATTACAGCTTAATGGGAGTGCCTGGGGCAGCAGAGGTGGGATGTGAGTCTAAGAATCTGGCTCTTCTATTTCTCTCTCGCCCTCACTTGCATCCCTGTTCCATGGCACAGCTCTGTTTTCTCGCCTGTGTTTCTTACTGAGCTCTGAGTCATTCGTCTCAACCTTTAATTCAAGACTGTGCCTGGAGCCGACCCAAACCACAGATAGATCCCCGTGAGGTTGGGCAGACGATAACGTGTGTTTCTCTCACTCTGGATCAACAGAAGGCCTAGATTTGTTCCAGGGCAGCAGAAGCCAATTCTATTTTCTTGTGTTACAACGTGGGACTCAAGTCATGCGTAGGGATGGCTGAGCGATTTCCTAATTCAGAACAGCGTGTGATGTGGCTCACCATGTTGATGGAGTTCCATTTAGTTCCTCCTTTGCAGCCAAGTGTGGTTGTAAGATCCAGGGGACATAACTCTGAATCTGCTCACTTTGTCATCTGTAGTGGATACTGTTCCAGTTGGAGACGTGTATGATGGGAAAATTATCAAGAAAGCAAGGGTAAAAACTCCTGATGAATTGAGGCTCTATTTGAATGTCGTAGTTTTAAAGTAATCATAATAATCCCTAGCCTAAGAGTTGGAGGAGGGGAAGTTACGTGTTTCCTGCTGAGTCCAGACTACACAAAGAGGCATTTTGGAGAGATGCAAGGCCCCTTGGTCTGTCAAAAAGGACCACTCTGTGAAAGTTGAGATAGACTGATCCTGGGTCAGCAAGAGCCCATATCATCATTTTGATGGCTGTCAGTTATTGGTCACAGAGGTGGAGATAGGCTGGTTCAATCTGAATCCATGGCTAGTTAATTTCTCCTACTATGACACATAATGACACATTTTCTCCTAAGCCTGAGCACTGTCCATGATAACCTATGTGCTTCATACACAGGTCACAAGCCAGTTGGTTCCACAGTTGCCTTAGCAGAGTGGTTATACACCCAAACTCTGGACTCAGATGGACCTGGGTTTGAATCCCAGCCATGTAAACAAATTGCTTCCCTTCACTCCCTGTTAACTTCCTTTCTCGTCTGCTGGAGTTACTGTGAGAATCGAAGTCTATAAACTTCCATGTCTGGCACAGTCTTAGCTGCCATCTCAGTGATGGTGTCGGTGGAAAGGAATTGGCTCACAACTACAGAAAAGGAAACAAGCCATGTATCCGGGAAAGCAGCAGAGCTGAGTCACTGTCCTCTCCCCCTGCCCTCTCTAGGACTGTTCAGCTGTCTGGTTCTTGCTAGTCTCCAAGGCTTTCTAGAACTCATGTCATTAGACAAGTCTTGACCTATGCTCCAAATCTATATAATGTCTACACCACACACTAATGTTAAGGTAGAAGTGTAATATTGTGTGTATGTGTGAGGACATATACATATATAATTGTAGGGAACTTAAATAGAACTATCAACTTAGCATGAAAATAAGAACGTTCAAGGGCAAATTCTGCACCAGTATCTATTGGCTGCATGGGGCTGAGGCAATCGGATGCAGTGTATGTGGCATAGTGGCAGTCTGATTTCTGCAAAACAGGTGAAGTTAGTGCAGGTGTTTGCCATGTGTGCTTCTGGGATGGTAGAACTTTCAGGTAATTAGATTTTCACTCAAGGGACCTAGGCTATACAATCCTGGAGAACACCTAATTGACATTGGTCGCAACAATAATGGGAGACTGCATGACGGGAACTTTTACACTAGCAGCCTCTGTGCTGGTTAGGTTTGTCTCCACTTTAAAACCTGGGTTGGAAGTCATCAGCACAGAGAGTGGATCTTGAAGAGTGTCCCAAGGCTCCCCTGATACCTGCTCTGAAACAGAGCTGCCCTCTCCTCAAGGTCATGCCGGTCCTTTATGCTTTGCAGACCAGCCCAAAGATCAAGGAGCCTGAGGGGTAGGATGGACATTCATGGATCCAAGCTGCGTAAGTCAAAGTGATTTGAAGAGATTACCAAAGCTTCTGTGTCCTTTACTGCCTCCAGTAAGCCAGTGGTGTGTTGTCCCCAGAGAGCAGCAAGGATTAGTCATCACACAGCCTGAGGACAGCACAGAGTTGCCAAGGCTCACATGAATCTGGTCTAAAAGACAGAAGACATGCCAGCTTCTGCAGAAAGAGGCTGGAGGTGGGGGGCCAGTGCTCAGCTGTATCTGGCTCATATGTTTTGTGGAAGGTTGAGACTGGTGGCCCCCACCTAGGGAGGCATGCTAGGTTAGACATGTTAGTGGCTGATTAGCAAGATGGGGTCCCCAGACTCTCATCACACACAGTAATACTTCTGCCTAAAGACCTAGAAGAAATAACACAAGGCCCTGGAGACATTTTGGAATTAGAATTACATAGAATTGGCCGTGTGATTATCAGGAAGACACGGCTACCTTTGGAGCCAAGCAGATATGCTATGGATTCTGATTGTACCATTTCTGAACCATGTATGTGGAGATGGATCACTCACCCTCGCTGATCTGTCTTCCTCAGATGCCCCATCCATCACTACAGCCACCATAAACATGTGACTCCCAAGCTACTGAAATGTGCCCCATGTGGCCTGAGGCATCCAGGAAGGGTGAAGTCTCCACTTGGGGACAAGGACTAAGTATTTCAGAAAGGAGTATGAAAGGACCGAGGTGACAGCCCAGAGAATAATGTGCTTACTGCATGCCTTTACTTTACTCTTGCTGCAGTGGATTAACCTGACAAAGGCTATATACGGAGGGAGGGAAGCGGTTTGACTCATAGTTGATGATGCAGCCATCGTGTTAAAGAAGTCAGGGCAGCAAGAACGTGAGGCAAATGCTCCCATCCTGCTTGGAGTTGGGAAGCAGAAGGTAAGGAAAGCTGCTGATCTGTTTGCTTTCTATCTATTCAGTACAGGACCCCAGCTTGCGGGAAGGCATCATTCACAATTACAGTGGGTTTTCCTACCTCAGTTAACCAAGTCAAGACAATCTCTCACAAGCATGATCAGAGACATCTTTCCTGGGTGGGTCTAGGCCTTAGTCTCAAATTAATGGTCAATATGTCTCTGGTTGCAGATTTCATCTCTGTCCTTAATGAGGGACCCATGGGTACAAAGTCAGTGTGGATACTGTTCCCAATACTCTCTGCTACCATTTGTCACACAGAGCCTCATATCTATGGGACTAAGATTAATTATCACCACACCATGATGTGGTGTTCAGATTTCCAGTAGGCATAGAAATGCTGCTGCTGGTGGTGGTTTGCCTGTAATCCCAGCACTTGGGAAGTGGAGACAAGGAATTCCTAGGGCAAGCTGCTAACTAGAACAGATGATTGGTGGGCTCGGCAACAGATCTTGCCTTAGTAAATAAGGTAGAGAGTATTCAAAGGAGACACTGGATATCAGCCTCCGTCTGTACCTACCCCACACATATGCCTGCAGAAAGGAGAACACACACATATACATCCACACATACCACACACATGACACAACAAAAAAAAAGGAATAGAAAATACTTTCTTGATGATTTTATTTACCACAATTTTATGTGTCAACATAACAGCATTTCAGATGTATTAGGCTAAATATTATTTATTGTTAGAATTAACCTTACCCACTCTTTTGTCATTTTTTTTATTGTGACACCAGAAAATTTAGTTACCTGTGCCATGTGTGAGAATTTCAAGATGCCCATTATGGAAATGCTCATCTCTAATGAGGATCCATCAAAGAGGAGAAACAGTGACAGCAAGTGACACAAACTTCTGCTTTGTACAAGACTCTATGCCGTGCTGTTTAACCCTCTCAGTAGAACAGGGTGACAACTTGTTTATGATACCATTATGGATGAGGGATTCACACAGGACAAGATTTGCCCAGTGACCAACAGTGAACCTGAAAAACCCTCCATTTAAACTTAAGGACCTAGTTTCTTAGCTATCAGTTGCTGACTATAGCATCCAGGTTATTCAATGTAGTCTACCCTGATATATATTGTTAATGAGTAAACATAGACATGTGAGTGAACCCTCTGCTTAGGTCTTGACACTCAGTAAGATCTCTAGAAATGTTTGATGGCTACTGTTAATGTGGCCATAACAAGGAGGCAATGCTGGAGCTGATGGAGGAAGAGTAGCAATGAGAAAAGGGAAAGGAAGGATGGGACAAGGAAGTACAGGAGGGGGAGTAAAAAAGAAGAAGGTAGAGGAGAAAAAAAAGAAGATGGAAATGAAGAAGAACAAGGAGGAGGAGGAGAACAAGAACAAGAAGAAGAGGAAGAAGAAGAAGAAGAGGAAGTAGAAGAAGAGGAAGAGGAAGAAGAAGAGGAAGAGGAAGAAGAAGAACAAGAACAACAACAAGAAGAGAAGAACAAGAAGAAGAACAAGAAAAGAAAAAAACAAGAACAACAACAAGAAGAACGACAACAAGAAGAACAGGAAGAAGAACAAGAAGAAGAACAAGAAGGAGAAGGAGAAAGAAGGTCTGGAGAGAGGATGGCTTATTCCTTAAGAGTGCTCATTGCTCTTGCAGAGGACCCAGGTTGGGGACTTCTCTGATGCCCTCCTGTGGCCTCCTCAGGTACCTACATTCACATGGTACATATATATTTACATAGGCACACAACAAACACACACATAAAGAAGTTTAGAGTGGGAGAGGCAAAGGAGGAAGGTGAAGAGGAAGAGAAGGAGGTATCATTGTCATCATCACCAACATCGAGCATCAGAACTGTCTTGGGTACTTCTGATACTACATCCCACAATTTAATGCTCACAGTGAGCCTGGCCAAGCCTCACCCTTCTTCACTATCCTCTCATTTCTTGCTGGACTGTATTTGCTGTCACCACTCTCACCCTTAAATATTTACTTCTACCTCAAGACTGTCTTCCATGGCCCACTGGGTGTGTAAGAAGCTGGCTATGGTAAAGGGGTTGCTGCTGGGAACCAGTGAGAGATGAGCTAATGAGATGAGAGGGTAGGGCTGGGATTGTTTTTTTTTTTAAGAGCTTATTTTAGCTTCTGATTCACCCAAGGAAATTGTGAGCAAGCCCTGTTCTCATTTAGATGCCATGTGTTCTAGGAAGGTGTGACTGGCTGTTGAAAAGATTAGTGAGGGTAGGAAAGAAAACAGCCAGGTGATGGACCCTCAGGGAAAACCAGAGATCTGAGCCAGTGAAAGCCAGTTGGAGCCAAAGGGTGGCGTTTTCCTTTAAGGAATTTTAGAAGCTTATTTGATGCAGTTGGTTGTGTTGCGGTGTTTAATTATATGGAAGAATCAAGCAATTACTGTGACCTAAAAAGCCTTGAAATGAGAAATATGGAACCACAGTGGTTTCTGTTTACCTTGGGTTTGAAAATCTCCGATGACAAAATTCATGCCCGATCATGGTCAGAGACACATGGGCACAAAGTCATTAGGAAAATTGTTCCTGTTAATCTCTGATTAGTCAGCTCAAAGCCTAGCGTCTCTTACTTGAAGGTCAAAACATATTTCTATCACCCACAGGAAGTAGGTGGTGAAGGTCAACCTTCCTTATCCTCTAGGTTAGGCCAGGTTCAAGCTGAATGTTACAGGAGTCCTCATTCAGTCTTCATGCTAATTCTCTGAAGTTTTTTTTTTTTTTTACCTCGTTTTACAAGGGGAATCAAATTGTTGCACTGGCCTATTTTATTACAAGTTGACAGAACCAGAATCACCAGCTATGTTGATCTGACTCCAAAAGCCATAGCAATCCACCCCTCCCCGCCATTATGAATCCTTTTCTTTTGGCCACATATCACGATCAGAGCTTTCTCTATTTATACCAGTCTCATTAACAAGACCTTCCAGAGATCAGAGCTGACTCACCTCTGCTGGCATCTAGGGTAAGCCCTGAGAGTCTCCTGGAAGGGGCAGAAATAATTGTTCTTATGTTAAATCCAACTTGGCCTTGTTTTGAAGTTAAGTGGAAAAAAGATGGATAGATGTTCTGAAAAACAGTCAGTTTCCTAAGTGTAATCAGTAAAATGAAATAAGATAGCTACCAGTAATTTGTGCTGTATATATTATAATATACAGTCTCATGTATACTAATATATAAGTATGACTATATGTATATCGATATCTCGATATACAGATTGAGTTTTACATACTTTGTTTCTTTATTAGTTACTTTTGTTGCTCTGAATAAGTATCATAACCAACATCAACTTATAGAAGGAAGAGTTTATTTGGATTTATGATTTCAGTGGGATGAGTGTCTGTTATGGCAAAGGTGTGACAGTCAGCAGCAGGCATGGTGGCAGGAGCAGGAAACTGAGAAATTACATCTTCAACCAGGAACTAAAACCAGAAAGAGAGCAAACTAGAAAAAGGGCGGGGCTCTGAATTCTCAAAGCCCACCCCCCAGTGATGTACTTCCTCCATTGAGGCTGTACCACCTCAAACTGCACCATCAATCATGGACCTAGTGCTCAAATGTCTGAGCCAATGTGGGGACATTTTTCATACACACTACCACAGTACTTATTATTTCTGATAACTACTAACTTCCTCTAATAGGCCTCTGAAAACATTCAGTGTTGGTTTGTTGTTCTTTTTGAATTAAAATAATTAGAGTCCGGAGAGAAGATTGGGCAGTGACGAGAGGATGGTGGCCTTGCAGAGGACCCAAGTTTCATTCCATGCCCCTATATCAGGTGGCTCATAACCACCTGTAATTCCAGCTCTAGGAGATTTGATGTCCTCCACAGACACTTCCTTCATATGACATACATTCACATAGACATATCTACATACAGATAAGATCATTGGTATGCCTGTTGAAGTTGTTCAAGTAGTAAGAGAATGCAACCCAGTTATCATAAATCAAATTGATTCCTCACATGTGAAACTGCCCCCTGCTTCCTCCAAGCCTATGGCTCTCCCTGGATGGCACTCTTCTGTGAGTGTTGTGTGGCTGCCTGTGATCTTTATCCCACTGTAGCATTTCATTTATAGGAACATGTGATTGTATTCTTATGCCACATATAGTTCTAATAATAAATTTGCATATTATGACTTTGATTTTCCTAGTATTAGTTAATTTTACCATGGCACTGACCAAATCTTGACAATAAGTAGCAGTGAAAGAGAGGAAAGATTTAGTCTGGCTCACAGATTGAGGATATACTGTCTAATATGTTGAAGACACCATGGGGACAGGGGGAGAAAAAGGAATCTGGTCACGTTGTATCAAAAGTCAAGAGACAGGGTTGGCTATACCCTTCAAGGCCCTCTCCCTAGTAACCTGCTTCCTCCTGTGTGGTCCACCTCTCAAAGTTTTGTAAAATCTCCTAAAACAGTGCTGCCATCTGGGACCCAAGTGTTTATAAGCCTGTGCATGGGGAACATTCCATATTTAAACCATAATATTGGCTATCTGCTACCCTGGAGTATAGACATCACCTAGCTCATTCAACCATGTTCTATTGAGGGACATTCAAGTAGAGCCTCGTCTCCCACTGTTATGAAAATTCTTTCACTTCAGGAACAACTGAAAAACATACGGTCAATACAGAGCTGAGTAAATAGTTAAGATTTTATGTTGACTTTTTGTTGTCAAGTCCAGACCCTTTGTCATGGACGGGGTTCACGTCTTGAATTATATATTATATTATTTTCTAAGTTTGAATTTGAAAGACTTATGCATTTCTTCTAGAGAATGCTTGTGATCCTGATTTGCTAGGAGAATTTAGGAATGCATCAACTTAAGGTCAATCTATACTTTTAGAGCCACAGGGTTCCACTTCCCCTGCCTCTTCTGGTTTGAAAACCTTTATTCAGTTGGAAATAGGCATCAGGGACTGATGGGTGTCAAAGAAAGTGGCAGATGTATTGGTGATGTAGATGTCCAGATTCTTCAGTTAACTATGCACAATAATTCAGCTTAGACATGAGGTCTAAGTCAGAGGTATAGCTATGCTCTGAATCCAGACCTTGAGTCTACTTGCTGCTGGGATTTTGACAACTACCCTAGTTTCCATTCAACAGAAAGTCTCCAAATATTCAATGGCCCGTTGTTTGACAAGAACACTGATACGCTGGCAACTATCTAATCCTTAAGGAAGTGGTTAATGGAATGTCCTGCCTTCCCTCATCTCTGTAGACAAATAAATCTGTAAACTTCCATAACATGAGTGAGCAAGGGGCACATAGGAACTGGGGACACTCCAGCTGGAGAGATTGCTGTGTGAGGAAGAGAGCAGATGCTGGGCTGATGCTTCGATATCTATGAGATACGATGTGGAAGAGAACAGGGCAGCATCTCCCTTAGAGCCTTTGGAAACTATGATTTCAAACTTCTAGCAGGAAAACCATGATAGAATAAATTAATGTGTTTTCAAACCTCCAAGGGTTTTGGTTATTTTCCTGGCAGCCCTAGGCAATGTATGCATTTATCACAGGAGAAAAAAAGGAAAGAAGCAGCCATCTAGTTTAAGGTAGAAATAGAAGCTGAAGAGATGCCCTTGCAGTTAAGACTACTGGCTGATCTTACAGAGGACGCCAGTCCGATTCCTACCATCCACATGACAGCTCACAACTGTCTGTAACTTCAGTACCAGAGGGATCCAATGTAGTCTTCTGGCCCCTGTAGGAACCAAACATGTATGTGATATATATATATATATATATATATATGTGTATACACACACACACACATATACATATATGCATAGATACACATACATGTATATATATACACACACACATACACATACATACATACACATTCAGGCAAACATTCATATATAAATTATTAAATAAATATATAATTTATAATTATATATCACATAATTATGTATTTATGTTTATACAATGATATATTCTATATAAATATAATACACATTTATAATTATATGTATAAATTGTAAATAAATCTTAAGTTAGAAATAGGCGACCTGGTAAAGTTCATTGCCTTTGTTTAAAGTTCAGCTGTTTTCTGTCACTATTTGGAATCGTCACTCATTCTCCATTCATGAAAAATATTTCCCTGGACTTTCATTTACTTGACATAGGGTTTTATGTAGCCCAGGCTGGATTTGAACTCCAGATTCTCTTGCCTCTACCTCTCCAGTATTGGGATTATATGTATGTAGAACTATGTCTGCTTCACAGGGCTTATTTTTGACTGTGTCTGCCAAAGCCTTGCTTGCTTGTATCAGAAAGTAGCAGGGCTCTTATGAGCAATGCCTCTGGAGGTCTCTTCTGCCTGCCAGTTCCTCTAGGAGCCTCCGTGTCTCCTTCATCATCCTTTGGCTTGTGCATTGGGTCAAGGCCCAGCCCCACATCTTCCAGTCTTTCTGTGAGAACACAGTGGAAGACTATGGTCAAGGTTCCATTTGTGTAGAACCTCCTCATGTGTGAAGTCCTCCTCATGTGTGAAGTCTTCCTCCTGTGGGAAGTCCTCCTCCTGTGGGAATCCTCCTCATGTAGAAGTCATCCTCATGCAGAAGTCCTGATCTCCTGTTATTCGGTAGGAATTTTCTGAGGAAATATTTTATCACAGTCCATCAACTAACTCAGCTCTGGGGACCAAGAGTTCATGAGCCTGTGGGGGAATGTTCTACATTTAAGCAATAATAATGTAAACATCAGGAGTTTGCTGGAAATGAAGAACATCAGGCTGCATGCTGGGGTTTGCAATGGGCATTTAAACAAAAACCCCCAAGTGATTTACGTGCACATTAAAGTGCGGTTGCCCAGAGTTGGTGCAGAATTCACACATGTTGTGGTTAGTCACCTGCATGGGTCTTGAGTGGGAGGATCGCCCTTTGAAGTGCCTGAGGCCCAGCTTGGACTGGGATGGAAGTATAGCCCAAAGAAGGAAAACCTAGTAAGTACTCATAGAGCTTGTGGTTGGAAGAGGAGAAGATAGATAACTGACCAGCCATTCAAAACAGGCAAGTATACAAAGCAGGATAGGTAAGGACGTGGATGAATCCCCCTCAGCTGGGAGCCAGGGTGACAGAGAATAGCAGGGGTGTGGTGGGATGGGGCTCATGCTCCTGTAGATCAGAAGTAGCGAGGAAGCCTTGGGTCCCTCATGCATGGAGCTCATTTATAGAGGTGGATTGGAAAGCTCCCAGTGAACATGTCCAACTCTTGCCTGAGGGTTGTATGTACCATGTATCTATGAACAGCTGCAAATGTAACCCAACACCAAATTATAAACTTCCATGGAACACTATGAGATGTTTTGTGATGTTATCATTTGATTGTGTGATTCTTGAGTGTGAACTTTTGGAGAGTGAGGTGTAGGTGACACCATCCACAACATTCTGTCTTTAAGCCTCTATACTGACGCCGGGGCTCCTAGAAACAATTACAGGTTTGGTGGTCACACGGAGGTTGCAGGTTCAGACTTAGCTATCACCCTCCTGTGTTCATTTCTAGTGCATCTAGAGTAGAGTGCCACACATAAGGCAGCCTAAGACAACAGACATTTTCTCATACTCTGAAAGATAAATATTCAAGATAAAGGCGTGTACTTGGTTGATTTCTTCTGAGGCTTTCTTGATGTATAGATGGCTGTTGACTCCCTGGTTCTTCACATGGTCATCTATCTGTCCAGTATCTTCTTCTTGTAAGAACAATAGTCATGTTGGTCCTGGCATTTCCCAAAGAATCTCATCTTGACTTATCTATCTGGCAAGTCCATGTTTCCAAATGCAGCCACTCTGGAGGTACTGATTTAAGATTCAACATGTGTATATGGAGGGATTAGCAAAACCTGGAGTTCAGGCCACTAGACTTGGTCCCTGGTATTCCTTAGCATCCAGGCCCCCCCTTTCTCTCTACTGTTCTGCTCCCAGATACTAATCTTGCCCTCCTTGGGACTTTTTCATGGTCACTACTCCATAAGATGCCAGCAACTGACTGACATTAAACACATGGGCTCTGAGCCCTTGAAGGTCAAAGCCAAGTTATAAAGCTAAAGCTGCATTTCCCTCTAGAAGGTATTTTCTACTGTGTGGGCACACCGCATATGGGACTTCCAAGGTTAACTAAGCAGGGTGGTTATTAGCCAATGGTCAGAACATGGTTGCCTCAGGACTCTGATGACTAGGTCAAGGGAAAATGGATGCAAATGCAGTTTGAACGCTAATGGCAGCTATTGTTTGGTATAACGAAAAGTCATTAGGCATATTAGTGCCTGATTTTATAATTAAATGCTAACATTTTCTGGATGGAAACCTAAGTAACAGGAGAGATTGGCCATTTGCAAAAACATGTTTAAACAACAACAAAAAGATTTAGAGAGGAGAAGTGCCTCTCATCTTAATTATTTTTTTCTGCATCATAAAAACCGAAGGAACAATGCACCCGGCAGCGGCATAATGGATGTGCAGCGGCTGTAGAAAACATCTCACTTCCTTTGTTTGGAAACAATGTTATTACACTTAGAGAGAAAAATCCTGTCCAGCTGATTTGATTCCAGAGCAAGGGAGGATCGGAGTGAGGTGATGTCTGAGGAGTGTCTATCTATGTTCACCAGACACCTGTGACAGTCATCCATGAGGACCGTTGCTGTGTGGCAGGGATGCTTCCTCAAGGTCTCATCTGGGTAAGTACTGAGTCTGCAGCCAGAGGAGGATGAAGGACAGTGGAGGAGATGAAGAGGACGGTAGAGGAGATGGAGGAGGACAGTAGAGGAGAGGGAAGATGGTGAAAGAGATGGAGGATGGTGGAAGAGATGGAGGAGGATAGTGGTGGAGATGGAGGATGGTGGAAGGGATGGAGGAGGATGGTCGAGGAGATGAAGGAAGATGGTAGAGGAGATAGAAGAGGACAATGGAGAAGATGGAGGAGGATAGTGGAAGAGATGGAGGAGGAGGATGGAAGAGATGGAGGAGGATGGAGGAAATGGAGGAGGACTAAGGAATATGGTAGAGAAGATGGAGGAGGATGGTGGAAGAGATGGAGGATGATGGAGGAAATGGAAGAGGATGGTGGAGGAGATGAGGGAAGATGGTGGAGCACCATGCCTATACTTGGTCTCCAAAGGACTCAATTCCTTCTATGTGTAGAGCAGAGAAAGAACTCTTTTGTCTTGAGCATGAGACTACCAGCATCACTTAAACTTGGTCTGAAAGTAAAGTACGGTCAGTCTATACTTAATGACAGAGATATCCCAGTGATGGAGCTTATTATAACCAGGCAGATGGTGCATCCTGTCTTTGGCATTCTTAGATGTGTACCTCTGGCCAAAAAATTGTGTTCAGTGGGCTAACATACATATGGACCTCTAAGAACCAGCCTTCGTTCCTTTCTCAAATTGGTCCTTCAAAAGACGACTTTGTCTTTATCTGTGTAGCATTCCCCTTACACCAAATATGTTGCCACAGGCCTGCCTTAGAGAGGGGATGAAAATTAGCCCTGTTACAAAAAAAATCACATGGAAAAATAATGGTGGTAAAGTAGGCGTGGATTCCATTAATATGACTGGATTTGGGGATGGATAACTAAGAGCATATCCAAACCTATCTTCTAGAATAGGAAGTGAGCACCTAGATTCTACAAGGAAGGGGTTCAAGCCATGATCTGATTAATCATTGTCTTGGTTCTGATTCTTTGAAGGGGCTCAGAAGCCTTCACAACCATCATCATTGAATAGGTGGCTTGATCCCCATGATATGATTGTTTCTGTATAGGTAGGTGGAACACCTCAGTCCCCCATCATAGGATAACTGCTACCATGGTGTGGGTGGTCTGCCTAGAAGGCTCTGCTATCCCTGGTATCCAAGTTACTGAAAAAAAAGTAAGCCAGCAACTGAAACCCCCTGGGCTGTTCTCTAGGAGTTTGTAATAGGAAAGATACCCTAGTTACTCTCATCTTCCTGCCTTTGGTCTTGAAGGAGGATGGAGAAAGTTAGTTAAGTTTAGGGATACTCAATCTAGTGGTATCCACAGTTTCAGACAGGCACACCTTAAACAATTAACATTCCTATGCCCACGTGTAGGCTTGCAAAGGAATCAGACTTGAAGTTGGAAGACAGAGGAGATAGAAGCCAAATCAAGGCAGAGAATCTATGCTTTTATCTTGCTCGTCAGCTACCACTGGGCATCTGTAGAACCAAGTGGCCAGTCAATGCTTTACAGTGAGAGCAGCTGCTAAGTACTCATTACGAGAAGTGATTTAACAACAGTCTTTGACTAATTTCTAATTAGCCACTGGTAGCCAGGTGGTTCTGGATCAGGCTCAGATGGGCTGGGCTGGGTTGGCTAATGTGGTCAGTTGGAAGACTTTCTTTAACTAGTAGTCACTGTAGGACAATCTTGGGTAGAACATGTCATCTTCTTCTCGGGTCTCTGTCATCCTCTGTGGTTATAGTTGGGTACAGTTCCCAGAGAAAAATAGATTGCTTCAGTGTTTTTGCCAGACCTCAGATACCATTGGAGAAAAACCAGTCATGGGGATCAGTGCAAGGGCATGCCCTAAAATCAGGAAGGCTTGGGAGATTGAGATCTTTGATGCAACATATAGACACACCTCCTTATTCTGTTGACTGTCCAATTATCACATTCAGTTCCCGTATCTAAATGAGGGCCAGTTGGCTCATCTGTACCCTTTCTGGAGCAGTGGAGTCCTTATCCCTGTGGTCCTACACTGGTCAGATGCACATACTAAAGAGCAGGGTTATGAGACAGTCGCAGACACTGGCAGAAAGCTTACACTTCATACCCACGAAGGGCATCCAAGCAGTGTTAGATGCTGCTGGGCTACAGTGTAGCATTGCTCAAACCCCACATCCCCTAAAAGACCTGTGATGCCCTCCTGGGTGGACATTTGCCCACACGGCACAGATTCATTTTGCCTGCCTTACTTGGCACTGACAGACAGTCCTGGGTTAGTAAGGGAAGACAGAGTTGTCAGCCAGCAAGTCTCTGCTCAATAGACATGGCCCCAGATAAGAAGCCCTTGTGCACTTCTTCGAGGTGAGAGAGCTTTCGGCTTCAGAAATTCAATTTCCTCCATTCATGCAGGGAACTCGAGGCCTGGCAAGAATTGATAACTGTTTTGTTCACTTGCTCGGGGTCTCTTTAGCCCTGAGAATTTTGCCTTAACTGTTTTTTTTTTTTTTTCTCTAGAAAATCTTCTTCCAAATGTTATACTTAGCCAAACTCTCTGTGACCCATGGCACCTTGTAATAACAGCTCTTTTATTCTTTTCCTTTCATTTGTTCACCACATATGCACTGAATATTTCCTCCGTGCCAGGCACTCTTCAGACCCTGAATAAAGAACAAAGACACAAGCAGCAATTTTGCTTTTATGTAGCTTACAGTTAAAAGAGAAAGGTCATCAGTGAACAGTCCAAACATGTGTACTATGTCAGGTGCTGCAATGGAAAATGGGATTGGGTAAGAAACAGTGATAGGGCATGCACATGTGTGAATATGTAGAGTATGTGTTGGATACGTGGCTAGCCACATGCTTATGTAGAGTGTATGCATGTGTGAAGTGTTTGATGGTTTTGTGCACATATGCATATGTATGTGTAGAGTGTGTGTGTATACGTGTGGGGTATGTGTTGAGGATGAAGTGTATGCAGACATGCTGAATATGAGTTGGCTATGTGTACATGTGTATGTGTATGAGTGTGTATGGCATGCATTCATATGTAGGTGATTTGTTGGCTGTGTGCATACTCGCATGTATATGTGTTTGGTTGTATAATGTGAATTAGGTGTTGGGAGTGTAGGGTGTATGTACATGTGTGTATATTTGGTGGGTATAATATGTATGTGTACATGTGTGGTGGTACTGTGCATGCATATATGGGTATATGTTGGGTGTGTGCATATATAAATGCATGTATATGAATATGGTATATGTGTGTATGTGGGTATGTGTTAGGTGTATGCACACACATGTGTGTGGAAGATATGCCTATGTGGAGTATACATGTGCATTTACATATGTGTGTGATGTATGTGTGTTTGTGTGTGCGTATACAGAGCTGCTCAACTCTGAGTGGCCCTTTAAATTAGGCAATTGGCCAAAGGAGCCTTTTCCATAAGTTGTATTTATGCAGAAACCTAAATTATTTGAGGGAGTGGGTTTAGGAGGTATTTCAGGAGAGCTTCCTAGCATGTGAAACATCATTTACCTGTTAGAAGATTGCTGAGGAAGCCAGTCGGAGTTTAATAAGGAGAGAGTTGGAAGGTCACAAGAACTGAGGCTGTAGGCATCCATTTGTGTTCTTGCAGACTGAGCAAGTAAGTTTTGCTGGAAGCGTAATAGAAAATGTGATGGACGGAACAATGAGCCTTGAGGAGGACTATGCCCTGTTTGTTAGAGTCTGCTTACACATGACCTTCCATACAAAAGGAACTGTGAAGCCATGATTGACTTAGGTGGTCCCCAAATCACCACAAGGGTCTTTATGAGAGGGAAGAAGATACCAAGTTAGAGAGAAAATGGATGACAGAGATCAGAAAGATGCAGGACCACAAACCACAGATTTGCAGGTGGCCTCTGATGGTTGAAGGAGCAAGGAGGAAATCCTCCTCGGGAGCTTCCAGAAGGAACCAGCCCTGTTGGTTCCTTGATCTCAGCCTATAAGAACCAAGATTTCTGACCTCCTAAACTAGAGAGTGGATGGCATGTGTGCTGTGCAAAATCACACCACAGGAAGCCACTGGAAGACCTTGAGGAGAATTATGATATGGCTTAGGTTCCTTTTTTCTAAAAGTCTCTGGCTAACTCTTGAATAAAGCAAATGAACAAAAGTTGAGTAGAAGTCTTAGCAGATAGGGAACTCATGTGCTTGGTCTGGATGATGATGGAGAAGTGGGGAGGGAGCCTGCCTATTATATGGTCTCCCTCAGAGCCAGCCTATAAGGTTGTTAATGGTGCTGAGGGAGAGAGAGAGAGAGAGGAGCACTGACGAACCCCAGATTCCTCCTAGCACCAGGACTTAAAAGGAAAATGTCATTTTCTGAAAATGAGAAAGATTAGAGATTTGGTGAGAGAGAGAGAGAGAAAGAGAGAGAGAGAGAGAGAGAGAGAGAGAGAGAGAGAGAGGATGTAGATATGTAGAGAGAATAGATCAAGAATCCAATCCAACCTAGATGTGCTGTTTTGAATGTCTTTGAATGTTCTTCATTGAACTTCATTGAAGTGAAGTTGCCAACTAGGCAGTTATTGCTCATGAGTTTAGAGCCTATTGGACCTACAGGTGTAAAACCAAGAGTTAGCTTCGTGATAACGATGCTGGAAGCCATGTATGGATGAGAACACCCAGAATCACATTGATTGAAGAGAACATAGACTGTGGATCCAGCATTCTGAATGAGTTGGCTTCCTGCTAGTAGGGCAACCTTTTCTCTAGGGTTCAGGTTGGTGAGAAAACATCTAGGAATGTTGGTGGCTAGCTGCATGCCAAGCTGTCTCTTAGTTCCCCACTGCCCTGTACTATGTGATAGTTGTGAGGTTTATAAACACAGAAGAAACAAGTCTCTGGACAGGATTATGAAAGATTATCTAGATTATATTAATTGAAGTAGGTAGACCTGTAGTCATTGTGGCCAGTGCCATTCCATAGGCTGAAATCTTGGACTGAGTTTAAAAAACAAAAACAAACAAAAAGGAAAAAGAAACAGACAAAGTTAACTGAGCACCAACATTCATCTCTCTCCTCTCTACTTCCCAACTATGGATACAATGTAACTGGATACTAGTACTCCCGGCACCATGCTTTGTCCACCAAGGTGGACTGTATCCCTTGAAACCGTGAGCCCAAAATAAACTCTGTTCTTTTAAATTACATTTGTTGTAGTTGTTTGTTTGTTTTTTTTTTTGTTTGTCGTAACAACAAGGTGGTATCATACACACCTATTCTGAACACTACTAGACCCAACCTGATATTCTCTAGCAGGGATCTGTGATGACAAGATACAGTGCTTTCTACAGCAGAGAAAAGTGAGCACACACATTTAAGCAAAGGCTACAGTCATATCAGTGTGTGCGCTGTGATACCTGTTGCCTGAGTGTGTACCCATGAAACTGCTCTACTGCGGTTAATCAGCTAAATAATGATTGTAAGAAAAGGGCAAATACTTGGTGGCAGCAGAAGGAAGCATACAGTGCAGAGGACGCAGAGGCATCCTAGATTGATTCATGGGCTCCCGTTGACTGTTTCCACACCATAAATCTCCGTTGAAGAGCCTTGCTGTATCCAAAATGAGAGCCCAGAAACCCCAACCAAGAACACAATGGCTCACCAGGGAAGGCTTTAACCAACCTAAGTGCTGCTTCTCTTCCCTGAAGAAATCTCCTCCATCTGTGCTGGAGTCGTTATGTCTGCCTTCCTTGGAAAGGCAGACTTTGTACTCTCCCATCCAGGAGCTTTGTGACCAACCTGAATTCATCGAGATTCAATGATAAGCTTCCCAAACGAAGAACCAAATGAGCTCTAATCCCACCCCCACTCTCTGGGTAAATGAAGAAGGAGGAGCATGTAGGCATGTGTAAATAGAAAGAAGAGTATGTGTCTTGTAGAACCATTATATGGAAGCCCTATTGCAAAGACCTGGTCCTGTCTTTGGGCTCTGTTATGGTTTGGTTGCAAAATGTCTCTCATAGGCTCATGTGTTTGAGTACTTGGTCCCTAGGTGATGGCGCCATCTTGAAAGGTAATGGAATGTTTGGGAGGTGGAGCATTGCTCAGGGAAATGGGTATCTGGGAGCAGGCCTTGGGGTTTTTATACCTCACTTCCTGACTACTCCCTTCTTGGGCTGTAGAGACAACATGACCAACTGCCTCCCTCTCCTTCCGCCATGCCTTTCTTGCTATGATGGGCTGCACCCTTACATGGAGAACCAAAATAACTACCTCCTCCATTCAGTGCCTTCTTGTCAGATATTTAGGTAAAGCAACAAGAAAAAGACAGGCTCCCAAGAAACTCACTATAAATGCTGGGTAAGTCACGGGAAATGCTGGGTAACTCAAAGGAACTGCTTGGTTATTTTGTATGTAAGTTCTCTTCTAGCACACAATGTTTATGCTGTTCTTGTCTTCCCATTGGACACATGGGGTAGTTCCTGATGCTGATTCTGCATGGTTAGCTAGACACGGACTAATAGTGCATGTATATGGGTAAGGTTTTGTTTCCTATTCTTACCTCTGTGCAGCAACTTGGAGTGTCCCCAGTGTCTCTGGTCCCCATAATTTCATCTTGGGCCCAGGATGAGGGGGAACACCGTTTGTTTACAAGGAAGCCTCCTCACAGTGGATGTAGGATGTACCTAAAAGGATCATCCTTTTAAAAGAGCTACACAGTGCTTCTCACAGCTAACTTCCATTTTATGGAAGCCCTATTGCAAAGACCTGGTCCTGTCTTTGGGCCCTGTTATGGTTTGGTTGCCTAAGATCTGAAGTGATGTCCTAGAACTTCCGTCCAAATTCCATAGGCCAAAGCAGGCTGCACGGCCAAGTCTGTTATTTCAGAAATAAAGAGCAGGCCGTTCCCATGAAAGTTGGGGAAAATGAAGAGGAAATTACAAATAATAAGCTAATCTCTCCAAGGAGGGATGTGAATATTTAGTTTGAGATGGGAAGAGTTTCAACAAGATCAGTATCACGTCTCTGTGTGGTATGTCTCAGGTGGAGCATAGAGACAACACACTGTGTGGATTATCACACTGGCCACTCTCTGCTGTTTCTGCTTAGCCACCAGGCACACGGTGGGGGTAGGATTCTAATTGTTCATTTTTCTTATCGGGTGTGTTCATCATGTTTCATTTCCTTTGCGTTCTGAGCACATGGAGGGCTCATGATTGACTTCTAGTTGATGGAATGGATTGTGGTTGTACCCCTGGCCTGGCTGATAAAATCATCCCACACTTACTGCCTGGGGCTCTTCTCATCTTTCCATTTCCACCTTCTGAATGTCGTCCATATATAGGGTGACAATGAGGCTGGAAATTGAAGGTGGCAGCTGCCCACCAAGCTGTGGGATGGCTATAACTTATATGAGGGAGCAATTGTTATCCTAATTAACACATATATTACACAGCATATAATAAAATTTTTGTGTGGGGGAGGGGAGAGTGACATGTATGCACATATGTGTTCACGTTCATGCATGTAGGGGTCAGAGAAGGATGCCTCTCCAGCTTCTTTTCTTTAGACAGGATCTCTCATTGAACCTAGACCTGGGCCAGCAGCCAGAGAGCCCCAGCGGTCATTCTGTGTCCATCGCCCAGAGTGTTAGGATGACAGGTGTAGTCAGATGTGCCCAACTTTTTATACAAATGATGAGAATTTGAACTCAGATGATTGTAATAAGTGTTCTTACTCACGAAACCAACTACCCAGTCTGTTTCTTGTTTTCTTTTTCTTAATTTCTTCATTAACAAAAGACTTGTTTTCTTATGCTTCCAGGGTCTCTATGCAGACATGGAGAGATGTGTCCACATGTGTCTACAGACTGAATATGTCCTCAGTTCTAAGGGGTTCCTTCCCTTCCTTCAGTGACATAGCTGGTAACTGTTAACTGTTACTGAAACCTTTATTATATGCCAGACACCTGATCCATGTGGGTTCTATCTACATTTTGAATCTGGAAGATCTCATTACGTTTACAGTGGCCATTTCTGTGGCTATGAATCTAAGCTCAGGTAGACAAGTTACTCTGACAGCGGCCCTGTCTTTCTCCAGACAGCTTCTCTGCTGAGAAGTCTTTATAAACAGTGGTAAATTTTCCATAGTCTTGGATGGCTAAGCTGTCCACTGGAGTCCAGATCTGGCCCAGC
Source organism: Arvicanthis niloticus (assembly GCF_011762505.2). NCBI lineage: Eukaryota > Metazoa > Chordata > Mammalia > Rodentia > Muridae > Arvicanthis > Arvicanthis niloticus. The sequence continues at coordinate 44,086,361 of NC_047675.1, forward strand.
ACTCCATCTCTCCAATTCTGAGGCACGCCACCATTCTTCTCTTCACAGCTCTCTTTGGATCTAGGCCTCTCTCAGTTAATTGTTCCATTTAAAAACCTTGTCCTGCCTGACGTTTGCCTCATTCAGATCATGGAGTACTGAGTGAGCTTGGGTTGGTCTCCAGTAGTTTTCAAGAGGAACACTAAAGTTTCTTGTGGGGTCACATCTTGAGGTGTCCTGTAAGCTGAGCTTCAGGAGACAGCATTTGAGTTTCCTCTAACACTGGAGGTGTTCTCTCCCCCTCCAGCGAAAGCCTGTCACTTGGCTCCTCAACAACCTCGGCTATGTCTCACTGACTCCCATCTGGGAACAATGATTTTGTTCTGGGATGGGAAGACTCAAAATCGTGTACTGTAGTGACAAAGGAAACAGCCAAGAGAGCAAGGCGAGATTCGTGACACTGGGGAGTCCAGTCAGAAGTGCTTAGGGTAGTATGTGCTGGCACGAGTGGTGGGAACTGGTGGGCAACAAATATTTGGTTGCCATGACTGGATCTCCTCTTTGACCGTGTCATTCTTAGAATTCCCTGGCCTAGGGAGTGTAGTATTTTTAAATATTTAGTGCTGAAGGAAAGCCCAGTCTAGCTTCATGTTCCTCAGCAGGTAAAGGTTGTCCTGAGTCTGGTTCCCCAGTAGCAAGCCCTGAGACTTGGGATTTACTTGGAAAATGATCCCAGGAAGCTTGAAAAGAAAAGTAGAAAGTCATGGGTAAAGAATACCAGCCTAAAGGGAAACTGGGCCCCTTTCCCTAGAACCTGAGGCAATTGTAGCCCATCGGATGGGGCAGTAACATGGATTATCCAGCTGAGCCCTAAATGTAGCTACAGAGATCCCAGTGAAAGGCAGACAAGGAGAGGAAGCCACAGGATCAGAGATCTTTCCCATGTTGCTGCTGACTGGAAATCTTCTTGAAGCCCTAAGGGTGAGTGAGAGATAACCAGTAGACAACCCTACCTATCTTCAGGAGGTCTCTTCTAAGGGACGTCCCAGGGTCTGAGGACTCTGCCATTGTCCCAAGTGTTGCTGCTTCAAATCTTTTTTATTATTATTATTTTTCTTTTTTATTGGATATTATATTTACATTTCAGATTTTATCCCCTAACCCCTCTTCACCCCACCACCCAGGAGCCTCCTATCCCATCCCCCCTCCTCATGCTTCTATAAGAATGTGCCCCCACCTACCCACCCACTCCCACCTCCCCACCCTCGAATTCCCCCCCACACTTGGTATTCATCCTTCATGGGACCAAGAATCTCCTCTTCTACCTATGCCAGACAAGGCCATCCTCCCCTTCATGAACAGCTGGAGCCATGGGTCCCTCCCTATGTGCTCCCAGGCTGGTGGTTTAGACCCTGGAGAGCTCTGGTTGGTTTGTATTGTTGCTCTCCTCATGGGGCCACAAACCCTTTCTGCTCCTTCAGTCTTCTCTTTAACTTCTCCATTGGGAAACCCTTGATCAGATCAGTGATTAGCTGTGAGCATCGGCCTCTGAATGTGTCAGCCTTTGACAGACCTCTAAGGAGACAGCTATGTCAGGCTCTTGTCAGCTTGCACTTCCTGCCATCCACATTAGTGTCTACCTTTGGTGATTGTACCTGGGATGGATACCCAGGTGGAATGGTCTCCAGATGGCTGCCTCAAATCTTAAAGGAGGATTATCTCAAGGCATCCTGCTCATCAGCCCTGTCTGTCCACATGCAGGGAGCCATGAGAGGTTACCATGTAGCATCCTTAGTGTGAGGAAGGCCGAATCACTAAAGACTGTACAAGGCTTTAAGGCCATGTTTAGTATGGACTTTCTTCTCTAGCTACCTCCCCTTGTCCCTGGGCACACTGTAGGGCCTCTGGAGAACAGGGGCCAGCACACTGCTCTATTGACCCTACAAGAAACTCTCTGCTACTGTAGGCCTTCCGCTCAGGTGGCCAAGCAAGCTCCAAACAACCTCAGTCTTTTCCTTAAACTCTTTGGAAATCCTCTTGTTCTTGAAGCATCTCCAAGTGGAACTTATTCCTATGCTTCTCCCATGAGCCTTTGTTACACAAATAAAGTAGATGTTTGCTTTTGTTCTTCCTGCTTCACTTTCTGGCTCTCCACATCTAGGCTTTTAACAAGGTTTGTTATAAATAGGAAAAGAAAGCCACTATGCCTCACAGGGCAGCCATGCTTTCCTCTTTGAGCTTCTGCCCTCCAGTGCCTCCAGTGTGTTTTCAATAATGAATGTCACAGGGGGCCAGCGAGATGAATGAGGACTGAGAAGTGCAACCCATTACATGCTCAGCTCTGAGGAGCCGGCTGAGGGTGCTAACTCCAGATCCCACGTGACCAAGTGAGAGAAAGGACTTCCTCTGCTTTCCAGGTTGAGGGAGGGAATGCTGGACTCAGAGTCCAGGGACTTAAGCCTACTCACTGTTCTGGCTTTGGCAATTTTGTGTGCTGTGAAGCTAGTCACATAAATAAAGCTTCCGGTTGCATTTCCTCCTGTGCAAAGCAAAACCTCTTCTTGCTGGTCCCTGTCACTCCACAGTTCTGAAGGTCTTCAGCAGAGCTGGGGAGATGGCCAAGTCAGTGAAGTGATCGATGGGCAAGCTTGAGGAGCTGAGTTTGGATCTCCAGCATCCACATCACCCAACTGTAACTGCAAATCTAGACAGGGAACACGACACACGACACAAACACACAGACTGGCCAGGCAGGCTAGCCAAATCTGTGAATTACAGGTTCCTGTGAGAGACCCTGTTTCAAAAACTAAGATGGACAGAGGCAACACCCGATGTCAGCCTCTGGTCTCCATATGCATGTATATGTGTATATGCATATGTATATGTATGTGTGTATGTATATAAATATACATATGTGTGTATGTATATGTGTATATGTGTATACATATATATGTATACACACACATATATGTATATATGTATATGTGTATATATACATATATATGCATATACATATGCATATATACATATACACATATACACATATACACATATACATACACATACACATATACACATATACACATATACATACACATACACATATACACATATACACATATACACATACACATACACATACACACACATATATATATGCAGTCCCCTTGGCCTGCCTCCAACACCTATGCAAGTTGCTGATCTGTCAGTGGCTTTTCCCATCCCAACCTGTACAAGGAGCTCCTGTGTTATCTTGCCATGGCTGCTGGTCCACTGTGGTATTGAGAAAGAGAGGGAACCCACCAGAGGTCTGTGGACCAGGGTCAAGGTTCTAGTAGGGGCTCTCAGGTGGGATAAAAGCTAGAAAACAGTATGGGAAGGAAGGAGTGTGCTGTGGTCGGTGCCCAAGAGCTCTTGGCTCTCTTGGTTTGTGGAAGTTTGGAATTAGCCCATTCTTCCCCATCTTTGAACCTCCTTGTGGTGGTTGAAATTCCATGTGTTATGATGGTTTAACTCAAGGTCCCAGCGCCTCAGTATTTCTGTCATTCACTAAGATGAATGCCATTCCAGACAAGCACATGCGTAAAATCACGATTATATTCGGTGTATCTACTGGAATGATGGGAAAGGTCCGTTAACGTGGGCTGATTTAGAATCCTCGAGGAAACTTATCTCTGTTTTGTTTTTCTTTTTGGAGGGTGTATTTAGAAAGGTTTTACTGAAGAGGGAAGATCCACTCTGAATGTGAGTAGCATCATCCCCAGAGCCTGGGGGCTCAGACTAGATAAAAAGGAGAACACTAGCATCCATCTCTCTTTGTTCTTGACGGCAGACACAGTGTGACCAGCTGCCCCATGCCCTGCTGTCTTGCCTTCCTACCATAATGGACTACACCCTGCAACTATGGGCCAGAATAAACCTGCTGAGTTGCTGGGGTCAGGCATCTCAGCACAGAAATGAGCAAAGTGATACCATCAGTATGGCTTACAACTGTTTTGGTGGTTTCCTCCTCTCCCTCTTTCTCCTCCTCCTCCTTCTCTTCTTCACCTTCTCCATCTTCTTTGTGTGGAGCTGACAGAGTCTCATTTGTGGTCTCATGAGCAGCTGATACCTGATTCTTGTTGATTTGTCACCTTATATGTGTTTAAGTTGACACCAGCTATTTAAAAAAAAAAAAGATGACAACTTTAAAAAGCATTAACAGTTCCACTGTAGTAACAAGGTTCTAGTCGGGTGGTCAAACTTTTATTTGGGACACCAGGAACTTAAAGCCATGGCGAGCGGTATTTGAGAGAGGCAGGTAAGGGCTTATTAAGAGTCGGAGGCCCTCCGCTGGCCCCAGGAACCCTCATCTCCCAGTATTTATGCTTTTATATGATTTGTTTTCCTAATGACTGTGGTGACTAAGGGTGGCAGAGTTTTCCATGTGTTGACCTCAGAGGGTATATCTTGAAAAGCATGATGATTTTCCATATTGATATCTGAGTCTCCTGGAGAATCGGTCCCCATGGCAGGAGGACACCAGGGCAGACATATGAGGGGCCCCGGGTGGAGAAGTAGGGCAGGACCTCTAACCAACTGTTCAGACTTTGTCAGCCATGTGAAGAAGCTACTTTCAAAGTCCCTCCAGCCCGAGCACAGCCATTGACGGCTGTCAAGCTTGTCAGGCTCTTGGCTTCTGGGAGAGATTCCCAAATCAGAATTGCTTGCCTTAACTGTTGACCTCTACCCAACCCATAGAGACACTGGGCAGTAAGAAAGAGGCATGTATATGCATGTGTATGTAGGGAGACTGGAGATCAATGACACATGCCTTCCTCAATTAGAGGTCAAGGACAGGTGTCTTCCTCAACTGCTCTCTGTCTTTTTTTTTTTTTTTTTTTTTTTTTTTGAAACAGGGTCTCACATTGAACCTGGAGCTCATTTGCTCAATTAGGCTGAGAATGGCTGGTCTGAAAATCCCAGGATGCTCCCGTCTCTGCCTCCAGAAGGCTGGGATTCTGGGAAGATGGGGATGGGGCTGTCCCCCAGCTTCTCTATGTGGGAGCTGGGTACCTGAACTCAGGCCCTCACGATTGCATGGGGATATTGTTTTAAGCTGCTAAGTTTTGGGGGCAAGAACAGTGAATTGACATCGCAGGTTTAAGCGGACTGTGCCGGGGAGAGCTGAAGGCCGGAAGTAGAGAAGCTGATTTTTGCTTTTAATCTTTGCAGTCATTTTTTCCCCTGGGGTAGGGGTGGGGAAAGACTAGTTTTCTTAAAAAAAAAAAAAAAAAAAAAAAAGTTGGTGCTTCTGAGAATTGCATTTGCAGGAAGGATCAGAGAACAGTGTGTCCCACCACTCAGGAACACTGGTGCTCCACCTCCAGAACCCTCCCCTCTGCCCTCATAGCAAACCAAAGTTATAGGCTTTAAACACCACAACAAACGGACTGCGAATGTGGCCTTGAAGCCACCAGAGGAGGGATCCTGTGACATTCAGAGAGGTAAGATGAGGTATACTAGCACAACAGGGAAAGGAAGGTGGTTTTGGCCATGAATTTCCAAGCTTCAGACAGGCTTTGGGAAGGGTCAAGGTCATGGTATCTACCTGTTCTGCTCAGGATCTCTCTGAGGGCGGCACCACTTCTTCACGGGAGTGAAGCACGTAGCATTTGTAAATCAGATGTGCTCAGGATCCAACAGACTCAACACCCTGTGCATGGAGATTCCTCACTTTCAGAGATGTTAAACAGAGCTCGGGCTTTGGATTACCACCAACAGGAGAGTAAAAACAAGTCTGAACAGAGGAACAGGATCTGGGGAGCCAGGGCCAGGGCTCAGGTTATTCTCACAGATACTCCAAGTGCAACTGCCTGTAGTTCAGAGAGACCACAAGGTTCTTGTGACTGAGGCCAGCAATTCTCTTGTTATTCGGGAACCTTGAGCCTTATTCTAAGAAATCCAGATGATAACTGGGCTCTGTAGAAGTCATGTGTCCCTGGGGTTTGTAAAAAAAAAAAATGCCCTTCGCTGAGTCAGGGCAAGATCACAGTAAGGCAAATATGGGTGCAAGTGGTTGCCATGTTGGATCACTACTTTACAGGCAGCTGAGAGAGTGTGTGCGTGTGGGGTTCACACTAGTCTTCAGGACAAGCTAACCCTACTCTATACACACACCTCTGCAACCACAGTATCTGAAGAAAGGATGCAGGGCATCCATCAGAACTAAGGACACTTAGAATTACTGTTATTTTCAAGGCATTAAGCCTTGTAAACTCTCCACTAAACCAAGCCTCTCAATAGTTCCTTTTATTTATTTTTTTTATTTTTCTGATTGAAAATAAAATGCAAACAATTGAAGAAATAAATAAGATTAGAGGATTTTTCTAAAGGGCCGCGATGTCTTCCTCCAGGAACTCAAAAATCTGGGTCATTTTAATAGTTCTCACGGGCAGGTCAGCCAGCTACAGGAGAAGGCTAATCAAGGCCGCTGAGAAGGCAAGAGCCAAAATCCCACTCAAATCAACAAAGTGGAACGGAGCCAAACGTTAAGAAAACATCTATCCCATCGAAGAAAAATAAATTTTTAAAAAAGAGGCATGTATTGGTTGTTTATGTCGGACTTTAATTTAATTTCTGTCTTCTAATCTTTATATTTCTTGGTTTAGATTCTCGAGAGAACTGAGTTTCCCCAAAGCAGTCCAAGGTCTCGTGGAAGCAGGCAGAGCAGACAAGCACCCTGGGAGCCACAATTCTTGTGGGTGAGGAAGGGTCAGGATTTATGGGAGATCAGAATGAAGTAGACCTTCTGCCGTGTCTGTGACCGGTATCCACATGGTGGGGGCAGCTGATGTAAGATTGTGTGCATGTTGGTGGATATAAGAAATCTTAGATGTAGGGAGATGCTTCGGTAGATAAGAAATCTTGCTAGGCAACCACGGGGTCCTGAGTTCAGATCTTAACCACCCACATAAAAGCAGGGAATGAGCTAAGCATGTCTTTAACTGGAACAGTGCAGCCGGGGGGGGGGGGGGAGGAAATCAGGAGGATTTGCTGGGGCTTGCTGCCTAGCCAGGCAAACTGAAAGCAATTGGGCAAACTGTAGGTTCAGGGAGAGAGCTTCAAGGTCTATGATGAAGAAGTGCCTACATGTGTACACATATGTCACATGGGCATACAATACACACACACACACACACATAGAGACAGAGAGAGACAGAGAGAGAGAGAGACAGAGACAGACAGACAGAGACAGACAGAGACAGACAGACAGAGACAGACAGACAGACAGAGACAGACAGAGACAGAGAGAGAAGGGGAGGGGCCATACAGTTGCCACATTTAGCATAGAAAAAAGGTGAACTTTTTAGTGGGATATTTTTTACATTTGTGATAACTGTGACATACTTAGTACTGAAGATTATTTGTTACTTATCTGGCATTCCTGTTTAAGTGGGTATCTGTATTTTATCTGGTAACCCTATCCCAAGGTCATCCCAATTCATCAGAGCTGTTATAGAGAAAGACATGGACAAATTTAACCCTGAGTCTCAACTGAAATCCTGTGTCTTAGGGTCCTGCTTGCGCTCTGTGACCTGCTTGTGTTTTCCTTCGAGGTATGATGGCGTGATGAGACAGTGGAATCCCTGCTCTGATTTTGGATCTGCCACTTGGAGACTGGGAGCTACCCAGACCATCTTTCCCTGTGCTCCTCTGTTTCCTGTCTAGAGGTGAGGTATGGTCTGATCCATTCCACAGTCTCTGTGTGAGGGCCCTTCTTGTTATGCCTGGTGGAAACCTTGCTGCTTTTAAAAGGTGAAATGATATTTTATTGTGTGTCTATTCCACGTTGTGTTACCCTTTCATTCACTGGTGGATGTTGAGGTTGTTTCCGTACCTCTGCTGTTGTAAATGGTGCTCTGATGAAACACAGGAGTGTGGGGACATCTCTGAGATACTTTACATCAATATCCACAAGTGCTAAGCGAAATAAACCGGACACAGGAAGATGGGCAATGTCTAATCTTATTCATCTGTGGAATCCAAACAGCCAGACTCATAGGAACAGAGGGTAGAGGGATAGGTATCAGGGGCTGGGGAGAGGCACACAGGGAGATGCTGACAGATGGCACAGAATTTAAGTGACATGGGATGAGAGTCCCAAACTCTATGGGACAGATGGTGCATATGGTTAACAGTGATACATACTTAAAGGGTGTGTTAAAAGGGTTAATTAGGCAATATTCCCTAGCAGAATAGAGCCGTATGTGGTTGAGAGAGAGAGAGAGAATATGAGAGAGAGAGAGAGAGAGAGAGAGAGAGAGAGAGAGAGAGAGAGAGCTGGCTGGTTTACACCATACCTTGGGTAGTTTTTGGAAGGGGCAGAAAACCCTGTAGTTCCTTGGTCTGAGAAACAGGGTGTCTCAGGGATCCTAGTCCAGCTCTGACCGGCCCTCCAGAGAGTCTGTGGTGTTGAGCCTATGCTGAAAAGCTAGAGAGGCAGGAGTGTGATGTCAGCAGCAGGGACAGATGGGAAGTTAACACAAGAGAAGAGATGGCATCCATGAGCTTCACTTGTTCCTAGGACTGCCTTTTCAGCCTGGGCCAGTAAGTGCTACCACATTGAGAGCTAGTTCTCTGTAGCTCTTGCCCAAGATGCTGCTCCCCATATCAGTCCCTTCTGGACACACCCTTGAGGATACAAAGATGCATTCAGCAGTGCTACAGAGCTCTTGATCTAGTCATGTTGACAGCCAAAACCAACTATCACAAGAGGGATCTTAAGTAGTCTTATACACACATATTCATACAAACACGAACATACATAGACATATACTGCAAACCTGTATACACACATGTACATGTACACACAGACACACAGACCCATATACACACACACACACATATATATACAGACACACAGACATATACACACACGCATATATATACATATATATATGCAGACACATACATATATCCATACATACATGTACATACATATTCACACAGACACACCAACCTATATACATATACAACCATATATATATACATATGGAGGCACACACACATACACACTTATACACACAGACCCATACACATATACAAGCATGTGCACACATACATATACATACACACACACACATATACACATACATACACACACAGGCACACATATGCACACACATGTAGGTATGCACAAGCTGACTATGTGAGATGAGGAATCTAATAATTACTTTGGTTCTGCTGATCATTCCAATGCAGACACACGAGCATATAAAATTACCAAGTTATATACCTTAAAGTACACCATTTGAAATGCCAAAATAATTGCTATGGGAAGTACGTTTGTATGGTAACAGTGCCCAGCAGACAGCAGCCACACAGCGGGCATCCAGAACACACAGCCTTCTCTGTCCTTCCCACAGGCGGACACTACACTTAATCTCTCTTACCAAGCAGCTCTTGCTATTTATTGCTCACAGGACAGGGCAATAGGAGGTCCGGGCTTCGTCTCATCCAATGCCCATGGACTGGAGTAAGGGGATGGTTTCCACCCACATGTGACCAAGAGACTGGTGTGAAATTCATCATCAAGTTGGCCTGAGAAGGATACTGGGAAATGAAGCTTTGAAAGATTTTTTTTCTTTCTTTATGTTTATGTGTATTTGTCTGTGCCATGTGTGCAACACATATGTGGGGATACCCAAGGAGACCAGAAGGGAGAGCTATATACCCCATGGCTGGAGTTACTGTCCTGTAAGGCTGCTGGAAACCAAACTCAAGTCCTTCAGAAGAACAGCAAGTATTCTTTCTTCCTTTCTAAGATGTATTTATTTATTTTATATATTTATGCAGACATTGTAGCTGTCTTCAGACACACCAGAAGAGGGCATTAGATCCCATTACAGATGGTTTCGTGCCACCATGTGATTGCTGGGAATTGAACTCAGGACCTCTGGAAGAGCAGTCAGTGCTCTTAACCACTGAGCCATCTCTCCAGCCCCAACAGCAAGTATTTTTAGCTGTTCCATTCCTGACGGAGCTTTTGAATGACAGAGCCATGATTTCAAGCTAGGACCGTGGGCCTCCCAAATTCATCCAGCCTATTTCTATTCCTCTGGCCCTACTTGTATTTAGAAAACACACGTTACATTGCCCGGCACATGGGACAGTGGAAGTGTCAAGTCCGACTTCTGCCCACCGATGTCCACCTCTGCACATGCACATTAGCTGATCATTCACGCTGTTGCAGACCTTCTCCTAGACACTTGAGGAGACCCACGGAGTTCACTCTGATGAGGAATCTAGCAGCAAACAAGTGGGTAGTCACAGGTGAGAGACATGGCCTTGTACCAAGGCATGTGACGCTTAGACTTAAGTAGGGGAGGGATAGATGTCATTAGGGAGGGGAGAGCAGAAGGTGGTATTGCCATTCAAGGTGTCCCTGGAGAGCTTCTCTGAGGAAGTGACATGGGAGCCACGCCCTAAACCAAGGATATGGTATGACTTGCAAACACAAGGACAAGCTAGGCTTAGTGGCGGCTCAGCACACAGTGTGAAGGGGGATGTGCAAAAGAGCCAAGGCCAGGTGCATCAAGGACTTGTGTGTGTCAGGGTTGTTGCTGGGGGGAAGGGGGTAGAGGAGGACACAGCTTCCCCCACAGCTATTCTGTTTGTGATCCAGACTGCCCACCGCAGCTACAGCAGAAAGGCCCCCCATCTCCAAGGAGCAGAAGCCTGCGGAAAGAAACCAATCATGCCATTTATCGCCCTGGTTTGAAAAGTAATTGCAGACACATGTGTAAAGGGCAGGGCAATCTTTTCTGCCAATTACGCGCCCTGCTATTAGGCGATTAGAAGCGGGTACAGTCGTGGCGTGAGGGATTAGCTGAGTTTCCTCTGTGACCACCTCTGCATTTCTGCTGCTCCAGAGGGCATGCTGTTCCCTCTCTGGGGACCTGGCTCTGCTTGAACAGGTGTGTCCCTAGACTGGCTTGTCCTTTGTATACACCAGTTTGAAAGGGACCTTCTAGAGACCCTTAGAGAAGGACAGCCGGGAAGTAAGGCTGCAGCGTGACAAACTCACCTATCAGCAGCCTCTGAGGACATCTGGGGTCCCCAGTGTCTCCAAGGTCTAGCTTCTCCTTCCCATGTACTTTGTTTTGTTCTTTTGGGAATAGACAGAGCCTCACTCTGAGGTCCAGGCTGGCACGGCACTCAGTCCTATAGCCTGGACTGGCCTGGAATGCACAGAGATCCTCCTGCCTCAGTATTCCGAGGGATGGGATGACAGGAGTGGGAAGGCCATCGTGTACAGCCTGTTCCTGCACTGTCATGCACAGGATCCCCTTCTGTTTGATTTGTTCACAAGCTTGGTCACCTGCTCATCTATCTGTGAACTTCTTCATGGATCTATGTACCCTTTATCCCAAAGGCTGTCTTTAACTAAGCTCCTGCTCTCTGCCTGGCACAAAGCTGCTTTCTTTCCCATTAACAGTGGAGCCCAGTGGTTAGAGGCTTTGAGATGTATAGCTCTGAAATCAGATGGTCAGCCACTACAGCTGTCTTTCCACTCCCAGCTTCCTGTAACTTCAGGCCAGGGGCAGTGTGGGGTGCTCTCTCCCCCTGCTCCCTTCTTTTAACCTCCTCTCCATCCTGGTGGAAAGGACCCTGCAGCCTGGTGTCCCAACCATTGTGGCGTCGTGACCGGGGTCAACTGTGGCAGAGGAATTGTCTGGCTAGAAGAACGGAAGTCAAGGGGGAGGAGTTCTGCAGGGTGTGGCACGAGCGTGAGGGTCAGGGCTTGTGAACAAAGCTGTCAGGCTTGGAGGCGGAAGGAGAAGCTGCCGGAAAGGAAGAATGTGCTCAAATAAGAATGGGCTTCCCAGGGCCAGTGAGATGGCTCAGCAGGTAAAGTTGCTCAGCATCAAGCCCGATGACCCGAGTTCAGTTCCCCAGAACCCTTATGGGAGAAGTAAAAGAATGCATTCTCTCTATTGTCCTATGACTTCCACAGGTGCACTGTGGCACTCTTGTGCTTCTACCAATAAACAAACAAACAAAAAGAGTTTTCCAATAAATAAGTAAATAAATAAACAGATAAATGTAATTAAAAAAAAAAAAAGAGTGGGCTTTCCAAACTGTGTGCAAAGGATTATGTGTCTATATGTAACTGGCTAAGCCATCTCAGATCATGTCCTTGCTTGTGACCTTCAGCTTGGGAGCTCTTGGGAGCTTTGTGTTCTGTGTCATCCACAAATCCAGCTTTACAGTAGGACTTCACACTGTAGGGAGAAGTCAGTGAGAGGTACATGGTGGGAAATACTCACAAATTCCATCCCTGTTCTTCACACACCCTCTCCTGCTTCTGTCCCTGAGGCTGGCTGCTGCCACTGTCTCATCCTGTCTCCCATTACTAATGTTTCTTACTGTCCACTGCCACCCAGACGTAAATGTCTCCAGAGCTGGTGTCTGTGTCTGTTTGGCTCCTTACTGTGTTCGCAGTGCCGCTTCCTGGGTAGTACTTGGCACATGTAGGACACGGTCAGTTGTTCTTAAGGATCACTAGGTTGAATGAATGAACACAGATGTCAATAAGCCAGATATTATCTTATGGGTTTTAATTATGTTTTAATCAACGTTGAGTGGCCTTCAGCTGATGCCCAAGCTCTCTGGTGTTGTGGGACAGGAATGGTGTGTTGTGGCATTGTGGACACACATTTTCTGAGGGTGGGAGGACTGGCTCCTGAATGGCATTAAGTAAGTGTCCGATGTGTGGATATCTACTGTTACAAGTTACTGTTTTTCTGTTGCTGTGATAAAATACCAAAAACAACGTGGGGTGTGTTGAAATAATTATTTAAAAATGGCCTCCAGTCAGGCCGACTATCTAAGCTGCAGTGGCTCTGCCTAGCTCATCCACTATGTTCCGTGGCCAGAGGCCACATACACACTGCAGCTAGAAACAGCCAGCCAGAAACACCAGCCCTGCCACCCACGAGATGCCAGATAATGTGGGAGATGGCTCTGCCAATCCTCCATACTGTCTCAGCAAGGTTGGGCATTGCCCAGCCCATCCCACCATTCATGTGGGCTCAGTACAAAAATGAGACTCTAATGCTTAAATGTTAATCAATGGCTTTATAAGTTTGGTAATGCTCAATAACAAGATGCCCATACAATCAGAAGTGTAACCCAATACCCAACCTAGATATACCAACTACCTTTGACTGCAGGAGACATGTGAACATCTGCCTCCATGTTCCCCTCTCCTCTCCTAGCTCCTCCTCTTCCTTTCCTTATTCCTCCTCTTCCTCTCCTTACTCCTCCTACCTTATCTCCTCCTACAGGGGTGTATTTGACTAACACTTTGAGACTCAGCTCATCACTAAGAGAAGTCGGGGCAAGGACTTAAATGGCAACTGAAGCAGAAACCATGGAAGGATGCTAGTTACTGCCTCCTTCACTGGCTTATATTAAGTTACTTTTCTTATACAGCCTAAGTCTGCTTGCCTAGGGAATGGTGCTGCCTACAGTGGGCATATCAACCACTGATCAATAGTATTCCTCATTTACATGGCCACAGGACAATGGGATCAAGACAATTCATAAACAATGTTCCCTCTTTTCAAGTGACTCTAGGTTATATCACATTAACAAAACTGACTGGGACACCAATCAATTGTATCAATGTTAGGTAGGGTGCACCCCTCTTCCATGGCTTCTAGGTACTTACCTGGACTTTGTGACCATGTTGAGAAACTGACCATGAGTGATAAAACAGAGTGACAGGGAATCCCCCCATCCTGTGCATGTGGATTTTGGAGTCTCACTATTTTGAGGGAACCAGAACAACATAGTGAGAGTAAAGGACACTAGCTCCCTAGCAGTGGCTCTCTGGAATCTGCTAGAATTTGACCATCTCTGAAATCTACCTTAGAATCGCTAGAAATGGCTGAGATGGAGAGATTCAGAAACTTGAATCCATTTGGCTTTCTCACAAATGGTGTGCCTATCCAGTGCCAGCACTGAAGGGCAAAATCCCAATCCTTGACAACTCCCATCTTCTACTATGACTCTACTTACATTACCTGGGGAACATGGGCCTTGCATTTTCCCTGATCCAGAGAACAGGGTTTGGCAGGAGTCTGTGAAATTGCTTCCATACCTCTATAGCTATCTATTCCAGTGATTCTCAACCTGTGATTCATGATCCCTTTAGGTGGTCAAGTGACCGTTTCATGGGGGTCACTTAAGACCATTAGAAAGCACATATATTTACAGTGTGATTCATAACAGTACCAAAATTATAGTTATGTAGTAGCAATGAAACTGATTTTATGGTTGGGGACCATCACAACATGAGCAACAGTTGTCAAGGGTCACAGCATTGAGGAAGGTTGAGAACCACTGATCTACTCTATTTTCCATTCCTAATAAGATCTGTCTCCTCTAGTCCCTTATCCTATACTTAACCCCTGTGGTTCTACAGACTGTAGAGTGTTTTCATTGACTTACTAGCAAATATCGACATATAAGCAAATAGATTCTGCATTTCTCTCTCTGGGTCTGTAATACCTCACTCAGAATATTTCTTCTAATTCCATCCATTTGCCTGTGATTTTCATGATTTCATTTTTTAAATGGCTGAGTAATGCTCTATTGTGTGATTGTAACTCATTTTCTTTACATATATATACATATATGTGTGTATATATACACACATATATGTATATATGTTTTTTCAACTTCTAGCTATTATGAATAAGAGCAGCAATAAACATGGTTGAGCAAGTGTCTCTGTGGTAGGATAAAGTGTTATTTGGGGTATATGCTTGATAGTGGTATAGGTGGGTCTTGAGGTAGATCAGTTCCCATCTTCTGGAGATACTGCCATACTGATTTCTATAGTGGTTGCTACAAGTTTATTCTCCCACTAGCAATGGGTCAGTGTTCCCCTCAATTTCACATTCTGGCCAGCATAAACTGTCACTTGTTTTATTGACCTCTGCTATTCTGACAGGTGTAAGATGGAATCTCCAAGTCATTTTGATTTGCATTTCCCCTGGTGGCTAAGAAATGTTGCACATTTAAGTGTTTAAATTAAACTCAGTCATTTGAGTTTCATCTCTTGAGAATTCTTGGTTTATATCTGTACCCCATTTTTAATTTGGTCCTTTGGGTTTTTTTGTTTTTTGTTTTTTTGATATTTAGTGTTTGAACTCTTTATATATTTTGGATATTAGGCCTCTATCAGATGTATAGTTGCTAAAATCATCCCATTCTGTAGGGTGCCACTTTGTCCAAATGACGGTGTTCTTTGATATACAGAAACTTCTCAGTTTCATGGGGTCCCATTTATTAATTGTTGATCTTAGTGCCTATGCTAATGGTGTCCTGTTCAGAATATCTTCTGCTCTATTAAAGAGCTCAAAAATGATTCCCCATTTTCTCCTCTATCAAGTTCAGTGTATCTGGTTTCATGTTGAGGTCATTGAAACATTTGGAGTTGAGTTGGGTTCAGGGTTGTAAATGTGAATCTATCTGGATTCTTCTACATGCAGCTGTCCAGTTTGACCAGCACCATTTGTTGTGGATGCTGTCTTTTCCCCCGCTTAGTGTCTATGTCTGTCTTCTTTATCAAAACTCAGGTGTCTATAGGTGTGTGTATTTTTGCCTGGGTCTTCAATTTGATTCCACCATTGATTTCTAGAAAGTGTTTAATGGCCTTGAGCCATTTTTCATTCAGTAGCGAGCTGTCTTGTCTCCATGAGTTTGTAAGCTTTCTGTTAATTCTCTTGTTGCTATCCAGTTTTACTCTGTGGTGGTCTGATAGGATGCAATTATTTCAATTTTCCTGTACCTTTTGAGACTTATTTTATGTCCAAATTCATGGTCAATCTTGGAGAAAGCTCCATAAGGTATATTCTTTTGTGTTTGGGTGAAATGTTCTATAAATATGTGTTAGGTTCATCAGCACCTAGAATTATAATATTTGCAAACCCAGGTATCTAGAAATAGCATAAAAACATAATCAATAACAGCCAAGACAATGTGTCTCCACTAGAGTCCAACAACCCTTCCATAACAAGCCCATCTTTTTGCTTCAACCAAGAAACATGAAAACTAATCAGAAGAGATGGGTGGGGGGGGGGACACTACATACTCATCAAAGGAAAAGTCCACCAAGAAGACATTGAAATTCTGAATGCACCAAACACAAGGGTGACCACGTCTGTCAAAGAGACACTACATCCTTTTACCTTGAGGTGATGTTTATCCTTGATTTTAGGGTGTGTTTCTTGGATGAAGCAAAAAGAAGGGCTTGCTATGGTAGGGTTGTTGGACTCTAGTGGAGACATATTGTCCTGGGTGTTACTGATTGTGTTTTTATGCTGTTTCTAGACATCTGTGTTTGGAAATATTACAATTCTAGCTGCTGATATCTGGTCTTTTCTTGTTCCTTGGTTTCTCTTGCCATCTCTGGTTCTTAGGAGAGTGTGGGGTCTGTATGTATGGTGCCTAGTAGGAAATTCTTCTGGGATTCCGATAGGTGTGTGGCTACTCAGGATTCTGGGTAAAATGTGTTTCTAGGTATTGGGTGCTGACACTTAGGAATGAGGATTGGCTGGGTGGTACTGAGAGCATACACAGGAGAGAGGAAAGTTGAGTGTTCCACCAGGATCTGCTTAGCTCCCTGGTAATGAGGGCAGAAACTGAGGAGAGCTGCAGAAGGCTGTCTGCCACAGAGCTGGGGATGAGACTAGGGGATTGGGCTTGGAAAAATGGAGGGAGAGGTGAAAATCTATAGTTAGCCCGGTTCACTGGCCAGAGTGCCTTGTGGGTTCTTAGAGAATGGCTGCTGGAACTGGGGCCTGGGATAGCTTCAATGAGCATGAGGAAGGACGATTGGAGGGGTAGTATCTGTATGATCCATGGGTGATGGGGGTGGAGAGGAAGGGGAGGCCATAGCAGGTAATCTGTTACAGAGCTGGCTGTGCGACTGGGGCTTGGTTTTAGAGGAGCTGAGGGAGAAGTCAAGTCAGCAGTTAGCCTCCCCACCTCCCTGGCTGGAGCCACTCTTCGAATTTTGAGAGAGGGTGTTACTAAGTGGCTTTGAGTTTAAGATTCCCCTGCTGTAATCACCATGGCTACAGGTTTGTACTATCCGGCCTGGTTGAAATAATTAAATAATGATAATAAAATCAAATATGACAATATTTTAAATAAAAACAATAAACCAGTAAATTTAAAGACAAAACAATTAGGCTCTTGATTAGTTCTTGGGCAACGGTCCTTATTATTTCCCCAGTTATTCCCACCATGTGGTACAGTTCTTGGCAGGTGGCCAATGCTCAACGGTGATGAGCTAAGTCGCTTGCCTGGACTAACTCTGGTGAGTGTTGGAGTGGAATCTGATTCCAAAAGGAGTCAGAGAAAGGGAAACCAGGGTGTGCAGGGGAGGTGTGATCTCCATGGCTGCACAGAGAGGCTGAGGAGGCAGCCCAGCATCCAGGGGCTCAGACCTGTAAGCTAACACCATAGGTCCCTTCACCCAGGGAAGGTTGGCTGGTTACAGCCAATGGAGGGAAGTCAGTGTGTTTCCTACAGAGCTGGCAAGGATCCAAGGGAGGGAAGCCTGAGTTTGGAGGGTTTGGGTAAATGCCTTATGCTTAATGAATGTCCCAGCTCTCCTAACTGTTTTTGATGTGTGAATTTATTTACTAATGTGCAGGCATTACATGAGAGTCCTGTGTGAGCTCAGAACTGAGGGTGTGGGAGAAAACTGGAACCGGTTTCTTGATTCAGAAGGCTCCAGAGGGACACCTGTAATCAAGTCACTTGTGCGCAGTGTATTTCTGAGAGCTTGAGAGGATCTGGAGGGGATGACAGGTGAGCTTCTAATTGGTGATCTGTGGCCACCAAGTGGACTTACACGTGGGGGAAGGGAGGGGGAGACCTGGAAGGAAGCAGGAGGTGAAGGGTACTGAAGATGCTGCAATCTCCCAGGAGGTGGAGAGACAGCAGAGGACTCTGTATGGTTGGAATCTGAGCTTTCACTGGGGGAAAGTGAAACAGGTCGAAACCCCTGGCTTAGTGTTTCCTGCCAAGATAGGGGATTTGGATTGGAATATGAGGGCCTCAAGCTGTCATCGAAAGGTGTGGGTAAGTGTGTGCGCATGTGCATGGGTATAAGTGTACATGTGTGCACGGGTGTGTATATGTATGTGTGAGTGTGCATGTGTGCATGTGTGCATGTGCCTGAGTGTGTGTGAGTGTGTGTGTGTATGTATGTGTGAGTGTGCATGTGTGCATGTGCCTGAGTGTGTGTGTGTGTGTGTGTGTGTGTGTGTGTGTGCAGGTAGAGGCCAGAGGTTGACAATGGATGTCTTACTGTATTGTTCTCAACCTTATTATTTGAGACGGGGTCAAGGGTCACTGACTTGCTTTTTCTGGTTGACAGAGGACTCCAGGGACCAGCCTGTCTCTCCCCAATACTGGTGATATGCTACACTCATGTACCACAATGCTCAGCTTTTATGTGGCTACTGGGGACTTGAACTCGGGTCCTTGTGTTTACACTTTACTGACTAAAGACTCTTCCGTTCTGCCTTTCCCTCCACCATGGAAAGATTTTACTGATACTAGAGAATTTGGGAAAGGATTTCCTCTTATTTACTCCTGAAAGAGGTAATATCTGAGTCGAGACAGACACTAAGAACTTACTGGTTGAATTAAAAACTACCCTTGTGGTAATATAGAAGCCAGACTAGGGAGCTGGATGTTGGCATGCTGTAAGTCAATTTCTTTGATTCTGGAAAATCTCTGCTTTTAATTATAACCAGATTCCTGTTATCTAAACAATTGTTGAACGAATGAATGAATGAATGAATGAATGTCTTTGTTTTTTAAGAGAGGATGACTTAGGGGCCTGCAAGTTATTTATTCAGAATAAGAGAGTTAGGGAAGTCCCAGATAAAAGTAACCATTTAAACTCCCAAATAATAAGAAAGAGGCCAGAGGCATCTTCTGGGAATATCCTGAGGCCTGCCTGTCACCCACTGGGCTCTATGACAAGCTTTGAGAATTCTTTGTCTTCAGTCCTGACACTATGGTCTCCAGTGTCCCTTGGGGACAAACAGCAAATCAATAGATTCATTACATGTACAAGAACCTGGCACTTTGAAGAGGTTTGAGATGAATTCCTGACCCGTCGAGACAGGGAACAGCACAGTGAAGACACTCCAGCCTGCCTTGCTCAGCCATGTCCCTGCTTGCCCCATCCTCTCAATTCATCCTCTCAATTCACCTTGGGAAAGGGTACCCTCAGTTTATCCAGGGCCTGTCGCACAGACCATTACAGCCTGCACTCAGCAAAGCCTTCCAGGACTTGGCATCAGCCATTAAAATATGCACACTTATTTCTGGCCAGATTTATTTATTTATTTATTTATTTATTTATTTATTTATTTGCTGGGTGATTTCTTGGCAGACCCTGGGCATTTATTTCTTAAACTGTATTTATCTCTTAAACTATTATTTCTTAAGCCCATTTATTTCTTACATTGTAAAGTCCTGCATGCGCATCAGGAACCACAGAACAGCGAGCACTGGCAGACAGATCTCAGCATCCAGTGAGGGAAGCACCAGTGAAAGGAAGCCACAGCCAGGAAGCTGGTGGTAGAGGATAAAAGAGTCCAGGAAGAATAGGCATGGGGGTCAGGGGATGAGCCTACTACGTGTGAGCTGGCAAAAGAAAGGCCTTTCTCTGCAGAGATATCTACAGATGGGCCCAAGGGTCAAGGACATGGGTGTGAAGAATCTACTAGATGGAGAGACTGACGTGCTCAGGGACCCACTGTTGGGAAGAGCTTGGCTTGTTTGATGACTTGCTGACTGACAGTGGAGTATAGCCAGCAAAGAGCAGAGGGAAAATGGAGGAAATTAGGGAAAGAGATAGGAGGTAGCTTTGCAAGACTCCACAGGCTGAGGCAATCTCTCCTTTCCCATTACCATTCACTGTGTTCATGTCCTCCTTAATGAAGACATGGTCACTTTTAAGCTTCATTCTGTAGAAACAGGAGCAGCACAGAGAATGGGCATTGTCTGAGAGACAGACAGACAGACAGACAGACAGACAGAGAGATGTGAGGGATGTGTCTGAATTTAGAGCTTGCCATTTCTTTAAACTGCCTAGCCAGCAAATTTCTGGGACTCCCCAACCCAAGCAGCACTGGAATTACAACTGCACATGGCCATGCCTGGCTTTGTTTTGAGAGCGCTGGGGATCTGAACTCATGCTGATGAGGACCCACTGAACCATCTTCTCAGTGTGGGAATCTTCCAGTGAAAACAGTTTAAGAACCACTACCAGGCAGACGGCTACTGACACACCAAAGGTATAGTGTCGGGTAGTCCTTCAGCAGGGACAAGTAGGAGTATTAGAAGGTCTGTTTGATCAGAACACCTCGTTCCTAGCTACTGAATGTCTTCTGTGTGCAGGCCATGCACAGGCAACAGCAGACACCATCTTTGACCTAACGGTAGTTGCCTGTGAGCCATTTCAAGCTTACAGAGGCTAGGGATAAAAACCAAAAGTGTCTCAAGCTTGCCTCTTCTGGTCCTCCTTCAGTTAAATCCTGTCAGCTGCCACACATTCAGAATCGTTACAATGTAGTTTTCTGTGCTTAACTTGCTTCCACAGATTAACTTTACTTGACTCATTACAGTGGCCCTGACCTTGGTCTATTCAGAAAAGACGGCAGACACCGTTAGCTGGGTGGGTTTCCTTCTTTGGTAGCAGCAGTTTATCTACGGAGGCATTGGCAGATTTGGATTACACTGCAAATGAATGCATCATGTAACCGCTGCAAACGTTCAGGGATCCGCACTGCATTGTAAATAAACTTTCCCTAGTAATTGTGGAGTGATGGCCTTACAATCCTGCTGGGGGAGGGAAACAGCCTGGAGTGGGGAGAGGGGACGCAGCAGCTTTGCTGCACTGTTTGAAGCGGAACCAGGAGATTTGCCTTGGAGGAGCCAGGGAGTCAGGATTAGCTGGGTGAAAGGCGAGGGCCACTGGGTACCTTGAGACACGGTTGAGGACTTGGATTTGTGATTATTAAGAACATTAATTATGGGATATGCTTATGTAAATGTCTATGCCAAAAAAAGTGAGCTCGTTTTTTTCAGCCTTACCCCGAGCAGAGTACAGTCCAAAGAGTGGTGTTTGGATTAGTTATTTTTATACAGTTGTGATTAAAAGAAAAACAAAAACGAAAAATCTTGGCGGGAGCAAGTTAAAGGGAGAAGCAATCCTTTGGGCCCGAGATTTCAGAGGATAGGATTCCTTGTACCATGGTAGCTTGGGTGACCCTGCCCCTAGTGGTGGGATCTTGTCTTGCAGCTTGTTCACTTGGGGATCAGGAAGCAGGGCGTTCAGAGGACCATTGGGTTGGACTATAACCCTAAAAGAAAGGCTCAGTGCCGGTGATCCACCTACACCAGCTATGCCTACCCCCAAACCTCCACAACCTTCCACAAAAAAAAGCCATCAGCTAAGGACCAAGTTTTCAAACACAGAAGCCCACCAGTCCACATTCAAAACTACAGCAGATTCATCTACGCATCAGTGTTTTCTGTCTGAAGAACAGAAAGACACAGCTCTCTCTGCCTCATCATGGTAAGCAGTGCTTTGTACATATTCATGGTTGACCGGGACTTGGTAGATCTGAGCTGAGCCACCCAATGTGACTGGCAGTGCATATCTGGGCTGAGCTGGGGGCTAGCTTAGCTTCAGAGGTTTCTCATCATGTTAGAACAGCCAATAGCCAGGCAAGAAGTGCAGATGGCAGATGTGCAGGACAGTGTGCTGGCTGCTTTCAATTGTTAATACAGCCTAGCCACCTAAGAGGACTCTCAGTGAGGGGTTGTCTAGATTGGTTGATCTGTGGGCATGTCTGCGGGGGGATTGTCTTCATTGTCTTAATTGATGTGGGATGACCCAGTCTGAAAGTGAGCACCATTCCTAGGTTTGGGGCTGAGCAGGTAGCTGAGCACTGGGCATGCGCACCAGGCATGCGCGCACATGCATGCATGCATGCATACATTGCTCTTGGCTGTGGGTGTGATGTGACTAGCTTTTCAGGATCCCTGTTGTCTTGACTTGATGGACTGTAACCTGGAATTGTGAGCTGAAACAATCCCCTTCTTCTCTAAGTTGCTTTTTCTCAGGGCGTTTTGTTAGCGACAGAGTTCCTGCAGCCCAGGAACTGCCTGCTTCCTCTACCTCATCGTCCCCAACAACCTACCCACGGGCACAAGGACAGAGTCACGGGCATGGAAGTTCACCATTCATTCCACCTGTGATAAGGCAGGATCGTGTGCAGGGACGGGTGAGGTCCGGGCATAGCTGCTCTACTGTGTTAGGAAGATCTATTCCTGCCTAAGCTTATACTGTGTGCCAGACGCTATGCTTGGGACTCGGGGGAGGCTGCCAGGGCGGCCGTCACCCGGCCCCACTGGCTGCTAAGCATCCTGAGACAAAGAGCTCAGGCTCTTTTTGTCTTCTAAACAGTCAGCACAAGAGCCTTCAACAAAGTCTGTCCCGGCTTCAATCAGATGTAAACAGTGATGTAAAACGGGAGTGAGAAATTGAACTCCTCCTTTGAGCAGCTTGAACGATGCTTCCCCTGGCAACGGGATTGAGGCTGACATTTAATCAGGACCCCCCAATAGCTCAGCCTCTTCTGTTGCCGTCCTCTGGTCACCAGCCCTTTCTTCAAATGTTCCCTCTCCCTGTTTCCCCTCTGTTCCAGCACAGGGGATCCCCGCCAGGAGATCAGAGGCAGGCTAGGGGTTTGTGATTTGGGGACTTGGGGAACATTAGGATAAGTCTTGTCTCAGGGCATGCCTAGTAAGCAGATAAATAATTACACATTCACACACACACACACACACACACACACACACACACATGCCTGCCACACAGGGACTGATTTAACGGTTCACCTAGTTGAGACCGTGAAGAGTCAACTTCCAGTTCCTTTAGAAGCTAGTGTGGTATAATGAGCAATATTTTGCTTTTATTTATTTTTTGGTCAACATTTACAAAAAGTCCCACTCCTGATAAGTGGAATACCAGGATAACACCTGACAATGGCTGGGACCTGATGGCACTAAGCTCCTCCTGCCCCTCACCATACTCCTCGTCCTATGCCCCACCCCTACCCCCAATCCCCCTTCTCTGTAGTTTGTGCTTCTTCAAGACTCACAAGCCTCCTGTAGCACCTTGTGACGGGGTTACATCTTCCCTCCCGGAATAACAGTTTCCTAAGCACATAAACCTCACCACATCGTCACTTGTCCCGCTGCCTAGCTCAGTGGTTCTCAACCTGTGGATCCAATGACCCCTTTGAAGCCAGGGGTGAACCAAGACCATCAGAAAACACAGATGTTTACATTTTGATTCATAGCAGCAGCAACATTTCAGTTATAAAACAGCAACGAAATAATTTGGGGGTTGAGGCTCACCACCACGTGAGGAACTGTATTAAGGGGTCACAGTATGAGGAAGGTTTGACCTAGTTCCATGGTTAGCATGGTCAGTCTTCAGTAGACTCTTCCTGGGCAGTTTTCAGTGACAAAATACATAACGTTGAGCTAGGCAGAACTCTCTAGAGTGGTGGTTCTTGCATATGCTTTCTGTGTGGTAAAACACAGACTGTAGACCTTCCTCCCCTGAGTTTCCAAACTAGGTGTTGGAAAGACATCTGAAATTTGCCTTTCTGGTATGACTGTCTCTGGTTCAGGTCCACGCTCTGAGAGTCACTGTGTTGCTGAACTGATCTGTTTTGGTTCTAGGTGAAGACATAACCCTGGACACTGATTTGGGATAAGAGAGACACCTAGAGAGGGCTTTAATGGTTTTCTGGTCAGGGGGTAAGGTTGGTGTCTGAATGCCCACTGTTGTAAGGAAGGAAAGAGTACTACGGGCACAGGCCCATTTAGCTGAGGAAATGCAATATCCCCCATTAGTCACTTGTTGCTGTGATAAAATACTATGTCCAAAGCAACTTATGGGAGAAAGTTTATTTTAGCTTATGGCTCCATAGGGACAGGGGTCCTTCATACTGGGGAGCAGTGGGAGCAGAAAGCTGAGCGGTCACTTCTTCAACTGCGTGCAGAGTAAACTGGAAGTATGTATGTGTGTGTATGTGTGTGTGTGTGTCAGGGGACATAGGGAGTTACAAACTCTCAAAGCCTCGTGTAGGAGTTTGTGACCTCCCAAAACAGCATGGCCAACTGAAGACCAAGTGTTCAAATACGTAAGCCTATGGGGGACATTTCTCATCCAAACTACCATACACCCCAGCTCATACCCATTGCTGTGTGCAAATATTGGTTCTATTAAACATGTTCACGGTCCTAAAGAGACATCCCTGTCTTATCTCTCTGTGCAGCTCTTCCCTTGCTAAGGAGAGTCAAGAGGGTGCCTTACTCCAAGTGTCCTCCAGAGATCTCCAAACACCG
Organism: Arvicanthis niloticus; assembly: GCF_011762505.2. Lineage (NCBI taxonomy): Eukaryota > Metazoa > Chordata > Mammalia > Rodentia > Muridae > Arvicanthis > Arvicanthis niloticus. The sequence goes on from NC_047675.1 coordinate 44,110,853, forward strand.
ACATGCTCACTCTAGATCCATCGAGCTTGCCTACAAACACTACTTCAAGGCTTAGGAGAGATCGAAGGGAAAGTGTGTGTAGTGGGTTTTACTGTCAACTTTACACAAGCTAGAGTCAGAAGAGGGAGTCTCAATCGAGGGATTGCCTTCATCAGACTGGTTGCATGGTCACGTCTGTGAGGCATTTTCTTGATTGCTAATTGATACGGGAGGGCCGGTTCTACTGTGAGTAGCACATTCTTGGTCTGGTAGGTCTGCATTATATAAGAAAGCTAGCTCAACAGGAGCCATTAAGAGGATGAATGAAAGCCATGTTTTCTGTACTCCATTGTCTCTGCTTCAGTCCCTACCTCTAGGTTTCTGCCTTGAGTTCCTGTCCTGACTCCCTTCAACAATGGACTGTAACTGGTGAGATGAAATAGACCCCTTCCTCCCCAAGTTAATTTTTGTTGGAGTGCACCATCATAGATGCAGGGTAATAAAAAACAAAACCAAAACAAACAAAAACAAGCCAAAACAAACAAACAAAAACCCATTAGCTACCTTTCACGTCCTATCATCCAACACCTTCTTATAAGCTGTAACTTGAGAGAGGAGAGGTTTATTTTGACTCAGGTCCATTCTTGAGGGCAGGTGTGGCCACAGGTGATCTGTGGTGATCTCCAGTGATTTGTAGTGATCCATGGTGATCCATGGTGTTCCACGGTTGTTGGAAGCAAATGGCAGCCACTTGCTCTCATCTCAGTGGATACAGCAACAACAACAACAACAAAGGGTTCTATAACCTTTGGAAGCAACACCAGCAGTTGGGTCCATGTGTTTAAACCTTGTGGGAGTCAGGAGTCCATCCGTCCATCACCTGTGCCTTAAGAGAGAGAGCAAGCTGAAGCAGAGTGGGCCTCTTGAGACTTGGACTTAGCTGGCCCGCTATTGTTTCTTGTTCCTTACAAGTCCCATGGTATAGCCCAGGTCAAGGTAAAACAGGAGATGCTGATTGGAGTGAGGAATTGAATGTCACAGAGGGCTCTGAAGAAGCCCTAGCTTCTGGCTTAGGAAAAGTGGGTGCTTCTCTGACCAAGAATTTGGTGTTGAAGAGACCTGAAGGATTGTGTGCCATTTTAGTATGACAGAACGGTTAGCATTAAGACTCCTTGGCTAGGGTATAGCATAGACTTCCTTCCATTCGACTCCAGTATGTCCATTATATCCCCAGGCCTCCAGTCACTCTGAGAGCTGTCTCTCCTCGTGGAGGTGCCTATTTATTTTGCCATTGTTCTGTTACAAACAACATCCCAGGCAAAACTTGAAAAATGTATCTCGGCTATACTGTATACCTACTGCTATCAGTCCATAGCAGCTGGCACGCGTGTACATGCATGCCTATGTGCACATACACACAAGCATGTGCCTATCCATAGCCATCTCTACCCATTCTGGAATGTATTCAGCCACACCATCCAAGCAGAGGAAATAGTCCGGACCCCTGACACCCACAGGAGGCAGCTGCTGGCTGTTGAATGATCTGTCAGGTCTCCGGCCAGGCCAAGTTGAAGGGCCTTGAAAGGGTGTGAACCTTCATGGGTCTAAAGACAGTTTCCCATCTGATACAGTGGATGCTGAGGGCTGACAGAGAGGAGGCAGAGTGGGGACAGGTAGAGAGCTGCAGCTCTCAAAACTGGGCAGTATTGGCTACCATTGATCGATCCATCAGTTGAAAGCCCCCCATTAGGGACCCAAAAGGAAAACTAGCTGAACCACGCAAACCAAAAAAAAAAAAAAAAAAGATGGATTTTCTCTTTAGAAGCCTTTTATCATCAGAAGGAAATGATTTATTTTCTGTCTTGGTAGATCAAAACTCCATCCCATGTTTTATGACCAAATCACATTTTCTGAGTAGAGAGGGGAGTTGGGTCGGGGGAGGGAAGGGACCAAATAACAGCCCTTGGCCAAATCATCTCACTCATGACTTGGGAGCAGGGTCAGGGGGGCATATATCTAACGACTGGTTTAATTAGGAAAGAAAAGAAAGCCATTCTTAAGAGTGTAACCATGTGAGGAGTCCCATTCTACAGAATGGAAATTGAGACTTAAGAGTGTCGAAGCTACTAGTTCAGTGTAGGTGGATCTGCAGGCCCCAACCCAGACCTTATCCTGCCCGCAAGACTCTTCCAACCATTTTAATCTTAGAGAGCCAGAGTCCTCCAAGTGTTATTAGGAACATTTCAAGGCTCAAGAACTCAACTCTTCCCAGCATTGATGAGTGAGTTTGTAGAAGACAAGGCAAGGAAAGAGTAAGGTGCAGGCATCCTTAGAGTCAACACTTGGCTGGAGCTTTTCTCCTGGAGATTCGAAGCTCCCAAGAAAGAAGCCCAGGGATGCTGGCATGGGATGCTCAAGATTTCACTTCACAAGCTGCATCTGTCTTTGCTGAAGCCGTCAACCCCACAGGGCCATCTGTGCCCTAGACCATCACCTCAGCGATGTATGTGATGGATGTGAGATCAGGTTAGAGAACAGCCCTTGGCCAAATCATCTCACTCATGACTTGGGAGCAGGGTCAGGGGGGCATATATCTAACGACTGGTTTAATTAGGAAAGAAAAGAAAGAAACAAAAACAAACCATAGACCTTGGGGCTGGAGAGATGGCTTAGTGGTTAAGAGCACTAACTTCTCTTCCAGAGGTCCTGAATTCAATTCACAGTAACCACATGGTGGTGGCTCACAACCATCTGTCATGGGATCCGATGCCCCCTTCTGGTGTGTCTGAAGATAGCTACAGTATACTCATATACATAAAATAAATACATCTAAAAACCAAACCAAACCAAAGAACCCCCTCTATGATCCCCTAATACCACCAGGGTCAAGTCTGAAGGGTTGTTCTAAACGGGGGGGCTCTGGGATGGACAGGGCCTCTATTGTGACTATACCTTCTTCACATCTCTTTTTACGATCTCTTCCTGCAGACATTTCCCTGAGAATACTCCCCAGTATACGCACTTTGCACAAAGGCCCCTGAGCCCCATTTACCAGGGAAAACAACCAACCTGTCTGACAGTGGCCATGAAACACTCCAGCCTTGCAGTGACACATGCCACTCTCAATCACAGCTCCTTGGCTAAATCTGGTCACATGCTACACCCCAATTGGAAACAACTCTAGCCCTGACATTTACTTAGAAGGCAGAAGACTAGATCTATTTCGTGAGAGACACTAAGGATGATGGATTGGGGAGAGCCCAGGAAGGCTGACCAAAGTACAAAGGCAGGACACCAATTCTCACTGAGTGCATCCTAGGACACTATTCAATGAGGGGCCTCCCTGGACAGAGCTGTTGTTATGGAGATAAGGGAAGACCTTCCTAGTCTACCAGTGCACCTTCACCTTGATTTTCCATCCTCTGATTTGAGCGGTCCTCCTTTTCTGTCTGTCTTTATTTACTAACCTCTGGTCTCAGGGTAGTTGGCCCCTGGTTGACCAGATGACTGTTTTCCTGGAGATCAGATGAGAAGGGGACAAGGCAGCAGTTTCTTCAGTATCTTCTGTGGGCTCTCTGAATGGCATTGCTGTCTGTAAAGTGTGAAGTTGGCTAAAACAACCAAGCCCCAGACATGAAAGCATGGTCACCAAGGCCCTTGGCGGGGAATCACATGCCCCTTATGTGGGGACCTTATGGCCAAAGGGCAGACAAGGGAGGAATTTTAGAAAGCATGTCAGTTTGAGTGTGTGAGGTGCCACTGAATCCTCAGTGTGACCTTAAGAGTTTTAACCAGAAGACAAATGGAGATGCAGAATCTGGGCAACTTGTTGTGAATAAGGAGCTGGGGTGTCAGAAAGCTAGTTCGGGTTCGGTTCCAGACTCTGGGATCCTTACTCCTTACCTTCTGCTAGTTCTTGATTGACTTAGCTGTCTATTCCTTAACACACAACAATCACTGTCTCATTATCCCAGGCCCTGTGCTGGTAAATGGAATATTTCCCAAACCCATCAGAAGAATGTGACCCATTACTCAGTGTCCTGCTATGACAGACGCCACGTGATATATGTATACCGGTATTGAATGTCACTTCTACACATTTTCTACAATATAAAGGATGCCACTCATTTTTCGTATTGCTTTGGCCACTAGGAAGCTCATGTGTCCAAATCTCAGCAAATCAGTTGCAGTTGGGAGTTGATGTTTTGGTTTCCTAGACTTTCCTTGTGGCCCAAGTTCTCTGTCTCAGTTGGATAAATGCCTTTTATTGTAAGACCCGTAAGTCCTCTCAGGAAGAAGGCGGCATGAAAATAAGGACTTTGCTGCCTTTGCTTTAGATCTCTGTGAGGGAAGAAATGCCTTACATGTCCCTGTTTCTCTAATCTCCAACACTCCTCAACTGTAGGATTCCTTGAGTCATGGCTAGAACTGTTCTGAGCCCTTGGGAATAGCTCAGGGACTCTGAAAGGTCACGTCCACATTGGGGGGAAAAAAACCCAACAGAATTTGCTCAAGTCATGCTCCTGGCTTTGGTGCCAGGTTCACGCTTGTGGAGTGGCGGCCAGTCCCACCCTCACCTGAGCAGTTAATAAAATCTATTGCTCCTTGATGGATTTTTCCTGCAAGCTAGAATTGATCTGTCCTCTCTGTGATTTGTGGTGATGGCAGAAAAACACCAAACACCACCGTGGCTGAGCCACTTTCGGTTGGGGTGGGGGGTGGGGGGGGGGGGAGAGGGCGAACGAAAAAACAAAGCTAAAGAAATCTACCAGCAAGGCTTTGAGGGCATTAGAGGGTTGGGGCTGCTGGGGTCATTTTATGTGATTTATTGGGAATAAAGTGGATCTTATTAACATTTTAATAAAGAGAATCTTTTTTTTTTCAATGTGTTAGAAGTGGCTGCTGGTCCCGGGTGCAATTCCAGTTCTTAGGGAAAGTGGAATCAGCTGGCATTGCCCAGCCTGATTTGTGAGGCTGGGCCCCAGGAGTCAAAAAAAAAAAAAAAAAAAAAAAAGCCAGTGTGCCGCCTCCTTGCTCGGAGGGGGCTCTCTCCCTGCGAGGTGCTCGCCCCTATCTGCCATGCAAAACGAGGGAGCGTTATGAAGGAATCTGTCTTGTAAAGCCATTGGTCCTGGTCATCAGCCGCTACCCAATGCTTTCGCGATGCTGCCGCTGATCTATTTGGGAAGTTGGCTGGCTGGCGAGGCAGAGCCTCTCCTCAAAGGCTGGCTCCCACGGAAAATATGCTCAGTGCAGCCGCGTGTGTGAATGCAAACGCCGCCAGGCGCTTCTTCTAGTCGGGCAAGATGCAGCCGAGAACTCCGCTCACCCTGTGCGTCCTGCTGTCCCAGGTAGGGAATGTGAGCCGCAGTCAGCGCGCTCCCACCAGCTTTCTGCATTCAGATCGCAGTGCATGGTGATGGCCAGGAGCGACCGGAGGGTCGCGGGGCTTCTGCTAACCGCCGTGCATAAACCCGGCTAGCTCAGATGCGAGGTCACCCCCAGCTCCGGTACTAGAAGAACCTGGCTTCTCTTGCCGGCGTGTGTGTGTGTGTTTGTGTGTGTGTGTGTGTGTGTGTGTGTGTGTGTGTAAGCTCATTCTCGGAAGGACAGAGCCTTTTTGCAAGCAAAGGCGACATCCTGACTGACATCAAGTGGGGTAACTTTGGTTCGCCTCCTCCAGAGGTTCATGTATCGGATACACACTCCTTTCGAAGCGACTCCTGGGGATTGTGGTTGCCCAGTGCCTTAGCCGGGGGAAGAGCCATTCGGTTCGGCCGGCTGCCGGGCTGGGAGAGGCCGGAGCTGGCATCACTGACTTCCCGGGGCGCTCGTCCTCTCTTCGCCCAGCTTGGCTGGCGAGCTGCAAGGCACCTCCCGCCAGCGGATCTCCGCAGCCCGGCTGCTGCTGTCTTTCAAAGCAAGGCGCCTACCGCTCCCGCTTTGGGGTCTTCCGGCTCTCCAGCTCCGTGCTCAAAGGGGCCTGAGCACGATCCCCTCTCCATAGCGCGGGCCCACTACCCCCAACCCCTTGGGCCCCCATTGTCCAGACAGCTGGAGCTCCTTCCAGAGCCCAGGCTGCAGCCTCTGTTGTCTTCCCCGGGCGGGCGGGTGGCGCTGAGCACAAGGAAAAGTTACAAGCCTTCTCACCAGGCTGCAGCTGCCTGGCGGATAACCCTCTAGATCGTTGCGGTGGTGCCAGGGCAGGGTTGGCAGAGCAGGGGAGGCATGCTGGGGCTCTCCTCAGCCCAGCTGAAGCTCGGAGATCCCTGGAAGTTTGGGTGTAGGAAAGCAATACTTAGGGGACAGGCCAGCGCCACTGGAGGTTGAGGGGGCACGCCCAGCCCTCCTCTGGGGACTGAGGCTCTAGGAAGCATACAGGCATACTGACTCAGTCCCTCCTTGTCCTTTTAGGCAGCCTCTGGGACCTAGAGCTGGCAGCCTACAAGTGGGTGGTTGCAGAAGTGTAGGGCCATGCAGAGAGAATGGAGGAGGAGGGGGATGCCTGAGGCATGGGTGTTGAGTTTCTGGGCAGGATTCTTGGGTACCAGTGGAAGAGGCACCGGGTTGAGCATGAAGTGGGAAAGAGGAGAGGAAGTCAGGGTTCTGTAGGAAGCCTTCTAAGGGGAGATGGCTGTTGGAGAGGAGCCGGCACCCCAGAAATGCAATGACCATAGAAACGACCCAAGTGTGTGTGTGTGTGTGTGTGTGTGTGTGTGTGTGTGAGAGAGAGAGAGAGAGAGAGAGAGAGAGAGAGAGAGAGAGAGACTCTGCCCTGCCAAGACCCTGCCAGGACCCTGCGTAAGAGTAAGATGCTTATTGCTGGGCAGGCTCTCCTGTCCTGACTTCTGACATCTCCTTCTGTGGACACACAGTCCTGGGGTACACACAGCTGTTGCTCTTTTCTACCTGATTCTAGCTGATTCTCGAGGGCCTTGCTATAGATCCTATGGCTGCTTTCCATATCTCCAGGGTTCTAACTATCCCCAAGGTACAAGGTTGTGCATCTCCCAATTTAGCAAGGTGGGGCAGTGCACACCTGGATAGAAGGATTTAGACAGATCCTTCCTGCCCTCTGCTGCTAATAGACCCACCATAGGCAAGTTGTTCACCCTATCCGAGAGCTCTCAGGTTCTCCACAGTAGAAGACTCTATTACCATCAGCCCTGGAACTGCTGGGTGAACAAGGCGGCGTGCAACAGGCAGCCCTAGGCAGTGTATTTCATAAGTCCCGCCTCTCTGGGAGCGGTTGGCATCTGGGGCATGGACTCTTGCCTTACCCAGGACTTTTATAGTCCTCCTGTCTCGGTATGTATTAGGTTCCAGGACTCATCCCAACTGATGTTTTTCTATGAGCAAAGCAGACTGGGGGAGCTTCCGGAGAGCCTGCCAGGGGTCTAGGGGCTTCCTCTAGTGCACCTCTGCAAAGCAACCAGTGTGTCTTTTCCTGCAGGGCCAGCTGACACAGGTGGCTTTGAAAGCACACTCGGTTGCTTCTGAACTGGAAATAAGCAGCCAGCCCTGAGGGGCTTAGCTCTCACTTTGATTGTCTTGCATAATCAAAGCGTTCATCTGCTTGAGGATAGTAACTGGTGTTCTCCTGGCAGAAGCACCTGGAGGGGAAATAGTCTCCACCCTGTGTAAGGTGCAGTTGAGTTCACCTGCAAGAGACTTAAATGTGGTGTGTGTGTTTGGGGGAGCGGGGAGGGGTGGGTTTCTTTGTGCTATCAAGAAAAGTGAACGTGTGAGGGAGGGAGGGGGGTTGTCTCAGAGCCTTTGAGTCGACAAGCCCAACCCAAACTTTTCCTGAGGCAGAAAGAAAACAGAGAGGAAAGACAAAAACAATGTGGAAAAGCAAATTACTCACTGCCCTGCGGAGCTAGGGCAAGCCTGTGTGTGTTTTTCCACGAAGTCAAACGTACAGCAGGCACTGGGCCCAGTTTGGAAGCTATCAGCTTCTGGCTGTTCATTGGCAGACTTGCCACCTTCCACATTTGCATGCATTGGGGGGAGTAGAGGGGGTGTTCCTAAACAATGAAGGACTGGAAGACCTCTTTTCGCCCCCTGGGTGTTCTGGGGAAACCTGTCCCGGAAGTAGCAGCTGGAATTTGGCCACTGACACAAATGAGCAGAAGTGTGCGTTAGAAATTCCACTGTGGTAGGGATTGCCCACTCCCATGAGGCAGCACTTCCACCCAGCCCAGCTTCGCACAATGCATGAGCAATCCCCCAAGAATTAATTTCTAGGGAGTGGCTCAGGTCTTGAGACTGTCCCTCCATGAGTTCCCAGAACTATTCCATGGGATTCTGTGCCATTGGTTTGAAGTGGAAAGTTCTCTCCCAGAGAGAGAGAGAGAGAGAGAGAGAGAGAGAGAGAGAGAGAGAGAGAGAGAGATCTTGCCTTTCAGGACTTTAAGTGAGTCTCCACATCTTCTCATGTGGCCGCCACTCTGCCCATTCTATTTTAGGAGCCTGGTTCATGTGCAAAGCCTTTCCGATGAGGCCAGGGACTCAGAGTCTGAGAGGGCACCTCCAGCCTGTGGCGCCTACTTATGGCAGCCTGCACTATTTCAGAAGTTCTAGGGAACCAAGGATTTAAAGTGTGAAAAGTTCTCGTGTCTAAACATTATTATTATAAATATTTTTAGCAAAACCCAAAATAGTTTTAATGCACCACCAGGCTGAATAAGTGACCTGGATTTATGTAATTCCACCACATTACTGGAAGCCTCAAAGGTCTTCTTAGCAGATCTTTCTCTTCTACCTCTTCTCTTCTAGAAGCATCCTCTGTGTGTTAAAGTAAAATCACCCATCTCCCCCGCCCCCCAAAAAATGCCCAGCCATGGTACTGTCTTCAGGAACTAGGACTTTGCTATGACAATCATTTGGTCACCTGAAGTTAACTCTCTAGATGAAGGGAGAGCTCAGGTTTTCAAAACCTCAACTTCCCTTTCTGTCTAAAAGCACAACTACCCGAGGAGCCCAGATAACTTCTATTTTATGGAAGAAAAAGACAAAGCTACACTTTTGATTCCTACCTGGCTGACAGGCACATTATTTTAACAGACTAAAATCATCCGGCGGTTGTGTGTGTGTGCATACACATGCCCATCTTTGTGTGTTTTGATCTTGTTTTGTACCTGATGAAAAATTTTCTCCAGAAGGGGGCTCCATCCACAGCCTTACAAAATTCTGAGCCTGCAGTTCTTATTCTGGAGAATTCCTGTGAAGCAAAGCGGGTCCTTCAGAACGAACTCTCTTATTCCGGATTTTCTGCTACACACTGTCCTGGATGGGCGGTCCTATCATTCTCCATGAACTGTTTATCCTTCTCTCTTCCCTTCTTCTTAATGCTGTGGCCTCTGTTCTATCTTCACACCTCCACCCTGCCTTCCCTGGAGGGCGAGCACAGAAATCATTTTCAAAGGACTTTGCAGACAACGCAGTATGGATTCTGAGGAACTTGGGACATTTCCTGGCATTTTGATTTTGGTTGGATCTGGCTTTGTTCTTCAGGCAACGGAGGCAGAAACCATTCTGTCTGGGAAAGAAGATAACTTTTCCCCAAGACACACCAACCAGAAGAGTGAATCCCCCAGCCACAGCTTATTCCCCAGCACCTCTTGAAAAGAAGAAAATATTGTCCTGTCATCCAATCACAATGGTCAGTCTGGTAGAATCAAGTCAAGTAGCCAGAAGCTTGGGCCCTCCTTCCATTTAGCTGTCAGCAAGGTGTCCAGACGCCTTGGAGAATCTGGCCTCCTGAGGGATGCTGCCAACACAATTCCCCAGGGCTTGTCTCCTCTGCCACCACAGATGTGGAATGGTGGTTGTATCCTGGGGTTAAGGGTGAGAATCATTCTTCTCTTCTGGATTAAGAGTAACGAGGAGAACTGGCACCTGAGATGTCTCCCCACCTAGGCAGAGCCCAGTGGGGGAGTTGGATTGGGTGATTAGCAGTCTGAAGCTCCTGCCATCTGTTTGATGGGCTCTATCCCAATGCTTACTTTCATTCTGGCTTCTGGACAGGGCTTTTGGACTGGCAGCCCCTGGTCAGCTTGAACCCATGGAAGCAACCGGTGCCCAAATCTTTTAAAATTCATGTCATCAATACCTTTGAAAGATGCTCCAGTTTTTCTACATTTCTTGAAAACTCGGTGGCCCTGGCTATTTAAGCTCTCTTTCTATGTGGTGCTGGTTGGCAGGAGCTGAGCCACTACTGCCCCTTTCAGGCAGAAACTGTGTTGCATTTGGCCAGAAACCACCCCAGCCCCTCCAGGAAGCACAGCACCCACTATAGGAATTCCACTTACTTGTCCCTATCACTGAATGACTCTGCTGTCATAAATGGAGGCTTAATGCAGTCAACGTGGATAACTTCTTAGTGACATGATACTTTAAAAGGAAGTTGCACAGGTGTGAGGTATTGGCCCCGTGGGTAAGAGTGTTTGTTGTACAACATCAGGGCTTGGGTTTAAAATCCCTGAAATCAATGTGCCTGAAACCCCAGTGCCGTGACACCTGGAGGCAGAAGGATCAGTAGGGCTTGGTGGCCATCAGCCTACCTCCAAACTCAGTGAGAAAACCTGTCTCAAGGGAACAAGACAGACAGTGATGGAGTAGGACACCCTCTGCTCTCCTGTAGACTCTGAACAAAGGCACACAAGTGTGTGCACTCACCCCTGCATGTGCACACACACCACACATTCACACAATAATAGTGACACACAGTAATGAGGAGGATGGAGGGGAGGAGCAGGTGACTTTTGGATCCCTGTGATGAAATACACAGATGTGGGTGTGGTGGCACCAAGGCCACCCCTCCTCCCCCAGAACCCGATTATCAGTGCTCTTGGAGATTAACAGTACCCAGACTGAGGCTCCACTCACAGTAGTGACATTGTAGACCAGCAGCAGCCTGCAGCGCTGAGTCACTGTGAACCCTGGTATGTTAGAGATATGATATACGACCTGTGATAGGTCACACCCTTAACATCCCCATGTATCAGCAGCCAGGGGGCAGGAGCGGAAAGCTGAGAAATCACATTCTCAACTGCAGATACAAAGCAGCAAACAAACTGGAAGTGAGACAAGGCTATGAACCCAAAGCCTGTCCCCCGTGATATACTTCTTCAGCCAGGGTACACAAGCTCCCCAGGCAGCGCCACCAAGTGGGATCCAGATGTTCGAACCCCTGAGCCAGTGGAGGCTACTTCTCATTCACCTTCATGCTGCTGGTGATGTTTCACATCTGTCTTGAACATTTGATACCCACTGTGGTCCCGAATGCAGTGTCAGTGCTGTCGATGTTCTCTGGCTCCGCAAACATTACGGTAACCTGTGTGTCTTGTCCCATTAATAGTGAGCAGGCCTCTGACGACTGTTGTTTGTCATAGCTACAACCCCCAACCCCCAACCCCCAAAGGAGGGTAAAAATAACACCATCCACAAGTAAAGTGATTTTTTTTTCCCCCACTGCCAACCAAAGTCAAGTTCTTGAAAATTAACACGAGCAACAGGCATGTTTTGGCATGTCACATCTAACTTCAAAGACACCATCCAGTGTCAACGATTTTCTGTAGAGGCACAAAGACTCTGTGTCTCCCAGATGAGTACAAGCTGGGCTGGGTGCAGGGCGGAAGGCTTGACACATGCCTAGGGAGGGCCGGAAATGAGATCATTCTCCTGCAGAGTCTAGAGACCTGCAGAGGAATGTGGCAGCCTTTATCCCCGCCTCTGGTCCCCCAGGCTGTTGCCTCCCTCCTAGGGAGGAAGAGTACCATTTGTGTTGTGTGGTCAAGGACAGAGCCGGTAGCTGTGTTCTCCTGAAGCATGTGCTTCAGAATCTCCATAGAATCCACAGCTGTGACGGGCTGGGCAGGCTCACCCTCAACTGTCATGAGCTGTGGGCATTTGGGGACATCTGACTCATAGGTGACAAGTTATAGCCTGTGGGCTGGTTCCTGCCTGAAGCATGTTTTTATAAATAGTTTTCTTGGACCTAAGCCACACCTCTTTCGTTTATCGAATTGTTACGGCTGCTTTGTGCTTTAACAACAGAGTTAAGGCTGCCTGCCTGGCCCTCGACGCCATCTGTCTCTTTGCAGAAGTCAGCTGGCCCTTGGTTTAAGTCAAAATTGTGGGCAAAGTAGGTGCATAGTGACTTTTCAAAGGGGTGTGGCGAGGGTTTCCACCATCAGGGACTCTCCCTCTCAGGCCCGGGACTGAAATAAGTTGCTCTAAGAAGAACTCTCTTTGGACCAGTATGGCCCACAGATGCCTAGGGTGTCTGTAGCAGTCCACTGTGTTTCATGTAACGGTGGTGTCTTTAGGGTCCTGCTGCTAATATGGCAGATTCAGTTTCTGTTCTCTTGGGGCCTTGCTTGGCAGGGAGGATCAATATCAATTAATGAATAATTTAAAAGCAAGACAACCACCATGAAGGAAGGCAACACAGTTGTGTGAGGCCTCACCACCACACATACTGTGCTTGTCCCGTTTTTTGTCTTTCACCGCTAACTGAAATAATCTACCCCGTGATGGCACATATTGCTGTCATCTGATTCATCCAAGCCTGTATTCCTGTGGCTCACAATAGTGCCTGGCACAGCCTAGGCACCCTGCAAACATGAATGGATGAACAGATGGATAATGGAAATAAGAAAGGCATCAGACCCAGATCAAAGGTCTAGGAGACTTCTCTGACAGCCTTATGATGGAGCTCAAAGCTTCAGGAGGAAGTAGGTGGACTGAAGCCTAGGAGAAGGTGGGCATGGGAGAGGTATTCCATGAGGTAGAGACAGACTGAGTAAAGCCTCTGTGCAGAAGGGGACAACCCAGCCTGGACAGTGGTAAGGGGTGTGGCCAAGAGGTAGCAAGCCTTTGGGCCTTTGTTGGTCACTTCAAGAATCTTCGTATTTGTTTCCAAGTGATGAGCAGCTATGTAGATCACAAGGAGTGAGATGGTCTGATTTCCACTTTCAGAAGGTCATCCAGCTTCAGGGTAGCAAATGCGTGGAGGAGGATATATCTGGGAGAAGATATTATGGGCCTGAGCTTATGGAGAGGAGGCATCTAGAAGAGAGGGGACAGGGCACTTTCGATAAGTGGTTGAGGGCACTTATGGGGAGGGCCTGCAGGGTATGAGGGTGGCTGGCTTAGATATGTCAGACAAGAGCTGAAAGGGAAGGGCTCCTGCTTTGTTCTGGCTTTTCTGATGGGAATGCATTGTTCAAAGAGGAGCACAGGCACTTGACAATAGCTGAGCCCCTGTGTGTATGTGTGTATGTGTGTATGTGTGTGTATGTGTGTATGTGTGTATGTGTGTATGTGTGTATGTGTGTATGTGTGTATGTGTGTATGTGTGTTGTGGGGATGCTAGCCAGACAATGCAGTGCATGGAGGAGCATCTGGATGCCGTTATTTGGATGTCCCCAGATCCTGTGTATACCTGCCTTGGGGGTGTGCACCATGGGAGCCTGGCTATGTCCTTGATTGGAGTGACCCAGGTAAAGCCTCCGCAATTAACCAATCTCTGAGACTTTTCATGCAAAAGATATTTGAGAGGAACCTTGCCAAGCCTTTTAATGGTTTTGTGAACATTCAATAAGCAGGGCTAGAAATATTCCTAACATGGAGCAAATAATGATCTCCCATTTCCAGAGTCATTTGACGAATGCTAACAAGCCTGTCTTCCACAGTAATGGGTGTCGGCAGTAACTTCCATGTTCTGAGCGCAGGATAAGAATATCCCACTGGGTGCCAGGGAATGGGGCTCTGCCAAATGCCTAACAACTGGATCTCTCTTTTTTTCCCTCTTTCAAAAATAAAATCTAAACCGTGTGGTTTGCACTATTTGACCATTTCTGTAGTGTAAATACTCCCACTGCGGGTGGTTTCCACCTACCAACCTGTAAGTTCCCTAAAACATCACAATGGCTGTCTCGGAAGTTATTATTAACTGACTCCCACACGTGGTGAACTTGGAAGTTGTTTCAAGCCTTCATCTCATTCACAATGCAACCTCAGTGGTTTCATCTATAAAATGGATCAGCTTCTCATGTGGTTGAAACAGACATAGGGAAAGATGTGTGGGGGGGGGGGGATGAGTGACCTATCTCAGAAACAAACAAACAAACAATCTGAGGTGACCCAGACAAGGTGGCACATGGTTGTAGTTCTGCCACTCTGGAGGCAGAGAGGCAGGAAGCTCTCTGTAAGCTCAAGGTCAGCTTGGCCAGGCCAGCCAGGACTACCTCATAAGACTTTGTCTCAAAACCAGATGAGAACCCCAAATGAATGCCAGGGTGGATAGTACCTGAGGAAGGGCATATAGCTTCTACATGCTTACACATATATGTATGTATACATGAACCTACACAAACAGGTGCTTACATGTTTGCTGGTGCACACACACATACACTCATGGATCTGGAGCTGCAGGGAGGCCTGATAAGTTGTGAAGATACTTACAAGTGATTACGGTCATGATTGCTGGCAAGGAAACAGGCTTCCATCCCCCATCCCCAGCTTCTCCTTTATGCAGGACTCCACTGCTGTGCCATAGGCCCCATGGAAGTTCATGGTAAAGTTTGAATTCAGCTCTCATTGGTTATGAGAAATGTATAACCCTTAAAGCTTTCTTGTTATCCAAATGTACAGGAGTGTTAACCCAGTGTCTTGGTTTGAGTTCTCCCAAATAGCAATGGAGAGATACAAGCTTCGGTGCCAAGGACTAATCTGGAAGGTGACCCAAGGGCTCCGAAATGAATGAGTAGAGACAGCATGACAGAATGCCACTAAACCAGTGTTGAGTGTGGTACTGATCTGATACTGTCATGAGAAATGGGCTCATGAGTCTGGGGTCCATATAAGAAAACTTTGTAAAATTTCCGAATTATCTACCTGAAAGACAGATAGCTAGGTAGAAATCTCCTGTGCCCACCTTCTGCTGGTGCTCTCTCCCTGGTACCCCTGCCACCATGCACTCCTCTGTATTTCTCTGGAGCCTTTGCTGGTATGATGAGCATCTGTAGTTTGGGAAGTTCCTGAGCAGAGGAATGAGGAGGCATGCGGATGTGTGGACTTGTTGGTCTGTACCCTGAGACGAGTGTATGGCATCCCATTTCCCATTGTCAGGACTTCCTGGGACCTCCCCAGTAGAGCCAATGATGGAAGAAAGGACCGTGGTGATGGACATTCTTTTAAAATTTTTATTCATTTATTTTACTTTTGTTGTTGTGAGTGTATGCATGTTTGCATGTGAATGGGGACGTGTGTGTGTGTGTGTGTGTGTGTGTGTGTGTGTGTGTATTCATATTCGTATGTGTATGGAAACCTGTGTGCGCATGCAGATGCCTGAAGCTGACACTGGTGTCTTCTTTGACCAGTCTCCCATTTTAAGCAGGGGTCTCTTCCTGAAGTCAGAGTTCACCAATTCTGGCTCATTTAGCTGGCTGGCTTACCCTGGTTACCCACCTCTGCCTCCTGAGTACAGGGATTACAAGAGGCTACCACATTTGCTTGGCTTTTATGTGGGTTCTAGGAATCCAAATTCTGGCCCTCTTGTTTCGTTTTATCAGTGGAACTGTCTCCTCATTTGAAGGGCCTTCTTTTGAGTCTCCTGATTTGGGGTAAGCAAACATCTCTAGATATTCCCTTTCCTGCTATAGATGGTCACACTCTGCGAATGCCCTGGGTTGCTACCTTAGCCTTGTTTTTGATATAGAACATTTCCCCACTCCTTTGAGGTAATTAATAAGTAAGCAAACTGAGGTGAGAGGAGTGTCTGTAGGGCAGCAGATGGGAGGGAAGTAAGACATCTGAAAGAAATGGCCCTCACCCGCTCATTCAGTAAATCATCACTGCCAAACATCTGCTAGGTGTGCAACACCCTTCAAGGCACTGGGAATGCAGAAGTGAGGAAGGTAGACCGGATGCCTTTCAGTGAATGCTCACAGTGATACAACTGAGCAGGGGGGGCATGTGCTGTCCATCCTGTGTCAGTGAGTGCTTTGAAGTATGATAAAGCAGGCTAGAGAGAGAAGGGAGGGGGAGACAGAGACAGCGAGGGAGAGAGACAAAGAGACAGAGAGAGACAGGAAGAGAAACAGAGAGACAGAGAGAAACAGGTAAAGAAACAGAGAGATAGAGAGACACACAGAGAGACACAGAGACAGACAAACACACATACACACATGGCAGGAGGGACAGACAAAGACAGAGAGACAGGGAGAAACAGAGACAGACAGACACAGAGACAGACAGAAACAGAGACACAGAGACAGAGAGAAAAATAAGAGAGAGACAGAGAGACAGAGAAAAAACGAGAGAGATAGAGAGAGACAGAGACAGGAGAGGCAGAGACAGAGAGAAAGAATGAGAGACAGAGAGAGACAGAGACAGAGAGAAACAGAGACAGAGAGAGGGAGAAAGACACAGAGGGGCCTTATGGCTCCTGCCTCTCCTGTCTGTCGGCTCCTGGGTGACAGATTACTATATTCCCATGTTTTTTCAACTCACTTCTGCCACCCTCTGAGTCCTGTGATTATGTGGTTTACTTTTAAAGTGATGCTGTGAGTTTGTGGAGAACAGAAGAAAGTTGAACAATTGGAGTCGATTGCAGCCTCGCATCCAGCTCTGGACTGTGGGTGGGTTGGTTGCTTGGTTGGTTGGTTGAATTCATCTAGGGATATTCCATATTTTTATTGTTGATTTAATTCATCTGGAATAATTCTAAATTGGTATTGTTGCCATACAATGGAGTTGAATTTTACTCAGAGGTTGGGTTATAAAGTCAGGGTTTAAAGCAAACACAGAGTTGTCATTAACCTTGAAATCTTTGAAGTTGCCCATTAAAGTGCAGCGTGGTTTTGTGTATGCAAGCCTGTGCTGTAATCAATATGGAAAAAACGTATAATGCGTGCAGCCATGTACAGCGTGTAACAAAGAATACAGGCAAGATATAATTTCACAACATTTAATTGCAGTAGTGACATTGTTCTTTTTCCTCTGTTTTTATGGTTTTTTTTTTTTTTTTCCTGGTTGAAAGTACTAGATTTGTGATCGTTAAATGTGTGTATGATGAGATTCCTTGCACCCACTTGAGCTGGGCTCCTGGTCCTACCTTCTACCCCTGGGTATGCATCGGGGGGAGCAGGAGCTGTTTCCTCTCTTGTACTCCATCTTATTTCTACTTCTTATCCCAGTCAGCCTTTCAGCAAGAGCAGGAGAGCGGCAAAGGCAGAAATAACAGCAGCAAAAATGGCGGCTGTCTGTGTGGTGTTGACTGTGGGTGAGGAGCCCTCCCTGTGTGGTGTTGACTATGAGGGACCATTTCCAGAGCTTCCAATGAATCAGCTTACCAAGTCTTTATAATGAAGAATCCACTCTGATTTCATTGCCCATATGGGAAAGACCCTGGAGACCCCGATAAAGGTCACACAGCTTTGGGATGGAGATTCAGACTCACTCTCAAACACAAAAGGCCACCTGTCCTATGGGTCTATGCAATGGAAGAAACTGTTCTGGGCAGGCGAACCCTGGAAACAGAAAACAGGTTAGTGGTTGCCTAGGGCTTAGGAGGAGCCAGATGGAAGAACTTTGAGGATAAGGGGTTTCTTTGGGATGCTGGGAATGTTTTGAAATGGAATAGTAGTGTAATCCATGCCCACCAGTGCTATGAACATATTACCTAGGCCCACAGCAAGGTATATTGTGATACAAATCATGTCATATTAATTGTGTCTCAAAGAAGTGTGATTAAACAGAAAACCAAGCAACTCTGGGTCACGACACCTGGGGCACAAGACTCTTTGAGTGCTTGGTGCCTGCACACAGGACCTTTGCTGTGGGCATGCATCATGAATGGTACCACTGCATTTTACTTCCACGAACTTGGCTGCTGCAGAAGATGACTGTATTCATCACCCTCCCTCATTGTTGGCACCAAACACCTGACAAGAGGCAACTTGAGGAAGGAAGGGATTATTTTGACTCAGTTCCCAGGCACAGTCTGTTGCTACGAGGTGTCATGGCGGCTGGAGCAGGAGGCAGCTGGTCACGTGGCATCCATAGTCAGGAAGCAGAGAGATGAATGCTGGGATCCAGCGTGCCTTCGTCCTTTTGTTCGGTCCTGGTGTCTAGTGCAGCTAGCTCATAAGGTGCTGGCCACCCGTATTATAGGTGAGCCTTCCCGATTCGTTTGATCCTTTCTGCAAACACCGTTTCAGGCAGACCCAGTAGTGCGTTTCCCTGGTGATTCTAAATCCAGTTGACCTTAGAAATTAACCACTGCACTTTCCTGTCCCCTCCACTATATGGTGTGAGAAACTTGGTGCTGGCAAGGTCGCACCTAGATGGAGAAGTAGGTACCTTGGGCCTACACCTCATGCTTGCTGGCAGCACGAATTTTTCTAGGGCTGGATTCATCCAATTAGAGTCACCCGTGTGGCCCAGAGCGGCAGGTAACCGGAGCCTATTAGGAAAAAAGCCAGGGCTCTCCACTTCTCCTTTGCTGACTTGTGAAGTGCATTAAGGATCCTCTTCATCTGCGGGGTTGTTAGCCCAGCTCAGGCTCTTTAAGGGGCTGACAGGAAACTTGGAGGACGAAGAGGTTCCTCACCCTGGGCAGCTCAGGAAGAGTGGGGCGGAGTGAAAGGCTCTAGCAGGCCCAAGCATGGCAGACATAGTGCTAACAGGTTTTGCCCTTTACCCTTCTCCTTACTAAGAACCATTAGATCACATCCCTAAAGCTAGCCCCAAGGTAATTTCTCTTATTTGTCCACTGATATTCCTTAGACCAAACACCAAGGTTCAACAGTCAAAATTCATGATTTGGCTAACATGTCCGATCAGGATTTACCAACTCATCCTAGCACAGACTCCCCAACTTTTCCCCTTAAAACCCTACTCCTGCAGAAACACCCTCACCTGGTTTTGTTTTTTTTGTTTTGTTTTGTTTTTGGTTTTTTTTTTTTTGGCTTGCACTTACTGCTGCCTTTGTAGCTTCCCTGTCCAACACACACGCGCGCATACATACACACACACACACACACACATACACACACACACACACACACACCTCACTGATTGCCCCTCTTGGGTAATAAATCTCCTTTGTGCCGAGAATTTAGTGTCTGGATATGTCCTCTACCAATTCTAGCAGGGCTGACCTCCCTTCCGCAGGGTCAGGAAGAAGACAGAGGGATGAGCTTGGTCGGCATGCTATAAATGGAATTATGCTCAAGTTGATACCATGTTCTGGAAGGATTTAGGATCTACCCAAATCAGCATGAGCCATGGCCTTGTGTCAGTCCAAGACTCAGTCAGACTGGGCAGTGAGGGGAAGGGGATCTAAGCCTCATGTGGGTCTTGTGCCAGACAGCCAGAATCTCTCGCTTTCCCACTTAAAGACACTACCTCCAAACCCTCAGGGTCCTGCAGGTCCCAGGCTTCCACACTCTGGAGATAACTCCCTTTGCCTTCACAGATGGGTTAGGTCTTTGTGTGTGCGCATACATGTGTGCGTGCATGTGTGTGTGTGTGTGTGTTTAAGTACACAGTGACTGAGTCGCTATCCATGTACAGTGCAACCAGAAAGAGCAGCCAAGGGCTGGTCTCCTGGCCAGGTTCAGGTCAGCATTTGCATGTATGGCTTTATAAAGGCAAAGCTTGGGGGTTATCTGTGACTTCCTGTGCCGGCAGCTTCAAGGAGCAGGCGTAGCTGGGCTGGGCACTGAAGGCTGAGGACACGTCAGAGCTGGGGACAGCTTGTGATGGAGCCAATTAGCTTTGCCTAGTTTGGTGTGTATGTGTGTCTTACTCAGTGAGCCACCTCTCCAGCCTCTTTCTCTACTTCTTAAAAAAAAAAAAGTGTATTTTATTTTTATTTTATATGTACAAGCATTTTTGCCTACATGTATGTCTGTGTACCACATGCTGGCCTGGTCCAGAAGAGGGCACCAGATCTTCTGGAACTAGAGTTGCAGATGGTTGCTACCTCTCATCAAACCCAGAATCAAACCCAGGTCCTCTGGAAGGGCCGCCATCTTTATCGCTAAGCTGTCTCTCCAACTCTCTCTTTCTGTAGTTCTTAAACGTTCCTGAGAATAAGTGAAGCCACGTGAAGGTTTGATTCTGTTCTCATTGGTCAGTTTTCTTGGTGTACTACCACATAGTATGCTTTGAGAAGACACTGGGTTAACAAGAGGGCTAGTAAGTGTTGTAGAGAATATGGTTGCATCATCTGTTTTGGGAAACTCTGCAGTTGCCCAGAGAAGTAAGCCAGGTAGAGGTCAATGCTTAAAAAAAAAAAGGGGGGGGGGCATTTCTGAGACTTAAGTGCACATTTGAGCCTTTAAAGAGGGGCTCTCAAGGGCTGCACCTTCTTCCCAAACCCCTGAGTGTAAGGAACTCTCTGAGGAGAGTCAGTTATAACACACCTAGTGGCAAGCAAGCTGCCAGCATCTTAGATATGGGCCTCTAGAGATCTGTTCTTACCTCGGAACCACTTGAGAGCCTTAGAAATAGTCTCTGGTCTGAATTGAGCCACTGTGGGGGTGAGTGCCAGAGCTCTGTGTCTAGTAGTTTGGGAAATGGAAGAAGCTTTTAGAATGTCTTTGGGTTCTGTGAGCCCACCCAAAAGAATGCTTTGGATGACATCGACAATGCCTAAAGATGCTCTTGACATCTCTCATGATTTGAAGGCATAGGAAGTGAGGTCACAGGGGGTAACTGCTCCATCCAGCCACTTTGCAGTCATGTCTGGAGACTTCCATCATGGAGGACTGGGGTGCTGTTGGTAGGTAGTGAGCTGAAGCTGAAGACATGGTTCAGCATCCGACAATAATAAGGAACAGACCCCATAGCCAGGAGATTATTCACTGCAACCCAAATTACACCCAGCCAATTCACACCAGCCCCAAAATACAGCTCTCCTCTGTGTCCAGCAAAAACAAGGACCTTCCATCTTTCCCTGCCCTGTTATCAGTAGGGGCCAGCATCTAAAGTCGGGTCTGCACTATGGGATAAGAGATATTTGCATCTGTAATAGACAAAGTAGTTGACCAGTTGACCGATGACTTCACAAAGCTTGACATTTAATCAGAGGGAATGAGAGAAATCAGAACTGAGACCTCTACACAGTCTTTGTGCTTAAGCCACGCTCAGGGTTTTTTATTTTCAAGCTTGGGGTGGTCTTTCTGAAGTTTTAAACACTTGGAGATGAAGGCCTGGAAGACAGCTGAGGTCTAGGCAGTAGGAAGAGGAGGAAGACGTTACAGGAAGTCGAAGAAGATGGAGAGGTGGCCTTTCTTACTTGTCTTGAATGATGCCTGATCCATTCTGGGTGCTTCTGGTTGTCACCATGAGATATCTCTTATCACTTTCCATCTAGAAGAAGCAGCAGAGAAGAATTCTACATGTCTGTTACAGGTATGGTTGGAAGGAGGTAAAAATGGTAAGAGTTCAAGTCCACAGTGGGAGAAATAGAACCTAGCCAAGAAAAGTTATGAACTTGAGAGAAACTTAAGTCCAGATTCAAATTAGAAATACTCATAGAATGTTCAGGGGGCAATGGAGACAGTTCTGAGAGCTGGTCAATGCAAATGCAGAGTGATGAGATTAGATCAGTACAATGGGGGGGGGATCGCTGTTAATAGTATTGTTATTATTTTAACCACAAGATCTTCTGATTGCTGCCAGAAGTACCTGGCAGGACACCATAGCCATTAAGAGTTCAGGACCCACCCAGGGTTCTTTAATCCCAGCATTTGGGAGGCAGAGGCAGAGGCAGGCAGATCTCTGGGTGTTAAAGGCACCCAGTTTCCAGGTCAGCCAGGGCTACATAGTGAGACCCTGTTGAACCTTGGGAAGAAGGCAGAATTATGATTTGAACCCAGCCCTGCCACTGTGGACCTGGATGGCCATCTGAAAGTGGCTCAAACTGGTTGTACCACTGTTAGGGAGCCTATACAGCAAGGGCAGTGACACCCACCTGCTAGCACTTCTGGGGTATTCTACCATATATGGTATACTACTCTGAGAAACAGTGAGACCTCAAAAAATAATCAAAGTTAGTTATTTCTAGTGTAGAACAGATAGGATGGTTTTGCAACTTGTATGGCTTATCAGTTGTGATTTGAATTTTCCCCCAAAGCAAGTTACAGAAGATTTGACTTCAATAGGATTCTGTAAGGGTCAGGGAGGACCCAAGGGGCAGGGAGGAAAGAGGAAAGAGGAACAAAGGGACCAGCAACCCGAGGGTTCTGTTATTTAGCCAGTTACTACTGTGGTACTGGGGTTTACATCTCCTGGAAACCTTTGGGAGCTGGAGTGTAGCATCCTCCGTAAGCATCACACCTTAAGGATGTGTGAACTCTAGCCTCGGTGTCTCAGGTCTGAATTGACATTGTTTGAAAGCTGCCCCAGATGTCATGAATTTGAGACTCAAGAGCTGCTGGAGATGGGCACTCAGAGAAAGCACCAAGCCAAGAGATTGTTAGTGATTTCCTCTAACCTGAAGTGCATCTTTTTTGGGGGGTGGGGAGGAAGAAGAGGGAGACCTATAATACTTGGGAACTTGGGGGAAACTTTGAAGGTCCAGGAATTCAAGAAGTTTACAAGACCCACAGTGGCCCTGTCTAAAGTTATACAATCAGCAAGCAGTCACTATGGAGAAGAGCCTTAGGGCCTCCAGGGGTATAGCTTTCATGAGTCTTCACCCATGCTTAGATGGGCTGTTGAGTGATGGAGCTGCCTTCAATCACCCACTCTTGTAAGTAACCCCCTACCCATGTTCTTATAAGTAACCCCAGTAAAATCATGAAGTCTCTAGGCCAAAGCATTGAGTGGAAAAATTTCTTCCATCTGTCATCAGTATCTCGTCATGGATAAATATTCAGTTCAGGGAAAGGTCTCACAACAGGTATACATCCCCGTAGTTAGTGGTTAATCAAGCCGTCTGTGAAAAAGCCAGAAGAAGTGTGGGTGGATGTGGGAGGGATCTAGCCGTGTAGTCTGCTAGAGTCGGAATCAAACAGCATAAAACCAGCAATGCCCTCTGGGCCAGTAATCTTTGTTTAAGTATTAAGGAAACAGATAAGTGTGGAAGAAGCTGTGCAAAATAAAATATTTCTATATATTATACGTGATAGCTCAAATTGGAAATAGTAGTAATAGCCAACCTTTATCGAGTGGTTGCCTTGTGCCTGGTGCCCTGAATGTCTTACAAATGGGCTAAATTTCTAGCAAATGGAGATTGGTTTAAGCAGCTCAATGGAATATTACACAGCCATTAAAGAAGATAACTATGGAGATGATAACAAGAGAAATACCATATAAGTGAGAGATGAACATCAGACATGAGATGGTACACACTGCTGGATGCTCTTAGCATAACAAGCCTCGTCCTGTGGGAAGGGGGGTGGGGCGTGAGAGGAAGAGCATCAGTCTCCTATCTGCAGGTTTGCTTGCTCTCATAATGAGATTCTGAGCGATCTCCTTCTGCCCTTAGTTTACAAGTCTTTGTATTTGTTTGTATTAAATTTCTAATGAAAAGATAAGAAAATGAAAAGGTAAATAAGAAAATGAAAAAATACAATGAAGGAAACGATCTCCCAGTCATCTCTAAAACAGCGTATTATCCATCCTGACCCCTCGGTGGTTTGGGGAAAGAGGATACTGTAATAGAGAATGATCCTTCTGAAAAATGACGCCGGGGGCAGGGTGGGAGCTGTGCTGGATCAGGAGAGAATGGAGGCAAGAGTGTAACTTACAAGCTAATAAAGGTCACCGGAAAGGCCAAATTTGATTTCAGAGTCTTGGTGCTTAATGAGAAGGGGAGGAAGGAGAAATGAAAGAAACAAGCCCAGTGTTTGAAGGTTGATTAAGTGGATGAAGATTAGCCTCAGAGTAAATATATAGTAGATACTGCTTTAAATCATAGTTCTTTACGTCCGTTCTTGCATGCAATCCTGACAACCATTTCCTATGCTATTCTTCTCCTTTTTCTTGTAAGTGAAGTGATGGAAGATTAGAGAAATAAAGTCACTTGTCCTCAGTGATCAGAGCAAGTCCGAAATGAGGTAAAGGCTGGAGAGATGGTTGAATAGATATGACAGACTGATGGGTTGCTGGTGACTGGCTTGGGTCGCCTAGATGGCTCGGTGGCTCAATGGTTGGATGAAGAGATAGATGGATGGAGGACAGTGGTTGGTTGGATGAGTGAGCTGTTGGTAGCTGGGGTAGGTGCATGGTTAGATATGTAAGTATGTATGTATGTATGTATTAATATATGTATGTATGTATGTGTGTATATGTATATATTATGTATGATGGATAAATGGATGGAAGGAAAGATGAATATTATATTATATGTGACATATATATGAATGGAATGAAAGATATATGTATGTATGTAATGGATAGATGAATAGGTACATGGGTAGATGGCTGGCAGAAAGTTGGTTCAGCTAACTTCATAGGTAAAAGGCAATCCAGATTGTTACAAAGTTCAAGTAGAATGCAGCAACACCAGGAATAAAGAAACTCTTAGGTAGGGAAGAAGAAAGGAAAGAAAGAGGTTGGTAAAGGAAAAAACCCAGGCTTGGTGGGAAGTGTCCACTAGTTCTCTGTGAGATGTCCAGTCAGATGATGGGGATAGGGCACAAGTGACACAGAGCAGGGATACCAGGGCAATTTGGGGTAATCCATGCAGTGATTGGTCAGTCCGGGGCACACAGGAGCTTAGTAATAAGTGACAAGTGAAGGAATGGGGGTAGTGATAGGAAGGAGGAGTTCTGTGTAGAAGAGAGGAGGGCAGGAAGAAACAGAAAAGGAGAAACACAACAATTACAGGCCTGAGTGAAACCACCAAGTAGACAGGATTTGCCACAATTCCATTGCCCCTTGTTCTTCAGAGAATCCCATAACTCTCTGCTTTGTATCTGTCTTTGTATCTGTAACAAACAAGCACAGTTTAATCTTTTCTTCTGGAGGATTAACTGGAGTCTGTGACAAAGCTTAGCCATGGTACCCTCCAGGTGGAAACTGAGCAGAGCCCAGTGTTTCCCAAGCTTTCTAGTGCTGTGACCCTTGAATACAGTTCCCCATGGTGTGGTGACCCCCAACCATAAAGTTATTTTCATTGCTACTTTATAGCTGTAATTTTGCTACTGTTATGAATCATAACATAGATATCTGTTATGCAGGATATCTGATATGTGACCCCTGAGAAAGGATATGATATCCCTGAAGAGGTCATAACCCATAGGTTAAGAACCACTGTCCTAGCCACTCACTCATATCGTTTCCTGGTATGAATCAAGAAACTGAAGCTTGATTATCCAGGACATCCCGAGAAAGCCCATCTGGAGTCCCAGTCTGTACAAGCAGCCACAGAAAGTAACCATCTTTGTGGAGGAGACAATGGTACGGCAGCTTTAATTCTTGGGAACTAGCCTTCTGACGTTTGCAATAAGGAGACATGCTAGGCTGAATTTTTCCTTTTGCTCTATTGAGGAAAATGTTAATAAATGGATCGTGTTCATTAATGCAGAGTTTTGAGGTATTTACCAGCCAGTGGAGAGCAGCTGGAAGCAAGCAGTAAGAGCTTGGGAGGTTCAGAGGGGGTGGATGAAGATCCATCAGATCCTGGTGAGTGCCATGAACTTGGTGCCCTTTCTCCGGTCCACAAAGTTTTACACTCTTATAATTGATGCTCCGAGAGGACTGAGCACAGCAGGCTTGGCATGAGGAATCCTAAAAGCCTTATTAACCTGACCACTTGGCCCTTTTTTTTAGTACAACCCCTGCTGGGCTAGTTTGGTGCTGGATTATCTTGCTCCTCAAGAGGTTCTGTTGTGGGGATGAAGAGGTTCAACTTACCAACTCTCTCTGTGTCTGAGTCTTCTCATCTTTCCAATACTGACTCTCGAAGGTCAGCTCTACTACACTCCTGTTGCTTTCTTCTCCCCTCTTTGCCCTGTCAAGGATGCCTCTTCTCTGAGGCACTAGAGAAGATACCTACTCAGGGCTGATTTACATGATACTACAGTTCCTAGTGTGTTGAGTGGCCCAGATACCCTCTAAGTAAGGCTAGAGCGGGCACAAGGGGAGCTCAAACGGGAGTCCCGACCAGAGGGGCCAGTTCATGAGCAATTAAAGTTGTAAATTTAGGAGAAAGGTTAGAAGTCAAGAGGCATTTTGTGGGATTTTCGGTGGTATTGAGTCTTACCTTATGGATGGTTATGAGTGCATGGTTTGGGAACCAGGAGAAGAGGCACTCATCAGATACCTGCTGGTAGAGAGTAGGCTTGGAGTGCCGGGGGCTTTATGTTACATGGGAGAGACATTGGCAGCTTGAGCTGTTCCCTCAAGGATAGTACTTTAATTTTCTTGGATGGTCAGACTAAAGTCAGCACCTTCTTTGATGTTGTAACAATCATTAATTCAGAAGTATCCTAATAAATACACACACGGTACTCAAGAATGCTCATATATCAAATCAACGTTTATTGAGTACCAGGTGTGTGTGTGTGTATGTATCCAGTACCCAGCTATGTACTCACATACAGCATGTGAGTCTAGCCTTTGAGTTCGAGCCCTGATTATAACTGTGTTGTCATTGTACAGCACAGGCTTATAGGCATGCTCGGTTTAGCGTCTTCATCTCTTACTCAGACCCCAGGAGGCTGGGGTAGACATTTTGCGGTTAAGAAAACTGAACCCCATGGACCTTTTTTTTTTTTTTTACAGTGTACAGTTGGCAGAACCAAGATTTGAGTCCAGGTCTCCTGACGCCACAGAGTTGTCATTAAATTGGGAGAGTATATTGACGGTGTATGTCTCATCATTAATTGCTTTCTGGCTAGCTTCAGGCAAAAGAGTTCGCTGTACATTTTCTTAAATCTGTTAGAACAAGACTCAGAGAGGACAATGCACTGGAATAGGGCTACACAGGGAGTGCCATGGAGGCTACTGGGCTTAACTGGCCCCATTGTACCTTCCAAAGAAACAAGATTAAGTAATGCCCCAGTAAGGATAGCCTTGGCCTTGGGGTTTGGGATCAGTTATTGGTATTGATCACTAGCCAGGCTGCTAGAATGCTGGCTTAGTCCAGGGAGGCACAGAAGCAAAGGTGGGATTTGACTTGAGAATTTAGGAAGGACCAGCTTTGTCTACTCGGAAGAATGCTATTGGGACCTGTCGTCTTCTTGAAGGCCACACGTTTAACTTTTGGGTTTGTAAGCAGCGACTTTCTGGGGTGACCTATTGGAGCTACCTTCCTCAGCCTGTCATGGTCACCAGGTACACTGGAGACTTACTGAAGTCACTGTATTTTCCGAGGAGACCTCTGGTATCGCAGAGAAGATACCAGGGTGTGAAGTCAGCACTCCATTTCTCTGCAGACTCTAGGGCTT
Organism: Arvicanthis niloticus; assembly: GCF_011762505.2. Taxonomy (NCBI): domain Eukaryota; kingdom Metazoa; phylum Chordata; class Mammalia; order Rodentia; family Muridae; genus Arvicanthis; species Arvicanthis niloticus. The sequence continues at coordinate 44,138,251 of NC_047675.1, forward strand.
TGGAAAAGCATCATTGGCATGTCACTATGGACTGTCACAGGAAAATAGCAAGCCTTCTGGCCACTTTCAGAGGGTGTCTTTCTCACTCAGGCTGGGATGGTCCATGAGCTTTCTATTGATGACATGATGGGCGGAGCTTGGTCACCTGAGACTCAGTACTTTTTCTACTTCTTCCTGATTGACAGCCTCAGAAAGCCTTCCATATGGCTTGAAAATGGCTGGGTGGTTGCTGCCACTGTATCTTGAGTCATTGAAAATCTCCCTGTGATGTCATTACAATCCATACTTAGCTTGGGCTGGTTGAGGTTGGCCTTTGATTCCACTTGGCAGAGCACTCACAGGTTCTGAAAAACAAACCAATCAACAAAGCTTCTCGGGTTGATTGGCAAGCCCACGTCCCTTGCTAGCTCTAATCTAGAATTCTGCTTTTTTGGTTTTTGTTTTCTAATTAAAAGAGCTGACTTTTTAAGCCCTTTACCTCCTCCAATCCCCAACAACTGACATTCTCTGACTCCGTGAGTTTCAGTTGGAATCCAAGATCCATTCCATGACTGTGGGTTCCAAATGAGACGCTCACCTAATAAAGCCGAGCGAAACATGTTGTAAGTGAACACTGAGGTTGCATGTTCTTTACATGAATTTGTTAGTTCATGCAGGGCCTCCACAAAGGCTGGGGATCAAGAAGTCACCAAAATGTAAGGTTGTCCAAGAGACTCCTAAAACACTTCAGACTATCAATATTGCTATTGGTTGCCCCACTCCGCCCTAGGGACTGGAGATAAGTTCCCATTGCTAAAGACCAGTGCACTTCAGGCACAGGGCCCAGAGGTCTCTGAGCACGAACTGACCTGAGTAGCTCCCTCCTGAAGATCAGAAGGTACCATGAAATCTTCCAAAGGAGGGAGGCAACCCAGCCATGACAACTGTGTACTACAACAATAGCCAGTGTTGCGCAACACCTCAGGGCGTGCAGTAGTAACACACACACACACACACACACACACACACACACACACACCTTGGCAGGAACCAACAGAGGCTTAAGATATTCTCTATGAGAAAGTGCCATGCTCGTTACTGGAAACCTTGCCAACTAACCTAAGGCTAGTTAAAGCATGGATCATGGGGGGAAATACAGTAACCACTTTACTAAACCAGCATAATCCCTAACTACATTCCAAAAACTTGTCCCTACATCCATTGATAAGTGTAGTAGCTCTCATCCCTCATCAAGGAAACTTCTCTTTGCAACAGATGGCAACCACTACAGAAAACTGCAACTAATCAAATTGCAAAGTTATGGAGCCCGGTCCCAAGGGTTACATCTGCAAAACCTCTCCCTGCACCTAAGGGTCAGGAAGCATTTTAGAAGAGGAGACAGAAAGATTGCAAAAACCAGAGGATCAGGGAGGTTTCTGTGGGAACCCCTGGGTACTGAGATCACAGCCAGTTCCCTGGTTTTGACACATTGCTGGGGATAGACCACGGGGGCTTGTACATGCTAGCTAAGTGCTCCACGGAGCCACATCCCACTGTGCCCCGGATAAACCAGAATAACACCAAGTGTTAATTAGCAGGCTGTGCCTTTGTGGAGGTCCAAGATGAGACTCCTAAGGTGTCTCTCACAAGACTTCCAGCAGGAGAAGAGGGAAGAACACAGACTATGGTGGACCTTAGCTGCTGAGCAGCCAAAGGGACTTAACGAACCATGGAATCTGGAGAGTGATGAAGAAAAATCAGGTTTCTTCCAGCCCAGGATCTGGTTAGAAGAATGTGCTCAGGCCTGGGGGCTGACTATCTTATAGACTAAACTACATTGGGTGTCTCAGAAATACCTATAGCAGACAGGGGAACGGAGATAGAAAGGGACCAATTCTTGCTCCCAGGGGTCCACTTGTGGCATCCGAAGAGCCAGCAGGTCCAGCTCTCTGTGCCTTAAACCACAGGATGCTGTGTCTGGCTTGAGTCTCTGTGGCCTGAGCTGGGGTTTTACTTAGCTTCGTGGCAGTTTCCAGCAGTCCTGGTGATAGCAGCCGAGCCTTCCCCAGTCTCTTGGGGGAAAGGATCATTCTTTTCCCTTGAGTAGTTTCGAGCCAAGCACGTACCATTGCGAGAATGTTTGAAAACTTCTCCTGGCTCTCAGAATGCAATTCTGACAGTGCTGAAGGCTGCCAATTAAATGACGGTTTAGATAAAGGCTGTGTGGGAGAGGGAGCACAATATCCGGGAACCTAATAATGGTTTCCTCCTGTCTTTTTGAAGCTCTGGCATAATCTTGATTGACTGGCTCACTTCTTTGGGCATTCCCATTTACTGGACAATTTAATAACATTTCAAATGTTTGACAACTTTTATTTGAGGGCAGACATGCTTGGGGGAAGGGGCCGTGGGTAAGGATATAAATGTTAGACTGTTAGGAGAACAGGCGCAAATGTGAATAAGACTCTTTTCACGCTTGCGGGGGAAGGGGGAGAGCTGAGGGCCAAGAATACACTCAAACCTAGTACCCATCTGAAGGTCAAAGGTGCCATGCACCTGTCCCAGAGAGAAGCACTTTCTGCTGTTTGCTTCTCTCACCAGCTTCAAGGCTGACACTATGACCATAGCTGTCACATCAGTGAAGTATCCCAGAGCCACACACCCAATGTGTCATGCCCCTGGTGGCCCAAGACCTCCAGTCACCCTCCTAGTCTTCTGTACAGGGCCAGTGTGATGGCTCAACAGGTAAAGTCACCAGCTGCCAAGCCTGATGACCTGAGTTCAACCCCCAGGACTCCAACTGTGGGAAAAGAGAACCAGCTTTATTAAATTGTGGCTGTGGCACCTGTGAGTACGTGTGTGTGTGTGTGTGTGTGTGTGTGTGTGCGAGTACGTGTGTGTGTGTGTATGTGTGTGTGCACATGCATGCGAGCATGAAAAATCAGTGAAATAAGGAATTGGGAAAAGGGTTAGGACGGGGAAGGTGTCTTAGGAGGTAAGAGTACTTGCAGTTCAATCATGAGGACCTGAGTTCAAATCTCGTTTATTGGACAATTTAATCCCATTTAAAATGGTTGATGACCTTAATTTGAGGGCTGACATGTAGTGTGTCTGTGTGTGTACCTTTAACCCTAGCACCGGAGAGATATAGGAAGATCACCAGGGCTTTCTAGGCCCAGGTTCAGTTAAGAGACCCTGTCTTAAGTATTTGAATAGGACACTGAATGTGTTCTGGCCTCCACAGTGTTTGGGCAGGTATACCTATACACACGTATAACACACACACACACACACACACAGAGAGAGAGAGAGAGAGAGAGAGAGAGAGAGAGAGAGAGAGAGAGGAGAGAGAATATGAATCTAGCTCAGAAGGTATTTCTAGCATCCACATGTGGACACCTGAACTGGCACCGTTCACCAGGCTGGAGAGAATCAAATGAAAGTAACAGAACTGGGCTGAGGAATGGGAGACCAATATCATACTATATAAACAGGCATCACTAAGTAAAACCCTGCCCAAAGTAAGGTCACAGCACAGAGAGAGAGAGTGCTAGCCCATTCATAAATCCCTGTGTGCACTTACGTACAGCCATGAAGAACGGCTTCCGTGTAGCCCGCTCTCAAATCAAAACTGGCATAAACTAATATAATACTGTAAAAATAACGGGAAACACTGCAGGCTGACTCTCACAAACACTCAACATCATAGCTCTTCTGCTGGGAGTGTTCTCTGAAGAAGAAACAATCCCAAAGAAACAGATTACCTTGTCTGTAAACATCACAGCCCCAGCCTCTGCAGGGTCTGGGAAGATGATGGGTAGCAAGACAGATTTGAGAATTTATAAACATGTCCTGATTAGTCCTGGCAATTCTGAGGGAAGCCAGAGGCAGGTTGGTCTCTCCACCTTAGCACAGTTGCTATTTGGAGCCAACTGAGTCTTTGAGGTAAGGATTGTCCTTGACACGGTAGAATGTTCTGGTATCTGCTCACTAGGTGCCAGGAACATCCCCATATCCTCATCATGCAAGCAAACAAAACACTCCAGACAGTGTGTCAGGTGTCCTCTTTGTGGGGGCTGGTAAGGGAACAAACTCACCTCCCACTGGAAATGACATTATTTTTGAAGGGTGGTTAGAAGTCATGGCCTAGCCATTCAGTAGAAACCACAACTGTAGTCAGGAGGTTGTATTAGCAGCCATGGAAAATAAAGTCAGTCTTCAAAGGCAGCATTTATCCTACAGATTGTAACCAACTGGCAGAGGATCTGGCTTGCATATGAAGCTACTGGGGTGTGTGTGTGTGTGGGAGGGAGAGACAAAAGGGTGACACCAACCTCTGTACTCAGGGAGCTTCATTGATTTAAGTATGTGGGTTTGTGTAGGATCAGGAACCTTCAGGCACACACACGCAGGATCACCCCCCTCCACACACAGACACACACAACTGCACACACATACCACACACACATACCCCCCATACCACACACACACATACTACATACCACACACACTACACACCACATACAATCACACACACTACACACCACACACAAACACACATGGCACACACATACCACACACACTACACACAAACACACATGCCACACACATCACACACACACACCCCACACCACACACACATGCAGAGATAACATACACACACCACACATATACTACCTACCACACACAAACACGCACCACACACACAAACACACATGCCACGCACCACACACACAAACACACATGTCACACACACATACCCCCCCAACACACACACACACACACACACACACACACACACACACAGAGGAGTTAAGTCTAGAAAGATAAATGTGGCCACATCAGAGGTAATGACTAAAATGTCTATCAACCAAGTATGGCTGACAAGCTACAGTTCTCTACTGCGGAAGCCAGTCTTAGCTGTAGCTGCCAGGGTGAGGGTGTGCAGAATTGCACAGGGAACTCCAGTTAGTAAGGGACTTTAGCAATAAAGTCAGAGCAAGCCCTGACCAAACAGAAACACCCAGAAGCCAGAGGCCAAGCTGGACAGATCAGGGGTCCCCAGGGTCAACATCCAGAACTGCTGGAAGGTTGTGTTTCTTCCTATTCACTCCCAACCTGAGTCCAAAGACATCGGAGCCATTGCTGATACGATGTGTATTTCCTGCAGCAGACAGAAGGCACAGAAGAAAGCAAGCTCATTGATTTGTAGGGCTTTCAGCTTAGTGGGTGATGTTTGTTCCGCCTCCCCCTTCTTTTATTTAGAGGTCTGTTGATGTGGCTACAATTTTGTTCCGGCAATAAAGGTGAAATATGTGTGGATGTTAACAAAGATGGCCCAAGACGAGCTGTTGGAAGGATGTAACTGGTTAGGATTTAATATTCATTAAGATTTAAAAAAATCTATTACGCTTTTGAAAGCCAAAAAACTAGCCTCTTACCTCCGAAGCTTGTGGCAGAAGCCGCTTTAAAACAGGTCCAGAAAGGCGGCTGCTGGAAATGTGGCCATTGCCCAGGGGGCCAGAGTGCTGTGCCATATTAGAGGGACACATCTGTCTATGACCTCTGCTTTCTCTCTTCCCTGGACAGCCCAGTCTTAGGGTGCTGTTTGTCCTAGTGAGACTGGCACTCAGTTCTCCCTCAGTGGGCTACAGGAAGACACAGACATGAGGACATACGCACTGTTCTTCCTCCGAGATGAGCTCTGACCGCATCCTAATTAACCCGAAATGCAGCAAAGATTCTATGTGTGCTTTTGGGGGGGGGGATGGGCAGAAACTGATGGGAGCAGGTAATTGGGAGACATTAAGGAACAGACTCAAATATTGTGTGCCACAGTTTAATACGGGGAACTATTATTAATGATCCATTACTGCGAGCACTGAGCGAAAAGGTTGCTGCCAGCTCCTTCTCAAGTCAGGCAGCCAGCAGACCCTTCTCCTCAAGTGGGGGATTAGTTAGATCCTCCGATGCTGAAAGCCTAGAGATGAGCATTAATGCCTTGTAGAAGTTCCACACCTGTTGGACATGCTGTAGGCAGCTGTACGGCTCTCCAGTAAGAGTGTTAAATGCATAGCAACCCCCCCCATCCCAACCCCTGACCTGTGCCTTAAGATTATTCCCAAGCAACCAGGCTCTTCTTTCTTATGTCCTAATAGGAGTAAATGCAGACCAGAAGAGCTTGGCTCACTGTTCATAGAACACACAGCACTGGGGAAACCTGTTAGGGAACAATGAGGTAGCACTACGCTCTTCCCGTTCATGAATGTGCACCACGTCAATGCCTACTACAGATTACCTCAGAACAACAAACATAGGGACCATGTTTACATTTAATTAATCAAAACGAAAGAAAAATTTAAATTCAATGTCCCGGTCACATGAAGCATTTGAGGTGCTAGTAGTCCCATGTGGCTAGTGGCTACTGGGTAAATCCAGGACCTCTCCATTCTCACGCAGATATGTGGGACACTTGTGGGTTGTAGCAAGCATGCTGGGCCCTCCCGTCGAATGGGAGACTCGGAATAGTCACCAAGAAGTCGTCATCCGATGTGCCAAGATGTCGTGTTGTCATGTCAACAAGCTATACCATATTAATCTTTAGAAGCAAGTGAACTTTTACACACATGTGCATATCTTTTTAGACCTGTGGAAAAGGACAGGAGGACGCACATCAGGCTGCCAACAGCAGCTGCCTGGAGGAGTGAGGATCGTGCTTTTCCTTTTATTTTTCCCGTTCATATACTACCCAGACATATTTCAGTGGGCATCAATTCTTCCTGTCCCTCTGACAGTGGCTAGCACTAGCTGATTGGATTCATAGCAGTACCTGGGAGCTGGGAGAGTAAGGGCTTAGGACAGCTCAGGATACAGGACACTGTGCTGGAGGTTTGAACCCAAGCCTACCAAGCACGCGCACACACACACACACACACACACACACACACACACACACACACACACACAGGGATTTGCTAGTGTAATAACCAGGAAGAAGAGACCACCAACCACTTTTCTGAGCCCGGGAGTCTATGCAAGCTGATGCCAGGAAGGGAGGAGCTGAGGTTTTCTCGTGTATTTCTTTAAGTGGCTTTAATCTCTTGGTATGATTTTTTTTTTTTCAAAGAGAAGATAATCTTGTTAGTCCTTGCCTGTTGACTGTGTTTACAATTTCACCCATAATGTTTGGCTAACAAAACTGTGGTATTTCTTCCATTAGTAACAGGCTTCTGTGTGAAGCAGTGATATGAATTCTGCTAAGCATGTATCATATACACACAAAGCTTAAAGCATTTTAGACTGTACCAATAATGAATGTGTGTGCAGGCATGTATATATGTGTACATATGTACATCTATGTATATGCATCAACATTTATATATACACAGACAGGTACATATTTGTGTATATGAACATGTATGTATATATAACAACATGTGTCTATACCTGTAGATGTGTATGTGCCTGTGTGCACATGTGCTCATGTGTACACATATATGTATGTGTGTGTTAGTGTATTATGACAAATTCTATATTTTTACATAAGCTTATATGCTCAGCTTTATTTGAGAGCTCAGATTCTACTCCTGGCTCCTTACTGGTCTTCTGCAGATGTGAGTAAAATGAAAACTGACAGTTGCCTCTTGCACAAGTTTCTGCTGTGTGTAAATATGGGGACTTTGTGCTCTCTCCTTCTAGACTTTCTACAAGCATGGGACATTTATTGCCACCTGCTCCCTGTTTGGGGACATCTCATTGTCAGTTTTTCTCTGTCCAGTGGCCCCCAAGTGGAGGGCTGAGGGCTGTCTGTTATCTCCAAGCTCAGGGATGCTGCAGTGTACCGGAGGCAAAATACAGAGATTCAGCCATCTTGCTTTCACCAGGAGTTATGGTGTTCTGGCACTGATCTTCTTGCTGACGAGCCAGCAGTCAAATACAGTGTTTGAAAACAGACACATGTAGAAAAAGGTTTGATAGTGACTGGCAGACTACAATGCTGTGACCAGACACTCAAAGGACCCTAATCCTGTCTTACCCTCAACTGCATAGTCGCTGTCCAACCTGCTCCAAGAGTTCGATCTTGCTCAAAACTCACGTGGTTCTGTGTCTGTCACTGGGAAGTGAGCACATGACTGGGATGTAGGACTTGCCATGGGCTCCTACATGGTCTTCTCTCCCATGTCCCACTGTATCCATCTGAGGCATAGAACAAGGATAAGGTGTTGCCATTTTGTTCAGATTCCCAGAAGAGGTCTTACACTTTCCCATTGTACCAGGGATGGGAGTTTTGGGGAGCTGGCATGAAGGGGAGCAGGAGTGAAGTGGGGGACAGCTTTTGAGCTGACTCTGTTTGAGTGTAACACATTGACAATTGTGAATTTCTCCCTCCGAAGCCTCCTCCACAGGGTATGGAAAAAAAAAAAAAAAAACATGACCACACATTTTCCATCTTCCCTTGTTCAAAAGCTTACACTGCAGTTTTCCTTCACTGACAGCTCTGGGTGTTGCCTCCAAGATCAGTTTTCTCTCTAGAGTCAAAGAGGAAGCCCCAGGGAGGGGCTCTCAGACCCATGAAGAGGCAAACACCACCAGATGTCCCTTCCAAGCTGGGCAAAAGCCACACCGAGTTGAGTCTGCGCCCAGGAGTGGGAGGCTCTGAGGTGGTGCCTCCATGGATCCTGAGGCAGGCAAAACCCCACAGTTGCTACTGAGAGGCCCTGAAGCCTTCAGCTGCTGCTGCTCACCCTTGCTTATGGCAGCCTGGGCCTCTCTGTTCCTGTGCCTCGGCACAGCATGCAGCATTTATGACTGTGTTGTCAGCGAGCCTCTCAATCTTTTTATGCTCCACTTTCAAAGCTGTCTGGAAATGAGATAAGTTAAAGCTTAATACAGATTTTCAGAAACACCTGTATTTGTCAGGCTGACCTAATATTAACACAAGTTCTCGCCTGTACTGGAATGTTACTCCATCTATTGCCAGGCCTTTTCCCAGGGCTGTACTGAGAGTCTAAAGAACTCATCTGTGTACCCGAAGCCATGAATACCAAGTAGACAAGTGGAATGGCTCCAGGGGCACAGGGCTGGGCTACCATGGAAGCTCACACTGTCATACCCTGCAGTATATGGCCACTGTAGCTCCCCAGTTCAATTGTGCTGCTAAATCCTGGCACATAAGACTTACTGTTCTTTGTGTCCCACAGCTCTGGTCACAGTGTGAATCCTGAACTCCATACTGGAAAAGAGTGAACAGAAACCACCAAGTCCAGACCCGGTGAAAGGTCTGGGGCTCCCCAGCTACATTGCCTTGTCTGGTTTGTTTGTTTGTTTGTTTGTTTGTTTTGCTGGACTTGACCTCATTCCACAAGTGACAAAAGAAGTTGATGATGATGCAGGCTGTGTTAGCATTCTTTCTAGACTCTGCCCCACAGATACCTGGCAACAGCCAGGTATGCCTGACTCACTATAAAAGGGGCTGTTTGCCCCCTTCCTCATTCTCTTGCCCTTTCTGTCCCTTCTCTCGGGGCAGAGCCTAAAAGGAATGTGAACGCTGAACCAATAGGGTGGCTCAGTTCTTAGTCTCAAGATGAAGCCCAGGGCAACTATTTGGGCAGAAGTTTTGCCTTAAGCAGCAACCTGAGCCCAGGCTTTCAGTCTCCTCTTGGATGTCACTGAGTGTAAGGAGGCTTCAGGGCTTCACTTCTGACCTACAGGTTCAAAATTCCTTAGAGTGGGTGGAGTCTGTTTTAAGCTTAAGGAACTCCTCTGAGATTGTAGCCCAAGGGATTGTTAATTAGTGGGGTCTTTTGGTTGCTCTAAGCTGTGTCATGGTTCACTCTACCTTTTGGGGGACCGAGTAGGGATAGCTGAGGTATGGCTGTGGCACAGAGAGAGTACCAGCCCTTGTTCTGAAATCAAACCTGTGCTTCTTGGGGCTTTCAGTGAGAAGTGTTTCTATGATAGAGGAGCATCTTCCTGGGGGAAAGGAGAGATGCTAACAGGCCTGTTAACTTAGGATTTTACCCATAGTACACCTCACCCAGGGCAGGCCTGCTCACTACTGTCCATACAAAATGGACTCAGTCAGTAAGCCCCAAGGACCACGGATGAGACCCAATCCAGAGGAGTCACAGACTAGCTCTCAGGGTATTCCCTCAGCTCTGAGTTAGCTGGATATGAACCCCATTCCAAGCTGTCACGTGTTTCTAGGGAATGCCATTTCTTTCTCTACTAGCCTGCATGATACACTTGACTTGAGGATGACAGACACAAGGATAATCCCTTTAGGGGCCCAGCTCTGGAGTTTCCAGCCACGAGGATTGCATGGCACTATCAAAGCTCACCAAAACTGGACGTGAGTATGAGATGTTTTATCTGGTGCCACACTGATAATGTCTGCACAGGAAATAGTGGGTGCTTCATGGCTTAGCCATGAAGCCTTTTATTTTAAGTGACACGTTCTAGTAGTGACTTAATTGTAAGTCCGATAACATTCCTTGTAATACTGTCTCCAGTCCCGAGAATTAATTTGACTGGAAAAATTCCAGAAGGACTTAAATGTTTCTCATTAAAAGCATTATAGATAACTTATTAGACATTGTAACTAATTGTAATACCACCCAGTGCAGTGCCACCCAATTAAGATGCCGTTTCTTCTCCTGTGATTAGCTGGCAAACCTTTTCCATAAGGATATGCCCCCTAGAATGTAGATCAATTAAGCATATATAATTGGGCTGAACCATTTGCTCCCCTGATAATCACTCTCTCTGGTGTGATGTACCCCAGCTAAGTCGGGAGGCTCACAAAGCCTGTTGGCCTGACCTCTACTGAGAGCCTTGATGAATGGATCTCATAAGGCAGTTCACATGCTATTTCTTCTGGACCCATTGGCAAAGATGTATCCTGCTCACTAGGTACGGGGGATTTTCCTCCATTTGCACATGCTCCTTTTGTAAGAGGATGGAGAAAGGCTATGAGATGACCATCATTCTTAGCCTGGCTTAAGGAACAGATCAAGCAGGAAGGTAGTCCTGTTGGATAACTTCTGGTTATCTCCAAATTAGAGGTTCTGCCTGGGTTCTTGAACCTCCAAGTCCTGACAGCTTCTGGTCAGACTGTCCTCGACCAGGTTCTGTGGACTGATGGGAAACTTAAAGGAAAGGAGAGCTCTGTCCATGTCCATCAAAGTGGCTGACTTCCTGTTACTTTGTAAATGCTCTCCAGGACAGGACATTGCCAGCATCCAGCACTGGGACATAGGCAAGTTTTCACAGGAGTGTTAGAACAATGGCTGCCGTGGTCCAAGGTTAAGAGGCGACAGGTGGGCAGGCATGGTGAGAAGGCAGGATGACTGTCTAGAACTCAAGACCAGCCTGGTAATAACTAGGGAGAAGCAGGTCATCATGGGCTGCAGAGCCGGACTCTGTTAGGGGAGGGAGGGGGAAAAGGAGGGAGGCAGGAAGGGAGGGAGGGGCAGAAGAACAGAGAGACAGAGAAGAACAAAGAGAAAGAAAGAGAGACAGAGAAGAACAGACAGAGAGACAGAGAAGAACAAAGAGACAGAAAGAGACAGGAGAGACGGGGAAGGAGGATGGGTGGGGATTGCACTGTTCTTCTGTCCTTCTCCCCTGGATTATCTTTGACCTACCTGTGGGTATGAGGTGAGAACTTCCAGCCTGGGAGCACATAGGGCACCCATGGCTCCAGCTGTATATGTAGGGGAGGATGGGCTTGTCAGGCATAGGTCGGGGAGGAGGTCCTTGGTCCCGAGAAGGCTGGATGCCCCAGTGTGGGGGAGTTCAAGGGCGGGGAGGTGGGAGTGCGTGGGTGGGGGCACATCCTCATAGAAGCAGGAGGAGAAGGGATGGGATAGGGGGCTTCTGGGGAGAGGAATGGGGAAAAGGGATAACATCTGAAATGTAAATAAAATATCCAATAAAACTTAATTTCAAAACCAAAAGCCACAGTGAATTGGGATCAATTAAAATTCACCTCTCTAAAAGATGTTTGTCAGTAAAGTAGCCAGGTCTGCTTACCCGTTTCAGGAAGGAAGCTGTGCAGGGGACCCACCTTCCAAAAGGACAGGTGGAGCTATGATTAGGACAGGAGCCTGGAAAAGATTCTCAGAATGGGGCAGACATTGGCAATGCTTGGAGCGCATAGACTGGTGTGTTGCTTGAGGGAGTGAGTAAGGTGTGAGCCTTAAAGACACATCCGTGGATTTCCCGTCCATAAATCATCTCCTCCGCGTCGTCATTTTTCATCAGTGGGGGAGTTGGGGGGGGAGAGTCAGAGCTGAGCATAATGGCTGCCTGTCATTACAGAACATCTGGCCCTAATGTGCAGGAGCAGCTGTTTAGTACCTGTGATATAAACAAAGCACTCTCATCTTGGCCGCCACCGCTCCCCATCCTGGAGGCAGAGTACTGTCAGGATCAGTGTGCCTTGTGCCTCTCGGTGTCTCCTGGTGGGAAGAAGAGAAAACGGGCAATTCCAACAGGGCAAGGATGCTTGTGAGATGACTTACCATGCGCCAGGTGCTGTGGAGCTGTTGTATAAGCAAATGCCAGTTCTTGCCTACCCCCAGGTAGGGCAGGATTGATAGGCCAAAGTATGATTTCAGCCAAGTTCACCTTGGCACACCAAAAAGTATATTGGGCTTTCCTAGAGAGCATAGGTAACCCCAAAGCAGCTGGATAAGCAAAGAATAAAAACAAAAACCAACCAACCAACCAACCAACCAACCAACCAACCAACCAACACACTGTGCCTCCAACACACTGCAACTTTATCTAAAACCAAGGTGAATGTTGCAACCTGAAAACAGCTTGCCTACAACAGAGAAAAGAACACAGCTCTCTCAGTTACAGGTTGAGAGGTCCAGAAGGATTTGATTTGATTTGATGAGATTCTGAGGTCATGTTTCACCACTGGCAAGGCAACGGTGTTTGCTGTTATATGAAGGTGGGTGCTCTGGCACCGGGTGGCGGTGCCATACCCTAGTCGTATGAGCCAATCACCAAGCCCTGTTCTCCTAATATTCCAGGAGATAGTATTCACAAATATACCTTCACAATCTTTAATCAAAATTTTAAGAGACAAATATTTAGAGAAAAAAATTAGACTTTTCCACTCCTTACCCAGGCTAGAAAACCTACTGGGTAAATTAATAACAGTCCTAAGTACACACTTTAACTGTAGGTGCTACAGCAGAGTCTTTGCCAGTCTTTGGGTCAAACAGTGTTACACCCCCTTCTCTCTTCCCCAACTCCCCTCCCCCACCCCCCTGCAGCTGTTCTTTTAGAAACCTGCTGAGATCTTAATACCAGAATGTTCTCAGACTCCACCTCTCAGACCCAGAATCAAGTTTCTGAAGATTTGAATCATTTACCCTTCTGGTGGTTTTGGAGTTTCTTTCCTACCCATAGCCTGTTAGTTTATATAAGAGAAGGTATTTGACAGTGGGAGGAGATACCCAAGACTAAAAGGGAAAGCAGGTGTACCTCAGGATGCCTCTTTCTTGGCTGTCTTCTGTCCCATGCCTCTCTTCTGACCCCTGAGCCCTTTATCTCCGTGGCTTTCCAGTTTCTCCTCACTTCCCCCTCCCTCCTGTTCTGGAAGGAACCTTCCTGCCCAGCTTCTTGTCTGTAACATCACAATTCCAAAACCAGCAACTCAGCCTTGGAACCTTGGCCGTCCCATGCTCAAATCCTAACTCTGTAAACCAACCTTCTGCTGTGTGGGTGTTAGTGGATGAGTCCACCTCTCCCCCGTGGCAACTCTGGATAACATGGGAACAGTAACGATTATGACACGGGCTCCCTGGAAGGGTCACCTGTGAGCTCCCCATTTAACACATCACTAATCCTCAGTGCGGGATTACTGGGAGGGTAGAGCAGCAGGCTCACAGATCTCTTCTATACCTGTTCACGTCTATACCTGTTGATGTCTATACCTGTTAACTTCCATTCTTCACTTCTATACCTGTTGACTTCTGTACTTGAATTCTATACCTGTCGACTTCTATACCTGTCGACTTCTATACCTGTCGACTTCTATACTTGACTTCTATACCTGTTGACTTCTATTCTTCACTTCTATACATGTTGACTTCTATACTTGAATTCTATACTTATCAACTTCTATACCTGTTGACTTCTATACTTGAATTCTATACCTGTCGATCTCTATACCTGTTGATGTCTATACTTCACTTCTATACCTGTTGACTTCTGTACTTGAATTCTATACCTGTCGACTTCTATACCTGTTGACGTCTATACCTGTTGACTTCTGTACCTGTTGAATTCTATACCTTTTGACGTCTATACTTGTTGACTTCTGTACCTGTTGACTTCTATACTGTTTGACGTCTATACCTATCGACTTCTATACTTGCTGACTTCTAAGCTCCCATATTTACCCCATCACCCTCAGCTCCAGACAAAGGCATGTAGAGAAGATCTCGTATCAACATCACCTGTCAATATAAAAAAGCCGATGGCCAATGAGCTGAGGCAGGAAATAGGAGGTGGGACACTGGCAGGAAGAGAGAGGATTCTGGGAAATAGTGAGAGTATAAAAGAGAGATTTGGGAGAACGTTGGAGAGCCCTGGGGGGGGGGTATGTAAACTAGCAGGCAGATGAACCCAGAGAGACACTGAGGAGACTCAGAGAAAGAAGCGGGCTGGGACTGAGGAGCGGTAACTCTCCAAGTGGCAGACATAGAATAGTTTAAATGGTCAAATAAGTTAAGAGCCGGTCAGGGAATGAGCCAAAGCTTATGGCCTAGGCATTTAGTGATAACTAATTAGTCTCAGAGTAATCATTCTGGGAGCAGGACTGGAAAAGGAAAAATGGATTTATAAATTACTTTAACAAAAGCATGCTATGACTGTGTCTCCCCCCTTCCTCCCGCCCCCCCCCCCCACAAGGTCAGCTTTGACCCCTTCCTAACCACATATTTATCACTGATAAAACCTCTGGGACTCCAAAGGTCAAGTGTCATAGTTCTCAGTTCCCTCTCAAGTCTTGTGCCCTATATTGTCCTATCTCCCACCCACCCAGAGGTGGTCAGTCATTAGCCCACAGTCTCCTCCTTCAGGCGTCTTATGGGATGCCTCTCCTAAGCCATGATTCCATTCTCCTGTCATTATTTCTCTTTATTCACACTGGATCATCTAACACATGTGACTATTTTTTATAGGATTTCTTTATTCCTCCATAGGTTTGGGGGACGGTCTCCATTTTCTCGTAGGAGCCAAAATATTTTACTTTTTAATGCCCCACTTGGTATCCTAGAGAGTGCCTGGCTCCATGTGGGAACTCAGTAGATTACCCTCTCTGCTGCTTATACTTAGTTCTCTGTACTCCTTGCTTCTGCCACTCATTCATTCATTCATTTATTCCCATGAAGCCTCCCATGTCAACAGGTGGTTAGGAATGATTTTATAACAAAGATTTATAGGAACACTCCCAAGAAACAAAGATAGCCATGGGGTCGCATTCTTCATGGCCACAAACATTCTGAATTGTGTGACTCTAACCCTGGCACTTTTCTGATCTTTGGACTTTGTGTAATAAACACATAGACCCAGTCGTGCCTTGGTAGACCTTAGACTTCAGAGAGATGGGGTTCTGTGTGAACAAGTCTGGAAGGCAGGAAGCCTGCACAGGGGAGGTACAAGGATGAAATGGAAGGGCCTGATCTTTTCTGAGATAGGACATGTACCCTTGGTGTATTTTTCGGGGCAGGAAAAAAAAGGAGTGTTCACGTTGGCATGGGTACAGGGAAGTTGTAGGGGTAAAAGCCACAGAAAGATGCCACAAGCCCAACTGCTACTGATTCTCCTCTTTTCCTCCTCCTCTTTCTCTTCTTTTCTTGCCATACTGGAGATCGAACCCAGGGTCTCACGTATGTTAAGTGCTCAGCCACTGAACTATGCGCCAGCTGTGGCATGGTTTCTCCTTCTCTTCTTCCTTCTCAGTACTTGGCATGGGACCTAGGGCCTGGCAACATGTTAAGCACCACCGAGCTGCACCACAGCCCTGGCTGCCATGGGCTTCCTCATAGGTACCTAGGAGTGTGTCAGTGTGGGTGTCTTGGCAACAAAAAAACTGTACTGGCATCAACTCTTCCTAGTTCTTTCAAGTCGAAACACTTTACAATTTTGTTTTTTGTCTGGCATTGTGCTTACTTATGCATTTTTCCCTAGCATGTAGGATGTGTTAGCATGTTAATTAAGCCTACAGAAGAGACATCTTCTTTACCTTCCAGCTCTTGGAAAGGTGGGCCCCAGGGACTAGGAGAAGAACAGAAACCATTTGTGTCGGGTATCCTGTTGGGGTTTATGGTCCCCATTATGAGTAAAGAGAGTTGGTACCCCAGAACATCCCAAAACCTTCCATTGGAGGAGAGTTCATGGGAAATCCTACCATATTGTCCTGGTCCTCCTGTGAATGCTAGGTGTGCACCTGGCCTCAGTTCTCACCTTCTATGTTTGGTAGGATTGCCTACTTAAATTTCACCTCTTTCTAAATTGGCTTTTTAAAAGACCTCTTTCTTCCAATCAGCACCCTCGGCTAATAACTTTAGTCAGCTCAATTGGTTTTTATCTTCATTTTTATGGTATTTGAAATGAATAAGATGGTGAAGCAGATGACCGGCCATTGAATGTGGGGGTGGCTTTCTGGCTTGGCGCACTGTCCTTTCTATCTGTCTCTGTGTCAGGCAGAAAGCCTGGGCTGTCAGCAGCAAGAGAAGATACCCGGGATGGATAGTTCCTTGATTCTTGTACCCCTGGGCACACCTGGGCAACCCCTGTGTTAGGACCACATAAGACTAGAATGGAGGTCCCTTGGGGGTTCTGGATGACAAATACTTAAACTTAGAAAACAGTTTTGAGAAATAGGATGCGTGTCAGCCTTCTTCTGTGCTAACATTATTTTTCGAGTGAATTATTTCATGGATGCTCAAGGTGGGGGCACCTTGGGAAGAAGGCAAGAAGGAAAAAAAGAATTATTTATAATTGTGGTGTGTGTTGGCAGGATGGGGGGCTGCCTTCTGAGAAACGGTAGATGACAAAGAATAAGTTATCTCTTTAAAGATAGAATGTGGCAATAATTGCCTAGTCTCTGGATTCAGAAAGTCATAATCTATTAATTTGATGGATATCAAAAAGCCATAATCTGCCAATCAGGTGTCAGAAGAAAGAGTGCCTGGGAGCTTTGAAGCGTGACATTTAGAATACTGATGGATACCTTTATTTTCATTCCGACTGTGACGGGTGGAAAGATTCAAACACTCTCAGCCAGCACACTCAGGAGTGAATATCATATCGGCAGTCTTAACAGTTTTGCAACTTAAAAGTGCTATTGGATAAGTATGTTGGATGGGAGGGGGGGAAAAAGAACTATAAAAGTCACCCTACAGTGAATTACAGGGAGATAATTTCATCCTACACTCTCTCTGACATTAGCTATTATGGGATTGGCTCCTTCATTTCAATGTGAACTGAGCCTGAGATGACTTCTTTGTAGATTCCCATGGCCCATCTTTTATTTCTATCTACAATGTGGATATATTCATGAAACACAGCAAGAGGTGCTGAGGAGAACGCGCTAGTCTATTCATGGAATGTCAGATTGATGGAAGGAAGAAGCTGGTGATGTCACCCACAGGGAAAGCTACAGCTCCTCACAGACCCTATAAGCTAGCTAGGAAGGAAGACACCACTGACAGGGAATAGTTTCGACTACATAGTTCCTTGACAACACATTGTATATCCAGAAGCCAAACAGAGCTGGCAATTTCCCCATTATGATTCTGGCTTTAGAGATGTGCTAGGTATTTCAGAAATCACTTTTATTTTTTTTAAAAAAATTGAGACAGTATCTTATGTAGCCCAGGCTGGCCTCAGAGTTTCTATGTAGGACCTTGAAGGTTCTACAATCAAAAGATCCTCCTGCCTTCACCTCCCAAGTACTCGGATTGCAGGTGTGCACCATCATGCCTGGTTTACGCAGTGCTGGAGATTGAACCCAGGGTAAGCACTGTAACTACTGAGCTATATCCCCAGCTTCTGTGTACTTTAGAGAATGCATACAGAGATCATCCCAGGGCAGAGATGACCACACTGCTGACATCATCTCACTGGAACTTGGAAGCACAGCACAGGCACTTTCCTTTCTGCCTTTCCGCAGCTGCAGGTCAGATTGAGGAGGACATTATCCCACAAGTTTAGCCTCTGTGACTTCTCTCCTTAATACAAACACCTTGTTAAAAGAGCAGAGAGCAGGTAAGAGTACTAGAGTTTAGAGTCAAGTGTGATGGTTTGTATATGCTCTGCCCAGGGAGTGGCACTATTAGAAGGTGTGGCCTTGTTGGAGTGGGTGTGTCACTGTGGGTGTGGGCTTTAAGACCCTCCTCCTAGCTGCCTGGAAGCCAGTATTCTAGTAGCTGGCCTTCAGATGAAAATGTAGAACTCTCAGCTCCTCCTGCACCATGCCTGCCTGGATGCTGTCATGTGCCCACCTTGATGATAATGGACTAAACCTCAGAACCTGTAAGCCAGCCCCAACTAAATGTTGTCTTTATAAGAATTGCCTTGGTTATGGTGTCTGTTCACAGCAGTAAAACTCTAACTAAGACATCAAGTGAACCAGATCTTGCATGGAGGCATATAGCTATGCTGGATCTGCACTGTGCCCCCAGAGGTCAGAGCCATCATCTGCTGCAGGGTTCTTTCCCTCAGAGGGCTCCTCCTCCTCCAGGCTTTGCTTAAACTCACTCCTATTCCTATTGTTGAAGGGAAGAAGGGAAGAAGGGAAGAAGGGAAGAAGGGAGACAGGAGGAGAGAAGGGAGAGAGAGAGAGAGAGAGAGAGAGAGACAGAGACAGAGACAGAGACAGAGACAGAGACAGAGACAGAGACAGGCTTATTAAGCACAGTCTGTGCTCCTTAGTTAGCACTTCAGGTGCTTTTTATGTGAAACTTTATCTTGATC
Source organism: Arvicanthis niloticus (assembly GCF_011762505.2). Taxonomy (NCBI): domain Eukaryota; kingdom Metazoa; phylum Chordata; class Mammalia; order Rodentia; family Muridae; genus Arvicanthis; species Arvicanthis niloticus. The sequence goes on from NC_047675.1 coordinate 44,157,232, forward strand.
TCATCTCTGTTCCTGCCCATCAGTGACTCACAAGAAGAGCCCCTCTGTTTACTCACCCCCAAGCTCCTGAGCTACCGGCTCTCTTCCCTGTGTGTCTGAAACATACCCCAGATCTCATAGTTTCCAACTCAACTAATGGTCTTCATCCCAGGCCTCCCTGCTTGGTGTTCTTCCCAATTTCTCTCTGGCCGACTTTGTCCCTCCCTCAGATCCAGGTTTGGTTCTGTTCACTGTATCTGGTAGACGTTGCAGGGATCCACCTGCTTCTCCCACCTCCATTGGCAACAACCATCTGTGCTACCTTAATTTTTGCTCTGAATATCAGTATGTCTCAGCTGGTTTCACCACAACCATTTGATCTGCGCTCTTCTAGCTATGGCGTTCTCTAGAAAGTGTCAATGTTGTGGAAATGGCCATGGCACTCTATTGCCTAACATCCTTCAATGGCTTGCCACAGCTCTAGGGATTAAACACAAGCAAGGCCTTCTGAGGGGCCACCAGCCTCTGCAAGGGACTCACTTACCAATGTCCATTTCGTGCCACTACAGTCTTTACCAACAAGCCACAAGGGTCTTTGTTCAGTTGCTGAGACCATCACACAGGCTTCATATACACAGCCCTTGTCCCCTCTGCTACCTTATCTACAGCCTTTCCCCAGGCTCAGCCTCCTTACTGTTGGATCTCAGCTCTATTGGCAGATCTTAGAAAATGCTGATCCTCAATTGAGATTGTCCTCCTTTTCTCTTGGTAGCCATCATGTGCCCCTTCTCCAAACAGCAAGTGATAGACACAGAGTTCCCTGTTTATGGTGACCAAGTGATAAGTGCCTGAGATTTGGGGGGTGCACACTGAATCCCCCTGCTAAGCACAAGGCTTGGCAATTGATTGGCCATTGATAAGTAATGACTGAATTAATGGATACCTGGGTCAGGTAGACAAGTTCAGGCTCCTCCAACAGATCAGAAATCCAGCGTTCATTCTTAGTAAGAGATTGGGAGAATCAGAGGCATATTTCATGTTCAAGTTTCCAGGTTCACAAAACCTCGTATATATTATATGCATATGTATATGTATGTGTGCATATATATATGTATGTATATATATGCATAATATATATACATATATGTATGTATACTACATATACATGTGCATATACATACTACAACATCAGTTAACAGAGCCTGATACCACAGCAATACCAGGGTTTAGCCTTTTCTTTCACACGTACACATGAATTTTTGAAAGTAGGAATTGGCTATTGTCCCTGGAACACATCACTTCCTCTTTTTTTGTCTTCATAGTTGCAGTGTGTCTTGGTTAAGCCTTTCTTTAAGAGTCCAGTCTAAGTGAGCTTGCCTTCTGACCTTACTCTTACAGATTCACCATCTCAGAATGATTGATAGCTTCTTGACTCCTGTTGGGAAAATGGCTGCCAATGATCCAGGAAATCTATAGTCTCAAATCAAGCATAATTTTATCATGTCATAGTTAGAACAGGGGGAGTGCTGTTTGGGAGTCTTGAATGTACTTTACTTATCTGTAGTCACCTGTGCCCTCTCTGGTGCCCTCCTCAATTCTCTGTGGGAAGCATCTGTCACACGGTTCCTTCCTTCCATAAGCACACAGTTGCCAAATATGTTATCTATTGGGTATACAGGCCCACAAAGGAATGGGTGGTTGATTGATCATGTCTTCACATTGGTATAATCTACAGAGTTAGGACCAAGGGGAAAGCAGGGGAGATCTAAACACAACCTTTACTAATTCCAGTTTAAAATACAAGTTCGTGTTCTACAGGAAGGCTTCCTATTCCTTAGCTTTAAAGGCTCAATTTTCTATGTCACTGTCGCTCCAGTTCTGAGTACTTTTTGCAAGGTATGAGTGTTTGCTTTTAGCTTATCTCCTTTCAGCCTAGGCTGTTCACCCCTGAAGGGCAAGGACTTGTTCTGTTTATCCTCTTATCCTTGGAAACTCTCATTACCTTAGCTGGTCCCAAGTACTCAAAACTTTTTCTTGAATGAGACAAAGCCTTTCACAGAGGCAAAGAGGCATAGCATGAGCAGAGGGCCGAGGAGAACTGGATGCTGAGACTTTGCTTGATTTGTGGACTGAGAAACATTGAGTATCAGATGATGCCAAGGATACCTGTCTGTTGCTTTGTAAACATGAACTCTGAGTTGCCCTTGGAGAAAAAGAGCTTATAGAGGTAGCATTTGGTGAGAGTCACACCCTTAAAGACGGTGGACTACCACACTCCTCAAAATATTGTAAAGTCTACCATTAATCAAGGAGATCCTATTCTTAATGAAGCACAAAACTAAATCACTTTCAGTCCTCATCTCAGTCAGCCAACCTCAGTGTGAGGGACTGTGAGAGTCCAGGGAACAGGGACACTACAATAGGGAAGCAAGGACAATAAATCAAAGGAGAGTTGGGTTGAATACCAATATGGATGATGAAGGCATACTCTCAACCAAGCCCTCCCAAGAAAAACCATAGGAAACGCTCACAGATGTCTGCCTCTAGGGGTGAGGGGAAGGCTTGTTTCTCATTGTTCATTAGTCAAGGCAGTGCCAGAGATATCATCTCCTTCGCATTCTCCAGTCATGTCAATATGACCCATACTGAATGTTCCCTATGGTATTCCACTGCAAGATGTCTGATAAACCAGGGGACAAGGTGGAAATGAGAGACAGAGCCCAAACCAGATGTTCCCTGTTCATACTAGAACTAGTGGTTGTCAGGGCTGTGACTAAAGAGCAAGAGGACAGGGACTGACAAGTATCCAGAACATGCTCTAGTATAGATAGGACCTTAAAGTAATTTATAAGGACCCATGTCCTCCAAGAATAGGCTTATAAACCTGAAAGTCTACATGCTTTAATTCTTAATGGCAACAGTAAAACATTAAGACCTAAGAGGATGGCAAAGGGTAGAAGCTGAGGCAGAAGATAATTATTTGAAAATTTTAATATAATATAGTAACTAGAAACACTGACACTTACATCAGACTATCATGGCTTTGAATCCTGCCTCTGCTGCTTCCCAGGGTAACCTTAGGAAAGTATTGGTTATAGTTTTATCATCATGTGAAAGTAAATGGCACCCTCATAATAGTTAAAGGCAGTAGATGTTTTACAATGGGAATTTTTTTCTTATGCTACCCATGTATGGTGGTTTTAATAAGAATGTCCCCCATAGGTTCATATGTTTGAATGCTTAGTCATCAGTGAATGGCACTACTTAGAAAGATTAGGAGCTGTGTGGCCTTGTTGGAGGAAGTATGTCACTTGGGAGGACATACTCTGAGATTTTGGAACTCACGCCAGGCCCATTGGCTCTCTCTTCCTATTGCCTGAGGATCTAGATGTAGGATTCTCAGCTCCTTCATGTCTGCCTGCATGCTTCCATGCTCCTGGTCATGCTGATAGTGGACTAAACCTCTGAAATTTTAAGCAAGCCCATGAATGTTCTCCTTCATAAGAGTTGCCCTGGTCATGGTGTCTCTTCATAGCAGTTGAAACCCTAACTAAGACAGAACCCTAATAATATTCCCTGTCGGTACCAGGGACTTGGGAATTGCTGATACATCTGACCATGTTGCTTGTTGGCAAAATGTGGACTTTTTTGGGATCTTGAATTAGGAGTTCAGTTGAACACTTTAAGCAGGGCCAGGCTAGTAAGAACATGGATGACAGCAGTGCTGAGAGCAATGTAGATTAGAATGGCCTGGTTGAAAGGTTTTATAGAAAAAGAACATTAGCAAATGGCCTATAAACCACTCTTGTGGTATTTTTATGAAGAATGTGGCTATGTTTTTCTCTTATCCAAAAAATAAATAAATAAATAAATAAATCTTCTTGAGGCAAATTTGAAGAGTTTGGGATTAATGGTGTTGGCAGAGGACATCTCAAGACAGCCTAGTATTGACTATGTCACGCGGTTGCTAGTGGTCACGCTTATGCAGATCTATAATAAAAAGGAGCAAGCTGAGCCAGGAAAAATAAAAAAATGTACAGTTTGAAGAGAAAAAAAGTGGTAGGAAGTGTCATGGAGCTAAGTCTTATGCTCAAGGAGGTGAGCAGATTAAAGAAAACACGGATGCTAAATAAAATAACCCCCCCTCAGCTAAGCTTCCAACTTGTGAAAAGGGAGTAAAGGACAGTTTAAGCAGAGATGGAAAGCACCAGCAAGAGAAAGTCAGAAAGCTGATGCAGATGTAATTAAATGAGGAGGCTGCATTCCAGTTCAGCCAAGTGCAGAACTTGGCAGTATTGGCCATACAGTTCTGGCTTTAGACTTAAGGATACAAAACAGAGGTTGTGAATTCTCCCTCCTTGACTAAGGAAAACCACTGAGGCCAGGCCTGTGTCAGGGGAGTCCCTGCATGGAGGCCCAGAGAGACCATTTCACGAAGCTGTGAAAATAAAGATTAAACTTCATTGGATGCCCCAAGATGTTGTAAATGCCAGAGTTGTGGGATATCTGTCAGGGAGAACTAACAGGGTGTCGAAACAGCCCAAGAAAGAGAATTGTGTTGTACTCAACAAAGCTGGAAGAAGTTGAAGATCTGAATAGGGCTTTGATATCAGACATTGACTGTTTTCAGAGGTGCGGGTAATCTTGAAGAAACTAATGAAAGGCAGGTCTATGCATCTGTGTGTGTGTGTGTGTGTGTGTGTGTGTGTGTGCGTGTGTGTGGTATGTGTGTGTATGTGCCCTTGTGAAAGGTGTCACTAGCTCTAGGCCTGGAAGGTCAAGGTGACAGAGAAATCATAAAAATCTGTATTGGAAGTAAGTGAACAGGAACCTGGGATTGAACTATACAGGGAGAGCTTTGGGGGAAAACAGTATTGGCTTCCATTTGTCTTGTCAGTTCCTTCCATGAAGAAAGGAGAAGAGAGCTAGAGGAGAAGGCAGCTCATGTAAGCTAAGGACCTTGAACATAACAAGTATGGAGAACTAATTTGGGAAGTCAGCACATACATATAGTGTTCTTGTCATTCTGCAAAGAAACCAGAGGTAGGGAGTGTTCTGTCAAATCCAAAATAATGAGGGCTGTATTTCTATTTGAAGGAGCATTACTCAACTAGAAAAAGAGTGAACTCATTTGTATCACTTACCCTCGTGCCACTCTGACAAAAAAACCTCAAGAGAGTAAGGATTTATTTTGACTCATGTTTTAAGAGGGTAAAGTTCATCATGGCAAGGAACACACAATGGAGTTCAGCAGTGTGTGTGTAGGGAGGTACATCTGGGACTCTTTACATCTCAGGGGGTAAAGATCAGATAGAACTATAGTTACTTTATCCCTCAAAGCCCAATCCCTGATGATTCCCCCACTTCCAGCCACGTCTAAAAGCCATGTGACCCTATGGGATCACTTTACATGAATACCATGACATCACCCATGATTCGACTTGGATAGGTTGTGAAAGCATGATAAGCCAGGAAAAGAAAAAGATCGTGGACAGCATGATTTCAAAGACAGAAAGTGTATAAAGCAGACAAGGGATTCAGATTTATGGTCGTCAGCAATGGGAGAGAATGGGATGGGAGTGGATGCTGATGAGATAGGAATCCTCTCTGGGGAGATGGCACTGTCAGAACAGGACAGTAGTGATGGCTGTACAACATGGTAAACATAATCAGTTCCATCAGTGGCAAATTGTGTGTCATGTTTAATCCATCATAACTAAACCATGAAGTAGACAAGAGGGAGCTGTCTTCAGCAAAGTTCAAGTGTTCCCCTATTCACAGTCTGAACGTGGCATCTAAATGCACTTGGTCTTCACCAGCTGGGGACTTGGTGGAGAGGAAATCAATGCTATTGGATCTCCAGGTGTGCTCTCACCTTTGGGCAGTTCAACCATTCAAGCCAGACCTACTTGTGGTCTACCTGAGGGCTCTGTCCAGCTGTTGAACCTAGTATTCACACACAGCAATGATGTGGGCCTCCCAGTTCTCAGGAGCAAGGTTCAGTCAAGATCTGAAAAGAAGTGGTCATATCAATACCACCCAGCTGCCCTCAAGTTTGGCTTGAGGACCTGTGTACTCTGCTCTGACTTCTGAGGACCTAACTGGGTAGACACCAGATGTCTGTTCACCGGCCCCATACTACCCTGTTGTGTCCTCTCCTTTGTCTTGTCTCCCCTCTTCATATCCCTCCTAGTTCTTTCTCCATTTCCCAGATCAGCTACTGCTTCAAAGTTCTTGTCTGGGGATTTATAATATCTATAAAGTAATACCAGATAACATTGAAATCTCATTATGAAAGTACAGGAAAAAGAGACTGGCTTGTGCTAGTTTTTCTGTTCCTGCTTCCAATGACAAGTCTGTCTTTATGTATCAGGCAAATCATTGTCATAGCTCCTCAGATATCAATGTCAGCAGGATCCCTCAGGGAGGGTGTTCAAAGTGCAGATTCCTAGTCTTCTTGTTCAGATATGCAGATTCAGTACTTCTAGGGGCAGGGTCTGGGACTGCAAATGACTGAGTTCTATCTACGTGTGTGTGTGTGTGTGTGTGTGTGTGTGTGTGTGTGTGTGTGTGTGTGTGTAGGGCAGCTTGTCATTCCTCATGATGTTATCAACCTTACTCTTGAGACTGTTTCTCACTTCACCATAGAAGGCACCAAGTCAGCTGAGTGGGCAGCCAGTTATCCCTAGGCTAATCTCAATTGTCAACCCTATGAGATGAAGAATTACCTATGAGGTGGACCTCTGAGCATGTCTGTGGGGCCTGTCTTGATGAGGTCAATTAAGACCTGGCCACTATGGGTGGTACCATTCCCTGCGCTGGGATACTAGCCCATCTTTAAAAAGGGAACATGAGCTGAATACAGTGTTTCTTGCTTTCTTCTTGACTGTGGATACACCACGATTGGTTGCCTCATGCCCCACTTCTGTGCCTTCTTTACCAGGATGGAGTGAAACCTTGAATTGTGAGCCCAGATAGCCCTGTCTCCCATATGTTGCCATTTTTTTTTTCATGGCATTTGATTACAACAAGAAAAGTAATGAACGCCCAGGGATCTGCTTGTGTCTGCCTCCCAGCCCTGGGATTGCAAGCACGTATCACCAGGCCTGGTTTGTCTTTTAACACTGATTTTTAGGAATCAAATTTGGATCCTTATGCCTTTGCAGCAAGCTTTATACCACATGAGCCATCACTGCAGTTCCCAGGTTCTTCCTTTACGAGGCAGGATGGAGACGGTCCTGATGTCCTGAGAGGTTGCCAATGGGAGGCTTATGGGAGCGTCTGGTTGGATAGCACTCCTACAACTCTGGTCTCTGGGATCCTGTAGAGAGACTCTACTCACTATTTGCTTTCTCTTAAACTGGTGGGAATCCTTGGTCATGTGTGGAGTTAATTTTAGCATTTAATAATCATTAAGTAAAGAGAGTGAAATATCTACAGTAAGTAATTACATAAAACATGCTTCTGGCAATATTTGCCCCCTTGGAAATTCAAACAGGAAGTCTCCAAGGAGTAAGGTTGTATTCTTGGAGGTGGACACAAAGTAATTGAGCTTAGCTAATGGAGATAATTAATTAGGAAATGGATGTTCTCACTTCTGAGAAAAATTATTGGAAGGATCTCCCAGAAGGCTTAGCCCCTCTGCTCTTGCTAAAATCAGTGACATCCAGAGTGTGACAGCTCAGTCACACAGAGTAACTCCAAAGGGTAGAGAGGTGGCCCAGTGATGTAGGCCTGCAATCCTAGGTACTGAGGAAGCTGAGGCAGGAACATCGCTGGTTCAAGGCTAGATAGCTGGGTTAGAAAGCTAACGATGAAGCTTAGACTGGAGTGCTTGCCTAGCATTGCAAGGACCTGGACTGAAACCTCACCACTGGCTTCAGAGTGTAGCTCAGTTGGTAGGACCCTTGGTTAGCACCCAAAAGCCCTAGGTTCAGTCTCCAGTGTGTATGCTGGTACATGCCTTTATCTTTGCACTTTGGAGGTAGAGGCATGTGGAGAAAAAGTTGACGGTTATTTTGGGTTGAGTTGGAGGTTAGGCTAGTACACATAAGGACTGTCATAAAAAAAAAAGTATACTCATACTATTTGTTGTTTTTGTTGTTGTTGTTACTGTTTCATTAGTTTGTTTTTCAAAGAAAGGGTTTAGCCCTAAAGATGCTTGGCTCTAAGAATGTTCTGCATTTAGGAAGCAAACATTGGATGAGACCAAGGTTTGAGTCTCAGCTTCCCTATGGAAGCTCTCTGTACTTGGTCATGCTTTCTGTCCATCCTTCATGGGGCTTGGTACTTTGATTGTACACAGGACTTGTAATAATAAACACAGTAATGAGCATCCAGTGAACTGCTCTTCAGAAAACGACCTGGGAATAAGAAGGCTCTGCCCTGGTCCTCTCCCAAAGCCTTCACTGTGTAGGCCCTGGGCTTCTGTTCCTACTCTGGGTTTCCTTTGTGACCCTTTTCTGCCCAAGTTTGCACTGAAAGAGCCTCCATTCTGGCCTGATCTTCCTGGCTTGCCTACTTGTTGGCACCATCTTCATCTCTTCTGGTTCCAAATACTAAGGCCTTTTTTTGTTTTGTTTTCATTTTTTTATTCTATATTTATTTATTTACATTTCAGATGTTATCTTCTTTCCCCATTCCCCTTCCCCCATTAATCCCTATCCCATCCCTCCTCCTCCTTTTTTTGCCTTTATACTGTTTAAATTACATGCAAGTATTAAGGTCAGTTCTAGGTTGAGGAACTAGCAATACAATAGATGCAAATAGTCAAGGAACAAGCAAGACAGTAAACCCAGATAATCAAAGAACACACACAACAATAAACAGAGTCCTTCTTGCTTAATGTGTCTGGTCACTGGGCCCACTTCTGCTGCTTTTAAGTGGCTAACCTTCAACCTTCCATCTTAGGCCTGTGGTTTGCCATGCAGTGAGAGCCTGACAGCCCAGCTGTAAGGTCTTGCATCTGGATCCTTTAACCCCATTTTCTACAGTTTGAGCACTTCAGGGTCAACCAGGCCAATGAACATGTAGTATGCTTAGAATCTAAAAGCCTACAAATAATGTTGGGCCTGAAAGACCAGCAGCCCTTCAGTCCTTCTAGGTCAGAAAGATAGGGGTCGGGCCTTGGAGGTCACAGGCAAGGCACGTGAGCGCTCATGGGTTGAAAAACTGCATCCGTTGCCCAGGCTGAGGCTCGTTTGTCTCGCCCACCAGCTATCCACACCATTGAACCCAATCGATAGTTATTGAATGAGAGAGAAACTGCGGCCCAAGCTGAGGAGGCAGGGACCTGTTACAGATGGTATTTGCTCTTTCTGGTTGTGGCAGATATTACATTAGGTGCCATCAGGAACTGTCACAGAGAGGCATTTGTTTTCTCTGTTGATAAAGGCATGTGCTTTGTATTCTTTTGTAGAACCAACAGATCTATAATACCTGTTCTCTTCACTCTCCTAGCTTCCTTCCTCTTAAGTCGACGGTAGGGAGTCAGATGGGGAATGTCTGTCCTGCTGTTTGCCCCTTCCTAAAGGCAGTCTTTATACAAGGCAGTGAAAGAGGGGAGGGGAGAAGTCACGGAGAGTGAGGGTCAAACTGAACAGATCCTGAGGAGTTATGAACTCATGCCTTCTGGGGGAAATGGTCCAGCAATAGGGACAATGCTTGGGTTTAGATAGAGGCAAATGCCCCTGTAGCAGGTCTTTAAGGTACTGTTCTAGAACTCAGAACAAAAGATGACTCATATATGTATTCCTGAAAATGATCCCTGCTGGGCCACATATGAGTATCTCAGAGTATCAGTTTCTTGGGTACACACTCACTCACACATGCGCATACACACACACATATTCACTCTCACACACACATACACACTCACACACACACTCACTCTCACACACACATACTCACACATTCACTCATGCTTACACACACATACTCACCAATTGGTCTCTTTAAGGTGGAGATTCTCTTTGAAAACCTCTGAGGGGTACAGCCCCCCTGTCATATCCAGGAGAGAAAAATGTGTGGAGTCGCTCCGCAGTACTGGCTGTCTCAGACTGTTCGCTAAGAGTCTAAAACTGTAGTGAGTTTTAGCAACTGATGTCTGCTGTGGACAAAGATGAAGCAATTGGGTTGTATGGACCTCATGTTCACCGTGATGACTTAACAAACACGCAATGAAGTTGTGGTTCGGGGAGCTATTTCAGAATAGCTCTTTAAAAAAAATGTGAACACTGGGTAGATTCTATCTTGAGTCTATATTGATTCTGCAGAATGAAAGTACCTACAATAGCTCTTGACTCTTTGTCTAAATGATTGAGTTCTTTGGCATGAGAAGATAAGGTCCAGAGCGCAGAACGCTAGGTGGATTAGCCTCTACAGAACCAACCTGTAGGCATCAGTGGCCACTCAGAGCCCAGACCTTAGCACTGGCCCAAGTTCTGCTTTTTTAGGTATGGCTTCCTCTTCTAAGTTGGGGAAGGTAAAATTAGAGAATAATTAACACATTCTTAAAGGAGAAATGCTTAAAATTTTCTTGGAAATGATTTTCAAGGGCTGTTCGGGCTTAATGCAATACTCTGAGATGGGGCACATAAGTCCTAGGTGGGCAGACACACAGCTTACAAAGATGGTTGTGATGCTCACTACAGAGCCACACGAGAGTTATCATGTTTCCACTTGTGACTAAAATAATAAGGCCTGTTATTCCCCACAATAAGGCCTGTTGTGGGGAAATGATCCAACCCAGGCGGGTGATGCTCTAGTGTTACCAGAGAAGGATCTTGGCCTTACAAACTTAGCAAACCCCAAGCAGCTTATAAATGAGAGCTCAGAGGCTGGACTGTCCCAGGCCAAAGCCCTGGCAGGATCTATGTCTGAGGGGATCTGCACCCTTCTACCTGGCTGTCTCTGATCCCCTCGCCTTGGGGAGTGGGAAGGGGGCTCTCTGGGACCTCTGTCATAAGAACTTTAGACCCATGCTTCGGGGCTCTTGTTCTCATGATCTGACTACTTCCAAAAGCCTCTTCCTTTTACTATGAAGGGTTCTGATTTTAATGTACAGATGGTCTCTCTCTCTCTCTCTCTCTCTCTCTCTCTCTCTCTCTCTCTCTGTGTGTGTGTGTGTGTGTGTGTGGTGTATATTTGAATTCATGTTGCAGGTCCATGTATACATATATATGTGTGTGCTTGTATGTAGAGATCAGAGGATGATTTCCCAGTAAGTGTCCACCTTTCATTTTGGGACAGATTCTTGCTAGAAGCTGTAGTTCTCAGAATAGGCCAGACTGACTGCCCAGTGAGCTCCAGGCATCTCCCTATCTCTGTCTGCCCAGCACTGGAATGAAAAACATATGTCACTATGCCTCTTTTGTTTGTTATGTGGGTTGTGGGGTTCAGACTCAGATTTTGATGATTACCTGGTAAGCACTTGACTGACTAAGCCATCTCCCCAAAGTCATCAATATATGAATTAGGGGGAAGACATAGATATTTAAAACATATAACACAGATCACATAAAAGTATTTATATAGCAAAAAAATGACTAACTGATCAACAACCCTTAGCTGTCACTGGAGACATATGTTGAGTTCAGGCGTGCCTGTTGGTACATAGACCTCTCAGTCTTTGAAGCTAGTGTGTATCCTAGCACATTCATTTCTGTGGGCTTTCTCTGCCTGGTGTTCTTTGCTTGTTATCAATCCTCAGCTCCCAGGAAGAGGCTTAATCAAGCCTAGAAAGTTCCACTGTGCCTAGGTATCATCTCAGAGGTTTTCAAAGAGAATCTCCAGCTTAAAGAGACCATCTGGTGAGTATGTGTGCATAAATGTGAGTGAATGTGTGAGTATGTGTGTGTGAGTGTGTATGTATGAATGTGTATGTGTGTGTGAGTATGTGAGAGTTAGTATGTGTGAGTGTGTGTGTCTGTGTGTGTCTGTGTACGTGTGTGTGTGTGTATGTATGTGTGTGTGTATGTGTGTGTGTATGTATACGTGTGTGTGTGTGTGTCTGTGTGTGTGTGTGTATGTATGTGTGTGTGTGTATGTGTGTGTGTGTATGTGTGTGTGTGAGTTCATCATAATTAGTGATGGGGTTCACAAAAAATACTTTCATTCTACTATATCCTTACCCTACATTCACACCCCACACTCTCTGAATGTTCCTCCCACCTGCTAGTCTGCTACTTTCCTCAAGTGGCTCTACTCCTCCCAGGTCATACAAATGGGTGGCTTTCAGGTGTACCTGTTGGAAATGGCTCCACCCCCATGGTGCCCTCTTGTGGTTATGTCAAGATGAGTCAACACAGAGCATGGAGTTGAGGTAGAATGTGAGACATTTCTCTTTTATGTTGTACACAGTGAGTTAGAGCTAACCTTTTCTTCCCCGACAGCAAGTGGAAGTGTAGTGACCTTCTTAGCACCCCACACCCTTCTCAGATGTTCAGGAATGCAGCTTTGGCAGAACATGTGTGTTTTGTGTTTATGGAGACCATAGCATCTCCACACAATATTTGGGGTTTAGCTTTTTTAAAGATCTAGCTTTGTATTTAATTATGTATGAGTGAGTCTGGTGATATGTGTACACAAGGTGATCTCAGAGGCCAAAAGAGGGCACCATAACCTCTGGAGCTGGAATTACAGGTGGTTGTGAGCCACCCAATATGGATACCAGGAACCAAACCTGGGTCCTCTGCAAACACGGCCTGTGCTGTTAACCAGAAGCCATCTTTCAGCTTTATAATTTGCAGTCTAAACCCTGGTAGCCCCCCAGATAACCAAGTCTTTCCTTGTTAAACCACGACATGCACTCACCTTAGTAGAAACCACTTGCACATTTCCCCTGAGGGTCCCGCAGAAGACAGAAGACACTGGAGGTTCCTTGTTTCTTAGCATGGAAGAATAAATAAATGCAGGGCTCTGAGCACCTATGTGATTGATTGCTCTGGTTATGTGATTGGCTCTTGGCACCAGCAGACATTGTAGGTTTGGAAGATTGCAGGTACGAGCTTCCCTGCATCACAAAGGGAGTGAGGTGTACCCGAAGCTCAGAAACAATCAGGCCTTCCTTCCCTCTCTTGCTGAGACTCCCCTGGGTAAATTATTTAGCGGGTTGGGCTTTCAGCTTTTACATATCTAAAAAGGAGAATATTCATTTCCTTCTGTGTTGATCAGGATGGTTCCATGTGATAATGCGCCCCCGTGAAGTGTTCTAACACCCAGGACTCTCTTCTTCTTCCTTCTGTTGGCTGCCCGGGGTGTCACTTAGTGCACTTGGAAAAAGGAGTATGAAGAGCTGTAATAATGAGCATTTATTTATAGGCATTGTATTGGATGCTGGCAGTGCCCATGATTATAACACACCTCAGGGTGTGGCACAACGCAAGGAGCAAGTGAGGTCCCACTTATGAGGGGGACTCTTTATCCATTACCTAAAGGTTAGAACTTCATTCACAATGGCATCCTGGAGCCACCCTTTGTGTTTCATTCTATGTAGCTCTAGGGATCTGCCTTAAACTGGGTCCAGGTAGGAGAGAGAAAGGGCTCTGGCCTTACATGCTGCATGCATGGTATGTCAAGGACTTGTGCCAGCAATTTAATTATGACATAGGTTCTCTCATTTGCCACAGAATCTGGCTTCAAAGTAGTGTTAAGGAGAGGCCAGTGCTTGTGACCAGTGCCAGGTAAGGGGTGTACAAAGGAAGAAAGAGGGAGGTTTTGGCACCATGGGTGACTTAATCCTGAGCATGTGTGCCCCTGTGCAATGGGACTTGACTTTTCTGAATGTAGAGACACAACTAGAGGCTGGCATTAAACTCTGTAGGATAAAGATGTCATCTGTACAACGGTTAGCTTTTCTTTTTGTCTCATTTTGCCAGAAGATCCTAAGATGGTGGTCTGGCAAGAGTCTTTCTGTACAGTGGCTGACCTTGGGGAAGGAATAGAGACAGTACTGGCAGCCAGGAAACGGGCAGGACGGGCTTACTGGCAGACACTTATTTTGTGGACTGAGAGAAGCTTAGTATCAAATGGTAGGGTAACCTTGCCCAATCACTGCAACACTGTGGCAGTGCAGTGGGGGCCTTGTCTGCTCACTGTAACACTGCAGGAGTGCAGTGAGTGGTACAGAATGCTCAAGACAACACCTCAGAGGAGCAGTGGAGCCTCCGACCTCAGGATGCTGCTCTCCATGGTAGAAGTGGCCTCAACAGAAACTGGCTCTCAGCTTTACCTTGTGTTATGGGGACTTCTGCCTTGGCATCTCCAATAGGTTAACTCTGGGGAAGCTATTTGGCTTTTGCCTCAAGCAGATCAACCAAGGCTCTCCTCTTGTCCAGTGCTGATATCACCCTGTAAACCCTTGCTCCTTGCTGTCTGTGTCCTGCCTGTGCTGCTGGGCTTCTCATCCACTTGACAATGTGTTCTCTGCTTGCAGATCCAAGCACCTAAACATATAAAGGACCAAAGTGGAAACAAACTGCATACCTTGGGCATAACTGGAACCTCTGAGCCCCAGGTCTGGTAACTGTGACGGAGGTATTTGTTTACTATGTCAAATAACCATGTCATAAATTCACCTCTGGTCCCTACCATAACTTAAGACCTTGAAATCCATTAAAAAGTAGCCTGTGCTTCTCCAGTCCCAAACTTGTTGCCCAATGAGAACTCACATCAGCTGAGAACCATGTGGTAGTACTATCCTAGTGCTGGAGCAGCTGAGGCAGGAATACTGTGAGTTAGAGGCTAGCCTAGACTATAGAGTGACTATAACAGGGTAGCCTATGCTTTAAAACAACACCCTGTCTCAAGAAACCAAAATCAAATTAAGTTAAGCAAAAAAAAAAAAAAAAAACCCAAAACAAACAAACAAACAAACAAACAAACAAAAAAACCCTAAAATTGTTAACTACGACAGATTATTTTAAAGACTAAGGCCAAACATGTCGTTCATTTGACGACGTTCCTATGCAGCTGCTTTCAGATGTTTCTGGAAGCTTCCAGAATAAGAAGTAAGGATCAAAGAGGGTGCAAGTCCTCAGCCAACCGTCCTCTTAATTTTTATTAATTTTGTTTTCGAAGTCGGTAACTGAAACCAAAAGGGAAGAGGAGAGGAGATGACAGGGTTTGCCCTGTGAGGACCCGGCAGACACACAGCTGAAGGAAAAGGGATCAGGCAGATGAGGGGACCATTTTGCTTCTTGGAAAGGAGCCCACAATGGGGAGCGGGAGGGGTAGAGGGAGTCCTGACCAGCCCCAGGGTCCATTGTGGCTGGTGCAGAGAATTCACAGAGTCACAGGACACCGATAACCAGGGTGCAGGATTTAATCCCCCCAGACTGGCTCTGAATGCTCCAGTTTGAGAACTGACTTGGGTCTCTCGCACACCCACTTGCACTCGGGCCTGAGGGGATGCATGCATGAAGCCAGAGGTACTCGTCTGTGGATTAATACACTTATTCAGGCTTATTCCTCTAACTAGCCTGCACCAGAGCGTTTTTATTTTTCAAGATAAACCTGACATGCCATGCTATTCAGCTGACAGTTGCTGGGAGGCTGGAAAAAACGTCTGAATTAGAGATGGGCCCCCAGAGGTTCCCGTGGGACTGCCCTGCCTGACATCTGCAGTGTCAGTCCTGGCTTTCCATCCTTATGAAAGGCAATTTTATCATTCTGGCCTGTTTCTGAGACTGCCGTTATTATAGTCAGTTTATTAATTTCCTTTGGCATAGGGCTGGTTGCTTTGATTCCAAATGACTTTAAGACTGGATCATGGAATCAGGATGTATAGCACAAGCCACCTCTTCTGAAGGTCTATGGGTCATACAGGAAGGTGTTCCCTTGAATCCTTGACACCCTTCTGGTGGCTGAGCTTGAGGGCTATTGTCTAAGCTGCTGCTTGGCATGGCAAGATATCTGCTGCGATAACCGTTGTCATGAGTTATAATCAGGGTTGTACATAACTCCTCCCTTCCATCCCTGTGAAGTGCCGTAGCCATAATGGAATCCTGATGTCAGCACTCCTCATTTACAACCTGGAAAAATCCGCCTATATGTTTGAGAGGGCAGACCTACCACAAAATGGAGCAATCATAGTTCTCGGGGTGGGGGGAAAGCAGTGCATTATCTGTCCTCACAAATAATACTCAAGATATGCTCAGGACCCTAGGTGGAGCAAAGACAGAGAAATAAACATAGAATATAAGAAAAGCTTTGAGTGTGCACTATATAGACCTCGGGATGCTTTGGGACTCTTTCCACCTTGAAGTTTATATATTTTTTAAATGCCTAGTTGCATTTTAATATTTAGCTATAAATAAGGAATCTGACTTAGGCATGGGAATACCACTCTTTAAATTTTTAACATCTAAGAGTAGTGTGGCGCTGAGGCTGGCCTTATTTTACATACTTATCAGCAATTTGGAAGACAGATTGCACAAGTTCTGCAGGTTACTCTGTAATTGTCAAGAATAAAGCCAGGCAGCTCTCCAGTCCAGTCTGCGGGTGGAAATCACCTTCAAGAAGTTTGCACAGAAGCACCTGAGGGTTTCATCTGCTCCCAAGAGCTTTGTGAGGACATGGCTACTGTAGCTACAGTGATGTCCCTGAGCTGGTGTGACCCAGAATCCCAACTGTCCAGCGTTGCTTAGGAATGATGAAAAGAACCTCTAAATATCTCTGTGTGTGAGCAAGCATGCAACACGCCTGGCACAAGCTGCTCACAGGTCTAGGAGGCAGCTGGGTATTGGCTGATGCAGCCAGCCTTGGCTGCCTTGATTGACAGCACAGCATCTGCATATGTCATTGTGGAACAGGAGCAGAGCTGGGGTGAGGGTGGATGCTTTGGTTGTGTGTGGCAGATAAAGAATCAGTCACCAAGGTCAAAGCTTGGAGGAAAGACCGTCTAGCTTTGTAAAGACACTCAGGGAGGGAATGGCTGACTCCATGGGGATTTGCTCAAGCATACCTGGGCTTTGGTTTCACTCCTGCCTTTAGCAGATATTCTCTGGGCAACTGTGCTGCAGCAGGCATGGCTCTGGGCCTAGAAATGGAAGAACAAGGCTAAGATTCTCCCACTGGGGCCATAGAGCCTGCTTTTCTCATCCCCATTCAGAACAACTCTAATAGGCCACCCAAGCACTTCTTACTCTGGTACCGAGAAAAGCTTAAATGCTACATTCTTATGGCATCTTCTCCCTTTGTTCAGCCCTGCCTTCCTTGTTGCCTTATGGACCACCATCTCAAGGGAATGTCTTTCCCAATCCTAGATATAGCTCTGTCTCAGAGCAGGTTTCCAGGGCAACCAGTTCACAAAGACTGCAAGTAGGAATGCCTCTCCAAGGCCCTGATGCTCAGGCCAAATCTTGATAGCATCCTTAAAGAAGTCACCTGTGGACAGAAGGAAAAGCACCTGAGAGATCCTGAGGCGATGAGTCCTTCAGGGCACAGGGAAGGTCCAGGGGAGGTGGAGTGGGGCAGCTGTGGGTCGTTTACCAAGGCCAGCTAAAAGAGATTGCAAGAGGGTTGGAGTCTGAGCCTGGTGGGAAGCCGCCAGTGTGGTTTAACTAGAGATAAAACAACCTTGGTCTGTTATAAAGACATTCTGGACTATGGGAAAGCAAGGTGTACCTCTGGTGGTCTGTGGAGTGGGCACCTCAAAGGTGTTCGTGTTCCAATCTGCAAATGTCGATCTCCATGGAGTAAGAGAACTTTACAGATATGGATACAATGGGGGGTCTTGTGATGAAGAGATCCTTCTGGATTCCTCAGATAGGCCTGGGACAGTCCCATGCTCCTTCCAGGAAGTCAGATTTAGGGATGTGCTGATGGAAGACAAGGTTGGTGAGGTAGCTATAGGCCCAGGTAGGTGGACAGCTTCTAGAATTGGGATAGACTTGGGATAGATTCATCCTTGGAGATTCCAGAAGGAACCAACCCACCTGGTGGGCTCTTTTGGCTACCCTCAGAAGACTCATTTTGTTTCAGAACTATAAGAGAATAAGCTCATGTTGTTTTCAGTTTGCAGTAGTATGTTACGGTGCTGACAGAATATTTAGACAAAGTCAAGCATTAAGGTAGTTGGTAAGACCAGGGTGGATGTGGGTGGTTTATAATGTTGGTTGTTGGGAGCATGTGGCTATATAGGTTGAATCATTGTGGGTCTTAAAGATGGGACAGATGTGAGTAAAATTCTAGGCAGGTCTGGGTTCATAAAGCATCCTTACCTTTTTCTAGAAAGTTCCATAGATGCTCCCAGGCTTACCTCCCCTTTGTGGTATGCTAATAGTACCTGTCTTGTGAGTTTATTAGGAAGTTTCCCTCAGCTCAGCGAATGACTTAACATCAGACTCAAGACTCTGTGTCTTCTTGTTTTGTCTATTTGATCCTCTCATCTGAGAACTAGGAGTGGGCATCTTCTCAGACCCCTTCATCCAACTCTCCGTGGTACCTTCTGAATCCCAGGTAAAAGAAGGTTCTCAACTTCTGGAATTCACCAGCTGCCTAAAGTGGCACACGCTCACCGTATGTGCCATTTGCTTGTGCTTCTCCAGATCAGGCTACAGAGAGAACTTGGATGCAAGGAATGTTCTTCAATAAATCTGAGACAGACACCTATGCAAGACAACATAGACCTGAGTTGTCCTGCCACAGGACTAAGATACTGGATACTCATGTGCCAGCCCTTACCGCCAATGGCTAAAAATGACTTGAAGGCATTTCTGCTGGTAGCTGGGAATAGCCTTAAGCAGAAAGACATTAGACATGGAGACTGTCTGCAGGTGGCCTCTAGACAGGATAGTGAATATGGTTGGGACAATCTGTGCTTAGGTATAAACACCTGAGTTATGTTGTGAGAGCAGATACCCACTGAGATGCTGAAGGGAAGATACACACACACACACACACACACACACATAAACACACACACACACACACACACACACACACACACACACACACACACTCAGAACATCTAGGATGTCCTATCCAACATGGTGACACTCATGTTTTTAGGTTCAAACCAGCCTCATTCTGTCTGCAGAGTAACTCACTGAAACCCTTCTGAGAGGATACCTTGAGAATGGAGGGAGGAGGAGCAGGGTCCACTGTGATGTCCCTGTATTTCTAGTGTCCATGAAAGACCAAGTAGCTCTCAGTGGCTAGGAAGGAGCCTGTGATTGCTTTTCGTGTGTACAGTAGGCAGCCTTTATGGTAGCTCCAGTGACCCTTAGGTCCTGATGCTGGCCTGTCTTATTCTTCCCTAGGGATCTAGATCATTGTGACTAGAGTGCCTGAGCACTGGGAACAGTACTTCCTGTGACAGATCACAAAAGTGCTTGCATTCCTCCTTCATTTCTGGCTTTGATGACCAGGTCGTCATTATTGTGGAGGCCCACCTGGCCAGGAACTCAGAGTGGCCTCCTGCTAACAGCTAACTAGAAGCTGGGGTTTTCATTTTAACAACCCAGAAGGTACTGGATCTGTCAAGTGTCATGTCAGGACCTGTCACATGGATCCTAGGCCAAGTCAGTCCCTTCATTGAGGCCAACTGAGGGACTTTAAAACATAGTATAGGCTAAGATATTCACAGATTCTGCTCCCCCAGTCCCCCACACATAGACATGAAGGAACTGGTGTGTGCTGTTTTAAGTGTCTTAGTTTGTAGTAACTTTATAGAGACAGACAACCTAATATATATGTGAAACTAGATCTATGGACCATCCATGGAATCCTTGTTCAAAACCATAGAGTTGTATAGAACATTTCTACCCTTAGAAATTTCCTTCATCTCAGGACAGCAGAGTCCACCCCAGGTGCAGCATTGACTTGAGCTCTACCCTGTAGGCCATCCTCCAGGTCAAGGCACTGTGTTTCACACCCATCTTCTACACCCAGGAAGGCTCTTCAGGCAGATGATGGCACAGACCCTTCAGAAGGCGAGCCCTCATCCAGAGGATCTTGTTATCAGTGACTTGTCAATGTGCACTGTCTTCTACGCTGTCTCCTGCTAACAGGCTCCATTACATCTTGAGATTCTTTTCGTGGGAAAGCAAGGATAGGAAAAGGTTGTACCAAAGTACCCAAAGTGCCCACTTGAATTCCAGTGAGCTCTTGGGTTCTGCCATCCCTGGAGAATCTTATTGCTTCCTTGGTTCTGGCTTCTCATCCTTGAGTCCACGGGATGCTCCAGGGCACTGGAAAGGCTTGGATTAAAATGCCGTCACTGACTAAGCACATGGCCCTGAGTAAGTAATTGAAACACTCGGTGAATTTCAATGTCCACGTCTGGGAGAAATGAGAATCCAGAGCACACTTAAACAATATCATAAAAACTCAATGTCGGGTACTTAGTTCATACTCAGTGGCGCTTCCTCCCCAATTTACCCACAGCGTTAGAGGTATTTATGCAGAAAAGTTTATGTGACAGATACAAGTTTGGGGTACTTATATAGAAAATGTCTCGGTCTTCTGCTTTACAATAAGCGATAATGTTTGGCTCCGAGTAGATGAGATTGATCAGCATTATTTGAGCTACTTTATAATAAGATGTGACAGGCAGACTTTGGTATTTTACCACCAGAATTTTCTTTTATAGACTGTTCACCATCATTGCAAAGTTCAGCACTTTTTCCCCCCGAGTCGATGTATTAGGCAGTATTCATATTCTTCTTGGGCAATCGTCTTTGCAGCTGAATCAATGGCCTGCGGGCATAAGAAGGAGGCTGTTTATTTGAACGTTATTTATTCTATGATTATACTGAGACTATTAAATGGCATCTCCCCTTCCTCCCCACCCCCCTCCTTGGCCCATTCCCCACCATCTTCCAAAACCTCCAGCACACTCAGCTGTTTTGTGAATTCTCCCACTGCCTTGCCTCCTGTTACCCAAATATCTCCCTCTGCTGGCAGCATCCCAAGTTTGAATAAAGACCCTCGGGATGAGTGAGCCGTGACTCTGAGTCACTCATTCAAGAAGTAGTCTTTGAGGGTTTGTTTACCCTCAAAGCTTATCCTGGAGGATACAAGAGAAAGAAGGGAAGATACCGTGATTCCTCTGTGTAAAGGGGATATTAGCTGCAGTGTGTTCCAGAAGAGAGAAATTTCTGTGTGGGAGCCAAATGGGTATTTGGGAGCACTGGGGGACGAAAGTGAATAGGCAAGAGGGAAGGTCTCTGTTGCTGTGGTCTTCTATTTAAGGCAGAAAGGAAAACCAAAGAAAAGTGGGGGAGAGGGTGTCAGTCAGAGAAGGGTTACATTTCCCAAGGCAGAAGGGACAGCATGTACCAAGGTCCTGAGGGCTGGAGGAAGGGAACAGAGCAGTTGGAAGACTCTTGAATCCAGAACCTGATCAGCAGAGTCCAGATACCTGGATCTTTATAGACTTACATGTGTGTTCTAGCCTCATGCGCAGGGAGAGTGGAGGGGTCTACACAAGACAGGCAGGGGGAGAGCATTATCCCAAATAGGCTGTAGCTTCACAGTGGACTCTCTGGTTGGAGGAGAGGGAAAGACTGGAAGGAGACGGTGTGGAAACAGGGCCATTATAAGTCAAGTCAGATGGCAGAGGTGGGAATAAAGGTGAGGTCCTAGGTCTTGGGAATCGGCTAGTGTGAACGCACTCGTTAAGATGGTAGATTGAGTATGGAAGACTCAAGACTGATGGGCATACAGAGTAATGTCTCCATCGACAGTTGCCCTCATTGTGTGGCTGCCATGATTGCCATTCAGCTGTTAGAAAGTGCTAGTAGTCCAGACAGACAGAGACAGCAGGGATCCTGCTTGGTGTAGCCTGTATCCCTAGAGTGACTGGACTCAAGGCAGCCAAAGTGTATGTGGTAGCTTTGTGCTGAGGAAGCATAAGGTTACTAGCTGATCTTCCTGAGTTTTCTCAGCACCACCTCTATCCCACCCCAATCAAGAGGCAGGCTTTCCTCCACCAGACTGTGCTCCTGGGGCTGCACTGTCTCTGTCTTATGAAAGGTGATCCAAGTAGCAAGGGCAGAGGTCTGTGGGCTCATCACTCTCTCTCCTGGCAGCTGGAAGAGTCAGCTTATGTCTTCCTTTTTTTTTTTTTTTTTATTTCATCACAGAAATTTTACACTTTTTAAAGTGTGTGCTTAAAGCCCGCTCTCTTTCCTGTTACTTGTATTCATATCCCCAAGTCTTCAATGTTTTAGCAAGTGATCGTGTACTGTTTCAGGAGCCCCTGGTCCAATGAATTCAGGTAAATATTCTTTGTATCCCCAGATAGAGGAGGTTAAGCAGTTGTGACCACCTGGTGGGCTATGTAGAAGAGGAATCTAAAAGCATAGCTGGGCTCAGCAGGAAGGCATTCTGAGATTAATTAGTAATGTCTGTCATGGAATCAGGAAGGGAAAATGGGGTCAAACAAGCCAAGTGAGTTTCATTCCTGCCAGACTCCTGACTGCAAGAACAAACTCTTAAAAAGAAAAATCCATGTGTACATTGAGAGAATTTCAAATTATCCCTGCACACTGTTCTTCAGATATTTCTGAGTTCTTTGGAGTAGAGATATTTGAATGCAAGCACTAATCTATCTGTTGTTAGATCTTGGTGTCCAGCTCAGTGCTTGGCTGCCCAGAAGGCTCAGAAAAATTCTTTCAACACCAAATCTCACCGCTATCTCTGGCTTCTACTCTAATGCTGTATCATATCATGGCGGAGCTAGAACGTGGTGATCCCTGTTCTGAGCAGTGGGACCCTTCTATCCCTTCTAAGATCCAAGGAGAGGGGAAACTGTCAGCCTTGTGAGCTGCATATCTTTTGCCCAGGCCCACCTGCACTTCATAACACTGTGTTGCGGCACAAGAGGCAGTCTTGGTGACTTTTTGACAAAACCCAGTTGAATATTTGCAAGTGGCATGGTTTTCAGGACACTGATTGTCCCTCTATGAGCTGGATCAGCAGAGGATCTGAAGGGAAGGAAAGATGGGAGTGAGGCCATATGGGGAGGACACACTCTGGTACGGTTGAGCTCAGTGACTTTTGGCTTTATAAGAGTACATTTAATTTTTAACAGATTACATACACGCTACTGAGTGACATTAAACAGAGAGTTAAATCAGCCATAACCCATTTAAAGCAGCCTTGCAGATAAAGGTCTCAAATCGAGTAGCCTACAGAATGTATCCTTTATCTACACACACCTGTCAATGACTTTTCTCCGCACTAAGCCTGTCTAATGTGTCCCAGGGAATTGTCTTCCTTTCCCAAAGCATGAAATGCAGGTAACACCTCCTGTTTGGAAACTGGATGAGGGAAAGCCCTTAGATTTGGGCATGGGTAGATGTTTTCTAAACACATAGCTTTCTGGGATGCTGATAAAAAAAAAAAAAAAATCTTTGCCCCCATCCCCAGGTTGGAAAAGAGGATGGGAGCTCCCAGAAACATGTTTTGCTCACTGGAGACCGACTCCACTCATGTCACAAAACGCTGGAAATGTTTGTTACACAGTAGTGTTACTTCTTGGTATCTCCACTATAAGTGAGGGGGAAACACAAACTGTGCAAGTTAAACAAGAAGAAGATGCTGATCATACTCTTCCATGCAAACAAACAAGGGCATGGTTGGTTTTTGAGCATCACGATTTGAATCCTTGTGAACTCCGTGGTGTGGTAACACAGATGTCAGGGCTAACATCCTGCCAGTTTATGAACCTTTAGCTTGACAGTCACAAGATAGTAAAGGGGAGGCATTGGTAAGAGAACCCCCATAGCTCACCTGACTGGAGGAACGCCTGCCTACTGGAACTGCAAACCTCCCAGCCACTTCTCATCCCATCCACGTCCCAGGACTTCTTTGTTCTTGAGTCAGTGAGACCAAGCATGGCTGATTTTAATTTGGTGCTATGGGTTGTGATTATCTCCTGCCTCAAAATTTAGCAACCTAAGAAAACCTAAATATTTGCCATCTGAGGAATGATATCATGAAGGGTTCCTGGCTGGGAGTCTTTCATGATTTTGTCATCCCGTCAGTCTACATGTTGGCCAAGGAAGGAGCCAGCTCCAGACCCCACTGGGGCTAAGGATCTCCTTCTAGGATGTGATTTCATGTGACTCAGTTGCTTGCCAAGTGGGCCCCTCTACAGTACTCAGGGATACCTCCAAGACCTGGCAAATCATCTTCCCCAAAGCATCCCAGAGAGGAGGGCAAGGCAGGAGCCAGCATGCCACTTTCGTCCTAATCTCAGATATCTCTCACATTTATTCTGTCGCCTTCCAGACATGAGGTGGCACCACACTGAAAGGGTAAAGAATGATTGGGTTCCACTCACTGAAGGGAGGAGTGTCAGAAAACCTGTTGATGTTCTCTAAGTCTAAATCACTATGTGAGTTTACATTACCTGCTTTTCAACCTGAGAGATGTGCAAAAGCTTTCTCGGAGTCTCAGAAGGATCTGTCCTTGAAGAATTATGTGCCTGTGTTCCCATTGAAAGTCACCTGAGCAATGTTGACAATATGTTCCCAGGTGCTGCAGATGTCCATGTGCAGAGAGAAGGCTCGCCACACCCATTCCGGCTTGTCCTTGTCATCTCCTTACTTTAAATCCGCCATTTATATATGTGCCCATATTTGTTTATGGGTATTTGTATATATGTTTAAGTTTTTCATCATTCATTCTAAACATACCTAAACAGTTCAAATATAAGAAATCTGTATTGCATTACTAAGAATACGTTATAATGAGGGTATGAAAATTTCCAGTCTGCCATACTGAATAAGAATGGAAGACACAATAAACTCCATAGATGGTCCAGTGAGGGCTGGGCTGTGTGCACACGGTGTGAGTGGATGTCTGCGGATGGGTATAGGTATGTAGGTGTGCAAGCATGGCTGTATGTATAGGTGGATTAGTGGGGAGATGGAGATTGTGGAGTTGGGCTTGTACAAGCAGGTTCCAATAGCTATAGTCAGAGTAATGCCCTGGCCATGATACAGAAGACAGAAGCATGGCTAAGAACTGTAATTTCAAGCCTTTATTTTCTCTGGTCTTTGTATTCTACTCTACAAAGAGTCAATGGACCAAGCTAGTGTCTATTTGCTGTTTTCATCTAAAAGCAAAACTGAGAACCGTGGCTTGTTTTGAGTCAAGACTGAATAGAGAACTGCGTGTCCTTTGAAGACCTCTGTCTGCTGGGGGAAAGGAAACATAGAGATTTGGGTGAGCATATAACAGGTGATGCTCTCGCCCATCCATGGGTGTGAGGCCAACCATCAGCTAGGTAGCTTGATCTTGGTTGATAGTCAGATGACAATTGCCCTATGTGGCCTTGGCAGTGATAACTGGGCAGCTGGACTTTGCCCCAATTCTATCAGGTTACAGTAGGATCTCTTGGCCCATATGCATATTCTCAGAGCAAGCGAAGAGGCGCAAGAGGGGCAAACCCGGGCCTGCAGGTGCTTTTGAGGACATTTGTAAGGTCCTTTAGTTAAGTATCTGTCAGGAGAGATGCTAAGTAAACACGGGCAGGCATGAAGAATGAGATGGTGCTTGCGACTCTTATGGGAAAGCAAAGGTGTTTTATTTTATTTATTTATTTATTTTTGGACTTAAGATGGGTCCACAAATCTTTTTTTCTGAAAAGGGACAAATAGTAAATGTTCCAGGCTTTGCAGGCCACATACCTACCCTAGCCCACCGTCTCCTTATGTGTTTCCTTCTTTCTATCTGTTGTATTATACATTGTTCTGTCTTTGACAATCCTTTATACACATCCTTTGTTTGCAGGCTATACAAAACTGGGATGGCTCTGAGTCATAGGCTGTCAGCTGATGGCTTGAAAGGAAAATGTTGCTCATGCTCCTAATAATGTCCCGTTGACAAAAAGACACCTGCCACTTGCCATTTCCTTTGATCTACTCCATAGCTGGGTTGCTCAAGGCAGAGGGAGCTGATAGGCATTGTTCCACCTTGAGAGAGGTGCAGTGTTTGGATGAACCTGGGCCCAGCCTGGGAGGGTATAGATGCTCACCCATGGCATTCCAACCAGCTGTCTGTCCCGGTTGCCTCTGGGGCTGAGCTTCCCTGAGGACTTGCAGAGGAAGCACGTGCCACAGTTGGTGAGGCGACACATTATGCTAATTCTGGCCCAAACTAGGTTGATTGGAGGCTGATTTCAAGGGCTTCAAGGACACCCAAACTGAGGCAGTCAAACAGTGCTTTCTCAAGCCCCATCCCAGGTTCCCCTGCCTCAGCATGGCTGCCCTTACTGTGGGCCTTTACAGCAACCCTCACAGTAACCTTTTCTATAAAGACCATTTTAGACACCGTGTTTAACATATGTCTATCTGTGATCATACTTTTCTCTAAACATAACACATCCTTAGACTTAAATCCACAAGCACAACCTATGCCATGGTCCTTCTCCAGGAGTCAGACAATGCACTTGGGCGACTAAGACTGAGTATTAAGATGGTCACCTGTCTGTGTCAAATGTCACTCAGCTGTCAGGCGGAGACCATCTAATTGGATGTGGTTCATATAGCCTCATAAGAGTGATACTAACAGGAACCTCAGGAGTCCTCTGTAAAAGGAGATTTATTTTAAATGACTCCACTAATTAGCTGACCCCAGGTGCCTGCGCTTCAAAAGAGTTTTCTCCATCTATGTTCAAGCTAAGACTGGCTTGCTGAGCAGTTGGTTTATGGCAGAAGTTTGTCTCATGGTAGTCTTTCCTAGACTGATGTGCAGAGTACCTTATGCACACCAGTTATGATTCGTTATGGGCAGTAACACATGGGCATGTGTTGAGAGGGGTATTATAAGTTCAAAGACAGATGTGACTGAATAAGCTGGGAGCACCGAGGTTAAAACAAGATGAGATAAATTTTGTACTGCAGAAATAGTCGTGTGTGTGTGTGTGTGTGTGGTGTGTGTATGTGTGTGTGCATGTGCGTGTGTGTGTCCCCACTTCTGGGGACTAACAGTCTGGAATGTGGGCCATATCTAATCCTCTCAAAGGCTCAAAGACTACAAATCCCACTGGAGGAGTGATTCTTCACCTTGTTTTGAGTCTTCTCTTGGTCCCCCTGCGAGATCTCCTCCATGACAGCTGCTGACAGCATTTAATTGCCTTCTGTTATGACTTCCCAACGTTCAGGCCTCCCACACCCCGACCCCACATATAGTGACCTTCCAGCTTGATTCAATTTGCAATGCTATTCTAGTGTCCAAGACGTCCAAATAAGGCTGTGTACATTTTTTCTCATGCTGGCCAATCTTTTAGCCTCTTGGCAATTTCAAAGTGTCTCTCAATGCAAATATTGCCCTTCCCTAGTCCTGGGCATCTCCATCCTGCAGTTTCATGGGCAGCCTGAGCCCTGTGTGGCCCAAAGGAAACTCATTGTCTCTGAGTCATTGCCTCTTCCTGTTTTTTCCCCTCTCCTCCCAGCTAATGATATTACCAGCCCCATTCAGCCTCCAAAGTTAGAAAGTCTGAGTGCTTTTTTATTTCTTCCTTTTCCTTGATAACCTGTGAGCTGATAAATCCTCCTGACCCTACGTCTGAAATACATCACAAACCCCATCTCTCTTTTACTCTTTCGAACGAATGTTGCCCTAGTTCAAAGGCCTTTTCATTGTTCTTGTCGTGGAGGTGGTGGTGATAATGGTGGTGCTGTGGGTGTTGGGGGGCGGGGACAGTCAGGAGACAATCACAGGAGTCGTTCCCCAGGGTGCTGTCTATTATTTGTTGCTTGTTTTGATTCCTGTCTTGAGATGATCTCTCTCACTGACCTGAAGAGTCTCAGTTCAGGTAGACCAGTTAGCCAGCAAGCGATCTGCCCGTCTCTATCTCTCTAACACTAAGGTTATAAGCACCATCCCACCATAGCCAGCTGTCTTAAAGCAGTTCTGCGTATTGCTCACAGGACCTTAGACTTACACAACAGCACATAACTGGGTGTCCCCACAGGTCCCGGATCCTATTTGTTGTTGTAGTTGAACCGTAGAGTCCCTTTGCTCTGCTTTCTTTCCTCATCTCATAATTCCTTCTGCTGCGGCCTAACCACTTTCATTTAGAAGAAAGGGTGCTGAGAATGAAATCTAGGGCCCTGCACATTCTGGATGAGCCCTCTTTGATTACATCCTTGGTTAAGACCTTTGGTATTTCTGGTCACTGAGTATCTTTCTTGAATTTTTTAAAAAAGACTTATTTATTTATTTATTATATATACAATGTTCTGCCTGCATGTATGTTCATTAGAAGAAGCTACCTATCTTATTATAGATGGTTGTGAGCCACCATGTAGTTGCTGGGAATTGAACTCAAGACCTCTAGAAGAACAGCCAATGATCTTAATCTCTGAGCCATCTCTAACTTTGTGGTGTCTGCCTTCAATACTCACCAGTAGGGAGGGGATTCTTGTTTCCCAGCATGTTTAAGGTATTACTTTGAGGGGAACTTGGTTAGCTATTAGATCACTTTTATGTCTGACTAATTTCTATGAATGAGAGGACAGGCCCCCACCATACAGCCCCCACCAAGTATATTTCTAAGTGTATATCTTCTCGTGGATTTCTTCAGCATTTCTCATGCATCATGGTTTAATCATTTAGTAGCATTTTAGTCTCATGCTTGTTGCTGTGACAAAATACAACTCAGGGTGAGAAAGAGCCTCCTTATTAAACTTATAATTCCAGGTTGTATTGTGGAGAAGCCGCAGTATCAGGAACTCAAGAAAGTTAGAGACACTTCATCAACAGAGAGAAATAAATGTATGCAAGCTTGCTTGCTATTTCCTTTCGGATATAGTTTATGATCCTGTGACTAGGGAATGGTATTGCCCACAGTGGACTGGGTGTTCTCACATCAGTTAACTTAATATGATCTCTCACAGTCGTGTTCACAGGTCAACTCAATGTAAATAATTTGTCATTGAAACTCTCCTATATGATTGTAAATTGTGTCTAATTGATGATTCAAATTTAACCATCACAAAAACAAGTACAGAAAGAGATGTGGACAACTTGGGATTGACCTTGAGTTGTTGGTAAGGGAGTGTCATATATGAGTCTCCCCTTGGTAAACTTGGAGTTTTACTGGTTCTATTCTGAAGTAGTGTCTGTGCGGTAATGAATTAGGTGTGGTGTCTGCCTTCAGTACTCACCAGTAGGGAGGGGGTTCTCACTTCCCAGCATGTTTAAGGTATTACTTTGAGGGGAATTTGGTTAGCTATTAGATCACTTTTATGTTTGACTAATTTCTATGAATGAGAGGACAGGATGCTCAGATTGCACAACCTTATCAAATGCCCTTTCCTCAAGTCAGACAAATTGGGTTGTCAGCTCTACCTGGCAGGGAAAGTACAGTTCCCAAGCACATTAGAGCTTTGTTGAGAACAAGGAAACAGCTGATAAAAGAACAAATGATGCACATTCAGCCTGTTTAAGCTTCCTGTCTCCAATCTTAACTTTCCTTCTCCATGGGCCTCCTGTCTCTGAAGCTCAGTACCTGGTTCTCTCTCCTCTTCTGATAACTCATCCCACTCCACATGCAACCTCCTCCCCCTGTAGTCTGTCTCCCTCATCCATGGTCTGTACCCATCTCTGCCCTATAGCATCCCAGAGACTGTAGTGCTTACTCCACTAGCCCAGCTCCGTGTCTTCACTTCAGAGCCTGCTTTAACCAACTCCTCATCTCCAGCCTGTTTCTGCTCAGATTCTTACCAGGAAATGTTCAAGTTTTATTCATGTTGCTGTGACAAGAGCAACATTAAGAGAGGACATGTTTATTTGTCTACAATTCCAGGTTACAATCTATCATTGTGGAGAAGTCAAGGCGGGAGCTGGAAGCAGCTAGTTGCCTCCACAATCAAGAGCAGAGAAAATAAATACATACATGCTTCTCTCTGCTTCCTTTCCAATTCAATTTGTTTGTTTGTTTGTTTGTATTACACAGCCCAGAACCTAAACAAAGGAAATGCTGTTACCACAATGGGTGGGTCTTTCCACATCATTGAATTATTTATTTTAATTAAGGTAATCCCCCACAAACATGACTACAGTGCTACCTGGTCTAGACAAGAACTCATTGAGACTCTTCCTAGGTAATTCTAGATTATGTCAAGATGACAATTAGAACTACCTGCCATAGAAGGTAGCCTTTCATGACTGACCATGTACAGAGACCCTCCTGCTGAGAGCCTGACATAGGATATAAACTGTGAGTCTAGCATCAGTGGCTTCAGAAATCCCAAAAGCTTTCACACACGTTTTCATTTGGCTTTATTTTTTTTTTTTATCTGTTTCTAGTTTCTCTTCCCAAGCACTCCATTTTCTCTTCTCCTCTCACACCCACCCTCTCCCCTTGCCACGGTGCCAAATAAAAAGCTCAACACTCAGCCAGAGCCGAGAGAGGCTTGAGAAAGACAGACCATGTAGCTCAAATGCTTTAAACTCTGAAACTAAAATCGCAAGTAACAGACAAAGAAGAAAGTGGGCTGGTTGGGCTGGGAGCTTGCAGCCCTGAATACAAGCAATCCTCAGGTCGCTGTGGGCTCTCCGAGCCTCCCAACAGCTTCCCTCTCCCAACCCCTAGCATGGTCTGAATGCCTTGATTGAGCATCAGTCTTTTTGAGTCTGACTTTGAATTATACATGTTACAGAATGAAACATTAAGGCTGCGTCCTCAGAGGCCACTCTGGCTCTTCTGTTTGTCAGCTTTCCCAAAGCTTTGTTCAGTTTAGCCAAGCCTATTTCAACATCTTTCAGGAAGTGTGAGGAAGATGCCATTCATTCATTCATTCATTCATTCAATGTCTGTAAGTCCTGGGGCAACAAAGGCATTTAAGGTCCATGATTTACTCTCAACGACTTGAAGAGCTAAGGGAGACAAGCAAGCAAACCAAGGGCTTAAATATCCCGGGGTTGGTCCTACCATCATGTAGAAATGGGAAAGATCTTCTAGGAGGAAGTAACACCAGACCAGACATACTGCTCCATTGTTCTGGCTTGGTTAAACCAAGAAGGTTTTGCACAGGAGGAAGCAGGACTCAGGTGTCAAAAGAACCAGGTCTCTGTGGCCCCTAAGAGTCTGTTTGCACTAAATTGACTGACTACTGTGGTCTCAGTTTTCCTAGTCTGCTAAGTGGACAGAATAGTAGCCACCTTATGAAGTATTATGTGACATAAGGGCAGAGGGTATCTGAACTGTGCTTGGTGTAAGTGGTAATATACAACATTGACTCAATAATTGTTTGTCAATATCCTCCCTCCCTGTGTGTGAGCAGGTACACATTCATATGTGTACATGTATGTACATATGTGTGTGTATGTGTGTGCATGTGTGCATATGTGTGTGCATATGTGTGTGCATGTATGTGTGTATACATAGCCTCAGAAACCACAGGTGTCTTTTTTTCAATGTTATACAACCTTGATTTTTTTTTTGAGACAAAGTGTTGTGTTGGCCTGGAACTCACAGTTTGGCAGGCTGGCTGAACACCAGGGATCACCTGTCTCTACCTCCCCAACATTAAGATTACAAGCAATTGCCACCATGCCAATTTTTTTTTCCAAGTAGGAGACTGGGGATTTAACACTGGGTCTCCATGCTTGCAAGTAAGCTTGCCATCAGCTGAGCCATCTTGTCATCCCTTGTTTGTCAACTTTTTAACAATTAAATTGAGCTGGATATCACACCTAACATTGTCTCCACGTCTTGCTGCTTTGACACGGGAAAGGCAGATGACAGCACACTGAAGCTGGACAGGTAAATAAATGGTTTCCTGTTTCTATTTTTATGGCTATCACTGAGACCCACTATATACCTATGTCAAAACCTGCAATTTATCAAAAATAAAGCAAGAGATAGTAACAATCTCACTGGCCAGGAAAACAGCAGGATCCAGGCAAATGGGTTCTTCTGGGGCCATTATTCCATGATGAGTTGTCAGCTGTGTGTCACAAGAGAGGGAGGACCAGCCTTCTCTAGGTCCCACTGAGCAGGTACCATGTCCTTATTTAAGGACCTGGTTTCCTCCCACCTTCGCTCCAGCAAAGGGCTGTTCAGACATGAGACAATTAGAATTCAATATGCAAATTCAGTGTCTGATTAGTGGAGCCACGCAGTTGCCTCCAGTGCCCCGCGTGCAAATGTGCTACACCACACGGTTCCGGAAATTAGCATGGCTTCCTACCGTCCCCCATCAGAATCTGTCCTCAACCTCAACGACATTTTGATTGCAAGGGACCAAGCTAATTTCGGCAATAGGGATTTTGCTGGGCTGGGGATCCCTAAACTCATTTTTAAATTTGATAAAGTTTTTCTTTAACTTATTTTTTTCCCCTTAAGGGAGCAAGGGAAGACACACTTTGCCACACAGGCCTGCTTCCTCCTTGCAGAAATCATATTTAGACTTAGCCCTCAGGTTTTCAAAATTTAAAAAAAAAAAAAAAAAAAAAAAAAAAAAAAAAAAAAAAAAAAAGATTGAAAGGAAATGGACCACAGTCCAAGCTCGGGCCTAGGCTTTTTAGAAGGCCAGCGTTATTTTCTGGAGACATCTGAGTTTGACAGCATATTCTTTTGTCTCTGATCCTGCATGGGAGAGATTGCTGAGTCTCTGCTGTGAATCCTGGCTGTGTAAGCATCATGTGGCTGTGTTTCCTCAGGTGTGACTATCATTCACTGGATTGTTGGATGTTGGCTCTTGTGGATTTTCGCCTTAAGTACAATCTATATGCCAAGTCAACAGCCATGTTGTCCTTCTTCCATCTCTCCTTCCTTCTCTTCCTTTTACTCACCTCCTCATTCCTTCTTTTAGTCTCTCTGTCTCTCTCCTCCCTTCCCCTCCCCTTACTGATTCTTTCCTTCCCCCTCTCTTCTCTTGTATCACCACTAAATTTGTACTAAGCCATTACTCCATGATAGGCAGTATGGGGGACATCAGATACATTGCATACAGGGGTTGATGTAGTTACTATGGTGATGTCGGAGCCTATAGATTAAAAGCCAGCTGGGCTGGAAGCACTTACTGCTATTGCAGAAGACCAGGTTTGGTCCCCAGCACCCACACAAGGCAGCCCACAACTGCCTGCAACTTCATTTCAAAGAGATCTGATTCCCGCCTCCTCAGCCAGCTGTTATGCATGCAGTACACATAAACTCACAGAGATGTGAGAACACACACACGCTAAATACATCTTTCAACAAACAAACAAACAAACAAACAAACAAACCAATGGCTAATAAGATAGAAGTGATTTCCGGTAAGCATTTTAAAGAAATAGAGACACAGACCAGTCAGTCACTTTGAAGAGAACTGTGTGGATCTGGAGAGGTAAGCAAAAGCAAGCCCTTGTATACCAGGTTGAAAAGACCCAAAGTGTCAGCAGCTATCAAGGTAAGAGACTGTATGGGTAACCATGTGACATGAAAATTCACTGCCACGTTTAGAAGACAGAGGACATGTGTGCTTAACAATGTTCTTGGTAATTTATGTAAACATGGTGATCACATTTGACCACATGGGACCATTAGCATAGACTGAAATCTCAGTTCTGGGGAAGCAAAGACAGGGGGATCCCTGCAGATCACTGGCCAGCCACTCTGGCTACCCAGTGAGACCAAGATTGAGGTTGTTCTCTGGCTTTCACACACACACACACACACACACACACACACACACACACACACACACACAAATACACACACAGAGTATTCAGAAAAAAGTGGTTTAGAAATCAACTTTTACTAAATATTTTAATTAAAACTCTCTCTCTCTCCCAACATTATAAAATTAGTTTTCTTCCCATTGTGCGCTTAGTGAGTCCTCTTTGGTCAATAGGAAAAGGCTGCTCCCATTGGTCACTGTGGCAGACACCTCAGAGGGGAGGCCCAGGGTGTGCCTATGCAGTCACTGCTTAGTGGGAAAACGGCTTTCATTATAGGCTCTTGCTTTGCTTCCTAGAGTATAGATTTGGATGTTCAGCAATTTAGTCAAGTAGTTGGGTTGGTTGTACCCCGCTTAACTAATTAACACCAATTCCATGCTTGAAGTTCCCCCCATTATCTGAACAAAAGCCATTACTAATGAGGCCAGCACAGAGTGCCAGCTGACTGACTTTGTTGGAGAGATTTAAAGTGAGAGGAAAGTAGAAACTCGTGCAGGAATTAGAGAGGGGCAGACCTGATGCTCCATACACTTCGTAACAAGTGCATAAGGGCATTGACCAATCAGAGCAGAGCACAGGATGCTGGGTATTTGGAAGAAAAGGAGGAAGACATAACATTCTAACTTGAGGTAATGAGGCTGGCACAGGGCTTATCACAGGAAAGAACTTTCCTCTATTTAAAAAAAAAAAAAATGGAAAGAAGAAAATTCACCACAGGATCGAGGTCTGTGCAAGACAAGGGAGTGAATGTAGTCCTGGTGGGTATGAGGTGAGGGAATCTGGGGAGAAATCTAGGCATCCTAGCAAAATTAGCTTCGGAGTGGTTTGGTCACAGGCCAGCTTGAGTAATATTTGCATGTAATTAGCATCTGTGAGTTGCATATGTGATGTATTCCTTAGCAACCTCTTGGGATGCCATTTATGTGATTCCCAGTGATAGAAAGTTGGTGAAATGTATTTAAGGAAAAGGAGACCTAGCTTTAGCCTCGGAACCTCATGATCCACAGGACACACAGACTTTGCTTTTGTCCCTGGGCTAGTGGTGCCAGCTAGCGACTGGCTTTGTCCTGTACGATCACCCTACTTTGCTGTGTCTGCGTGATGTTCGGATGTTCCCTTGGGCATGATTTTTTGCATCCCGGCAGGGTCTACTTTTTGGTACATGGCCATGGTTTGTCTGCTGCTAAGGGATTGGTGTGAGTGCTGTGTGCAATATCCAGCTCCCAGATCGTGCATCCAAACTTGGTCATGGAGCCTCGTGGCTGTCAGGGAGCTGGGAGGTCCGGCTGACTAGCGTAGCATTGTGGGCTGTCTTGCACTTTGCTGTTGTGAATGAAGGGAAGGATCTGTATTTTGGTCGAACAGAGGGAGTTAGTGTAGGTGGGCTTGTGCCCATCATTGAGAAGCCAGTTAGTTTGGAGTGTGGAGGCTGGAAGTGTTCCCGGGGGAGCACTCTGTTCCCTGTCTCCTGTTGTCTACCACTCTCTGCCTCTCATACTTTATCTTTTACCTCAGGATGCCCTTCCAGTCTCCTCCTTTGGGCCTTACATCAAATGGTATCCTCCGTGATACTCTACTTGGGCTACCTAAATCTGAATTCACAGTGTCCTTCTATGTCTCGTGGTTACTATTATTTGGAGAAAACCTGACTGTTCCACCTTAGGCAGTCAAGAACAGCAGAGAGGAACCCTAATCTGCTTGCAATGGCCCAATCACATGAGATCCATCAGATAGAAAACACAGTATATTTTCTAATATGTGTTTCTCCAAATGGACCGAAGCGGGACACCAGCACCACATCTATCAGCATGGGATATAGATTAGCATTGGATATTGGTATTAGCTTAGGCCATAGATATTAATATAAATATTAGCATAGGATATAGGTAGTTGCATATAGATAGACATTAGCATTGGATAGAGATATTAGTCTGACCGTAGATATTAACACAGGTAGCCTAAGAGAAAGTCTGCATGGAGCTGGCCAGCATCAAATATTCTGCCACGTGAATTTCTTGTGCACGGAGACTTGTTTCTTAATAGTCTATGTATTTGGCCACTAAACTCTATTCTTGAGAGGTGAATGAGGTCTTGAGTGCGGACTTCAAGGCTTCCAGATGCTCCTACCTCTGAATTGAGAAGTGGGACAGCTCAAAGTTGAGACATAGCATTGTGCTCCCGTGCAGCCTCTCTGTGCTCGTTGTGCTCATGCGCAGCCTCTCTGTGCTCGTTGTGCTCAGGCACAGCCTCTCTGTTAATATGGATGTAAGAGCAGTAAAGGTGGGTTCTAGCTAGATCCAACCTGTCTATAAAGCAGAGTAAGCAAACACATCCTTATCAGCTCTCAAAGCCTGATTAGCAGAACTCCAGTCATCTCCCACTTTACCACCCTCGTTGCCCTTAAAAGTAATGCCCGTCCCCTGAAAACCCTGGGCTAAACTTACCGTTTTCTCTAGTTTATTCAATGGGAATGATTTTTAAACAAATTATTTAAGCGAAATTCAACCACACACTTTATTTAAGAGATCGTGCCCATAACAGCCTGTAGTTGACCATTCGAGTCCCTGGACTTCAAAGACATCAATCTGAATTCTGGCTCCTGGAGTTTGCTAGGTGTGTGCCTCTCAGCTGGCTCTTTCTGGTGTCCAGAGTTTCTGTTGCTTCACTTGCACACAGTGAGGATGGTGGCAGCCACTCTGTGGAGCTGGGAAGGAGAGAATGATGTGATCCACTCCAAGCCTTTGGTCGGGAACTGGTACAAGCCCATGGTAGAACGATGGGTATTGTTCGGATGCGAACAGAGTCAGCAAAAGATGAGGGAATTGGGGATGTGGTTCTCCAAACAAGGTGTGGCTTCACAGAAACACAAGTTTTCTCTCACCAGAGGGATTCACGTGAGAGAGGACAACCTGTGAAGGGCTGTCTCCAAGTCAGCACTGCCTTCTGGATTTGGTGACACTGGGGTGAAGATAGGTTGGGAAAGACTGCCTTTAAGAAGTCTAACTACTTTTTGTGTATTTACATATTACATGTATGTATATATAAATGATGTTTGTATTTAGATACATATGTTTATTTTATATATGTTGGATTTACATATAAACATCTGTTTGTATATATTATATTTAGCTATTTATATGCATATATATGTATGTATGTATGCACTTTGGGAATCATTCTGATACACACACACACACACACATCTCAGAATCAGTCCATCACTTTGAAAGAAAAATATCTGGAGTACAAACAGGGTAGAGGAAGAAAACAGTCACCAAGTTCCTTCCGGTCTTAACTTCTGCTGGCCTTGCAGCTGAAGGTTCTGGCTGCTGGTCTCCAGCACTCATTGTCTCTAAACACCCTCTGGCATTTTCCATTTCCTTTCCCAAGACTTCTAAGGGAGAATTATCCTGTGAGGGCAGGTCACACATGGATATTCAAGTGACAATCCTTGGGGAACAGGGGTTACCATGAGAATAGTTCAGGGATAGTCAAGAGTTCATTTTATCTCCCCAAGAAGGAGCCCTGGTCATTTATCTGTACCCTGAGGATAGGGTCACAGAAACTCAAATGACCCTGGAAGCCATACAATTTGGTCCACAGAGTTCTAGAGTAGAGAAAGATGAGGAATTTGACACCCTGAGGTAGGGAAAGTTGGAGAACAGATTGCTAACACCTGTGGGGCACAAAGCTGGAGAGAACCTTCACATCCTGGCTTTTGCTTTTATCCGATTTAGATAGGAGAGTCCAGAAGCTACAGAGGAGGCTGACTCAGTCAAGTGCTTACTCCAGAGGAAGCAAGAGGACCTAACTCAATCTTTATCACTCACAGGAAACTCCGAGCATAGTGGGGAGCACTTGTAGTCCTGGCTCTGGGGAGGTTGAGATGGTAGATCCTTGAGGCTCCCTGGCTGGCCAGCCTATCCTACTTGGCACATCCGAAGCCTGTAATGAAGCTTGCCTCAGACACAAGGTGGCTGGATCCTGCAGAATGACCTTCGTGGTTACCCTCTGGCCTCTGTACATGTACACACACATATGTGGGCACATGCACCCGCATGAGCACACACAGATTTCTAGGGCCCAAGGGGAGAATTTTTCTAAACAGAACCAGCAGATTTAAAAAAAAAAAGCATGACCTGGCATCTTATCATGGACCTAACTTCCCATGGTACAAAGGGTGAACACCTAGAGATACTGAGGGGCCTCCTTGGTTGCATCGGAGTCACCCTGGCTGGGAGTATGACTCTTTCCCTTCATGTTACTCTTGCCCTACACAGGATACGTGTACTGGTTACAGTAGACACATGATGCTCTCATCCTCTGAGGATCTTAGAGAAATAGGGCCCAAAGAAGTGACGTGACTTGCTGAGGAGCAAAGAGATAGAAGCAGCACCTGCTGGATGTGACATCAGGTGGTCTTCACCACTCTGTCCTCTGGTCTTTCAGTGTCTCCCATGCCAAACTTCTCAGAGGACTCTTCCTACCTGGTTTTTCCATCCAGCCTGAACATCTACTGTATCGAGGATTTAGTAGTATCAAAGGCAGCCAGCCATGTCTCCTTTACTGCATGATCTATTTCTGCAGTGTGTGATGTCATTATCTACATGACCTTGAAGAAGATAATAACCCTGTTTATAGGACAGTCAATCTTCATTATCTTTTTACTAATTAGTTAAAGACTAGTGCCATTTAGAGAGGGACTAAATTATAGAATGCATTTTAGTTTATTACTTTCAAACATACCTTGGCCCTCCCCTGCCAAATTATATAAGGATGTTCCTTTCTGAGGTTCACTTTGATGACTTGTTATTAACATTAATATAACTTAATATGTAAATGAAGAGAAACCTTAATATGAGCACCTGGTTTGTTCCTCTCCATTCTCATACATCCTGCCCAATAACCAATGGAACAACCTCATTATCTCTTACCTGGCTTTCCATCATGGCCTCCGGGCACATTGGCCTGCCTCCTTCCACATCCTATCTTCCCCATCTAGAAGCTTTTTTTGATGTAGCTGCTGTTCAAATCCACAGAACTACTGTCTACACATCGGGCTGCTTAGTTAATTCCTCCTCTCCCCTTTCCCACCATGTCCTTTGATCCCTAGGCAGAGGACAGATTTCCTTCCCTTACTTTCATGGTGGTTTGCATAGCCAGCTGATCAAGGCCTGCCCACCCTCCTGGGGCTCACCCCTCACAGTGCCAGTGTTCCCTTTATTCCTGTAGGGCTTTTCCAGTCATGACTTCCAGCCTCCTGTGAGTTAGTCAGTCAGGTGTTTGCTTATCTTCTTTGTAAGGCTATGAACTTGTTTAAGGGTACCCATTCCCTCAGGCTTGAGCTTAACCTAGTCCTGGGGTGCTTTGTAAACACTTATTTAGTAACCTCTGTGTGTGTGTGTGTGTGTGTGTGTGTGTGTAAGGATGTTTGTCAAAAAAAAGTGAGTCACTGCATGCACTCATGAGTGTAGAGCACTGCCCATCAATTTGGGGTCCCTGCATCAACCACCTAAGAATCTTTCAGGTTACCAGTAAACACGCATATTTTCCAACATATCCATAACCTAGCTAAAAGGTTTCTTCATGTGAGGTCCAAGTATCTATATTTTTAAAAACAGTCTTTATGTCAGCATCTAAGAGAAGTGTCTTTAGAACCAGGATGCACCTTGAGTCTGGTCCACAGTAGCCACATGTGTCTTAGGGTGATAGGAGACCAAGAAGGGGATCGTGCATCTCTTTCCTAGGATTCTATCCTCAAGCATGGTTGAGGGATTGTCCTCAGGGATTCATCTGTCAACAGGTAGAATACAATATAGAATCTGACATCTTCACATAGCAAGACTTTGAAGAGATGATTGGATTACTATTCATACTGTGTAAACAGTATGATCTTAAGAAAATCTCTATTAAAGAGCCAACAAAACCAAGAACTACCAAACAAACTAGTAGAGACTTTGACTATGAGGATTCCAGTTCAGAGTTCACCCAGGCTCCCCACTGATTCTGTGACCTTGGGTTAGCATCTTCGTCTTTCCAGTAACTGAAGTGTGGAAAGTGGCATCCCTTGGATAGGGATGCACTAGAACTGGGTCAGACTCAGATGTGCTCTGTGCAGGGCTTGGGCAGGATGAGCACTCACTGATGCTGCCTGTGGGACTTGCTTTCTGCACTATCAGTATTCTAGCCTTGATGTATTTATTGTGTGATTAGCATCCCCTTGGCCATGTCCATTCCAAGGCATAGAGCCCAGGGTTCAGAAGGACCTGGCTGTGCTCAATCAATGTGCCATTGAATGAAAAACAGACAGGCCACAGGGTGCATGGGATGGAGATCTGGTGGGGGGCAGACTTCCCTGGCAGCCAGGTTGTGATTGTCTTCAATAAGATTCTTCACTGACATCTGACTAGCTGATTAGCATAGATGACCAAGACCTTGATTGCACCTCCTGGCCCTACCTTCAGACCTGAGGAAGGCTGGATCCCAGATCTTCATCTTATGAAGAATCCAAATGTCCTCCACTCCCAGACAATGAACAAAGAAGACTCATTTTCATCACATGCTTTTCTGGAAAGGAGGTTTGATGGGTGGAGTCTTGGCTGATGTAAATGGGCTTGGCATGCCCATCACACGCATTACCCTGCTACAACACACCCCTCCAGAAATCTGTACAGACGACTAATGATGTTAAAACTACCAGGAACCCGCCCCCCCCAGTACCCACTCATCCTGCCAAATGGTTGAGATTCCAGGCCAGCTGGGTGGCTGCTTATTTACATAATTAATCTAGTATGAAGTCTTTATTTGTCCCTTCTCAGCCTTTTCTTTTCCAGGATAAATAATCCCCAATTCCTCCATCCATAAGCCTCCATTTTACAACCTTTTAATCATTTTGGTGGTTCCCTCCTGGATTTTCTTTTGGCCCTATTTAAACCTTATCAAAATTTAACAGACATACTACACATGACAATTCTGAGAGTAGAATCCATCAGAACCCAGGGACTGTTTCCCACTTGGATCCTGGTCATCTTCTCCCTGTCTGTGAGTTTGACATGGAGGATTCTGGACACTCTTTTTGCTAAAACTAGGGTGCTATTGGCTGCCCACTGTGCTGTCTAGAGTATGTCTTCCAAGGTCCTAGAGAACAAGATCTCAAGATCCCATGAAGGTTAAACCAAAGAGCACCAGAGCACAGGAGGGGATTTTTATCCACTAGGTTTGGGGGGAAACTGTTAGTAAATGGGGTGCCAGAGAGCCCATTGCAAAGAGAAGTTATTGGTAATCTTTACTGTATGTTCTTGAGGGCCTACACAGAACAAGTGGTCACTACAGGCTCTGTGAAACATTGTGAAACATCAATAAAGCCCTTAATATTATTATTTTTCTAATATGTTATTAGAATAAATCTAACCATTGTGTGTGTGTGTGTGTGTGTGTGTGTGTGTGTTCAAACTCACAGCCCAGAGCTCAGGAGTCTAAGCTATGCTCAACCTATATCCTGCTGAGT
This sequence comes from Arvicanthis niloticus, assembly GCF_011762505.2. NCBI lineage: Eukaryota > Metazoa > Chordata > Mammalia > Rodentia > Muridae > Arvicanthis > Arvicanthis niloticus. The sequence goes on from NC_047675.1 coordinate 44,198,348, forward strand.
GGCAGATACTGAATCCCAGGTGTCCCAAGGGAGCCAAGAGATACCATTGACTCTCTTAGTCTCCCAAAGTCAGACTGGTTCAAGGTCTTATCTGACTGACGCTGGAAGGCCACCTTCTTATCCAACACCAGGCTGAGCCAAAGAACCAAGTCAGACAGATTGCATGGCAATCAACTGACTCTTCCATTCTTAGCTCTCAGCAGAAGCCAACACACTGCTTAGCCACCACAGAGGAGACGGTAAGAGGCAGCTGGGACAGTTAGGGCACAGGCAAGAAAAGGAGGCCATTGCTGTGCTTCCCTCTCACGTTGAGTGTTTGCTAGACAGGGATATTTTGAGAGTGGACATAAAGAGAAAGGCCTTGAGCCTGAGCTGAGACCATGAGCTGAACTGTCATTGGAATGACATAACCTACCACTTGGTGTGCTTTGTTTTGCTCTTGCTTGTATTCTTCTGGGTCTAATCTGTCCTGTACTGCTTTGATTCCCTCCCTCTACCCCCCTCCACCTCTCTTCCATAGTATGGCTTGCTATTTTCCAGGGACTCGCTTGACAGGGGTAAACAGTGGAAAATGTATTTAAAGAAGGATTCAAAGTAGAGACATTCCCATCTGGCTACCCTGTCAACAATTTCACGGAGAAACTCCCACCCACCAACTCAGCCAGTAATTTGGTGAGGGGCATCATCACTCAGAGCAAAAAATCAAAGACAATCCTTAGGGGGTTCTGTGAGGCAGCCTCTCATGTCGCTCTGGTTTGGAGATCAATAAAGTGGAACCCACTCCTCATTACACATTAATAATGAGTGAGCTGAAGCCAGAGCAGGGAAAGGAACCTTGCATTTTCCACCGGAAATATGGCCTGGCTTGGTGGTCAACACTTCAGCGTTGGTCCTGATTACTGCCAAGCTGCTCTCTTGTGCTGTCTAAGCACATAACTTACCCTATGGGGTATAGAAAGAGGTTCCTTCAACCACATGAGAGAAATTCTTGGGAAAACAATGCTTCAGGAAAAGCTGTGTCCTGGGTGAAGATTTTTATCATGCTGGCTGGCCAAGCGTTCACTGTGTTGATCATGATTGGGAACAGGCAATCCCCCTTATCACAGGAATGAATAGATCTAGAAGCTGCCATGGATCTTAAGAGTCCCCCAAAGACCAGGGGATCAAAGGCTTGCTTCCCAGAGTGATGTGCTTGAAGGCAATGGATGGGTGGCACCTTCAAGAGGTAGGACTTAGTGGGAGGTCTTTAGGTCATCAAAGGTGAATTGTTAATGTCACAATGGAGCCACGGAGTGAATGGTCTTCACCCACTACACAGTTTTACCCTATATTCTATCACTGTTACATCCAAAACAACAGGACATCTGATCAGAAATAGAAACTCTTGCAATTGTTAGCCAGAGTAGATGTTTTGTCCCTAAAATTTAATTGGCCTATCTTCATTGTATGAACGGCCGGTTTCGTGAAGACATTTTCACACCTGGACCCTTTGCCAATATTCAGCTCTTGCTCTCATCTCTTGACTCCCTAACAGTTTCTCTCTCCTAAGTTAATCCACTCAGGTCTGAGTTACAGTGACAGCAAGCTGATCCACACACTAGGGTTCTTACTTCCCACAGCCCTGGATAACTCTTGATCCAGAAGTAGAGAGGAACTTGGGGGCTTTTCGTGGTGACTCTAGGGCCACTGGAATTAAGTATTCTCCAACTGGGTGTTTTTAAACATTAGAACTAGAGTTCCAGGGTTCTAGAAGCTAAACACTTGAAACCAAGGCTTCGGGTGTGTGTGTGTGTGTGTGTGTGTGTGTGTGTGTGTGTGTGTTTCTCTTGTAGCTGTGGTGAGAATATGCCCCATGTCTTCCTCTCAACTTTTGCTGGTGGCCTGCAGTCTTTGGTGTTCCCTGGCCCATGGTTATGTCACCCAGTGTCTGCTTTTATCATCAGACTTCTCTTTGTGTGGCTACCTTTCTCTCATAAGCACACCAGCCATATTAGGCTGGCAACACCCGTTCCACACAGCAGGCTTCGGCACCATGTGATCACCTATAAATGCTGCGTCTGGTTCTGATGTTTAGGGTACTGACAGGTGCTTTTAGGAGACAGGCTTTAATATTTGACTGATTTGGAAGCTGACTTGGGTGGTTCAGCCTTAGGTAAAGGGGTCGAAGAGAGAAGAAGGCATCATGCCAAAGTAGAAGCCACCTTCAAGGCTGTATGACTTTCCCATGGGCATCTGTAGCAAGTAACCACACACTTAGTAGCTAAAACAATATTGTATTCTCTTCTAATTCTAGAAGCCTAAGTCAGTTTCAATGAATGTTGGGTAGTGCTGTCCTCCGAGCAAAACAGCCACCATCTTCACGGGGTGGGCAGTGCTATGAAAACCAACCGGTTGTCCTGGTAGAGCTGAACCCTTTGGTGGACTCTGGAAGATGGCACCAAAGTGTCTCACATCAAGTTCTACTGGAATGTAGCAAGCTGGGATGTTTACTGCCTGCTCCCCATCTGTTATCAATTGAAGGCTATTTCTGGAGTGGGAGCAGGTACTTCTTGTAGACAGCCTCTGTCAGATAGCTTGTGTGTGTGTGTGTGTGTGTGTGTGTGTGTGTGTGTGTGTGTGTGACCATGAGATGTATCTCTACAGGGACCTTCTGCATGGTAACCTAGGGGAAAAGAGGGTACATAGAGTTCCTCAGAGGAGAGAAAAGGAGGAGGAGATCACTCTGAAGAAAAGCTCACTAAGACCTTAGAGCTGGCAGGTGTGCCCTGGAATGGCCCTATCACCTGTGTTTGGCCGGTGTTTGCATGAATTACTTCCAGCTGTGAGGATTGTCAAATATTTTGAATACTCTTGGTGAGGAGGTCAGCACTGGCTGTGAAGATTGAGTTAGAGGTTACCTGTGACAGCTGTTTGCAATCTGTTTACAAGTTGCTGTTCTGTTGTTGGGGCTGTTTGCAGGGCTGTAGTAACAGAGGAGAGAGTCCGGTCCTGGATCCCATGTGCTGGGGTCTGCACAAACAGGACCCTCCTAAGTTGCTGCCCTTTTGGTCTGAGGCTTTCTGGATCGGAAGGATGACAAGACCTTGATGGTGTGAAGTTGAAAATTAAAATTCCATGCAAACCCTGTGACCGGGTTGGGTGGTTCCAGGTTCTAGTTCAGCACCCGTGTCACTACTGAACTGTCGTGGGTAAGTCTCTGGGCCTGTTTCCTCCTCCATGAAGTGGGGGTAACCACAGCACCCTTAGTTTCCCGGGGGGGGGGGGGAGTTTATGTGATGAGAGACTGGAAGCAGGGGACGGGGCCTGATCTATTTAAGGTGTTCATTGACTGTTCCGAGTAGTCTCGCTGTGAGTGGCAAAGACTAGCTCACTGACTAACCTTCAACACCCTTTGTCAGACCAAAGGCCCGGCTGATGAGCCCCTCTCTAGAATGTATGTTGATGGGACAAACCGGTGCAAGCAGCTTGGCTTGGAATCAGCTTCTCATCCAGCATTCCACCTGTGTCAGGTAGTGTAAGACCCTCCTTGGCCAGCCAAGCAAAACTCTTACGTTTCTGTAATAAATCAGAGTCACATCACAGAGTCACCCCACCCCCGAGCCAAACACTTTACCAGCCTTTGATACGCCCATGGTCTCATGGAGGCTTCAGATGTATTAAAATACCTGCATTGCAGTGGGTCATGATCTAACAGTAGATACACTATGTCGATGGATTGCAAGAGGAGAGAGTCCACTCTGCCTCAGGGCCAGCAGATAGATGGGAGAGTTACATTTAGAAATATGGGGGATAGGGAGGGCAGGAGACTCTCGGGCAACACTAGAAGGCAGGGAAAGAATATAGACATGTGTAGAAGGTCATGGAACTGGATTGATTGCCTCGTGAGGTAGAGCACAGGGCTAAAATCTCTGAACTTGCTTATCGGGGCTGGGAGAAATGTATCTCCTGTTGGCACAGCAGCAAAGAAATGGATAAGTTTGAAGAACAGAAGGATGGATGCTATGAATGGAGAGCAGGCAGCTAAAGAACATTTTAGCAGCCCAGCAGATCTTCCTGGTTCTTGTAGACCATGGTAGAGTTTGGGTTTTCTTAAATATTTAAATACTTAATTCAAAATACCATGACTAATCGGAGTCATTTAGGATATGCAAGCAGTGATATTTGGGGGGTTAGTTTTAGGGTCAGCCTTTTTTATCATGTTGTAGCAGAGAGGTGTTGCAGAAGGAAAGCCTTCAGGAGGGCAGAGGGTGTAGTCCATTGGGGCTGGCCTAAACTTAGGGCTGTGGAGATGGAAGGACACATGTTCGAGTGTGGTGCCATCTGTCTTGGTTCTGCATTCACCCTCTTCCTCTTCTTCCTCCTCCTTCTCCTCCTCCTCCTCAGCTTAGCATACCTGTAGTTAGGCCATCAAGAGGCAAAAACATGGCGTAAAGACCATGGTTTAGATTAAAACATTATGAGGTTTTTTTTTTTTTTTTTTTTATAGAATCCCAATTTTCTGAGTGTTATTTCAACTGAGTTCAACAACCATTTTTTAAAAAAGATATATTTTCACAGTCTTCTCAGTTTCAAGGGATGAACATTCAACTCAAAATGAGAACTATACAGCTCACTTACCCATAAAGGTCCCAGGAGTCCTGCTTTAGGGACAAGTGAATACAGAAGCATGGGTACAGTCACAGGGATGTTCTCTCATAGGGATGCTCGCTCAGCTGGCATGGTTGTTTTCTACTGTGGTACCCACACTCTCAGGTAGAATTGTACATATTGAACCAGCTGTTGACCATATTGGGTCATAGCCACATTCTTTCCCCACCCTGGTAAAAAGAGACCTCCTCTCCAGGCAGTGATGCATCCAGTTTATCCTACCCAGATTCTGTACCAGGTAACCTGCTGGGATTGGCTGAGCTAGGGTCACATGCTCATCTCAGCAGCTCATAATGGAGTCAGCCTTAATTTCATGAAACAAATATGGAGGGTGGAGGGGTTGCTGAAAGGCAAGCTGGGGCACTAGGGTGTGGAGATGCTGGGAATGTAGGTAGGTGGATCAGAGGGATAGGTGTTTTGTGTGTACCTGCCATTGCATGAAAGCAATGTCCAGCTTTTCCTGTAACTCAGTCCCCACCCTCCAGTCACACACATGTATCAGGCACGCAGAAGCATACATGAGAGCCTCTTTAGCAGAAGTCAACCTGTGACAGGTGTCCTGACTCAATAGCTCTTGCACTGTAAAGATCTAAGACCTTGTTCTATTGTCACCTGGGCCTTCATCCATGTTTTCTCACTTTTCTTCTGTTTTAAAAGCCAACCACTTGTCTCTGGTACCTTAACTAGAAACTCAATCTGGGTGGGTGTTTTTTTTTTTTTTTTTTTATTTCCTAGTGACAATGGCAAGATCTTAAGTTGGCCCTCAGAAATATAGCACTGGGTCGGGGTAACTCAACATCTGAGAAGCTACTGGTACTGTAGGAAAGCTGAATGGTGGATCCAAGGAATAGTGTAATCCAGAGAAGATGGGCATTTGCATGGAAGTTACCTACCATGAGTAGTGAGTCTCCAGGCCAAGACTGACCATGGTGCTTCCTTCTTCAGATACACCAGAAGAGAGTTGTTAGCCACCATGTGGTTGCTGGGAATTGAACTCGGGACTTCTGGAAGAACAATCAGTGCTCTTAACCTCTGAGCCATCTCTCCAGCCCCATGGTGCTTCTTTCAAGCCAGCTACTTTATGTGAGCCTTCCATGTGCTCAATGGAAGCTCACTGACATTCAAAAAGGCCCTGTTAAATGTGAAGCAAGGGACAGCAAAGTGACTTAGATCCTTGGCTGAGCCAAAGGTGCCTGTGAGCCTGTATTCTGCTCCAGCCCATATCCAGGTTGTCCCTAAGGTCCCAGCTGTGTGATCCTGCACATAGTACCTGCCTGTCTTGGTCTGTGTGTGGGGAAGGAAGATCACAGGTCTTAGAGCTACAGATGCCTCTGTTTATACACACACGTGGCCACTTCTCAGCTGTATGCGTCTGGACTAGTAATTTGGTTCTCTCAGGACCCAGATTTTTCAAAACCCATAATGAAGCGAAAACTGAATGGTTCTAAGGACTTTTGAGAGAAGTCACATAGAGTCTAGTCCCCAAAATATGGTATCTGCTCAAGGAATGCTGTGTATTCCTATTAGGCTGTAAGATACCCTTTTTGGCATTGCTTGCCACTTCCTGAAGATATATTAATTATGTACATGCATGTGTGTTATGGGGGGGTTATGCATATGAGCAATGTTACCCTTGAAGGCCAGAAGAGGGCATTGGATCTCTTGGAACTGGAGTTGAGACATTTAGGAACCATTATATGGATGCTGGGAATTGAACCCCAGTCCTCTGCATGAGGGGCTGGGGCTCTTAAGCACTGAGCCACCTCTCTAGCCCCTGCTTGGTGCTCTACGTCTTTTACCTATGTTCTCACTTGGGTAAATGCTATTAGCCGCTCATCGCCCATCCCCACTGCATTGCATTCTCAATTTAGAAACTAATTTGACACCCTCTCCATTGCAGAGAGCTCCCTGAGAAAGGCTCGGTCTTCTGTGAGTACGGTGGCAGGACTCACCCATTAACTGGGTTATTTTAGGCAAGAGTGGTTTTTAACTCATTACCAAGATAATTATTGTGGATCTCTAGTTGTTGCTCTGTGAACAGACTTAATAAGCCCCGAACATGAGTGGTGGAGCTTTCCTGGCTGAGATGGGGAAACTGTGGAAACTCGTGGGTAAAAGTGTGACACCTTTGATGTACCAGAGAAGGACAAACACCTTTACCATTTGAGGGACTCACCGGCAGGCATGGAACTGGTGCAGGCTTTCATCAATTCCATGGCATTTCCAGAGTGTTGGGAGATGTCACTTACAGCAGAGATGTTAAGACATAAAATGTTAAGACACACACACATAGGCATGTAGTAAGCACCACACAACTTGGGAGCTAGGGCCTTACTCTGTTCCTTTAGCTCTAAAGGCACCCGACAGTCAAGGAGACTAGTTAGTTAGGTCTTAGAAAGAGCGAGAGAGCAGGGGTCAGCAAACTTTCTGGAATTTAGCTTCACCTGTGTGGCTCATAAGATTCAGTTATGGCTGGCTGGTCAGCTCTGGTGTTAGCATGAAAGCACCTAACAGCAACGCAGAGATCAGTGGGTGTGGCCATGTTCCAGAGGGCTCAACCTGTGGATATGGGAAATTGAATTTTATATATTTTCTTATGGCCCATGCGGTATTATTTTCCTTTTGTGTTTGCTATGCCTGTCACCTTCATATAAGCTGTGAAAGGCCAGGCAATGGTTGGAGGTCTTGCTGGAGGGCCCAGGTGCTAACCCTTGGGGAGGACGTGCAGTTCTCCATGTCAACCCTTGGGGTATAGCCTGCCAATTTCTTTGGTAGTTTAGCTCGTGACTCAGGCTATTCTCCCTGATTCCTCCATCCCCTCATCTCCTCGTGTGCAAAGTAGACAAAACAGTAATAGCACCTTCATGGGGGTGGAAGAGAAGCTGGAGGGGGTTGCGGAAGTGAAATGCTGAAGATAAAGTATAAGTGCCCTTGAAAATCATTAGCTCTCCTATCTTCAGTTGAAGGACCACACTGGGCAGAAGAGAACATGCTTGTCTTACAGAAACGGAGGCACAGAAATGTCAAGCAATTTGTCTGAAGCTCGAGTTAGACTAACACCAGTTGACACAATCCATAATGACCCATCTTGGGTGTTTTTTTTAAAAATCTCTTGTGTGTAGCATGTATTATGTGCATATGATGTGTATGTATGAGTGTGTGCGCGTGGTGTGTTGAGTATGTGTCTGAATATTGGTGTGCGTGTACCACGGCATGTGTGTGGTAGTCTGAGGTCAAACTCAAGGGTTCGTTTTTGCCCTCTATTCTGTTGGAGACAGAGTATGATTGTAGTTTGATGCTACATACAGCAGGCTAGCTGGCCCATAGCCTCTTGGTGATGTTTTTACATCTATCTCCCATATCACCTCAACAGTGCTGGGATTACAGACGTGTGCTGCGTCTGCTTTCTATGTAGGTTCTGGGCAAGTACTTTGCCCATTGAACCATCTCCTTTTAATGATGTCCAAGGATCTCCCATCCATTGGCCTCAGACAGGGCTATTAGTAGCTGATCAGAGATCAAGGTAATAGAGAGAGGTGCCAGGGCCAGCGGGTGGTCCTGAGGAGAGAGCAGCAGCAGCAGAGCCACAGGGGCAGTGAGTTTGCATCCCTTCCTATTGCTTTTTCTGGTCACACTCTGGAATTTGCATGGGATGTACCTGTGGAGTTTGCAAATCACTGGGAGGTAGCACTCCTGAGATAGGCACTTACCCCCCTCCCCGGCACATTTTTCTTCTTCTTCCCTAATGCACCAAATTAGAAGATTGTCTGATTTTCATTCTCCCTAAAAAAGTAACATTTCAACTTAAATCACGGATGTCTGCCATGCACTTAGCAGCCATGACAGCTTCTAGCGAGCGTTCAGTTCATTCCTCTTTATTCCTCGTCTCCCCAAGAGGGTAATCAGATCTGTGATTGAGGGATGCATTAGCTACACTTAGAGCTAAGGGACCAACTTCAGTTTCTGAGGAAGGTACCCAGGACTTAAATGGTGGGTGTCCATCACATTTAGAACATGGCATCTCTTTCCTTCCCCGCCTTGCCCCTGTCACTTAGAGAAGTACGAGAATAGATTGTCAAGGGATTCACCTATTAGAATAAAGAAAAAAACATGTAGCTGGTTCATTCTGTCTGCTCCACTTCTGTCTGATCCAAGGCCCTCCTCTTGTTTTAAGGCAGGATCTCTCACTGCCTTAAATACACCAAATAGACCAGGCTGGCTGGCCATGCATCCCCAGGCATCCTTCTGACTCTACTGGGATTCTAAGTAGGCAATCTCAGGTCCTGTTTTTCTTTTCTTATTCTTTAAAATGGGTTCTTCTGTCTGAAACTGGGATCCTAGAACTTACAAGGTTTGCCAACTGAGCCACCATCCAGGCACTGGGACACAGAAGTCATTATGCATCTTGGTAGACTGCCCACCTCTCTGCAGATTCTAATTCCCTTGAATGAGTTGAAAAAAAAAAAAAAAAAAAAGCCTTTCTGCCTTTCCCAGCCATGTTGCTCAGGATGCAAATCTTTGAGTGAATTGTTTAATTGCTTACTCTATTCTTATTCCCCTTGCAGAGAACAGGGTAATATTGAGACCTTATATCACAGGGTTGTTAGGGACATTAGTGTTGGTGACATATCTCAAATGGCACCTGATACACACACACAAAAATCCACCCTGACCCGCTTCTGTGCTGCTTAGATTCTTAGCTATCTGGATCTGGGAGGGATCATCCTGCTGCCCATCCAGAACACTTCCTGGTACCCTACCCCTTAGAGGATGAGGTCTCATCTCTTCACCTCCTGCAGGCTGTGTCTGATTCCTGGATCAGTTACTTTTCTGTTGCTATGAGAGAATGCTCAGACAAAAGGCAACTTAGAGGAGAAGGGGCCTCTTAGTGGGAGACATGGCGGTGGGAGTGAGAGGCTGACCTGGCAGTCAGGAAGTGCCGAGATCACATTGCATCCCCACAGAGGAAGTAGAGAGAGAAAGAACAGAAAGTAGGGCCAGATTAGAAAACCTCAAAGCCTGTCCGCAGAAGACATACTTCCTCCAGCAGGCTCCATCTTCTAAGCTCCCCAAAGAGCTCCAATAATGGGGAACTGCATGTTCAAGTCCATGAGCCTATGGGGGACATTTCTCATTCAAATCACAACTCCCTTGATGAGCTTTACTTTATCCATCTATTCTCTCTGCACTCCAAACATGGACAATGTATCCCTTTGATTTAAGGGAGAGGCTGTCATCTTGGACAATGTATCCCTTTGGTTTAAGGGAGAGACCTGTCATCTTGTTACATTTGCAAATTGACGATCACCAACAGCCGATTCAAACCATATGAAAACGAAATGATGTAACTTCCAATGAATTACATTATAAACAAGAGGAAGACATATTTCACAGCACCAACTTACTTCACTGCTGTCTTTGCACTTGATGTTATGTAAATCTGTTTCTCTGTGATGAAGTCAAATGGGGGACCTGCCCCTTTTGGTCTTCTCAAGACCTCACTCGGTGACCTAGTGGCTTAAAATTAGTAGTGAAGTTTTTATACCACAGGCATTGGCAGACACTGTAAGTTGGGGGTGTGATTTTGTCTTTTGTTGATGATTCGGACTGGCAGTCACCCAATATTCTTTTATACAAAGCTCTACAAAGCTCCACTGTAAATATCTCAGACTTGGCGGGTGCTGGACTCTTCTTCAATTGCTCCTCTGCAGTTAGAGAGTGAGAGCAACAGAGAGACTCCGACTCAATAAAACTTTATTTACTGAAACAGCAGAGTCATGGTTTGCTCCTATCTTGTCTAGATGTGTAAAATTGAAGCACTGATGGGGAGAAATGTTAATATAATGATCTTACCTAGCATGTACATGGCCTGAGGTTCCGTCCCCATCACTTCGAAAATGCAGATGCTGCTATCTCATATCAAAAATGTGCACCGTGCTGTAGATGTTCCATCGTACCTTGTCCCTTCCTCACAAAACAACCAAAGACATTCTCGCGGTGCTCAATATCTTATACTTCAGCAGAAATGCCTCCCCAGCATTAGCAAACAACAGGAGTGACACCGTTGCTGTGTTTTAGCATGTGTGTTCACTTAAAAGAACCAGTCTTGGCAATGGAGAGCTGGCTTAGTGGTTAAGAGAACCTGCTGTTCTTGCTGAGGACCTGAGTTCAGTTCCCAGGCCCCACATCAGATGGCTCCCAAGCACCTGTAACCCTAGCTCCAGGGGATCTAACACTCTCCTCTGTCCTCAGTGGATACTGAACTCACATAAACAAACACAGGCACATGCACATGCATGCACGCATGTGTGTGTATGTGCGCATGCGTGCATGCACGTGCATTATGTGCACACACACACACACACCTTTTTAATAAAAAGAGAGACTCACTAATATGGAAGCTGTGTTTGCTCACCAGCTATGATCGTAGACCCTCAACAAGTATAAGAAGTTGGCAAAACAAAATTATCCTGTGAAAGTTGACTGGCTATTTCTAGAGTTTTCAGTGGGGACTATTAGATATCTCTCTGTTATGGTATTTATCTTAGAGATTGGAAATGTGTATAATACATTTTGTATGTGTCTAGCAATGAGCCTGGTACTTTTTGTCAAGTGTTGTTTTTTTTTAAATGTATATTTACTAGATGCACGTGTATATAGTACATATATATGTAATATACTGAAATGTATATTTATGCTGCTGCCCTCTGGGTTTCAGCCTCTTCTTGGAATAAGAGCTCCTCATTCTTGCTCCTCCCCGAACACTTTCAACTTAAATAGCTTCAGTGGGATTTCCTTACAGAGAACCTCCCTTTACTTCTCCAACACCATGCCCATCCCCTCCACAACATACTTCTTTTTATCAGAAGAATGCAAGTGTCATCAGGCAGGGACAGTCCATGTTCCCTATCACTGTGTCCCCTGAACCTCATACAGTTTCTTCAAAGTAGTCCTCGTTCAATATATTTGCAGCTGGGTTGAGCTGTGATTATTATTATTTTTTTTTAGAAGAGGTCTATATTTTAAAGTTCTAGCCTCAGTTTGATCCAGCAAAAGTTAAATTCATCAAGTCAAGTCATCGGCGTCTTCCACTGCACCACTGTTTTCTCTAAATCCAGTTTCGAGGCCCCGGTGACTGCTGAAATCAATGCCCACTTTTTCCAGGTATGGTAATTATTTCTCATATTGTTATTGACTGCCTCTTTAAAGATCAGCCAGGACGAATCTATTTCTCAAGCCGTTGTAAATGATGTCAGGCAGGAAGAAGAGTGGAATGGAAAGAGGGCTGTTGGTGAGAGATTTATCCCTTTCACCCCAGCTGGAGAAACAAGTGGCCAGCTTGCTAGCAACCCATGCCAGGTGAATGCCCAGGCTAGCTAATGTTCTAATCCGCATGCTGTTGGCCACAGTGATCTCATTTCTTGTTTCTCAATGTTGGTTGCAATTCTGACAAGCAGCCTGCCGTTTCAGATCCGCTGGGGACTTGTTTACTCACTGAGATAGAGTATCAGAGGCTGGGAGTTGACTCAAGTCAGCAATGCGCTTGCCAGGCCTGCCAGAGGACCTGAGTTCAGGGCGTGAGCAGGGTAGTTCTAAATGAAGAACAGTGCTTTGGTAGAGGATAAAGTTATATCACAACATCTGTAGGACAGACACTCCTGATTTAGGCAAGTGCAGCCAAGCTATACATAAACTATAGTATGGACCATGGCTTGTATCAGAAACAGGGTCCCCGTTAGCTCATCCCAGTCCATTTGGTTTGTCACACGTCACATGTGGGTGTCTTGTGTTAAAATGAAAAATTCTGGGAGCTAGAGAGAGAGAGATAGTACTACAGTTAAAAGCACTGGCTGCTCTTGCAGAAGACCTGGGTTTGGCTCTTAGCATGTACATGGTGGTTCACCACCATTCAGTTCCAGGGGATCTGGTGCCTTCTTCTGACCTATGTGGGTACCAGGTGGACATATGGTGTACATACTTTTATGCAGGCAAAACGTATGCATGAATACATTTAAAAATTAAAATTAAAAAAAAAGCAAGCAATCTCTTGTGACAGATATCTGATGCCCCATTTGCCCTGCTAAAGCCTGAACTATATTTTGAGAGTTTTCTGGACAGAAGGAAGAACCAATCTGATTGTGTCGTGATGAAAGGTGTCCTGGGTTTGAGGAAGTGTAGCACATGGCCGAAGCAGAGTGAGCCAGGGGTTTGTGGGGGGTATAAGTTGGAGGCTGGGCATGAGGCTACCTGGAGACCTTAGAAGAGAGGAACGAGATGTGGGATTCTGGAGGAGGCCAGAGTCCTAATCTCAGATTGGCTCACGGGAGCCTAGAGATTGCTGTGGGCTGCAGTATTCACTCTGAATGGGAATGTAGGGGTCAGAGGAGATCGGGAGCTTTAAAGAGTAGGGACAGAGAGCAGGATGGACAAAGGGAAAAGTTCACCTGGGACCTAGCCAATTAATTGGCTACCTTCATCACTTCTTGGCACTTGAGATGAGTTTCGATATAATCTGAGGCCGGCAGGTTTTCCCACTCCAGTATAACCAGCCATTGCATGTATGCCTTTCAGTGTTAATACTTATGATGGAAAAGGAACACTGCCCAGGTGGCCCCCAATGGGATAGCCATGAAGATCTGCTCATGTCTGTGCTCCCAGCAGCTGGATTCCTGAGTCCTTCACTGAGGTGGGGTCTTGGTGGCATATTCAATTGCCTGCTACATAGAGTACCCATTACAGAGAGGGTAAGGGCAGCTGAAGCAAGCCTCATTAGGGGCTACCCCCACAAGCTGAGAGGGGGCTGTATCAGACCAGTAAGTGGTATAAAGCTGAATCTATATGCATGTGTGCATGTGTGCACACCACACGTGCGCACATGTTCACAGGAGTACATAATTATGTGGTGCATGTGTATACACAGCTCTGTGGAAACCAGGGGTCAGTCTTAGGTGTCATTCGGCAGCAGCTGTCTACTTTCTTTTCTGAGTACCTGGCTGGCCAAGGAGTCCCACTGTGCCCCCTCAGTATCCAGTCGTATACCACTGTGCTTGGCTTTCTTCCACTGGTGCTGGGGGTGGGACTCCAATCCTCAGGCCTGTGCTGCAAACACTTTGCCAGCGAATCTCTCTCCCAAGCCCCTGACTATAAAGACGTTTTAAATATTATCGATGACCGAGGAGTGCTCCAGAGAGGCACCTTGCAAAGGAAGCAGGCAGAATAAGAAAAATTCCAGGGATTCGATCTCTGTGACAAAATCGAATCCAACACCTGTGATCTGTAGCCGGCTCTCATCTTTTTCCATGCTGAGCGGACGAAATACGGTATTATCACAAATACTCCAGCCACAGATGCTTTAGTGACAGAGATAGGCCCTGTCACAGGAGACAGGGCATATACGTCCTTGTCATATGGTGGCTCTGTCCCAACAATGACTGTGCTATTCATAGACTGGCCAGGGAGACTACTTGCATTGCTAAACTTGGCATGCGACAGTGCGGTTATTTATGCATTTTTGATGGCATCGAGTCTTGCTGTGGAGCTAGATTCTGTCACAGCTACCAGAGTGGTCAATGCAATGGGGAGAAGAGCATGTAGATTTTAGGACTTTAACTGCCTCTAGATGTGGTTTGACACGATACAGTGCCTATGGGTGTCTATGAACCACGTGCGGTAAAATGGAAGGTGTATATGGATTCCAATTTCATTACCCCACTGTGATCTGATGAAAGCTGAGACCCCAATGTTGCCACCCAGTAATGCACTTTATCAAATCCCCTCTCGGGCTGAACAGCACAGTGCTGCCAAAGAAAGCTATTTGCCTGGGGTGTGTGTGTGTGTGTGTGTGTGTGTGTGTGTGTGTGTGTGTGTATGTGTGTGTATGTGTGTGTGTGTGTATGTGTGTGTGTGTGTATGTATGTGTGTGTATGTGTGTGTATGTGTGTGTGTGTGTGTGTGTATATATGTGTGTGTGTGTGTGTATGTGTGTGTGTGTGTATGTATGTGTGTGTGTGTATGTGTGTGTGTGTGTGTATGTGTGTGTGTATGTGTGTGTATGTATGTATGTGTGTGTGTGTGTATGTGTGTGTATGTATGTGTGTGTGTGTGTATGTGTGTGTGTGTGTATGTGTGTGTGTGTGTGTGTGTATGTGTGTGTGTGTGTGTGTGTGTGCACGTGCACGGATGTGTGCCTATGCATGAGATCGCAGGGTGGGGGGTGATGACCCTTCAGCGAGTTGCCTTTTTAACTTGGGTTTCCAGCAACCAGTAAAGACGTACAGGCTCTGCTTACAACGTGCTTGGCTTGGCTATTTACTGGAGATTGACAGAATGAGAAAAACCAGACTCCCCAGCCTGATTTAGAGCCCTCTGCTCATTTGAATTCAGCGGAGCTGGTCAGTCTGGCCCTGGGAAAAGCCGCAGGAGGAAATCCAGAACCAATGGGAGTCACTCAGGAAAAAACCTGAAGTGCATAGGAAATGAATCCTGCTGAGTTTTGGCACTGAAGCAGCCACACTGTGGTTTTGCTTTCTGCCTTTTTCCTAGTCTAAGAGGCCGCCCGTTGAGAATCTCGAACCTGCTTGTTTTGTTTCTCATTCTTTGGTGGAGCCATATCCCAGGTTGTGATGAACCCTGGAGGTGTCCATCTCATTTCATCAAAAGAAGTAGCAGTTAGGACTGGGCCCTAAGCCAGGCCTATAATAATACGCAAGAGGCCAAGGCACAGGGATTGCAGGTTTGAGGCCGGCCAGAACCACTTAGTGAGACTTTGTCTCAAAAGAAAAAGTTGGAAGTGATTTGGGTTCTAATTCAGTAGCAGAGTACCTGGCTAGCTTGCACAAGGCTCTAGGTTCAATTCCCAGTACTGGGGAGAAAAAAGACAGGAAATTAAAAAAAAAGAAAGAAAAGAAAAGAAAAAAGGAAAGAAGGAAAGAAGGAAAGACAGACAGACAGACAGACTGGATTTTATGGATTTTAAAGACAAAGGGCTATTCACTCAGCAAAGATACAGGATTTCAGAGACCTGAAACTTTCAGGTATCCCAGAGCACGGTTATATGGCGACTTGGTCACCAGTGAGCCAACAAAAGCAGTGTCCGGGTTGTGACAGACTTTCTGAAAACTCGCTGTGACTTCTACGAACGTAATCATTTCAGTTTTGTGAGGCTGGGAATCCTGAGACGGCAGAATGCACTTTTACCGAGGGTTCCTCCTGCTTGGCGTTGCTTTGTTCGTCAGGGGTTTGGGTGGTGTGAATGAGAAATGTCCCTCATAGAGTCATGTATTTGAACACTTGATCTCCAGTTGGCAGGACTGTTTAGGGCAGATTATGGAAACTTTAGAGCTACTATCTTTGCCAGAA
Organism: Arvicanthis niloticus; assembly: GCF_011762505.2. Taxonomy (NCBI): domain Eukaryota; kingdom Metazoa; phylum Chordata; class Mammalia; order Rodentia; family Muridae; genus Arvicanthis; species Arvicanthis niloticus. The sequence continues at coordinate 44,214,353 of NC_047675.1, forward strand.
GAAGTGGGAGCTCTGAAGGTTTGCAGCCTAGTTTACATTTCCTGTCCCGCTCTCTGTTACCTGTGTACTGATGATACTACTACCAGCCAGCTCCTGCTTCCCCCGCCCCCTCCCCCCATCCCTCACTGTCTCTTTCCCGCTATCATGGGTGCTATCTCTCTGGAACCAAGAGGCCAAATAAACGCTTTCTGTCTTTATGTTGCTTTTGGCAATGGCATTTTATCACAGCAATATAAAAATCACCAATAAATACAGTCTTCAGGGTTTCCGGATGAATTTTGAAACTGGAGCCTTAAGCGTGCTAAGAAAGTGCTCTCCCGCTGAGCCATCAGCCCGGACTTCCTACTCTTTGCTTGGTCTGCTCTTCAGGAATCACACTTCCACTTTGCCACTCAGCTAAACACTCCCTGATATAACGGTATGCTGTTCGAGTCCCCAGCTCCACGTGGGTGTTCACTGTTTGCTTGGTCTCATCTCCCCTCCCTTGGCTTCGGATACACTTGTTTCAGTACATGTTCAGTCTCCTTCTGTACGAATCGGCAATCTGCGCTCATATTTCATGACATAGGTGGTGTCTTTCACCCCCACTTGTCACCCTTGGCTCCGACGGACATTATCCATGAACACATATTATTTGAGCTCCGCTCAGGAGTAGATAGCTCAGTAATTTCTGTGTCCTCCTTCAGGCTGCCCTTATCCCAGACCTTTCAAAACCATAAGATGGACCAGTGCATTGTAAAAATGAATTGAGACGCAGTTAGCAAAACATGTTTATAATTATTTTTTCCCCACCTTCAGAAGCAGACTGGTATCAGTCCTCATGCCAAGACACTGTGAACCAAATTGGCTACTATTTTGAAATGACAGTCACCCATCTCTCAACTTTTAGTATGGTTTGAATCATATAGCACTTTATCCCTTTAAATAAGGACAATTTATTCATAGTCTAGCCCAGTGGGATTGAACTGTTATATTTGTACTCTCAGGGTGTGTGTGTGTGTGTGTGTGTGATTTTATAAACTCCTTTTTAGGTAAAGTACCCTCATGGTTCATTTGGAGGAGTTAGTTCCAGATCTAGAGACCATCTCTGACAAGATGCTGCCGGATGACTCATCCCAAGGGATGAGGCCCCGTTGAAGGGAGGGGGGGAGGAGGGAGGGATAACATATTCCTTACCAAGGAATTCCCTTTAAATTCAAACTCGGACATTTTTAATTCTTGAATCTTGCTCTGTCTTGAGTCTTGGACATTAGTAAGTTTTCATCACAAAACATACTTTAACTGTTTCCAACAAACTGAAAACCTGGGAGAAGACAGAAGTGTCCCTCACAGAGGTAGGAAGTCCCTGAGGCTGGCTCATAAGCCCTCTAAACAAAAAAAAATGTTTCTCTTTTTCTTCAAAAGTGTTGGAAACAGAAGTACTCCTTCAAGCTAACAAGAGACACAGAATTTGCCCCTCATTATCCGACATGTTTAACTAACTCCCAGCTCAATGGTGTCTAGAACAACACATGTCTCTATAGAAAGAAAGGGAGACTCAGACTTCTGTCAGCTCTTTCAAAATATTAACAAGTTTTAAAAAAAATCGAGCTAAATTTATGCCGCTGTGGTATTTACCTGCATAGCGTGTTTTCAGAACGGAATATTGTTGAATTTGCTTTAACTTTCAAAGAACCTTTCTCTTCCCTGAAAAGATACTTGAACTTTCAGTGTTGACTACATATGAAAATATGTCAAACACACAGATTCTACATCTCCTGATAGTCAAACTAATTATCCCCTAATTTGCATGTGAAAGAAAATTACTACCTAATAGACTATTTTCCTGACAAACCTTTCTTTATCTTAATGAGCAGAATGAGGGGGCCCGGTAGCAGCCAGATTAAAATCCTCCACGCCACTCAATAGGTTACTGCCTGCCCACAACACACTGGGAGAAGGCAACGGGGATAAAACGTTCTTGTTTTAACAGAGAGTTCAGTTCACATCTATTATAACACTTCATTAAAATATGTATCAGCCCCGTTGACTCCTTAGCTGATTTCTTAAAAAAAAAAAAAAAATGTTTTGCCTGCATGTCTATAAGTGTACCATCTGTGTTCCTGATATTAGATCCTTGGAACCCGAGTTACAGATGGTTGTGAGCTGCCATATGGGTGCTGGTGACAGAACCCAGGTCCTCTGCAAGAGCAGACATGGCTCTTAACTGCTCTCTCCAGTTCGGCTGGTTGATTTCGTCTGTGGAATGCGAGCGTGCTCGTACTGATTGGCAATCCATCTACAGCTGCAGCTGATGAGGTGATTCTGCAGTGTGAAGATCCAGGCTTCGCATCATCTTCTAATATATTAGTTTTAGGACCCTGCTTTCTGGTTAGCAAACAGGGTACTGGTCTAACCGAATTTCTTTTGAAGTGTATTTAAATGGTCACAACTGTATCTGGGAACAGAATGGAATGTATCAGTATATCTATTCGTATTTACATGCTAATGCTGTGTAACAAGCATACCCTAACTCAACAAAACCCCAACTAACTAAGTGGCTGAAGAGTTGACTGATGTAGGCTGGGCCTAGCTGCTTTAGCTTCAGGTTGCAAGTTTTGTTCAGTTGAGAACCGTGACTGTCTCAATCTTTTGACTGCTGGAGGAGGTTACAGATTTTCCAACTGATAAATGTGGAAATACAAAACCCTTTTTGGACTTTAGAGACAGGGTCCAGTACACAAGTATATCAAGCCTGGCAGTGGTGGCGCATGCCTTTAATCCCAGCACTTGGGAGGCAAGAGGCAGGCGGATTTCTGAGTTCCAGGCCAGCCTGGTCTACAGAGTGAGTTCCAGGACAGCCAGGGCTACACAGAGACACCCTGTCTCAAAAAACAGAAACATAACAAAAACAAGTGTATCAAACCACTGGCCAATGATGGGCTTATAGTCAAGCCGTCTTTGTAGTGGACCCATTCGGATGGCAAGAGCTGCTAAGTCACGTGGCAAAGGGTTAAGTATAGGGAGTGGCAAACACTGGAGGAAATGATGTGTCTCATAATAACAGCGTGGCTTTGGGGCTCTTTACAGAACAGCTCCTCAAATAGACTGCCTTCTCCTGTTCCTATGTTTATATAAGTAAATATTCCACTCTCCATGAAATAAAGTAAGCCCAGTGTCTTCTAGCTGTCCTGGGCCTAATACATGTTTATGTGTGTGCACACATACCTCTTTCAGTTTTGCTCCCCCAAATGACTTCGAATGCTGCTTGCCTTCCTTACACTTAACCAAACCCCAAGCTTACTGTGCCTATGCCCTCCACAGAAATAAGCCACCAGCTCTCCCACTGTAACTGATCTAGCTCAGACCCTTGGTATCTTTCATAATGTCCTTCGGGTTGTATCATCTTCTCCTTCAGCTGTCCCTGAGTCATAGCTCTGTCTTAACAGGTGTTACTTCATTTGTAGGGAGGCTCTTTTCTCTCTCTCCCCTGCCTGCTGGGTTTGTCTGTCAGGGGCCGGCCCTGGATTCCCACTGTCCACACTGGTTCCTTCTCGACTTTGCAATTTGGGGCAAGATATACAGACATCCAGAATGCTTAAAGAATAGATCGGGATTAGACATCCCCGTGCGTCTCTTTCTGACCCATGAAGGAAGAGGGGATGCTGTAACATTCATTTGCTGTGCTTAGCCTGATCTCTATGCAGGTAGTGAGATTTAGACAGGGTATCTGGATTCAATTGGACATGTTTAAAGTAAGTGCTTTTAAAAGATCGAGAGTGTCGAGGCAGGAGAATCGTCTTAGGTTTAAAGTCAGCCTGGGCTATATAGTAAAGTTCCAAACAACTTTGATCTATAATACGAGACCATTCCCCAATCGGGGTGGGGGGTATAGAGACAAGAATAGTTAATATGGAAAATAGCCATAGCCCAGGCAGATATTTTTTATTTCATGAATAAAGAAAACATAAATGATAGGAAATACCACTTTCACTTTTCAGATCACAAATTGTGTGTTTCCTTTAATGGATGAGATTAGGGCTGAGTCGATTATAGCTCAGTGAGTGGTGTTTATCCAGCATGCATTAAGCCCTGGATGTAAGCCACACATCATGACCCCGCCCCCATGGACATATACATATACATATACATATACACTCTCCAATACAAACACATACACAAAGAGAGGCAGACAGACAGAGGAGAGAGAGATCACATAGCATGTCATGAATCCGGGCCACTGGCATGTGGATAGGAATCTAAAAACATTTAGACATTCCTATCATGTTTTTCACAAATACTTCAGAAAATTCACGTGCACTGGCTGGCCCAGAAATTTGATTTTAAATGATTCATCAAGCGAAATAAAGATGTGGGGGGAAAAATTCCCATAGGTTTATTGATTGTAACTTCATTTATAATTGGGAGAATAGAAACCTCTACATTTCTTAGAGCCATGGTGGGTGAGATAAGTCATGGTGTAGGTAGGACATTTGGCAAAGAGTGTGTAGTTGATAAAATGGCAGAAATTTTCCAATGAAGAATCAGATCATAAACCAGAAGGTTTGGGGGCTGGAGAGAGGGCTCAGCAGTTAAGAGCACTTGATGCTCTCCCATAGGGTCTCCGTTTGGTTCCCAGCACTCCTGTGAGGTAGTCAAGTGGCTCACACTTGGCTACAACTCCAGATCCAAGGCATCCAACTCCCTCTTCTGGCCTCTGTGGGCACCTACACTCACTTGCACACAGATACACACAGACACACACTCACACACACACACACACAATAAAATAGACATCTATAAAATAGACATCTATGAATTGGAGACTTTCAGAACCTACAGTACAATGCTAATTTCATAAAAGTGAATAAACTATTCCTATTTACGGACTTGATAGAAACGGAGCACAATGTCACTCATGATAATGTCTGGCTTCACTGCACCCAGAGTAGGGGTGGTCTTCATTTATTTTTGTGTCTAGCTTATATTCTAAATATTTTACAATAAGCATGTATACTATTTATAGTAAGTGAATAGATCTAAGTGCATTTCTTTTAAACATGCAGTTACTATAGAATGACTTGTATTGTTAAGTGGGGTTGTACACTACTGAAACTCTACACTATTGATTGGGCTCAGTGCTTTACATGGGAGTCTTGTTACTTCTGAACCCCAAGTATTGCTTTTTCTTAGATTGGCTTCCATTTTTCTCTTGTAATTAACCAAAAGCCATCATGAATTCTCTCTGTAGAAGTGTTCTTAATATACACACAGCATCTTGTTTTCTCTGACATAATTGTACCTGAGCAAAAGTAGCTGCAACAAGGACTGTAAAAGAAGATAAAGTAGGAATATGATTTGTAATTTCCCTTTGCATAATTGTAATTCTGCAGAACGCATGCTCCTGGCGGAAAAGTAATTTAAATTATATCACAACAAATGCCATTTTTTAAAATAGAAACTATCCATCACACACTGAGTAAGGCTGGTGGCAAACCGGAAGTCTTGAGGATATACTGAGAATTTCTCCTCTAGTCCATTAAAAGTAAATTGATTGGCCTAATTCCAGCACACACTGAAGTAAAGTATGAGTGATGTCATGTAATTTTTAGGGGAGTAAAATTACTAATTACACATTTATTTAAAAATGCATACGAGAGTATTAAATTTTTATTATAGAAATACTAAAATCTATACCATGTCAACAAATGAATTCATCAAGTCTATATGTCTATCACCTGTTCTCTCACTGAGCTTCTCTGTCTCTGTGCATCTCTGTCTCTTTCTCTGTGTGTGTCTCTATTTCTCTTTCTCTCATTCTTTGTGTGTCTCTGTCTCTTTGTCTCTCTTTCTGTGTGTCTCTGTCTGTCTGTCTCTTTCTGTGTGTGTGTGTGTGTGTGTGTGTAGATGTGTGTAGGTGTGCATGTATGTACTTGTATGTCAAGGCTAGAGATTGATACTGAGGGTATTCCTCAGTTGCTCTCCATCTTACTTTTTAGTCAGAGTTTCTCAATGAACTTGACAGCTCCTGATTTGTCTAGACTGGCTGGACAGTGGGTTCCAGGATCCTCCTGTCCCTGCCCGGGACCAGGGTTACAGATATGAGTGGTGTCGGGCTAACCTTTTTGATGTAATTAATTAAATCTGTCTTTTGGCAGTTACATATGTGTGCCTGTGCATCCAGATGACCACTTCCTCGACCTCTCACCTCCCTCCATCCTGTCAACTTGGGGTCCTCTTTACAAGTCCCTTTTGCAGAGCCATGACCTTTGGGTTTGGTTCTGGCAGGTTTGATTTAACCGGGGTCATCTGTGTGACCCCTGTGTTGGGCTATCCCTGGAGCCAAGTGGATCAGCAGCAGTGGGTAAACAGTGGCTGACTTTGAGTGGGTTTGAGGGAGCCACACTCAGGCCCTTACCCCATACCTCGGATGTTTTACTAACTGGGCCATCTCTCCAGGCAACATTTACATTTTTTAAGCCTGATATCTTTGAAGAAAAAAAAATTTTTTTTAATCTAAAATTTTGTGCCTGATTCTTGCTGTGTGTCTTTATCTTCTGAGCAAAAACTAGTTTTGAGCCGCAGTGAGCATTTTAATAAGTGGACCTGCCTGCCCGCAGCAGGAGTTTTTGAAAGCGTTATTTGGAAAGTTTGGAAAAATTGTTCCAGTGTGAATCGGGTTTTTTTTTTTTTTCTTTCCATCTAGAAAAAGGACAGACACATCTTTAATTCATTTCCACAATTTAAAACACACCCACATTCTTTTCTTCGGTCAGCAGCAATTGTAAGAATGTAGAAACCTGTTGAGTGGTATTCCTCCCTGTGATGGTCTCATCCTCCTCCCCAGAGATTTCTCTCCCGAAACTTGAATAGAAAATAACCTTCCTCTGCACTTATTCTCAGAAGAAAAATATTTTAATTCGTAAATATAGCATCGTTGGTTTTTCTTTTAAGGGGCCAGCTGATCCAATGCATATCTTGATCTGGGCGTAGCTTTTGAAGTCCTTATAGGCACAGATCGATGTGTTCATTCAACATGTATTAGTCACCTTTTAGACTTTAGAGAACTGTTCTTTTAGAGATGTTAGAGAAAATAATGGACAAAAGAGAATAGGATTCCATCTTTGCAGCGTGGTTTCCTCCAGACACTTTTTTATGTCGGTGTGTGTGCTTATGTGTCTGTATGTTTGCTTATGTGCGTACATGTGTGCATAAGTGCATGCATATGTGTGTGCATGCTTGTGCGTGCGTGCGTGTGTGTGTGTGTGTGTGTGTGTGTGTATGTGTGTGTGTGTGTAGGGTGGACTGGCAGAGTATATTCCTCACACATTGTCTGCCTAGTTCTTTTGTGGTAAGGTCTCACTGGAGCATTATGGGTAGGCTCGGCTTGCCGCTCAATGATCGCCAGGGATCTGGCTGACTCTGTCTCCTCACTGCTGGGGTTAGAAGCACCCACTGTGTGCTCACCATTTGTTGTGTGGATTCTGTAAATTGAGTTCAAGTCACCATGCTTTTGTGGCAAGCCCTTTGCTGACAGCCATCTCCCTGCTACTCTCCAGATGTTTCTTAAGGGAGACGGGGATAAGAAAGACCATTCATCTCAGACAGCTGGCATCCTCCCCTACCCCTTCCCTAAGGGTTTTTACTCGTTCATATGGGCTCAGGTGACAAGGAAGACATTGGCACCCTCTCCACTCTGTTTCTAGAAAACCCAGCAGCAACCATCCAGTTGCCCCAACTTCCAAGGCAAAGCGAAAGGCTGACTGTTGCACTAGTAATTATAGTGAACACTGAAAAATGGTATCTGTTTCGGCTCTAATTTCTTCCCCCTTGAAGTCATTTTTCACAAGCCACACTTCCTGTTTGACAGGGAATGAACCACTGCCTGCCTCTGTCTGGGTGGCAGTCGTTTGAATTCGGGATGGCGTCGTCTCTGGCTCCCAATCATTTTTTTAAACCTAGCAGTGGATGAACTGACTTCAGTTGCACTGATTGAACTCTCCAAGAGTCACCTCCCCGCCCCTCCCTCCCTCCCTCCCTCCCTCCCTCTCTCTCTTTCTTTCTGTGTCTCTGTCTCTTTGTCTCTGTCTTTCCTTCCCCCCTCTGTCCCCCATAGACATAAATCTCTAGGCTACCTTCTAGAATATTGGGTCCCTTGCTCCCTCTGTCTGTACAGCAGGGTGAAAAATAAACTCTCCCCTCCCCATGGTTCTTAGATAGACAGGCAGTAATGACTGCAATTTAACACTTCCTGTATGGGAGGTGCCGTGGCAAATGCCCTGAATACTTTATACTCTATTTTATGGGCATTTATCTCCTTATGCTATTCAAGAGAAAACTGAGGTATAAGAGGTATAAGCTTCCGGGGCCACTCGCCCAAGGAACATAGGCTGTAAGTAGCATTGTGTAGGAACATCTGAGTGCATCACTTCCCTGTGGTTTGAGTGTGGAATGTTCCTCATAGTCCCCCTTATCTGAGCATGTGGTCCACAGCCGTTGCTGCTGTTTTGGGAGGTGGTGAAACTTTTAAGATGCAGAACTCAATGGGGGACATGGGTTCCTAGAGGTGGGCCCTGATTTGGATAGTCCAGCCCCACTTCCTGTCTGCCTTTTGCTTCCCGAGGGTAGCCACTCCACACTCCTGTTTCTATGCCTCCCACACCATGATGGACCATATCTCCTTGTATTCTAAGCCTAAATTAAACCCTTTCCCCTTAAGTTCCCTCACTGGGTATTTGACTATGGACAAGGAGAAGCCACTGTGTACTCTTGTCCACCAAACAGGGACATTTTTACAAGATCCCCAGTAGCTCTGTCTCTCACAGACAATACTGAGCAAGGGCAGAACGCAATGAGAAACAAAAATTTAAGATCAGAAATACATACATTACATCTGCTAGTAGACCACTGCAAAGGGGTAGAGCCCAGATTCAAGTTCTAATTATCTTATTTTCAAAAGAGATTTATTTTGTGTGTGTGTGTGTGTGTGTGTATGTGTGTGTACATACATGTACATGTGCATGCAGTGTCAATGGAGGCCAGAAGATGGCATTGAATCCCCAGGAACTAGAGTTACAAGCAGTCGTGAGCCACCTGGCATGGGTTTTAGGATTTGAACTCAGGCCCTCTGCAAGAACAGCAAGCACCCTTAGCTGCAGAATCACCTCCCCAGCCCCAGAATCTCTGACTTCCACAGAACCCAAAAATAAAAGAAGTAGCTGGGATTGGTCCATAACATGAGTTTCCTGATGGAGTCACAGCTCTGACTCTTTTTATTAGGGATGTTCTCTATGGACCTATTGAAAACTGTCACTGGAGCCTGTCACCCTCATTTTCTCTGTACACGGGCCTTTGGAATGCCATCTTTACAAATACAGTGACACTTAGATACATTAGTAAACCATAATGTTAGTAGCCACTCCCAGGTTACAAAGCAAATATCTTGCTCCCCAATTCTTCTGGAGTAGAAAGCTGCTAGGCTCCAATGCAGTCTTGTCTCATTTTATTCCCAGAAAGTAATTTTGCAAGGTAAGATTGCCAAGTCAGTTAGCAACTGTTGGGTTTCTCATGCCTACAGATTGCCAACTTCTTCCTCCTAACTATGGAAGCGTTTGATAATACCACCAAAGTGTATCCACTCACAGGCTTAATTACACTAGTCAGCACTAACTGCTCTTAAACAAAACTGGCAACACAAAAGGGTAATATATATTTATACAGTTATCCATTTGTCCATAGTCATGTACATATCTGCATATGTGCATGTGTGTCTTCGGTCATCTGAATATTGAATGTGTTGTTGTTTGCTTTTCTGTTCCTGTGATGAAGTAACATGTTCAAAATCAAGTCTGGAAGAAATGGGTTTATTTCATCTTATAGGTTATAGATCAGTGTTGAGGGGAGTCAGGAAGGAACTTATGCGGGAGCAGAGGTAGGCACTATGAAAGAAAGCTGCTTACTGGGTTTCTCCCAGACTCATGGTTTTTCATACACCCAGGCCACCTGAGTAAGGATGGTACCACCCACAGTGGGCTGGGCTATCCTACCTCAGTTAACAATCAAGATAAGGCTCCCACTGACATGGGTACAGGTCAATATGATGGAAGCAATTCTTCAGTAGAGATTCCCTTTCCTCAGTGTGTCAGGTTGACAATGAAACTATGTCAGGATGGTACTTTGGCATGGTCTTTAAAATCTGGGTGATTCTAGAGAGCTTAAATCACCGAAAGTAGAAAATATCCCCTCATCATTGGTAGTAAATAGAAGATCTCAGGAACTCAGGATTCTTCTCAAACCAGCTGCTGAAAATAAGGACCAAACTCCCCTCCACTTTTTGCAGATTTTCACTTGTGAAATACCAAGAGACAGACTCAATAAAATCAGTTCACTAATCTTAAGAGATGAGTTTATTCAAGAATGCATGCATATCTGTCCATCAGTGATCTATCAACTCTGTACCTATCATCTATCTAGCTCTCTGGTACCAATATATTAACCATTGATCATTTATCATATCTACCACGCATACCCTCTAACGCGCATCCCCCGAGACTTTACCATCCGTGGAATATAAAACACGAGTCGGGTGTATCTGCAGAACGAGGACTTTTACTCTTTATCACACACGTGGGAAAACGCGGAAGGGTTGAGCTGAGGAAGGGGCTTGGCTTAAATACAGTCTAGAGTGACGTATTCACTTCTGATTGGCTGTTCGCTCACCACCCAACATTCAGTGACTATGGCACGCCTCTCTGCCTAGCAACTGTGCAGATCAATGTAGCGCCAACTTGGGGTGGCAGATTATATTGCGGCTCCTAACAATCATATGTATCTATCATCTATCTATCTAACTACACGTCTATCTATCTATCTATGTATCATCTGTCGAGCTCTCTGGTACCAATCTATTAGCCATTGATCATCTAGCTATTATCTATCAATCAACTATCATCTGTATCTATCATCTATTTATCTATCAATCAATCAATCATCTATCATCTTTCTAGTCATCTATTCTCATGGATCTATCCATCAGCTCTCCTCTCTCTCTCTCTCTCTCTCTCTCTCTCTGTCTCTTGCTCTCTGTCTCTGTCTCTGTCTCTGTCTCTGTCTCTGTCTCTGTCTCTATCCTCCATCCAACCCACCACTTAATTTGGTGCTTTTGGTTTTGTTTGTTTTTTGAGCCAGGGTCTCTCTCTATATCATTGGCTGTCCTGAAACTCACTACATAGACCATGCTGGCCTCAAACTCACAGAGGTCTGTCTTTGCCTCCAAAATGCTTGAATTAAAGGCCTATAAGGAATGGCTATTGTATTTAGGGCCAGCTTGTCACTTTTATTTTTATATCTTTGATGGTTAAAAACTCTGCTGTGAAGACATTAATAATAGATGCTAGGAATATGTTGAATTGCTAAATTCACACAACTATATCTATCTATCTATCTATCTATCATCTATTATTTATCCTTATTGACAAGGTCTTATGTCTCCTATGTTAGGCTCAAACTATATATATATATATATATATATATATATATATATATATATCACCTTGAACTCCTGATCTGCCCACTTCAACATTCTAAGTGACAAGATTACAGGTGTGTGTCACCATACCCAGTTTTATGCAGCTCCGTGGATAGAGCCCAGGGCTCTGGGCATACTAGACAAGCACTCTTCCACTGAGCTATAGCCATAGCCCAACATATAACCGTCCTCTATGCAAAGGACCTTCTAGTCTAATGTAATTGTTTTGGAATTGAAAATATGCGCCCTCCATACCAGGTGCTTAGCTTGCAGTAGGGGAGGGGCTGCTTAAGCAGAATGAAATATGCATGCCATGAAAGAGTGACCTGTCCTCAGATGACACCAAGAATGGACCCTTTGGGTCCAAGGTAGCAGACACACTTCACTTGGGAGTGAACAGAAAGCACGGTCTCAGACCCCACCCAAAGCCTCTTGAGTTGGGATCAGAGTTTAACAAGATCCATGGGAGATCTGTTAGACAGCAGGGTTAGAGGATTCCCTGATTGGATATTTCTGCTTTCTCCATCTGCATTACATGGGGGAAGAAAAAAAATATATATATATATATCACATATGTATATATATGCATCTATCTTCAATCATCTACCTATCAATCATCTATCACCTATCTAATATATATACATATATATGTATACACATATATGTATATATATACATATATATGTATACACATATATATATACATATATATGTATATATGTGTGTATATATATTAGATAGGTATATATGTATATGTGTGTGTGTGTGTATGTGTGTGTGTGTGTGTATGTGTGTGTGTGTGTGTGTATTAAACAGCAATGGTGAAAAGTAATTATTTTTTGGCAGAGTGGTTTTCAAAGCACTGTCCCTAGATCAGGAAATTCTGAAAATCTATAATAAATGTAAATCCTCAGGTTTCTCCCAGACCCATGGCCCCAGAGATGCTGAGGACCGGGATTGTTTAACATGTCTCCCTGGTAATGTGGTGGGTTAGGGTTTGAGAGTCGTTGCCTTTGTGCTTATGGAAGGGCTTTGTTGTTTAAACAGAAATCTTGGAGGTTTTGAGTCCATCTACAAATTAGTTTCTCTACGGTGTTTTCATACTTCTGGAATATCTGTATGGTATGAATATATGAATTATGTCTACCCTGGGGCCTCAGGAATAATAGCAGCAAGGTTGGTATCCTAAAAACCATTGTGACTGCCTTTTCAACTTCAATCCCCTTGCCAATAGGCTGCAACTGAGAATATTCCATGTGTGTGCTGGGGTGGGTGAGTGTGTGTGTGTGTGTGTGTGTGTGTGTGTGTGTGGTTTATGTGTGCATGTGTATGTGGTATGTAGGGGGAAGTGAATGTGTGCATGTATGTGTGTGTATGTATGTATGTATGTATGTGTGTATATGTATGTGTGTGTGTGGTGTGTGTAGGGGTGTGGTGTGTGTAAAAGTGTGTACATAATGTGTGTGTGTGTAGTGATTCTGTGTATGTAAGAGAAAGGAAAAAAGAAAGTGTGTGCATATGTGTGAGCTCATAGAAATGAACGTAGAGAACAAAGGTCATTGTTGAGTATTGTCCCTCTGGAGCCATCCAATGATTTTTGTCAGGGGCAGGGAGGAAGAGAATCTCTTAGTGACACTTAAAGACAGCTAATTTGGCTAGGCTGGCTGACCAACAAGTCTCAGGAATCCCCCTGTCTCTGCCTCCCAGTGTTGGGGTGACAGCCCTATGGTATATGCTCAGCAGTTTTAAAACACAGGTGTTGGGGATCTGAACTCAGGTCTTCATCTTACACAGCAAACACTTTATCATCAGGTCTGTTGACTTTTCAAGTATTCCTCAGTGCAGAAAAGTCCAGACGAAGAGTCTTCTGTGTCCTCTTTCACCCTGCCTCCCCCACCCCCCACCCCCCTCCACTGCCATCTGACCCAGAAGCTGGACTGTCTTATGTGACTCACTGGCTTTTTAATGTCACAGCTACGGACTCTGCCAAAGGCCTGGCTGCTTCTCCACAGTGTGACGTACATCTGCTAAGAAAAGAGACTGGATCCACAGACTGCAGGAAATGACTCCCATTATTGTAGCCTGTCCATGTTCCTATTCGGAAGAGGCCTTTGCTGTACAGGGCAATGAATCTGCTAAGCAGAGTGTGGTTTGCTCCTTTTCTTCTGGCTCCCAGGACAAGATGATGGTTCCTGCCCTTAATTGTGTGTGCAATTTGTCAGGGAAAAATGGGCTCTGAGTAATCTCTCAGTGGTCATGAGTGGAGAGGCAGTTCTGAGAGCTGAACTTTGATTCAGTGTGAACAAGAGTCGGGGCTGCTTTGGGTTCTGTTGTTTTGTTTCCCCTCAGATTGTGACCTCAGCCATGGGACACAGCTGCCAAAAGACAAATAAGGGACAGATGAAAGAGGCCACTCCAAATGGACGGTGATTGAACAGTGCACAGGGGAGAGGCACACTGTTCCACTGTTGTGTAACAAACCAGGCACCCAGAGGATTTCCAGGAAGTAGAATGACAATGGTCAATTCCCTCTCTATGCCAACCTGCTGTGAGTTCACTTCAGACGTCTGTGTTGAGCACCGCTGTCTCTGTTCTTCACGATCCATGCCAGACCATTCTACATGAACAGTCTAGAGTGCAGCTTCAACCCAGCAGACAGAGCACATCTTTATTAAATTTAATGCACTAGACTATTTTGTATGTAAGCAAAGGTTTGACAAAAATCACTTTCTTTCCACTTCTTTATCATCACCACCCCCAGCCCTTCATTTCTGTACCAGTAGACATATACAGCTAGATCCATGGATGCTTGTGGCTGCTAGTTTTTTCCAGGGACTATAAGAATGAATGTTTGGTGGCTTGACGGATGGCCACATGGGAGTAAAGTTGCCAGCTTCCAAATTAGGCATTGTGGAAGGCATATCCTTGGATTGAGAATTCTCAACAACCCCCTCCAGCCAACTCTCGGTGGAAGTGTGGCACTCAAAGGAGGCACTTGCGTTAACTGTCCGAGCCTGTGTGAGTTCTGGAAGCTGAAGTTACACAGGGTAAATAGAGAGTAACTCCCCCAGGCATCAGTGTTTGGTGGACAGTGGTAGACATAAATCAAGAAGCAGATGGTAAGGGACTCTCAGACCAGAAATAAGAATATCTTTCTTGCCAAGTAAACAAGCCTGGTCTTGATCTAAATGACCAGAACTTTCCTGAACATCCAGGAAGGATGTCTGTTCTTTAATCTGTTTTTGGAAAGCCAGCCTCACAGATCTTGGCCCAAGGGTGTATTACTGCCAGACTCCAATTTTATCTTACATTTTTATTGTGTTGTCTTTGTTCCCGGGGATCTCACTGGCTTTTCCTCTTACGGACTCTACGGAAGAAGAAGGAAGCATTTCCAGTCTGTATGTTAGACTCTAATGACCCAGTGGGAAACTGGAGCTGCTGCCCAGGAATTGTCTGAAAGTTGAGCTTCTTTTCCCTCTCACTGTTGTCTTAAGAAGGTCTCTGACAGAGAGGGAAGTCTTTACATGACATACTTTTGCTTTTGTGATAATGAAAAGAAAGAAGAAGAATTCTGACAGAATGCTTCCAGCCAGTGGATGTTGGACAGAACAGCATGAACAATTCTCTCCTAAGTCTACCTGGAGCTTGTTAACACCTAGAATCAAGAACTTGGCTTAAGCTGCCTCTTCTCCCTCAAAGCAGAGGCAAAGACTTTCAAGTCCACATTTGGGTTATGGCTGAGCACATACATTTAGAAAAAATTTAACAAGCTCTTTTAATGCTGTTGCTGGTCACTTAAAACAACTGCCTTTGAATATTTTTCATTTAGACATAGAAGCTGCAGGCTCTAGCAGGGATGGAGGACAGCCCGCAGCTGTCAGCAAAAACATGAGAGCAGTTCTCTCTTCAGTCAGTTCCTCCATCCTCACTACTCCCACCCTCTCTCTTCCTACACTTCCTTCTCCCTTTCTGACACCTGCATTCTTTAGTGCATGCTGTCACACCCTGTGGTGTGTGTCAACTGCCACAATGCCAGATAACACAGGTCAGGTTTACAGGTCAAAAGTAGCTCCATCTGGTCCGTTTAAGATCACATGATACTCTGTGTTCATAAGACATATCTGCAGTCATAGCGTTTGTGTTTGATGGTCATGGACTTGAAATCCCTAATGTATTTTAAAGAGTGTTCTACATGTAAAGTTTAGTGGGCCAATGATGTATGAGCTGGAGTCTGTAGGTTCATATTCCAGGCAGCCCTGATTTCCTGGGGAAGGTTCTTGGCCAACTGCTCCCTCATTCAGCCCAGTGTCTCCAGCATGGGCCAGAGCTCTGAGACTGGACAGGTTAAGTCAGTATAAGGTTCAGTCCAGGCAGAACCACAAGGGAGAGCTCCTGGTGCCCAAAAGGGTCTATATTTACCCCTTTGGTTTTTCATATAGTAAATAAAAATACCACAGTAAGCTGAGAAAGGGGAGAAACCAAAACACTCTGCCTGCTTTTAGAACAAGGAACCCCGCATTTTCATCTTACATCCATCCCTGCAAATTTTATGGCTCACTCTGCCCGGAGCTTTTAGCGTCTAATGGTGTATACAGGGCTGCTGGGCAGGGGAGAAATCTGAGCCCACCCACAGGTGAGTTTGGGAAAACACTCTCAGGTCAAAATGCACAGAAAGCAGCGGATCCAGCCCTTACCACTCAGCTGGGGAGCCAATCGGTCACATCCATCTCCCAGAAACATCGCAGCTAAAGCACCATGAAATAATGCCTACATCACAAAATAATGCCCACGTCTCTTCGTCTGAACAGTTCTATGGAAAGCTCCACAACCAAATTGGGGGAAAACAAGATGATAACTAAAATTAACAGAACATCCCCCAGAGCCGCAGCCTGGGACGCAAGTGTTATTTACTGTATCAACTAACAAGGCAGGCTGGTGACACTCAACACACAGACACCCGTCTTCTCCTGCAGATTCTCTTTCTCATTATGTAAATGGGATGGCCTGAGGTGTAAGCGTGATGAAGAGAATAATAACTGCAGATGTAGCAGAGCTAATAACTGATTTCTCGGGACTGTCAATGCCTGGGCAGAGACCTTGGCAATGAAGGATAGAAAGGCAGATGCAGCAGGGAAGTTTTCCCTCCTCCTCTTTGTTGTGGTGCCTTGTTCCCTATTCCTCCCTGCCTCTCTCGCTGTCCTACCTACCATGCTCCAAGTGTCTAGAACATTCTCCTGCGCCATCCTGCGGGTCCCAAATGGCTTCTCCTGGTGGTCCCATTTTAATAGACACACGCAGATTTTCTGAATGCCTGTTGTAACTCTAGGATTTGTTTTATTTTGAATTATGTGCGTTTGTGTGCATGTGTATCTGTTGAAACATCCCAGAGGTGGAGTTACACTGTAAACTACTAGATGTAAGATCTGGGACCCAAGCCCAGGTCTTCAAAAAGAACATGATGCAGTCTAAATATGTATTTATTTTATGAGTGTATGTGTGTGCCTGTATGGAAACGTGTGCACCACATACAGACACGTTTCCGGGGGAGGATACAGGGCATGTCACCTCGGAGCTGGAGAAACAGGTGGTTGTATGGTTCCTGATGTGGGTGCTGGGAACTGAGCCCTGGTTGTCTGCAAGAGCCGCGAGTGTTGCGTTCTTATCACTGAATCATCTTGCCTGTCTGCTAATGCGACTCCAAACAGCTACAAGCTCTGACTTTAATACCTGTTCCTTTCCCACCGCTCAGTCACCCAAATTGCCAACATTTCCTGAAGCATGTTTAAACAAACAAACAAACAAACACCAGGATTCATTGATCACAGAGTAGCAAATCCACTTGGCAAAATCCATCCAGGCCTTGTAGAAATCATCCCCTCGGAGGCATGCTATGGAGTCCTTCAAGAGGCCCCGAAGAAAGAAAGCATCAACCAGAGGCCTTCAAGCATTGGTTTGTGGCCTTTGCCTATATCCATAAAGGGAATATTCCCACAAGGTTGACTGCAAGCTGCAAACCATGCGTAGCCAAAGGCAGGCAGATGTGGGGAGATCTGTGGCTGTGTGGCCAGGATGTGGCTCAGTGGTCGAGCGCTTGCCTGGCAGGCACAAGGGCTTGGACTAGATCCCCCAGGATTTACCACCGCCAAGAACAAGCTGTGCAATTGCAACCCCATTCCCATATTTCTGCCATATGGATCTAACGTCTACAGATCATGTCATGGGCACAAAGAGAAACTATAGAAATATAATTAGAGAGTGATGTATTTTGGGGTATTGGCTGCTTTGAGATTATTTAATTATTAGTGCCAATGATTTCATTTTTTAAAATTGGTGTTTTAAATTGGCTCGTTAAATTCTTGAAGTCGTGATAATATCCCTCAGGAACAGGACACGTGGACCTCATATATCCCATTTCCCTGTTTCTAAGGCTGAAATGCAGAGAAGCCATGGATAGGTTTAGAAATAACTGGCTGAAAGCAAGGGGTTGGCACCTCACCACAGCCTTCCCCGTAGATGGCCTACTTTAGACTAATTCAAAGTGAATATCAAACTCTGCCTCAAAACAATGTACCAAATCTTTCATCTTCAGACAGCATCCCAAGTCTTTTCCCCTTATGCTCACAACATCCCTTCTTTGGTTCTTCCTTGTAAGTGAAGGACTTTTGTTCTGTGTTAGCCATCATTTATCCCCCCTGTCATGGGAGCTCCCACACTAAGGAGTTGACACAGTTATCTCGCCAGCTGCAGACCTCTGCATGTGACTACTTCATGTTTCATGGGTACTGACATGTGGCTGTCCCCACTATACCCTCTGATTCTTTTGTGTTAGTTTCTTTCCCTGCTACTGTGATTAATATCCTGACAAGAGTAGCTTAGAGGAGAAAGGGCTTGTTTTGGTTTTCAGTTCTGGAGGAATAGAGGCCATGACGTTAGGAGCAGGAAGCTGACCCATCACGTTGTTTCCACACCGAGGAAGCAGTGTTAGAGAACAGCTATGTCCAGGAAATAAACCCCAAGACCCACCCCACTGATGTACTTTCTTCCTCCATCAAGGCTCCACCTCCTAAAGATTCCATAACCTTCCCAAACAGCACTACCAGCAAGCTCCAAGTGACCACACCCATGAGCCTATGGGGGACATTTTACATTCAAACTACACCATCCAACATAACTCCCCATTGCTAAATGATTCTTCCTGCCCAAATAACAGCATTCTGAGATGGCAGGGACAGACTGAAGCTCAAGCTATCTTTCTCAGTTCCGTGACCCTGCTCAGGCCATCAGATTAATAGGCTAATTAATCTGATAATTGATCTCTCTAATGATTCTGTATCTCAAAGAACCCTTGATTCTGTGCATCTTTCTTGGTAACTGTCCAGGTAGCTGAGAAGGAAGCCTGGTTGGATGCTTGATGCTCTGTACTCCATTCAGATAGGAGCCTCCCCCTTCCATCTCCTTCACATACTGAAGTTCAATAAATTTTTTTCCTTTATGAAATAGTGACCCAGGAAATGGTGTGAATCAATGACTTGGATGATTCCCTGTAGACCTAGCATCCTGTGTCCTTGAACCAGGAGACAAGAGAGGGCCACAAGGATGGTTACTAGGAATGACAGAGCAGCCCTACCCTTGGTGGTATTGAAAGATAAGGTGGAAAGGTTCTTAGCAATGAAGCTGAGATGAATAACCCTCCTGGAATTTATTGAGAGAGCTATGGAATCGTGAACAGGAGCCTCATTGGGGACAGAAACATGGCCTCCAGGGATAACATGATGGGGTCCCAAAGGGAAGGAAGCTTCAGCAATGGAGGGCAAAGATGCTTCTTACTCTTACAGGGTTCTAGGTGTGGGTGGTTTCATACCGTAAGACTGAAAGGTACTAAATATAAGCAGCAATTCAGGTTGTCTTAGATATTGTGGGGGTGGGAACTGGGCTTGGAGGGGAGGGAAGAGGAGACGGAATGCCATAGTAGCCTGTCTTAATCTTTCACTGAGAGATACAGGATGTATGGCCTAATTTATGGGAAAGAAAGAGAGACAGAGATAGATACAAAATGACAAAGACAAACAGAGATGTATACAGAGATAGACACACATAGAGGAGAGAGAGAGAGAGAGAAAGAGAGAGAGAGAGAGAGAGAGAGAGAACATGTAAGAACTAGAGGGCCTTAGTCTACCAGTGTTTCACTCTCTGTGGTTGAGCACAGAACTGTTGTCACTACCAAAGAAAGTCCATGGCGACTCCCCTGCCTCATACCAGATTTACATTTCATGTTCAACAAGAACCTTCCATGTCTGCCTCTGCCCCCAGAGCCCTCACACATAAATGTTAACATCCCATAGTTCTCTTGGGTGATCAGTCTCAAACAGAAACAGATCCGCATTAATAATCATCTTTGAATAAATGAATACATGATTGTTGAGTGGCGGACCAAATGAATACCATGAGGGAATGTCACTGTTTGGAGTTCATCTTGGGGCCCAAACTTTAGGCAGTAGATATCTGTTGCTCTGTCAAAGACAGCACCTGTAGCATCTCTTCATTTCCTGGAGATGGAGTAAGCCCCCTGTGATAAGTGACACAGAAATACCATTTCCCTAACTCAGATTTATCTGGCAGAGTCTGATTTCTGCACAACAGGAGACAGTGGGGTGTTCTCTCTCCAGGGCAGCTGGATCAATATCTTTATAGCAAGGCTTATTTATTAATTTATTCAGATTTCTAAGCAGCTCTATCCCTTGTGATGACACAGCTGAATGCCAAGCAGCTGCCCACAGGCCTCTGCAAGCCAGGCTTCCGATGACAATCTCTAAAAGCCAACTCATTTAGTGTGCTTCCTTTTATTATTAATAATAATAAACCCCAAACCTCAACTAGCACTTGTCACAGAGTGCACAGGAGGGGTTTTTTTCGGGTTCATTATTGAGTTTCTGTAATTGAAATGACATTTTGGGAGAGTAATCATGTGTTTTAGAGGAAACTCAAGCAAAGCATTTTCAAAGTTCTTTTTAATATAACTATTAAAAAAACCCAGACTTGTTAGAAGAGAAGCAGGAGAGAGAGAGAGAGAGAGAGGGAGAGAGAGAGAGAGAGAGAGAGAGAGAGAGAGAGAGAGAGAACATGCAACACACAGGCTCCTTCTAGATGAATAGGAGTTCATGTACATTGATTTGGGGATACCTAATAAATATTCTCTTTGCTGGATGTAACCAAATCTAGCTGTTTGCAGCAATTGGTAGTCAGCTGTGTGTTGCAGCCCAGACCCATTTTTCTTTCCTCTCTGCTGTTGACATATGACCAGAAAGGCCCATATGGGATGCTGCCTCTGTTCTCAACCCCACATGATGCTCACAGACACAGAGCATTCCTAGATGTCCTCCTGACATCTTCATTTTATGTTCTATGTATGAGAATAAAGAATGCCATTAAAGTTTGTTATGATGAAAATAAGGAAGATGCACGCAAGATTAGTCTGGAGTCCCTAAGGAGGTAATGCCATTCAAACATTATGAAGACTATAACTGTTTTCTTGGGTTACTTGTTCATGGTGTGAATTTTTTTCTGAAAAATTTTAGGACTTCAAGTTTAGAATTGTCACTTCAATTACCTTGTTCCTATCCTGTCATTTTGTCTGTTATTCATTTGGGCCCATTATCCATCCATCCATCCATCCATCCATCCATCCATCCATTTATTTATTTTTCTGACATTTGACGATTAAGATGAATAAAGTCTCTAACTTCAAGCTGTGGGACAAAGCTGAACCAAACTAAAATAAGATGTTGCCGGAATCCCTTGCAGCTAGACTGACCTAAGGGGCTGTTCATGTTGTAGAAGCTCATTGGATATGTAAGTGTTTGCTCTGATTGCATGCCCTGTTAAATATTTTACACACTTCAGTTGTGCCCAGGCTGCAGCAGTGACATGAACACAGTAAAGAGAATGTGAGTACTGAAGCTTGGAGAATGCCCAGGTGACTTTGCAAGTATGGTGGCATCTACCTTATGTGGAAGTTACATGGCTGGGGGTTCTATCTGGACAGAGCAGAGCTGCATGGTTGAGGACTGCAAGCAGAGGAACAAATGGTGTTTTGAAAGTAGTGAGCATTCACCAGCCCACTTCCCAGTGTTTGATGGAAGAGATCGGTTAGGGGACAATCTCCAGTAGCTTGGGATAGTGGATTGTTTGCATTTGTTGGTAGAGCACTTGGTCAAGAGCCCATTTGTTAGATAAATGGGTATTGGCTATAAATTGGGACTAGACAAAAAGTGGGAAGGAAGACAAAGTGAAGGTCAGTGCTCCCAAAAAGATGTGAAGACTGATGCCCTCCTGGCAGGGGTGGACTTGGTTCACAAGTTTGGACAGCGGTGGTCATACCAACAGAATCATCTGTTTAGTTCTTAGCACAAACCAGGTGCTACTTCATTAAGTACTTCTCACAGGTGGACTGTCTCTTAGAATACCCACCAAGGGGGGAGTGTGGAGGGTTGGCTAGTTCAACAATTTTCTTAGTCTCTGTCTGTCTCAGTTTCCTCTTCTAAGAAATAAGGATCATATAAACCGAGACAATGTTTTGTGTGTGTGTTTAGCACTGTGTCAGGCAGGTGGCAGAAGAGTGTATGAGCCAGTCACCACACAGTTCTTCTTATCCTGCTGACAATCTAAGAAATAGACATTCAGGAAAACCAAGGACAGGGTGGGGGAGGGGCATTCCCATCTCAGATCCACCTTCCCCCAGAAGAATGCCCAACTTTCAATGTTTCCTTCTTCTTTGTCTGGAAAATTTGTACTGATCCATCAGGACTCACGGGTCATCACTAAGTTTCCTTCACCCCACCCCCAAACCATAATGTTCTACCCTTGTTTCCCACAGATCTTGTGGGGACCTAGAGTGGTCAGCTCACAACACGAATTGATTGTCACATACCTCTCATATGTGTGTTCATGTGTGTGCACCCCATGTAGAGGTCATAGGTCTGTGTGGGTTCCTCGGGTACTTTCTACCTTTACTTTTAAAATAGAGGTCTCTAAGTTGCCTGGAACTTGTCAATTATGCTTGCAAGGCTGGCCAGTGAGCTCTCGTGATTTACTTGCTGCTGCCTCCTCAGTGTTAGGATAGCAAGCATACATGGGTATGACTATTTTCTGTATGTTGGTTCTGGGGATTAAACTCAGGTCCCCATGCTTACTTGGCAAGCCTTTCATCAATGGATCCACCTCCCCAGACTCCTGGGTCTGTCATTCTACTTAGAGATGATGCCCCTAAAGTGGCAAATACTTTACAGCCCTAGCTTTTTGTTTGTGGTTGGCTTTAAGTAGGCATTTTTTTTTCAGGTACTTTGAATAAATGACCAAAACCCTATTTAAATCTAAGCAGTTTTAATATTTGAAGTTTCCACCCTAATTCGAAACCCAGAGACATCTGCTGTGAGCATCCAGGTTTTTCAAAGGAAGCCTAGCCTCAGGACTGGTCTGTTTTCACTTGCCCTGAAGGAAGGCTTAGAGAGCTAGCTCTCAAAGAATTATGTCAACATTGAATTGCAAGTAATAGCTACCCTATGTAGAGGGCTTCCAGAACAGCTTGGGAGTTGGTTTAAAGCTCAACTTTCAGGTGATTGATGGGGTGAGAGACCAGTTGACTGGCGCTGGTGGGAAACACATAATACTACTAATAATAATTATTATTGGCTAATAATACTATAACTTTTTAAAATGCCACTGGCAAGCCATTGTGGGCCAGCCTTCTGGGCTGGATGAAGTGGAGTCACACCTTGAGGGCTCACACCAAAGCCCAAGAAAGGAAAAGCCAGAACTATGATGGCCAAGGATCTGATGGGTGCCGAGACACTGAAACTTGGTACTTTGTGCACCAGAGCCATTTTCTTTGTGTTTAGCAGGAAAAGGTTTGTCTGAAACTGGAGACTTCATAGCAGAAGATGTGGCCAAAGCTGGGGACTTGGTAAACACTCTGATGCGGGTCAGTTGGGCTCTTCTGGGGCAAGCAAATGGGACATCCTTGATTGTGTCAGAATAATGGGCACTTGACTCTGTGTGTGTGTGTGTGCTCTGCCTACCTCCTTTCTCAGCAATTGGAGTTTGTCAAGTACCTAGCAGACCAGTCTTGGAAATGGGGAGGTTAATGTCCTAGGGTGCCCCCAGACTGTTGGAAGACTTTCAATAAATAAGACACTTACCCCTCAGCCCCCTGGGGAGCCATTTTGCATCAAACCCCACCTGGTTTCTCTGAGCCAACTCTTGGAGGCTGAGCCCTAGATATCCGTAGCATGGCTGCTCATTCATGTCTGCCCATGCTTGTGTCTCCCTCCCCTGCCTCATTTTTACATTTACTCACTGGGATAAAGTCGTAAAGACATTATGTGTGGCCCAATCCTTGTGTCAGGTTCTGCTTTGGGGTAAACCCCAATTGAGACGGTCATATTAGTTGGATCATGAGGTCCTGTGTTGTCATCTTCATCCACACGGGGTCTTCTATAAAGCAAATAAACTCAAAGGTCATTGATACCGTAGGGAAAATCATTATGATATGAAAAATATTTGTAGCCGGGCG
This sequence comes from Arvicanthis niloticus, assembly GCF_011762505.2. Lineage (NCBI taxonomy): Eukaryota > Metazoa > Chordata > Mammalia > Rodentia > Muridae > Arvicanthis > Arvicanthis niloticus. The sequence goes on from NC_047675.1 coordinate 44,238,427, forward strand.
GTGGTGGCACACACCTTTAATCCCAGCACTTGGGAGGCAGAGGCAGGTGGATTTCTGAGTTCGAGGCCAGCCTGGTCTACAGAGTGAGTTCCAGGACAGCCAGCCAGGGCTACACAGAGAAACCCTGTCTCAAAACAAACAAACAAACAAAAGCAAACAAAACAAACAAAAAAAAACCAAAAAGAAAATACTTTGTTTTTTTGTTTTTGTTTTTTTTAATAGAATGCTCCAGAATGCTATGTTAGAAGCAGAGGCTGCATCACAAGGCTCTGAGTTTCCTGGAGTAAAAGTGTTCTCTGCAATCTACCTGGGCCCTGTCTTGATGTGTAATGACTAACTCTCCCGGTTCTCAGCATGCTATGTGGTATTTTCCCTAACTCACCAGCCTCAGACTTTCCTTCCAAGCCTTCTTCAAGCCATCTTCTCTTTCATAAAGCAAAGAAGCCCCATCTTGACCCAACATTTAAATATTTAAACCCTACAGGAGCTAGAGAGATGGCTTGGTGGTTAAGAGCAGTATCGTCGCTCATATAGAGGACCTGAGTTCAATTTCCTGCACCAACATGGCTGTTTATAACCCCCATTACAGAATTTCTGATACCCTTTCCTTCCCTCCACAGGAATTTCACAAACGTGGAGTGCAGATATACATGCAGGGAAGGCAGACATACATATAAAGTAAAAGTAAATAAATCTTTAAAACATCACGTCTTTCCAAATGAATCCATTAAAACAAACCAACAGCAATGACTGACCACCTTTTTCAGTTGATTCAATTGTGGTTCTGACAATGCGCCCAAATAACAATGATGATTGCTATGGTGGTCTCAAACTTGCAAAGATCAGGATAATTCTACCTTACTCTGGTATTTAAAAAAAAAAAAAAGAAAGCAAGCAAGAAAAGAGAACAAAAACAAACCTAACAAACAAAAAGGAAATCGTGTTCATGCTGTCTACTGAGCACCCCTGGAACACAGACATTTTCAGTGACTTTTATTTCACGGTTGCTCCGAGCAGAGCAGCGTAGGTGTCAGGTAGACCTGAGCACCCAGCTCATGACTGGCTTTCTGGATGTCTACTCACAGCTGTGATGATGCCGCACACTTAGACAGGATGAGATGGGCACTTGGCTATTACTTTTGGTCTTCAAGCCTTCGTCAGAAAAGCGAGTGTTGGATTTTTCTCTTTCTGTTGGGTGGTAGGTGGAGACACTGAGTTCAGGGAATGGGCATACTACAATCTAGGCTACAGTCAGTTGAATCCATTGTTGATGATTTTGTAAGGGTGTAGACCAAGTGAAATATTTAGACTATTGTTACTATTACGTTACTGCGGTCCTTTGATGTAAGCGATTCAAATGTCGGATTTTTTTTAGGGAAGGGTTTCCAGTTCTGTGGTATGGATTAAGTGTCTACCTGTGACAGGACTCTTACTAGAGAGCACTATGTCATTCCCATGTGACTTATACAGCAGACTAATGGGCTCAATGCCAATGGTTCATTTCTCCTAAGGACGATGAGGTGCCCAGCATGTTCTGGGTCTAGCCACAGCCAGGCATTCCACGCCAGCTCCGTGTGAAAAGGACCTCCCATTCTTTCCACCCCAAGCAGTTGCCAAGTCTTTGTCCATTTTCTGAGGCCACCTGATTCCTTCACACAGCATCTTGTCAGGTACGCGGTAGATGATTTACAGTGAAGGACCCAGCCAGCCCGGAGCTGAAGTGCTTATGATCTAGACAGGATTAAAAGTCACACAAACACTTTAAAAACATATTCTTTCTTTGTCTCATATCTTACCAACTTCCATTTGTTTAAGTTAGCGTTTTTTCCAAGTTGTGAGGTCCCTAAGCTTAATGGAACATATTTTTTTGACGGGGAGAAAAAAAAGAGAATGATTCAGAGCTATGAAATTGGAAGTGATGCCTAAAAAGGTTTTCTTTCTCCTGACTTATGTGAACATATCTAAGGTTTTTCACAACAGAAAAAAAAAAGTATCAAAATATAATAGCTTCAGATAAGAAGAAAAATGGTTTCTGTTTATACCGGGTTCTTTCAGGCAAAATGGACATGATGGCTCCAAAGGCTAAAGACAAAGAAAAATGACAGTTGAAACCTGTAACAGATGGTGGATTCTGACAACATCAAATACAGAGGAAAGAGAACTGAAATCAGGGTCTAGAAGAGAGGAACCTGGGTACCAGGAGAGGATCCTGACCTTGTGTGTTTCTCTTCTTTTCTCTGAGTGTCCCATACTTAACCTTCCTCTGTATTTGCCCCCACCCCCACCCCTTAGAACAATGAAGAGGATTAATGTGGTGATGATGACCAGGATCCTCCCCCTTTATCCCCAAATATTTTGAATCGCAAGGCTTCTGAGAGTTCAGGGCCATTAGAATGGATTAGCTCAGCATCGTTATGTACATTTCATAAAATGAAAATTATTTAAGCCTGTACTTTCTGGCACAAAGTATGCTCATGAATTTCTAAAATATTATCTCCTAATACACACAGTTCTCAAGCACAGAACCTAGCTGGAGCTAGCACGGAGAATTAATAGAAAATATATGTGAGAGGATGCTATTTAATAAACCCTGGAGTCTGTAACTCTCAGGACTCAAGCCAACCCCAACTTTCTACTTCTCAGCAGTCTGACTCTCCAGCTCTGATTCTTTCTCTCCATCTCTCCCAGCTGGCTGTGTTCTCAGATAGGTAGTGTTGAAGTCCATGGACTACCAATAGGCATGGGGGAACATGAGGGAGGTACTTCCTGGAAGCCCTGAGCCAAGGCTTGGGTGCTGATAGCAAGGATAAGATATGCTAGAGGAGCAGGCTCATTCTCTGTTCACTTTGCATCCATTTGTGCATGTCTTTCTGATCAGCAGGCTCTTGGGAACATCCTGGGTGGTTTGTCTGCTCATCCTCCATTATCCAGGTCACTGCTGTAGAGTGACTACAAAAGTTTAGTGAACTTTTAAGGAAAAAATAATGACCTCCTGTGTAGTTGTGGAGCTGCACAGACTTGTCTAGGATTTCAGGTGCAAGGCTTGGCATTTCTGGCACAATTGTGTGAGAGGCAGACCATCATCTCTGTAGGTTTTATTCAGGCGTACGATAGGGCTGCAGCTGTACCAGCCTTCTCTCTTGTTCTAGAAACTACCAGGCACCAGAGCGCCTTTGCGTGGGCTCTCCTTATTGCTTTGAATTCATGTACTTAGTGCCCTAAATCCCCGAGTGGCTTGTCATGATTTCTGATTGGAATCTGATCGCACATCATTTTCCACAGATAACACCCAGTATCCATCAGGGTCCCACTGGTGTCCTGCCACTCCTATAGATATTCATGGAGTTTGCTCTTGGCAGTTTCGTGCATGCAAGCCCAATCTTAGCAGGAGTAAAAGTTTCCCAGTGTCAACCCAGAACGACAACCCAGTGTCTTGAATTTGGGACATCAAAAATTTTCCTCTGTTCTCTTCTTTACCCACTTCTTCCCTTCCTCATTCCCAAGAATGATTCTCTGCCTTTGAGGGTCAAAACTGGAAGAGGCAGAAAGCAAAGGCTCAGCCACATTGAGATTGGTCATGCCTCCTCTTTGACTAAAGCTGTATCCTTTATTCCAAGAACATATTCAAGTGCTTAGTCACCTGCCTGATGCCTGGGTGTGTGCTCTACATAAGTGCTCTAAATATTGGGGGAGGGGGGGAGTCATTTAGGGATAAATTTTGTTTGCCAAGTTATATCTTTTGCTGCATCCCTTCCTCTTTTATTTTACTTGACTTGACTTTATTTTATGGCAGGGTTTCCTGTAGCCCAGGCTGGTCTTGAACTTTCTATGTAGCCACAGATAACCATTAAGTTCTGATCCTCCTTGTCTCCCTGTCCTGTGTGCTGAGATTACACCTGTGCACCACAATACCTAACTTATTCCTTTATTTTAAAGAGATGTGTCTTTGGGTCCTTTGAATGACTCCAAATGTCAGGATTCTGTCTGCTGAACCCCTCTGGAGACTCCAGTTAAAGACCGAAACCCCTGGGGGAACTACAAGGGTCCCCTTGGAAGGATACTACTGTCACTTCCATGTTTAGTAGGAAGCCCCCTCATCTTTAGCTCAATTCAAGAGGTTTCTATTGAACGCCCAGCACTACACGTCTCGAGTGGAACTCATTCCCAACTCCTTCTCATTTTAACTGTCAAAAATCATAGTCCATATTGTTACTGACTGAATGTTCACTAGTATCTCCCGCCGACAGTCCCTTTCTTCCATCCTGGGTGGGCTCTGGTGATGCCAGCACCAACTGAGAGCTATATTGTGAGTGGGTATTTATTATGAGAAAATCAGGTGGCATAGAGAAGAATAATTGCCTTTGTAAGTGTGTAATTTTTATACGGTGAGCTTCTCCCTGGAAAGCCATTCTTGGGGAGGTAATTGCTAATTCTTGGTGTTAAAACATACCTCTGAAGAATATTTCATGGTCCAGCTCTCTGACTGCCATTTCTTCCTGTGGACCAGGGGAGGGAGTAAGACAGAAATAAAACTGTATCCAGCCTCTACATGGGCCCAAGCCTGTACGTTCCCCAACATTGGTTTCTCCTCATAATTGCTGGAGAATCACATAAAATGATCCCCATTATAGGAGAGCAGAGATTTCCACATGATGTCAGTAGCTTCTCATGAGGTCACCAGTTAGAGTTTGTGGATCAGTCCCTGGTCTGTGTGATGCCAGTGTCTGATCGTCATAGGGAATATCCAGACTTCGACAATATAGGTCTTGATGCCAAACTTAAAAATTAAGTGCTCCCCCAAAACTGGATGCCAGAAAACCCTGTCCATACTATCTATCTCAGGCCACTAGCTACCACCAGCCTACCATTACAGTTAGTATCCTGAGGAAAGGCCAGCATTTTGGGGTACCTGAACCATATAGTATCACTCTGTCTAAAGTGTCAAGGAATAATTATGCAATTAAGTCATGGTCCATGGAGAATAATTTGATAAGCCCATAAATCTAAAGCTAAATTATTGCCAGGTCCAGACCATTTTCAAGGATTGAAGCTCTTCCCCTCAACTTTGAAGAAAAGAGAAGAGTGACCAGGCTCTCAGGGACATGGTGCATCACCAAGGCTACCTATGGGTGTTGTAGCAATGAACAGAGATGCCATCTGCTGATCAGTCAGCCCCAAGCTCAAATTCTAGTTCTGCCAGTACAGTCGACCCTTCTTTTCTGAAGCTGTTGGGTAGTTTGAAACTCATAAATATAGATATATGATACATGTGATTTATGAATTAGACATGGTGTCAGATCAACAGCCACTAATAATAAAGTGGAGAGGTCCCAACACTATAATAAAAGGAATGTAAAGGGGCTGGAGAGATGGCTCGGCAGTTAAGAGCACCTGTTGTTCTTGTTAAAGGACTGGGATCCAGGTCCCCAGCATCTACAATCAGGTGGCTCCAATCACATCTAACTCCAGCTCCAGAGGATCTGATGTCCTCTTCTGGCCTTCAAGTATGCTGCAACCATGTGCACACATCCAGCCCCCAACATTTACAGACCATTTGAAATAAAAAATAAAATAATATATATTATTTAAATATATGGATTATTGTATTTCTGGGTTTTTCTATTTAATATTTTCAGACTATAGTTGACTTGGAAGTGATGATACCATTGGAAGCCAGGGTATACTAATAACCAGTCAACCCGACTCAGTGTAGGACTGCTTTAATGGGGTTAAACAGCGTATTGTCTAATGTTTAACATCTGGCAGTTGCCAACACATAGGAATGGCAGTCACCTCGCCTATCATCTTCCCTCTCTATCACTCTCTAATTTCTTCCGATAAATATGACAAAATCTCATCCCACTCCTCCTCAGAATTTCCCTGTGTAAAATGTGAGATGTCTTTTGTCTGTAAAAGTCAAATGTTATGGTCTGGATGCAAAATGTCACCCACCAGGGCATATATTTGAACATTTGGTCCCTGTCTTAGGCTGTTTTAGGAGCCTTTGGACCCCCTGTGATATGGATCATAGATGGTAAAAGTAGGTCACTAGGGGGTGCACCTTGAAGGTGACACCCACTTCTGGTTCTGATTTGTTCTCTGTTTCCTAGTCTAGCCTTCAAATGGGGAGTCTCCATTACACATTCCCACTATGGAGGAGTGATGTAACCATGTTTATCTGCCACGTTGGACTGTATCTTTTAAATCTATGAACCAAATAACCTTTTCTTTTCTCTTTTAAAAACATATACTCTTAAAGATTTGCTTTATTTTATTTGTGTTGTATGTGAGAGAGCATGTGTGTGTGTGAGAGAGAGAGAATGCATGCATGTATATATGTGAGAGTGTGCATTGTTGGGGTCCACACTAGCCCCACGTTGGGGCGGCCAAAATAATGTTGTGGACCGCACTAGTCCCACGTTGGGGCGGCCAAAATAAATGTCTTGGCCTGAGCAAAATGTTGAGGCCCCGGCCAACCCACGTTTGGGCAGCCACTGTATCCCGGCCCAAGCTGCCGCTCCGGTCTTCAGGTGGGGGGGGGGGTTCAGCAAGAGCGAGGGTGACGGCAGATTCTACCTAATGTCTGATGTGTATGAATCTCTCTCTCTCGTCTCCCTAATGTCTTCTCTCTGCTGTGTCTCCCTAATGTCTTCTATCGTCTCAATTCTGATCTGTTCTGTCTCTGCCTTTTATATGTCTCACTTCTAAGCCACGCCTCTAAGTTACACCTTTAATCATGCCCTTAGGTCTTGTCTCTAACCCTGATCTCTATACTTCTTAAGTCACATACCTTTAATCTCACACACCTTTAATCTCAAGGTATCTAAACCAAGATTATCGGAGTGTGCTCAGCTGTCATGTCAGGGTATATGGCTCAAGATGGCTGCAAAGCTGATAGCCGCTTTCTGCTAAAAGTCGGCCCCCAACAGTGCATGCATGCATGCATGCATGCATGTAAGAGAGTGTGTCTGCAAGAGAGAACACATGTCTGCATGCATGTGTATGTGTGAGAGTGTGTGCATGCATGCATGTGAGAGAGTGTGTGTGCATGTGTGTGTGCCTGTGTGAGAGAGCCATATGTGCATTTTGTGTGTGTGTGTGTGCGCGCGCACGCACGCATATGCCTATATTTAGATATTTGTGAAGACCAGAAGAGGCCACCAGCTCCTGTTAAACTAGAGATACTCATGGTTCTGAGTTGCCCAACTTGGGGGCTGGGAACTGAACTCAGCTCCTGTGCAGTAGTGGCAAACATTCAACATCTCTCCACCCGCAACCTCTCCTAAGTTGGTTGGGGGTGGGGTATTTGTCACAGTACAGATAAAGTAACACAGCCCATCCATGCCCAGTACAGTTTTAAAAGCATAATGGTTTATGTTTCACACTTGCAGGGTGCATTTATGTATCCACTAGTTAGACTCAACCAGCGATGCTCAGGTCTCCCTGCTTGACCAGATCTCTGTCCACCCACTAATTTATCTGGTCTTCCTTAGCACAATGCATTTCAAATTGCAAGCATCTGTATATTTGCCTCTAAGTAACTGTCCATGCATATTGCTAGGTAGACACGAAAACCTAGATATTTTTCTTCTGTGATATGAGCGTTATGAGATGTATGGATCTTAACTGAATTCTCTGACTATTCTCTTTCTCTCTCTCTCTCTCTCTCTCTCTCTCTCTCTCTCTCTCACACACACACACACACACACACACACACACACACACACACTTAGCCCAGGCCCCTGTTGACTTGTAGACTCCTCTAATTACGTCAGAAATTCCTCAGAACTAATCTCAGTCTATTCCACTCCTTTAATGCCCAAAGTAGCCCCCATCCAGGTGAATTTTGCTTGAGAATTTGCCATTCTGTTACCACGTAGCACAGGTCTTTCATGGAGAAGCTCTGGCATCCCATGATACATGTAGGTTTTATGCATATTGCAGAACCAGCAATCCTTCTGAGTTGAAAACTTTTGTTGTGTTTGAGTTGAACGGGCCTTGGTCTGACGTCAGACTCCCTGTACCAGACCCGTATGTGTCCTCCCATACCTGCCACTTACTTCCTTAGATTAGGGCATCCATTTCATAGGTTGTAACTACTCTCTCCTCTCCAGCTGCTTCTTAACCCCTGCCCTTCCTCCAGGGCTCAGGTCATGTTGACCATCTTGGCCATGGCTACCTACATTCTCTCTGGTTTGGGTACTCAATCAATTTCTACATATTGGGGTTTTGTCTGTGGTGTTGATTCTTCTATGAAGTCTGAGAGAGAGAGAGAAGGGCTTTCGGGGATAAGGAACTAAATCAGTGAAGAATGAAGAAATTGAGAGAGGTTGAGGCTGGTGGCTCAGGAGAGCAAAGGTATCTAAGAGTGGGAAGTTGTAGAGAGCAGTTGCTCCTGAGTGTGAGGACCCTAAAAGCAAAGCACACAGATAGAGATCCCTCCTGGCTGAGGGGAACGCCACACTTCTGTACAGCTTATGTCTCTTTTTCTAGACCAAAGAGTGAGTTAGTGCCTCCCTATTGACAGGGAGAGCATTTCATAAGGTGTTTGTTTATTCACTTGCCTCTTCCTGTGATGCCCTTGTGGGAGGCATGGATAAATACTGCTAATTGCCAATGGTGACTCTCACCTGGACCGTCATTGCAGCAATTACTTTCATTGATATTTTGAGACCAGACTCACTGGGTATTTGACTGAATTGATCATCTCTGCCTTGGCAACAGGTCTGCCTGTCCACTTGGTTTCCCAAAGAGTTGGAGCTTTTGTTACATTTTTATTTCCGCCCACGGCGTGACACCATCCACAGATGTTCATGGCGGAAGGTGCTTCTTATGTCTTCAAAAGGATGCTGTTGTTTGGATGCCTGTGTTTATTTCTCTTTAAGGCCCACTAAGTCCAGTGAATGCTGCCTGGCCCCACTGTGGCAAGAGGTCACCCAGTGCACTGGAGCATGGGCAACCTACTAGTGGCCACACATACCCTGGAGAGAAAAATAGCTTCTGCTTACCCAGCAGCCAGTAAATTCTTTTGGCTCCTCAGGTAGGGGTGGGGCATCAGAAGCTTATCCAAGTCCAGAAGATAGCGACTGGCTTGATTTTGTGCAGGTCTTGTGCAAGGCCACCATGCCTGCTGTGGGTTTGTGAGTGCAATAGCCCTGCCGTGTCCAGAAGGTGGCATTGCACATTAATCTTCCCCACTCTCTGATTCTTCCTTTTCCTTAATGTTCTCCCAGAGGGGTATGTGTGCACATGCAAGCACATGTGTCTTTGTGTCTATCTGCATGTGTGTCTGTGTGTGTGTCTGTATGTGTGTTTCATATGGCACACACACACATGTGCATGCATGTCTTTGTGTGTGTACATATTTATTGTGGATTGCATGTGTGTGTGTGCATGTTTGTTTGTTGTAGGATGCTTGCGTACCTGTGTGTGTGTGTGTGTGTGTGTGTGTGTGTGTGTGTGTGTGTGTGTGTTGAGAACATAACCTCAGGTGCATTTCAACTTTTGTTTGAGAGTAGATCTCACAGTTTTGGAACTTCGGAAAGAAGACTAGATTTGCTGGCCATTCAGATCTGGAACTCCTCCTGTCTCCACCCTCTACGTCACTGTGACTGGTGTCACAAGTGCACACTGGAGTATCAAACATACATTTTCTTGGGTTGGCATGCCTGTAAGCCTTTAGTGACTGAGCCATCTTCCCATCCCCTCTGACCTCTTACTGTTTCCTACCTCCTGGAGCCAGCAAGGTTTCTAGTTGAGTCAGAGCCTAACTTATCCCAGTGGATAGCAACTGTGCCTTTTCACAACTTCAGAATTTTGTTTCTCACAACTCAAGGAAGGTCTTGACTACCCCCTTGTTTTCTGCAAAGTGCTGGGCACAAATGTTCATGAGTGATCCTTGTAATGACATCTTGCAAGACAGCCTATAAAACTGAAGCAGAGCACCAGCCTCTGGAACGGGCATTAGCAGGAATCTATTTTGGCTAGGTGTAAGCTTTTATAGGGTCACCATTTTGCCTTCAATGAGTCTGACCATTTTACATCGTTTAGATTGAAACAGGCCCATCATGTCACAGGCAAATGGCTTTATCATATTTAATTAACCCAACACCATGTAATAATCTCCCTGGTAATTATCCCTCACCAGAGCTTGAAAGCACACTGCAACAAATACATCATCAAAGTTGCAGCTATACTTAAAACTGATTTGATGCCGTGCAGAAAAGAATATTGACAAGTTGCCTCGCAATGCTAATTATACTGAGGAAATGCAAACGGCCTCATCAGGGGAAGAAAGAGCCAGATGGTAGGTTTGTAGATACTGTATGTTCATGTGTTAGGAGATGGTATGTTAAAGAGGCATCCTGCCCTCTGTGTGAGGGAAAGAGCAGGAAGGGGAAGCTATGTGGACCTTTATTGTTGCTAAACAGAACCTCTCCTTGCAGACAGTGTCTGGGAACTGGCAGTGTTATAGCCTGTCCTTGTCACAACCCCACCTCCTGGTTTTCTTCCTTATCCTGAATGTGTCCCTGTATCTGGGTATATTATATACACAGACCCTACAATATATAACTGCATATGTGAGAAGGCATGCACAGTATTTTTCTCTCTTTGTTCCATGCATTAACATCTCACTCTCCTTAGACCTCCTCTTCCTACAGAACTCCTCTTTCACTTTGATACTTGCTTATATATACATATCCTTTACTATATATCTTTATTATACATACATCTTTATTATATATACATTTACATATTGTGAGTGTGTTTATGTATATGTCATACGTGTTCGAGGACTCATGGGGCCAGATAAGAGCACTGAACCTCCCAGTACTGGAACTTCTAGGCAGTGGTGAGCTTCCCAAAATGCCTGCTGGAGACTGAACTCAGGTGACCTGTAAGAAAGAGTAACAAGCCTCTTTAACCAATGAGTCCCATCTCCAACCCCTATATTTACATATTAAATCTGCATTCTGAATAAGAGGAAAATCCTGTGGTTTTTGTCCTTAGATACACACCCAGTAATAATGGCTATTGAAATCTACCACATACGCTGCTACCCAGAATGTGAGTGGGTATTGTTTAGTGTAAATGTGACGTTCTTTCCTGTGATAGCAGGTGATGCAGTAGAAAGAAGATAGGTGTGTTCTGTAGTGCCCTAGTTGCTTCTTCGTGTTTATCCATGAGAGTTGCTCACAGAAAGGACACAGGCATACTAGTTGGTGCATCAGTGGGTCTTCATTGAGTGGCCTTGTCTAGTCATCAGTGAGAACACAGTTCCCAGAGCACACTGCAATTAGAAAGCCAGATTCACTTGGGAACAATGGGCCGAGGAATGTGCCAGCCTTGATCAGAAAAGAAATGGGATTTCCAAGGTGAGATTTGGCAAGCCCTTGAAGGCACGGTGGAGACAGCAAGGAAGACTGAATTGGATTTCAATAAGCTGAGTTCTGAATCCCCTGGCTTTGGAATTGTACAGCTCGGTGCCCAGCTGCTGTCCCCAGCTAATTTTGCTGGTGCTGAAGTGTCAGCTGAAGCATCACTGTGGCTTGGACTGTTCTGACATGAGTCAGATTTTTCTGTGAGATTGAACACTACTCATCCTTGGCATAGCTGTGTGACTGTAGCTTTCCTCAGCAAACAGTGCAAGAGGACAGTCTGAATAGTAGTGGTCTCCTTTGTCTTTTTCTTGTATGTTTATGTGTGTGTGTGTATGTGTGTGTATACATGCTTGTGTGCATCTGTGTGTCTGCATGTTTATGTGTGTGTGGTTGTGTGGTTGTATGTGTGTGCATGTGCTCAAACATACACATCTTGATGTGGTATACACATCTGCATACCACATTTACATCTGTGTAGTTGGATATGTGTGTACACATACAGGAGTGTATGGGTACACACTAACATGTATATTCATGCATATGGGAGTCCAGGGAATAACCCTGTGTGTTATTCTTCTTGCATTATCTACCATGTCTGTATTTGAGACAGTGGCTTCCATTGGCCTAGAGCTTGTCAAGTAGGCTGGAACTGGTCCACCAATGAGCCTTTGGGATTTGCCTGTCTCCAGTTCCCACCACACAAAGCTTCTTCTTTCTGTGTTATCTGAATGATTGGGCTTGGTCTTCATGCTTGTAAGGCAAGCTCATTACCAACTTAGCTATCGTCTCTCTGTGTGTGTGTGTGTGTGTGTGTGTGTGTGTGCACATGCATACGTGTGTATGTGTACTGTACTGTTATAATTCAGTTGATTAATCAGAATGGTTTTTTATTGTAAACATATTTTTTCTTCATTAGAAATTGGAATGTAAGAAAAGAGAGGCTATGGTGGTTTGAATAAGAGTGGCCTCGTAAGGCCATATATTTGAATGGCTAGTCACTAGGGAGAAGAACTGTTTGAAAGAATTAGAAGGATTAGGGATTGTGTGGCCTTGTTTGAGGAAGTGTGTTACTGGGGTAAGCTTTGAAATTTCAAAAGTTCATGCCAGGTCCAGTCTCTGTCTGTCTGTCTGTCTGTCTGTCTGTCTGTCTCTCCCTCTCCCCCCGTCCCCCATCCTCTCTGTCTGTCTGTCCATCCATCCATCCATCCATCCGCCTGTCTGTCGGTCTCTCCCTCTCCCCCCGTCCCCCATCCTCTCTGTCTGTCCATCCATCCATCCATCCATCCGTCTGTCTGTCAGTCTCTCTCTCTACCTTTGGACCAGGATGTAGTGCTCAGATCCTTCTTCAGCATCATGTGTGCCACCATGCTTCCCTCCATGATGATAATCGACTAACACTCTGAAATTGTAAGCAATGCTACTCTCTCGCCCTTGCAACTAAATGCTCTCTAAGAGTTACCTTGGTCATGGTGTCCCTTCACAGCAATAGATTAGTGACTAAGACAGTGGCTGAATAGATGGATCCCTCATTTAAAAACACAAGCTGCTCTCCCAGAGGACCTAGGTTCAATTACAAACCGACTTGGCAGCTCACAACTATTTGTAAGTTCATTCCCAAGGTACAGCTGACCAGACACACACATGGTGCTCATATACGTATGTAGACAAAACATCTATGCACATAAAAGATTAAAATTTAAATGTAAAAAAAATGTTTTAAAGTAGAAAGTGAGAAAACCCCTCAAGGGCCGTATCCCATGAGTGTTCCACAGAGACGTTTCCCTTAGCTCATCCGAGGCTTCCTTGTGCAGCCATCTTTGGATTGTTGATTTCATCTTTATATTGTTTGGAATGCTACCAATCATATATTCTTGATGCTGCTTAAAAACCATCATAAGCTTTGCCTCTATGATTCCATATGCACTCACTGTGCTCTGTGCTGTTATTACCATCCACAGACAGCTGTCATTCCATGACTTTCACACAGTCACTTCCCAATTACCATACCACAGCTCTTCTCTTCGAAATGTATATTTTAGTTAAATACTCCCTTTCTGTGGCAGATTTAGTTCCAGTGTTTCTGGTGGTTTTTTGTTTTTTTTTTTTTTTCTGTACATTTAAAAAAGATTAAGTTGCAATTTTAGGTAAAGTCACATTTGTTCATAAACAGTTTCATGATTTATAATTTCTTACGTACATTTTAACAAATACAGACCTTTTTTAAACAAATGCCAGCCCCAGAAAACTTAGGTATTGTTATGTGTCTTTTCATAAAGATGGAGTTGCCTTTCAAGTTGTCACAAAGATACTCTGGGAGTTTGTTGGATTGATTAATTAAAATGGATACATACAGTGATTATGTAGACAGCCGTGTTCTGACATGGGCTGTGCATTGATCAATGAGTATCTAAGGAGAGTGCTAACACAGGCTGTGTTTGCATGTCTTTCTGAATTCAGGAGTCTTTTCTTAAGAAGAGCATATTAGAATGACATCCTCAGATCCAGTGCTGTTGATGATAAAGTAGAAGTTAGCTGATGGCTTTTGGAAAGGGTGCTATTCATCTGTTTTACTACCAAGCATTGAACCCACGAAGGAACATGAGTACCAATACCTTTGAACTCACCAGCTTTGGGATTGGGGCTGTTGGAATAGAGGAACACCCATTCCTAGAACCTCCCAAACTCCTTAACTACAAGCAAAGCCAAGCTGATCAGTCTGGATGCAGTGTTTGTTTATAGAAGAGAGATACAGATGCCCTTGGTTTGTTTTGGTAGTAATGTTTTATAAGAACTGGATGTTACATAGGAACTTTTGTGAGGTAGATGACCTGACATGGGTAGCTTGAATAAACCCTGGTGGGGAGTACTTACACTGGGAAGAAATCGGCCAGTGTTCCAAACTTGGACTTCCTCTCACTAAGTAGGAATGGTTGTTAAATATTTACCAGCCTACTATTGCAGGTGCTGGCTTCCAGGAACAATAGCACACTGGGAGTCTGTACTCAGAAAAATGTCAGAGAGATTCAGGGCGATGGGATGCAGGTGGCGCTTAGCAGTGTTTGCTTCTCCTCCAGTCTATAAGGCCTGTGAAGCAGTGTGAAGTCCACACTTGGCCATTTGCACAGGCAAGACAGGGGTGTCAAAGGGTGGGAAACTGGGGAAACAAACAGACTTCTGGATTCTAGATCAGCATCCTTGAACTTGAGCTGTCTGGATGTGAGCAGTGCTCAACAGACAAACCCAGGGACAAGGGAGATGCCAGCACATCCAGGCTATTGAAGATACGTAGTGGCATATGTACAGCAATGGCTCATCTTCCTAGGAATGATGGCTCCTTTTCCTAGGAATTGTGGGAGGGAGATCTCATTGCTGTCATTATCACCATCATTGTGGTGACTAGCTCTAATTGCCACCTCGATACAACCTAGAATTACCTGAAAAGAGAGTCTCAATAAAGGACTGTGTGTGTTTAGGTTGGCCTGTGAGCATCTCTGCAGGGGATTTGTCTTAATCAAGCTGATTGTGGGAAGACCCAGTCCACTGCGAGTGGTGTCACTCCCTAGTCAGGGGATCCTGAACTGTGTAAAAATAGAGTGGAAAAATAGAGCAAGGGGCAAGTTAAGCATACATGCATCCATTCCTCTCTACTCTCAACAATAGATGTGATGGGAGGTGCTGTTTCAAGTTCTTGCCCTAGCTTTTTCATAATAATTGACTATAGACTGAACTCATAAACTGAAATGAACCTCTTCCTCTTCTAAGTTGATTTTTGTCAGGATCTTTTATCACAGTGGTGGACATGAAAGTAGAAAAATCACCAACTCCATCATTCCTCATTAACAAATGATGAAGCTAAGATGTGGGTAGGGCAATGGGTCCAACATCATAGTTACAGAGTTGACCTTTGAAATCATTAAGTCCAACTACAGAGGCCAAGCTTGTAATAACAATCCCAGCATACTTCCCTGGTCTCTCTTCCTAAGAACTATATTCACATGGTAGTCATAGAGGCAGCCATTGTGAAGAGCCCAGAGTACTCCTATGTTACATGATCCTGGCTTCCTCCAGATGATTCTCAGAAAATGATACAGAAGGGGCATGGGAACCAAGTATTTATTTGTGGTTTGGTGAGAAGAACCATTACTTAGGTTGCATGGAGAGATGCAGCTCTGAGCTGGATATTTTCATCTCCCAGAATCAGCTCTGGTTGGTTGGACGAAAGCAAGGAAGCAGAAGCAGAGAAGGCTGGATAGGCTAAGCCAGCAGCAATACTTATAGTCAGGCTGAGTCAGTGCTTTGCAGTTCTTAGAAATGAAAGCCTCCCTTTCTCTTTGTTGTCTTTCTTGGCCACAAGAGCCCTTCTTTGTACAAGTTCCCATTCCTTTGCTCTAGTTTTCCCACCTTGACTCTCACCATAATAGTTAAAACATCATTGAAGTCTGTCACCATGGCTACTCTCTTCTTCCACAGCTCCACTTTAGCGGCATAGAAAGCACTGCTGTTGGTAGTCCTCCAGGGGAAGTGATGATAGAGGAAGATCAGAGGTACATTAAGAAATCCCCTTTAAACACTAGACAGTTCCAGCTCTGTGTTTTAAGGCACTCTCATGGTCATGGGGTACCCTCAGAGCTCACTATTCTCTGAGGCATTCTAGTTTTTCCTCTAGGTACATAGATCCATACACATGTGTTGCCTCTACCATCATGAAGAATGTTGGGACTCCTTATTAGTGGTTTCATTTGCCCAAGGTCAATTCTGCTCCTTATATTGTTCTGTTGATAATCATTTACTCTGCCTGACTTACAAATGAAACTATTATCAAAGATGTATATAAGATGTACATAGATGTATGTAGAATGTATATAGATGTATATAGGATGTATATAGATGTATATAGGAAATGCTTAGCACACAGTGCTCAGTACTATCTACATTTGGGGGCATCCACCATAGGCCTGTGGTCCTTAGAGCTCAGAGTGACTCATGTCACTCAGCTGAGGCAAACTGAATATAAAATTTTGCTTATTGTGTTTGCTTCTTTTCTGGGATAAAAGCTGCCCCCCCCCCAAGCCCAATAACTCCTTCAGGAAGGAAGAGTTTAATTCACAGTTTGAAGGTGCAGTCATCGTAGTGGGGAAATCAAGGCAGCAGGGCCATGAGGTGCCAGTGACACTCTATCCACAGGCAGGAAGCAAAGAGATGAGTGCTGGTATTGAGCTCATCCTTCCCTTTTTGTTGACAACAGGAGCCCAGCCTGTGATACTGAGCCATTGATAGTTGGGGGTGGGTCTCCTCACATGTATTAATCTAATCTACATATTCTCCATAGCTGTGCCCAGAGGCTTGTCTCCTAGGTGATTCTAGAACCTGCCGAATTAGTGCTCAAGGTTAACCACAACGCTTAGGTTTTAGCCATTGTATTTTTTCTTCCTAACTCATCTAGGGATATTGCTTCTGCTTATACACAGTGACTTGTTCATGCTGTTTCCCTAGAATACCTTTTCATGGTTTGTCTAATTATCTGCCCAGGGAGAAGCTCCGGCACAGTGAGTGGTCAAGTGTGGGTTCTGGTAGTACATACTTCTTCCCTTTACATCTGTACAGTTTTAGCACAGCTGTCCCATCCATCTCCACATGCCCTGGCTTTCCCATCTGTGCATTGTGGATACTTTTGGAGTACCTCTCATAAGTCTTTGGGAGATGTAGTGAGTTCATGGATCAGCCCTTAGTAGTCTACATGGTGCAGAGCAAGCATTTGTTGAGGTTTCAATTCACTTTCAGAACAAGGTGAATTTATTTTCTATTGCTTTAGTGGCATGTAACATGAGCCAGTTTCTATGCTGTCCCTTTCATGTAGCCTTTCTCTCACATGACTTGACCATCACCATCATCCTGTGTCAAACTTCTGGGGGTTTGGCTCCATCCTGAAAGCACTGTGTGCTCCTCATGTATATCAGTCTGGAAACCCACGAGGTTGGGGTGCAATGAGGAGAACACACAACACAGAGCCTGAAAATGACTCTGGTTTAATGTTTGTAGTCACGAGTAGGCCACTGATCCAGGAACTGGTGTGCCTGGGCTCATTCTTCTTGCCAGGCTTCCTGCCTTCTCAACCATGACAGATGTACCCATCATGCCTACTATCGGGGAAAGAGTAGTGTGCTCTTGGCCATTAATTGCCTTCACAAAGACATAAAATGTGTCACTGTACCAACACCCATGAGTAAGACTGAGACACAGGTGCAGTGCCTACTGGAAGGTCCCAGAAACACTAACCCTGTCATAGGCACTACGATGATAGAATGGGGTGCCCCATGTGCTAGCCTCCTCCAAGTTGTGACTTTCAGCACCTCTCTAAGTCCCAAATTCTCCAACCATGGATGAGCCTTGTACAATTGCTTGCAGTTGCCACAGCATGGGAAGTAGTCATTGTCAGAATGCAGTTACTAGACTCAGGAACCATCTGATAGAAAGTCAACACAGCCTTGACACAGAGTGACAACAGCTTTGGATTCAGTCACACATGAATGCAATGTCCAGTTTCTGTAGTGTAGTGAACTGGGAAAATCACCTCTCTCTGACTTGCATGTTCCTCATTGGCAAGATGGAGTAGAGTTACAGCTACCCCACAAGCCATGGCCAGGGGTAAATTGCTGGCATTGACTGAACCCTTAAGATGAATGGTATGTTAACACATGTTGGCCCATTTCATCTGTGAAGCAAAGTGTTGTTAGAGGGATACTTTGTTATCCCCCATCCCCAGGCAAGATTAAATAAAAAACAGCTCAGGATCTTTCACTGGCAAATCAGTAATGAAACAAGATGGAAAACCTAGGCAGTCTGGCTTCTTGGCCAGGATCTTAAGTATATGCATCATAGACTTCCATAACTCCAAGAAACTCCCAGCATACATCTAGACACACGGTTGGCTCTTTAAGTAATAGCCAGTGGGTGTATATGGGAGGTCATATCCTTGAACCTGTGAGTATCTTCGCTCTTATTTGGACAAGAACAGATAGCTCTGGTTTTGTCAGTGGACAAAAGGACTAGAAGAAAGGGAATGACCTATGATACCATATTCCTTCTGAGGCTGACTCCTGTAATGCATACTGCGAAGGATGCTTAATTAGTAGAGGCCCTAGACTAGTCTTAAGAAGTATCCATGCTTAGCGTGACTCTCTGTGGCTTCTCTTGTAGTAAATGAAGTCCACAAAGGGTCCAGTTGGACCCACCGGCAGCTACTGTAACTTCTGCAAGCACCCTGAAAATGAGCCTTCTTTCCAAAGTAGAATCTCAGTGTTGTCACTGGTGTGTTTGGGGAGCACTGGTTCCAGCTGAATAAGGGAGTTAAACCCTGGTCCTGTCTGGTTTTGTTTTCATTCACCAAGATAGGTTGATGATGGGATTGGGTTGCTTTCCAAATGGAACACCTGGTCCTTCAGGGTGTGATCAGACGCTGTTGGGGAAACTGCTATACTAAAAAAGCTAGGCTGTTTGGCAGTGGCTCTGTTCCCCTTGGCTTCTAGTAGAGACAAGGTAGGAGGTCACAGTTCATATTGCGTATAGAGGACAGAACCAATACACTTAACCCAGCACCAAAACTGAGAAGTTCCTGGCTAGCTTCTGCTGCATGTCGGGCACTGACTTTCATAACATCTTTTTACCTTTCCAAGAAAATGGGGGAGGTTGAGACTTTCAAATCCACTTTACAAGAAAGGGAACTGAGAGTCAAGGAGGTAATGCCCTGTGTGGGCCAGAAAGTATTATAGAAAATTAAGTGCAAGTCTCACAAGGACTCAGAATATAGAGTAGACATGTCCATGGAACTTTAATATTGCACAGCCTTGCATCATGCCTGCTATAAAGGGCACCTCACAGAGTTAAACATCTCAAGCTGCCATGGATGGATTGGAGTGGAATCCTCCAGTAGATACAAAATTGTTCTCATTCCATAAATTCTGCACTGTGATATATAATGTGTTTGTTTGTGCCAGTCATCTATTGGCATGGAACAAATTATCCTCAAACATAGTTGTTTACATAAAAACTATCCAGGATATCTGGGTATCAAGACTCTGGATATAGCTTAGCCATACCTGAGGCTAACATCAAGGTTAACTTGGACCCCAAGCTTCATTTATATGAGCCTGGTAGGTTAGTTTCTGAATATACTCATGAAGATGTGGGGAGGAGTTTGTCTTTTGAGGCTATGGGACTGTTGGATGAGGAAAGCCCTCAATCTCTTGTCTACGGTTCCTCCTCAGAGGGCAGCTTACCTCATGGAGGCAAATGATGGAGGAGAATCAGAGGGATGGATGGATGCCTGCAACTCCAGGGCTCTGCCCTTCCATTACTTCATCATGGAAGACCAAGTTCAGTTCCTTCGAAGTAAATCACTAAATCTTGATCCAGCTTCACAATAGAGAAGCCCAGGATACAGGCAGATATCACTGAGAGCCAGATGCTGCCCAGCAATGTATCCAGGGCTACGTTGATACAAAGCAAATAACAAGTAAACATCAAGTTACAGGTACAGAGTAGAGAGATCTCTCCCCAAAGAAAATCTTGTCTGTCTTAAAACTTCTTATGTACCCTGGCAACCCTATTCCTAAAACAAAGGTCTGCTGGTTTGAAAAACCCATGGCAGAGGCAAGTTCTCCTGGTCTAGAAGTCCTCATTCTTATGTTGCTTGCTTTGAATCCACTTCCCTTGACCTTGATGATAAATCCAACCTTCTTCCTAAGTTGAATATGGAGGAGGCATTCCCTTGAGGCTCTGTTGATGTTTTATGTAAATAAGGGCTTTCTATAGGACCCATACATTTGGCATGGGAAGCTTTATGTTCATGTATTACCTTGTATGTGGAAGCATCTCTTTCAAACCCCTCTCCAGATACTCTCTCTGTGTGTGTCTCTGTATCTCTGTGCTTCTTCCAGATGCTCTCCATCTGTCTCTGTAACTTTGTGTGTTCCCCTCCTCTTCCTTTAGTTAAGATAAGAGATTACCATAACTTACGGGCTCTGGCTACACAGAAGGCATCTCATCTCCCACTGATTGTTTCCAAAGCCAGTCAGTTTGAACTGGGACCTTCTCCAAAGCCCTCCTGTTTCTTAGACTGTCGGCTACAGATATTTAAGAACTGCGTCTCTTTCCTATCCCGTGTAGCATAACACATTGAACATGCTCATTTAATTTACCTTGATGCTAAATGTCACCGCTTCTTTTATGATGTAGGCAAAGGAGCAATACAAGTTAATCTCAATGATTAAAAAGGAAAAGTGTTAAGGAAAACTCTGTCACTTCTCCTAGATGTTTTCATTCCTGCCCGCCGAGTGGCGGTCACAGCTTGTGGCACTCTCCTCTCCTCATCACTTCCATTGTACATCATTATCATCAGACAGGTGCAGTGTGTCTCCCTGAGCTACTGTCCCATGTCCCACTTCACTTCAACACTTAGATTTTCTATTTTAAAATTGTCATTGTTTGATATGGCATATAAAGCACTAGGCTGAATTACGGCATTGCTGTATGTAGGTGGTTCTCAATATGTACACCATGGGGTTTGTACATGTATGTTTGTGTGGTGTATACAGAGTATGGGTATGCATGTATATAGGGACGCATCATGTATGTGCCAGTATATGGGTATGTGGGTATCTAAAGTTGACATTTTAGTCTTTATAGATTGTTTTCCCACTATGTTTATTGAAGCAAGTTCCCTTCTTAAACCCAAGTCCAGCTAGTTTAATGCTATGAAGCCCATCCTCCCAGCCAAACTGTCCCCTCTTCATAAAGTCAGCTGTGCTATCTTTCAGGAGTCCATCTCAGTAAGGCCTGTGGATTGAGGCATTCTCTCTCAGAAAGAAGAGTCAGGGCCATCCACAGATCACAGTCACAACCCCTCCCCCCAGCCATGGGTATACACGTCTGTTTTAGTTGAATTTCTCCTGGAGGATCCTAAAGAATCTCTGGGATGTAGTTTGCAGTAAGGGAGCCCCAACTACATTTCTATGAAGAAACCATTATCCATGTGGATAATTTGAGGCTACCCATGCTCCCATAGTCATGCCTTACCCATTCACTGTAAGTAAGCTGATAGACACATCGGTCCTCAGGGTAAACTGGTAGAATTGTGCTTTGGCTTGCCATGGCAGGTGAGGGTAGACATTGTTCACAGATCATCAAAGGAAGGAACTTTCACAGCATTGAGTCAGTTTGCTCTGGGGATTCCCAGCTCTGCCTCCCGAGTGCTGTGGTTACAGGAGGTCCCCACATGTATCCAGCTTTTACGTAGGTACTGTGATCCAAAGTCTGTTCCTCATCTTTGCTTGGTGTGATATTTTAAAAATATATTTATCCATATCCCCTGCAATGTGTTCACTGTATACAAAGCTATTGGACCCCAGATACACGCAGATAGAAGGTGGCTAGCATGGGTACCGGCACTACCTTTATCCACACTTAGATGCCTGAGCCCCTGAGCTGAAGTACCCTTGCTCCTACGATTGTAAGTTTTTCAACACAAATGTAAGTCTGAGAAGAGAGTGATCAGGAGTGAGCCCTGGAGGCTGCTGTGTGTATCGATCCATCTCAGATCGAAGGGCTTGGATCCTAGAAAGAGAAGAAAATGGTCAGAATTTCTAAGGAGGAGGAGAAACATGAAGCCAGAATTAGGAAGGGTTGGAAGAAGATGAAGCTCATGTCATCAGTCCATCAGACGAGAGGCAGCATCCAGCTCTCAAGGATGCCTACCTTCCCAAGTGTTTGAAACCATTATTCATTGTGGTTAACACCTGAAATGGGATTTATAATGTACTAAGCACTTGGAAAATTCAGTCCCTTAAAGGGAGGTTCCATCTCTCCAATTTTATAGATGAGGATATTTAGGTTCAGACAAACACATGTCTAAGGTCACTCAGTCAGCAGGTGACAGTCTGTTCTCAGGGAGCTAAGAACCCAGGAGACAGCCCTAAGGCAATTCTTGTGTAATCGCAAGAACTATGTATGTCACGGTCACAGAACAATGGGAACAACGGCCTGGTGTCCTGCAGACAGTATCCTTCTTCCCTTGGGACTGGAGGGATGAAGAACAGATTAGAAGTTGGGCATTAGGATCGGGTGCAGAATGGTGGTGGCTCACTCCAAGGGTCAGGGCTGAAGGATCCACGGAAAGTCAGAAAGAACCACACTGCACATGTGCTCTGCTCTAAGTTCCAGCTGTTCTGTGTGTTCCTACACACTGTCCTGCTACAGCTGAACTGTTGGTTGAGTTGCGTAGATCAGAATAGAGTTCAGGGAATGGCATGTGTGCATGCATACGTGTGTGTGTGTGCACATGCATGAGCATGTATGGACACCCGTGAGTGTGTATATGTATGTTTGTATGTGTATGTATGTGTGTGTTCCTGCATGTGTGTGTGTGTGTGTGTTCACCCAAGGCTCTTCCCTACCAGACTATGACAAAAGGTGGCCATGGGAGAAGATAACACCTCTTATTCTAATCTGTCATTCAGTTTCTTTGTGAGAGAATCCTCCCTCTTCCTCCCAAATCAACTAGTCTTCAAAGAGACAAATACATCTATACTCACATATCACACTGTTAGGGTATTCTGTCTCTGCCCTTTGGTACAAAGAGCAAATCCATATTGCCCTGGGTTTCGGGTATGCATGAATACCTTCAGTGATGTAAGAAGCCTGTGATGTAATATGAAGAAAAATACCAGATTGCACTACAGCAAACCTCCACCCTCTTGCTTATAGGATTGGAAACTAGGACAGGCCAGGGCCATATTTTCAGGAGGAACTCCATCCCCTATAGACCATAAGTGGCCCTGTCAGAGTTTATTTGAAAGCTATGCCTGCCTTCAGAAATTCATTAGAGGGTCAGGGCCTTACAGGAAGGGAAGGTGTGTCTCTTTGATGATTCTTCTTTTGCTCTCTGATAAAGGGGACGGCAGGCAGGCTCAAAATGACTCCTGGGTAGCAAGGAATATAAATATCCAGTCCTGACAGTCCCTGAAGGATAAATGACAGCAGCATGCAGCCTGCCTTCTGCACATCTCCAAGCCGCGCTTCCTCTGCGACCGAGCTGACATATGAGTAAATTGATTCCAGGTGATGCCGACATTTTGTAATTATCACTATCTATAATTTTCATCATATTCTGCTGAATATTTTGATCATTTAAAATAGAGACGCAAACCTAATAGTGGTCATTAGTTTAGCTCAAGAGAAAATTCATGGTTTAATAAACTTACATCAGAAATGACTTAGTAAAAATCACAACTGGCATGATTAGTGTCCTCATTTATTTTTTATAATAATAATATTAAGAAAAACTGGACTGACTTTAACCAAACTGACAGCTTTTCTTACCCAAACTGGTTCATTAATTTATTGTTATTTTTGAGGAAGCAAAGACATACACATGTGTATATATACACTACATTACTATTATATATATATATGGATATATCTATTGCTATATATATATATACATACTGTATATAGCAATATATATGTTGAGTATATATATATTTATGTCAGGTTGTTACATTTCCAACTACTACCAACTATATTACTATAATATAATATATATTATGTAATATTACTATAATATTTTATATATATATATATATATATATATATATATATATATATATAATATTACTATAATATTCTGTCCTACGGTTGTCAGTAGCTGACTGACGCCAGTGCTCTATTTTCTGCCACTTGAAGAAAACCTGGTGGCCTTGGAAGGAGGTCAGGCATGAGGACTCCGAACTCCCTTCCTACTTCCCAAAGAGGTTGTTTTGTGACACTTGCTGGGCAGGCAGGTGGGCCTGGACTTGACTTTCATATTTTCCTCTGTGTCAATTTCTGTTTTAAGTGCATCCCCTGTAGCTTGCAGCTGGGTTCATTTCAAAGAAGAAGGAAAAAAAATACATGAAGCAGTATTCAGAGATGATGCTTTTAAAACTCTTATGAAGTGGGTTTGACCACTGCTAAGGCGTGGCCAGTGGGTATCTACACCTGGAGACTCTGCACCTACTGACCTAGAGTCTGAAATCGCAGTGTTCTACACACTACTCTAGTTCTGGGGCTGGAGGCTACTGAGTCCTGACCACCAAGTGGCCTGCTGGTGGCTCAAGGTTTATAGGCTTACTGAAGGACTAGCAGGTTGTTGTTGTTCTTCTTCTTCTTTTACTACAACTACTACTACTTCCTCCTCCTCCCCTTCCCACTCCCCCTTTTTCTATTTACTTATTTGGTATGTGTGTGCATGTGTGTGCATGTCTGTGTGTGCATGCCATAGCACATGCATGAAGATCACAGGACAATGTGTAGAAGTTGATTCTTTCCCTTCACCTTGTAGGTTCCAGGGATCAAACTGAGGTCCCCGGGCTTGGCAGAAGTCCCTATACCCACTGACTCATCTTGCCAGGCTAGATGTTTTCTTAATGGACATTGCCTATATGGTTGACACATACTTTATCACCCTGACAGTTGGGGTTGCTATGCAACCATATAGCTATCTATGCACCCATGGCACATCTGTCCTTCCACTGATATGTCCATTCATCTACTTATTCATTGTTCCATCTAGCCACATTCCACCTGCCCACTGGTTGTCCATCCATCCTACCACCCTCCTGCCCCCTCACTAGTCTATGTACACAATATCCAATATTTGTATCTGTCCGTCTATTCATCTGCATCTTCTATCATCTGTCTGTCTGTCTATCTATCTATCTATCTATCTATCTATCTATCTATCTATCTATCTATCTGAATATTGTATATAGGGTAGGGATCATTTGTCTATGTATGTTTCTATGTGTCTATGCATCTATGTTTCTTTGTATCTATGTCTGTCTGTCTGTCTGTCTGTCTCTATCTATCTATCTATCTATCTATCTAAAAGTTGTATATGGGGTAGGGATCATTTGTCGATGTATGTGTGTGTGTGTATGTATGTGTGTATGTATCTTCTATCCACCAGTCTATGCATGCAGTCATTTATTGATTCACTTACTCACTTGCTTTTATTCAACCATTCACATATCTATTCTTCTACCAACTCATCATATTCACCCATGGAAGCACGCACCTTTCATACAAATCATGCCTGAGTGACAAAGAAACATATGGACATAGTTATTCTGCTTCAGGACTTAGGGACTAATACAGAAGCCACGGGCCATCGGAAAGCTGGTGCAGAGAGCTGATTGTGAGTATAGAGACCATGCAGAGTGGCTATGAAACAGAGAGGTGACCTCACCGTCAACAGGCAGAAAGCATCTACTGAACTCTGACATAGAAGGTAAAGGAGTGGCCACTTAGGGATGGGAAATATGACAGGCAGAAGCTGAGCGGAACACGGAAGTCTGGGAGCTAGGTGCCCACACGTGTGCAGATTTGTCATTTTGGAGCACTATCTACATATGAACTAGGATGACCACAGACAATTCTGGGGAGTATTGAGGTTCTGGGCAGATGAAGGCACCCAGAAGCAGCTTCAGGAAACCATCCAAAGAGCCTAGGTTCTGCATGAAATAAATGCAATAGAAGAATAACCAAACGGACAGGTGAACACGTAAATGAATGAGAGGTAGTTTAACATGTCTCAGGGGACACATCAGATTCAATCAGCGCAGGAACTTCCTCTATATATGCATACTAACACCGTGGACCCGGAAGCAGTTCTACACCTAAGATAAACCTCAACCTACTTTCTGACTGCCTAATTCCTGTTGCTGATGTCTGCAGGAGGCCAGGAAGAGCAAACTGCTTTTTGAAGCCCTGTTCCTGGCTTTCAGCTCTGCATCGCTGTCTGCTCAAATTTCTTTCCCAGAAGCCTCTGGGTCTCTATTGGGGCACAGTAGCTGTTCTTAGAGCCAACACCGTCTCCCAAAAGAGCACAGACTTTGTAGCTTTCCCAGGTGCTGTGAGCCCAACATTGCCAAATAGTGCCAGAGACCCATAGGTCTCCTCCCTCCGCAGAGATTAAATAGATTGGAAACAAGAACTTGTGGACAACAGGTGTGGCTCCCGGAGAGTAAATGTTCTCTTCTGATACCACAGTTGGCATACAAGCACATTTCCTGCCTGAGGGCCAGGCTTCAGGAGCGTGGGAGAATGCCACTGAGCCAGGGCATGCTCTGGGCTGTCCCTTTAAGGCTAAAGGCATCTAGCTCTGTGAGCAGGCATCCTCTAGGGGCTGGGGTAGGGAGAATGACTGGACCTTGCAGCTCCTGGCAACTGACTGATTAGGCTCAGTGAGGGTGTTAAGGGGCTACATCATCCCTCATTAACTCGGCTAGATTAACTTGGTAAGGGAAGCTGGCATCATGGAGTGAGCCCGTCTTTCTCTCACCTTGAAATCAAGAGCTCAGACCATGAGGGCACAGAGAGGCGGTTCTAGGAGGCTCCCCAGTCCTACGACTACTGAATAAAATCCCCAAGGACAAAGAGAAGAACTTTTACCTACTGAAAAGTCGGCACACTTTTCTCTCTCTAGCTCTATCTCTACCTCTCCGTCTCTCTCTGTCTTTGTCTCTGTCTCTCTGTGTCTGTCTCTGTTTCTCTCCCTGTCTCTTTCTCCCTGTTTCTCTGTCTCTCTGTGTGTCCCTCTCTTGTCTCTCTCTCTCTCTCTCTCTCTCTCTCTCTCTCTCTCTCTCTCTCTCCTCTCTCTCTGTGTCCCTCTCCTGGAACTGAACTGAAGGGAATTGCTTGCCTGGTGAGACTCCCTGACCTCATTTGCCCTGTCAATCTTTCCTCACAGCCCAGAGACTCTTATGTCTTGCCAGAGACACTTGGCTCTGCCTCACTAACATATAGTATTGAGTCACAGCTATCTTACAAAGAAACTCAAGCTCAGGATCTGTGGCTGTTTGCAGGAGGCCTATAGCTGTGGCATCTCCTTGTCACATGATCACACCTGCCCATGAGGGCTGTTGGGAAATGTAGTCCAGTTGTGTGCCCAACTTCCCCATCCTCCCCCCCACCCCCCCCAAACCACAAAACTGGTTTCAGAAAGCAGTAGGGGCATCCTCCACACACTATGTTCATAGTTGCTCATTGAGATGGTGAAGGGAAGGAACAAATAGAGATAGTTACAAAAAAAAAATTTACCAATCTCTTTTGATAGTATGTCTTCAGAAACCCATAGGAACTGCTGGATGTTTGTGTGACATGAAGAGGGTCATGATGGGAAGACACACCCTTTTTCTGTCATAGCCAATGCCTGATTTGAATCCTAATGCATCAGCTCTGGGAGGCTAATCCCAGCAATAAAAAAGGCCCCAGCGTTTGTTTCAGTAGCATAGCAGTTTTTCATATCCTGCCCAGATGCTTGCTTCTAAAAGTCACTCAGAAAACCAGGCTGTTGGGTGGCTCCAACACTTGGCTTTCCAAGTGACTCAGGACAGCCTCCTCCTGCCTAGCCAGGACACACACACACACACACACACACACACACACACACACACACACACAAAACCATGAAGGTGCATAGACCACACACAGTTGTATGTGGTCTCTGCCTGCTTATGGCCTACACACTCTCTGCTCCTTGGTCACATGGCCACACCTGCCTGTGAGGGCTGTTGGGAAATGTAGTCCAGTCCTGTGCTCAGGAAGGAAGGGGCAGTGGTTTAGGCAGCAGCTATTGGTGTTCCCTTCCTCTTATAAGCCCTTTGTTTATGGAGGACCTGCTGTAACCCTTTCATTGTTCTAGGACTGAGGATGCAGCTGTTATGAACACATCCATTGTCCTTCTTTCTACATTTAGAGTCCAGGGAAAGGAAAAGAAGTGATGTTAAAGACCAACTGTAAAATTAATTACAATTTCAGTGCTTCCTGCAGTGGAGATTACAGGATACCCTGGGAGCTCCTGACTGTCTCTAGGGCGAGGGGAAGCTGGAAAGGATTCTGGACAGAAGTGACACGCAATCTGGGGATAACTGGGTGAGACAGACTTACCCAGGCAGAAGTGTGGCAGGGGCCATTTTAAGACCTAAGACCAGCAAGTGGAAAGACATTGGGAAAAAAAGTTTGAACCTTAGCTCTCCATGCTGCTGTTAGACATACATGGCTGAGCCATGGAATCTTGTAAAGAGGCAGGAGATGTGTCCTGGCTGAGACTGAAGCAGTGTCTATGGGCTGAGACTATGGCTGGGTAGCCACTCACAGAAAAGGCAGCCACGAACCAACCACATCAGAGTTAAAGGATATCACATAGTGAGCTATGCTTGGGAAAAGTCTCCTCTACTTCATAAAGCCACTGTAAGGTGGCTCAGACATCCAGGACAGAGATGGGGGACCGACTGAGGGGCTGGCAAGTAACACTTTGAAAGTAGGAAGATGTGTGACTCTCTCTCATTATATTATTATTATTATTATTATTATTATTATTATTATTATTATTATTATTATTATAGTTTTTTGAGAAAGAGTTTCTCTGTGTAGCCCCAGCTGTCCTGGAACTCACTCTGTAGACCAGGCTGGCCTCAAATGTAGAAATCTGCCTGCCTCTGCCTCCCAAGTGCTGGGATTAAAGGCGTGTTCCACCAATGCCCAGCCTTATGCGACTCTCTTATTGAGGTGAGGCCAAAATGGCGCCCGGGTCTGCAGACTTGCAGCTGACTCATGAAGAGGTGAGGGGAGGAGAAAGAGAGAATAAGGTCGGGCAGCATAGGTTCTTCTGTTTCCTCTGAGGGTCTGGTCCCTTCTTGACTTCAAGCCTGTTTAATAAAAACTGGCTCTTTAAGACAGAGGTTCCGTGGAAGTCAGATCCCCTTTCAGCCTGCACTTCCATGGTCCCTCATCACTATGCATGAGGCAGCTGTATACCTGATGTCCACAGCAGGCAGTTCTAACAGTCGGGGGAGTTACAAGATAAATCACTCATAGTAAATTACTAATTAATCACACCCTTCATTTCAATGACGTATGCCATCTTGCTTAAGATTTGTCTGCTTATAATCTTGCATTCTATTCTACCAATTTGAAATCCAGTAAAGCCTGCTATGAATTCCTTATTTAGGACAATTTCGTTCCTTCCTTTGAGACAACTAAGAATTCAAAGGCTACTATTCTAGTGGCTGGAGAGAACTGAAGGAAGAGGGTGTTGTTGTTGTTGTGTTTGTTCGAAATCAAGTCTCTCTGTGTAGCCCAGGCTATTCTTAAATCAAGCCCCTGACTACGATTACAAGTGTGCAGTACCACACCCAGCTGTTGGTTTGTTGGTATTGTTTTTTAATCTCAAAAAGCATCATAGGCAGTTTATAATATGTAGGACAAAATTGACATAACCTCGTTGAAAAGATATAAAAAATCACTTTTGAGAATGCCTTTGCCTAGGCTTGCTTGCAACACTTCTTTTTGTCTCGAAATCAGGAAGCCATCATCTTAAGGGGAGGTAGACAAGAGCCATAAACACTCCGCTGCCCAATCTGCCACTGGTTAGTAAATCAGGAGGCAGAGCCCACGTGAGGAGTCATGATTTCTAGTGGTTCATGATGCTTATTTAGAATGGATAGGTCTATAAAATAAAATACAAATGCTTACTTTTAAAAAAATGTCCCTTTGTCTCATATGACAAAATGGGCCCCATCATTTGGCTGCCAAGGCTGTGCTGTGTTTTGGCTGATCTCTGGCTGGGCAAGAGGGATGCCTGTGTGTGGAATCCTCCCAGGAATAGAGTGTGTGCTTTTTAAAATGACTGGTTCTGCTTCTTCATTTTGTCTGTATATACAGGCAGACGTGTCCAATCTATTGGTACATATCATAGTGTCAGAACAAAATAAAATGAAACTCGGAATAGATGAAACAGCAGAGTATAGTATGTTCTGGAGTCTGAACAAACATCTCATTTACCACATTACATTATTTGAAAGAAGTTACCACTACAGAGGGCCAATAACAATGACAATAACAATATAACAACAACAACAATAGAAGTGTTCTGAGCACTTGTATACAAATGATTCTTCTGTATTGGTCGTTAATCATATAAATCTATGAAAATCAGTGTATAGTTGATTTATTTGGTTCTTATTGTACAGTAGGCATAAATGTTTACCAACTCAGTCTCCACAATTAGCCTAAGAAATAGGATTATTAGTGCCCTAATTGGATAAGGGAGAGCAAGGCAGGCCAGGAACCTTTCAGGGCTTCCACAGGGTCACCCAGCCAATAGGGGAAGGCAGAGCCTGATCCCATGTTCAGGTACAGGAAGTTACACATTGATTAAAGGCATCTGCTGTTTAGATTGAGATTCATTTTCTTGCAGAAATCTGATAATCAGCAAAGCTGTCCATGGATATCTAACTAAGAACATTTCTCCTCCTCTCCCTCCTCTTCTTCTTCTTCTTCCTCCTCCTCCTCTTCCTCTTCTTCCTCCTCTTCCTCTTCTTTCTTCTCCTCCTCTTCTTCCTTCTTCTCTCTTCTTTTTCTCCTCCTCCTCCCTGTTCTTTTACCCCTCCTCCTTCTCCTCTTCCTCCTCTTCCTCCCTCTCCATCTTTTCTTCCTCCTTCTTCCTCTCCATCTTCTTCTCCTCCACCTCCTCTTCTTATAGGAAAATTAAAGATGAAAGCTTGAGTCAGTGGAAGGTACAGCAAGGGCTGGAGGGAATAGCATGTGGTTTTTAATCTTAAAGCCATCCATGGATATCCCAGGGTTACCTGAACACTGAAATTGGAAGTTCCAGAGGCTCCCGTGCCAGGCCTAGGACCCCGTGAGTAGGATCAAGGTGTCACCTAAATAGTGCCGTTTACTCGTGTGACTTGTAGGATTCGTAATCATCCTTGAGAAGCTCCCTGTTTGAACGATACATCAGGATGCTTCTGGAGAAAACCACCTAACAAAAAACTAGCTTAGGAACATGGAGGAGCCTGTGCCCAAGAAACCCGTAGGAAACGTGGAGGAAATAAAAGAAAGTATCTGAGAAAGCTCAGCCTCCAAAGAGATCAGCAGTGTCCTCTACACGTCTTCTGGGATTTGTTCTCAACCCTATAGTCATGGCTCATCCTAGAGCCCACAGGCTCATCATTACCACCACAGCAGCCTCAACTGCGAATCCAAGAGCCACACAAGGCTTCTAGATACTTCCTGGATGTGGCTCCCAGTGACTCTTACACAGTAGCCTCCACTTCCCCAGCAGGAACCAGGATCCCTGCACATTGCAGAGTCTTCCGCCTACCATCTGGGAACTTCCCTCTGTGAATTCGCCACCTCTCTCCTGTCTTAAGGCCTAGCTTAGGGAATCAGGACTGAATGAGTTCTTTGTGTTATTAAGCAGTGGCACACTTACATTTCTGACATCTCTAATCTCGGAGCTCAAGGAATAGCAGGGAGAATTTGCATGAAATTACCCCCTCATTCTATCTATAGGTCTGGCTGCCAGTGTTCGCAGATTTGGCACGAGGCCGCACGGCTCCCAGCTAATGTCTTCCTCTCCTGCCAGGCTTTTCCGAATGGGGTGCATTAAAGTGCCTTGTGACAAAAAGCCGGACGGATCCTGGGATGTGAAGCCCAGGTGATGTTATTTGCATCCAATTAAAGAAGTGGGAATCGGTGGCATAATTCACACGCGAGACTCTAAATGCCTTTTGGCTCATTAAGCCTTTGGATCGACTTTTGTAGGCGGATGCTGGAGAGAACACAGACAAGGTTCGGGCACAGGTAGAGTCGAGCTTCCAGGTCGAGTCCCCACCAGGCTGCTCTTCAATTGTACATTTCCTTTTTGGGCTCTCCTCTGGGTTCCAAAGGAATTTTCTTTCACAGTATTGCTCGTTTCTGGTTATTCTGGGAGCCAAGGAGCCAAGTGAGACTCAAAGCCAATATAACTGCTCCTGCCCAGCCCTCAGCTTGGCTTCCTCCAGTTTCTCTCAGAATCGTACCCCGCCCCCCCCCCCCCCACATCAGACCCTCAAGATACCCTGAGGGCTTTGGAGGCAGCTGGTGGTCATTCCATTTCTGTGTAGTCAGGTTGCTCAGAGAAATTAGACATATCACAAAACTCTAAGTGCTCCTCTGCTTAATTACACAAAGAGCTAATTCTGTCTGAGTCCCTGAGCTGGGAGTTAATGACAGCAATTGCAAGGCCCTCCAGGAGGGTGTTAGCAAGATCAGGAGGGAGCTCCTCCAGGGTGTTATGTGCTATTGCACAGCTTGCCCCAAATCCCTGGGTCATCTCAAGGAGGCCCAAGGGCATCTGGCTTAGATTCAGTGTGTCAGGGAAAGGACATCTCATCTCTCAGGTCAGTGTTCCTCCAACTTTTAATGAGAGAGAAGAGCAAGGGAGATTATCAAAGAGCATTCTGGGGTGTATGGATAAGGGATGACTGAGTGGTTCAATGGGTAGGACACACCTATTTCTATTAATATCAGAGTGGTCTTGTTTGTTTTTGTTGTTGTTGTTGTTGGTAGTGGTGGTAGGTTTTTGTCATGAAGGAAACATCAAATAATTTGTTTAAATTTTTAATCTTTAAGCTTTAATTCTTTAAGGTTAAATTTTTTAATTAAATTTTTTTAAAAAATTAAATATTTTCTATTTGAGGACTTAGGGCTTTATTGATGCTTTGAAAAGTGCTGAGGTCAGGGGTCCTAGTGGCTTCTTCCTGTTCTACATGTTTCTGGGTTGTCTTCAGACTTGGGTGGTTATTGTATCTGTGTCCTGACTGAAAGCTCCATGCAACGTTCTGTTCCTCCTGCATGGGCAGCTACCTTGGGCCTGCTATGGGGTAGAAGGCCTTCAGGGACTTCCCCAATGTTCTGTGTCACCTTGTGTGGACAAAGTACTTCTTTACCTTTTGTTCATTTGACAGGGAAGGACTTGTTTCCTGCCTCAGTGGTTCTGGAGCTAGTAGGAGATCCTTCCAGTTAGTCAAAGTACATCACACACACACGCACACACACACACACACACAAGTACTACATATACCACATACTATACACACTACACACACTATACACATGCACACACATATACTACATGCACACATGCACACATGTACACATGCACACATACCATGCATACTATACAAACACTACACATACCACACACACTACCACACTATACACATGTACATACACATATACTACATGCACATACACACACATGCACAGATACTACATAGACTACATGTACTATACACACATACTACACACACTACAGATGCACACACATATACTACATGCACATTACATACATGCACACATACTATATATATTACATATACTATATACACCATACACACATATACTATGCACATACATATACTACACTCACATAACATACATACACACATGTATACCTGCACATATACTATGCATATTATATATACACACTACACATACTACTATACTACACACATGTATACACATATAGTACACATACATATGCATGCACACATACACACAGTCATACAAAACCACTTTGACTCAGGAAGCATAAATAAAGAACAGTGTCTATTCACTGGGGGGGGGGGAGGGGGGCTGTCACAATTCCTGCATTTTTAGGCTGTGCCCCCTATAAACCTTTTGCTTTGGGGTGGGATCAGTGCGAAGCTTCTAGCCAATAAAGTCTGCCCCTCTCTTTACATGTGCTGTCTAGCTTGGAACTGTCCCCGGTTTCCTGGCCTCAGCTTCTGACAGGTGATAGTTTCAGCTTTGATGATTTCTTTGTCCTGGTATCACCCAGTTCTCACTACCTGGGCTGTCCTGGCTGCTGCCCAGCATGGAAGCGGCCTTTGTTTAAAGGGTCGCTAATCATTGACCATTCATTTGCTCACTATCTATTCTCATGTGCTTGGGATTCCATGATGAATAAAGATATTGGCCTAAACACTAACAATAGTGTTTTGGTGGGTGGGCAAGGGGAGGAGGTATCTCAGATCCCTCTTGGAATCTCATAAAAATAAACAAAAACATACTATCCATAGGTACCTTCCACTTATGTATAATTCTGAGGGCTTCTAGATTTCCTGAAAGCTGTTTGTTTACATGGTTCTTATGAGTCTTTAATTCCCTGCTGTGGTTGGAAGCCCTACCCAGACCTCTAGGCACACCTCACCTTCTGACATTATGATTTGACATTGTCATTTACAGACTTCACACTCAAGGACAATTTATTAATCTCACAAACATCTTGTAATGTTTTAAGTACATTTATGATTTCATCTTGGGCAATGTCTGTGGCTATTTTGCGGCTCTTGTGGCTTGTGGGACCCAGGTTGTACTGGCCTGCTTCTAGATAGATGTCATGTTGTATATGTCAGCATAGCTTCACAATCAAAGCCTAGTAGAGGTTGGAACTCAATTCATATGAATCAAAGTGAATTAAATATACACTCTTGGTCTGGGATTGTAGTTCAGTGGTGGATGACTTACTGAGCATATGCAAGGTTCTGGGCCCCACCTCTGGCTCTGTCAAAATTATAATAATATAAGTAATAAATAAATGCATGGCCTTGTCCTTAGAAGCTTTTTATCTGTTTCTTGTGTTCCTCAGATCACATTCCAAGAAAGAGTGATAGATGCACCTCCCAGGTCAAAATGATCATGAAGCTTGGGATCTTTGCCCAGAGCCTGGCTAGACATAGGCCATGTGACATAACTGCTAATTCATCTCCAGGAGGTCCACAAGCAAAATACATCATGCTCCTAGGTCCTTTCCTGGGCTCCCATGTGCTTGGAAGGACCACAGCACTGAACTCCTAAGCTAGGAAATCTCTTTATGGTCCAGATGGGGCAGAATGACATTCTGACTTTGGATTCGAGTGAGCCCTTGATAGAGTCATTCACAGATGGCTACTTTAAAAGCAACCTTCACAGCATTGGGGCATTTTGGAAGCAGCCAAGTAAGTGGCCCATGAAGTGGAGGCTTCAGAAGCTTCCAGAAGCATCACCAATGCATCCCCAGCTAAGCCATTGTGTAGTTCGTTTGGTAAGGGGCACCACTGGGAGCAGCATGGGGGAGTTTCTATAAGCCTGTGAGGAGGCAGGGTGTCCAGGCACTGACTGTACACTATGAGGAGGAGTGAAGAGACAATAATAAGAATAATAAGAAGAAGGGGGAAAATTATGGGCCAAGAGCCAAGAAGATACTTTGTGTAGAAAAGGAAGGAGAAGGAAAAAAAAACCTGTTCCACCCCCTCCTGTCAAAATGAAAAAGAATTTAATTGGATATTCTTTATAGAGGTGAAAAAAAATACCCCATGGAGTTGCCAGTGTTTCATTATCCAATTGAGCTTGGTACCTCAAGTTGCAAAGGCCATTCTCCCAAATGAATATTCTTATTTCCGTGTCAGTCTGCCCGTGCTCAGTGAACCCCTGCTAGGCCACATCATTTAAAAGTCAGACCCCTGGAAGGATGCTCATGCCGGATATAGTAACAGAGCAAACCCCGGTACCACTTATTCCATTGCGCATGGCCTCTTCCCTCCCGTCTACTGAGATGCTCAGAGTCAACAGGGCTGCTCCCCAAACCCTTACCTAAGGCCTTGAAAGGCCTGTGAGGGACTATAGAAGACTCAGTGGCATCTCAGGGTAGCCTTTTAGGCTAGAAGATGGACCACTCAGTTTCCCCTTGAGTCAAGAGTGTAAGGGACAGTCTGCGGCAGCAGTGAGCAGCCTTAAGTCAGAGCATTTGCTGTATTGGGTGGCCCAGACTTTGCTGGGCTGTGACACAACTACCTCCTTGCTAGAAGCCCCTTAGATTACCTGGACAAGAGAGGGGAGATAAATGTAACAAACAAACAAACAAACAAAAAAAGGAAATGAAATGAAACAAAAAAACAAAACAACAACAACAAAAAACACTTTCTGCAATTCACCAGCTTTGTGAAGAAAGAAACAAACAACTGCACTTGTGTTCTAGAAAATACTTTTTTTCTTTCTTATTATTTTTCCTTTCCCCTGGGGCATCTAGGAATGAAGTGGAGATCCTTTCAAATTCTTCCCTCCAGAGAGAAGCTCCTCAGGAAGCTGAGGAACCTTCCAGGAGTTGCTTCCAGGTCTGACCCAAGCCACGTCCAGCACATCTGGTTCATTCAGAAAACACTTTTGCAAGTTGTGTTGTCTCCTGGGCTTAATTTCTCTTTGACTGAGTGGAACTGTGCTGTTGTGACATCTTTGCAAACAATGTGTAAACGCAAAGCCCGTTCAGTATCGTGATTCCGAGCTCTCCAAAGCAGTTATGGTATTTTATCTAAGCCGTAGAATAATTTCAACCAATTTCTCCTGACTCTAGTTTCTTCCAAGTTGATCGTTCTGCCTGCGTCTCTTCTCACAGAGAATGGAAACCCACTCTTCTCAGCCTGCATTGGCACAAAAGCAATCTGTTTCCTAAAGATTTAGGACTTACAAATAATAGCCACAGAATGCGCTGTTGCTGTCTCCTCTACAGTAGAGTTTTCGTCCTATTCCACAGAGAAGCCAGAGGTGGTCTCAGAGTAAAGAAATGTAGCTTCCATCTTTCCTTGGTGGTATGTTGGTGTCCAATTGGAATGTCCATCTGCCTGGCTCACATAGTTTGTAGCCAGATAAGATAGCAGCAGGCTGGGTCCTATAGTTACCAAATCCAGGTCTAGGCATAGAATAATTTTTTAAAACGTATTAATTTATTATTATTTACTTTTGTGCTAGTGTGTGTGTGGTGTGTGTGTGCACGTATAAATGTGTACATAAGCCACTATGCACATATATTGCTCAAAAGACAGTTTTCAGGAGTTGGTTTTTCTTCTATCATGTGTCTTAGAGGTAGAATCCAGGTTCTCCAAGCTTTCTGACAAGTGCCTTTACCCACTGAGCTATTTCTCTGAGTCTGACTAACAGTTTTCAAAAAATGCTCTTGACCTCTGGGATGCAGAATTTGAGAAAGATGCAAAAAGTTTTTGCCCTCCTGGTGTATATCAGCTCACAGTGGCTTTTATCTGTCTGGTGCACTGTGCGTTCTTGTCCTGGTTCTCCCAGCCTCCCAGAAAGGAAGCAAACATGCCTCCTTTCACAGAGGAAGCCCAGGTTCCAGGACCGGAGGGTGGCAGGCCCAGTGCAATTTAGCTAATTGATGGATGCCCTAGATTGTCTGAATGGCGCCCCGGTTCATCAGCACTGTGGTCTCTACTGCCCCCTGTGGCCCTGTGTGGGGAGTGCATGGAATCTACTCCATTTCCTGGTTAACTCTATTTGGTTTTGGTTTTGAGACAGGGTTTTGCTATGTAGCCCAGGCTGGCCTCAAACTTGTAATGATCCTCTGTCTCCCCAACTCCCTGTTAGGAGCTGAGATTGTAGTCAACCATGCCCTGCCCTTTGCTGGTCTCTTGATTTTAGGATGGGCACCCTTGAATAACTGTGATTGTTTGGATATGCTTGGCCCAGGGAGTGGCACTATTAGGGGGTGTGGCCGTGTTGGAGTAGGTGTGTCACTGTGGATGTGGGCTAAAGACCTTCATCCTAGCTGCCTGGAAGTCATTCTTCCACTAGCAGCCTTCAGATGAAGAGGTAGAACTCTCAGCTCTGCTTTAATGATAATGGACTAAACCTCTGAGCCTGTAAGCCAGCCCCGATTAAATGTTGTCCTTATAAGAGTTGCCTTGGTCATGGTGACTGTTCACAGCAGTAAAAGCCTAAGACAATAACCCATACATTCATTAGTTCATGGAGCAACCAGATTGATATTTCTATTCCAGGCTGCATACTCCGGGAGCTATGCTCTCAGTGTGGGGGACTGGTAAGTCTTCCTGTGGAAATGTACCTTTCCCTGTGTTGATCCTTCTTATAAATTCTCTTTCCATACTTTGATCTTTAGGTCTACTCAGGACACTTGGGCTGATACAAATTCCAATCTTGAGCTTTGGGTGTTTGATAACTGGCTGTATTAGAATGGGCTCTGCTTTGGGGACTGAGAGGTCTCCTGAGACTTTCCTGCTGGGACAAGTATCTAGTCACCTGAGAAGTTATTATGAGGTTGTAGATGATCCCAGCAGCAGGCTGGGAAAAGGGGGGAAAGCTGGGGTGTATGGCACCCTCTCCTTACATGAGTAACAGAAGCATCAGGTTTCTAACATGGCTGCATGCTAACAGGTCTGCATGTGCTGTGGGCCATCTACCTTGAGAGGCTCAACGTGGGTCTTTGTCTTTTCACTGAGACTGGGTGGCCATTTGGGGACAGGATGTCATCAATCTTTCTTTACACAGAACGAGGGTATGGTGGATCTGATTCTTCTATGACTACATACTGGCATGAGTCATTGATCATTGTTTTAAATTTTGGTTTGAAAGCTGAGAAAAGTACAGATGAGATACATACCGACTTCTTTATTGGACTAACACGCTGTAGTTTTCCCTGTGAGGCGAGAAACAGTGGCAATGCCAGCTGCTGTTGGTTAAGATGTGCCATCTGCTGCTCACTACAACAGTGGTTTGAGAGAGCCCAGGCTTTACAGTCTCATCCATACAAAGCCCAGCAGGGCAACGATGGCTAAAAAACAATGTGGACATAGGACAAGCATTGCCACTGTGTGCCGTGAACCAAGCCCTAGAGAGAACAGGCTCTGCTGCCACTGGGTCTTGATATAGTTCAAGGGCAGATGTTAATGATACAACATCTAACTCAAGATTCTGGGGAATTCTTGTCACATCACTTAGACAGTGATCTGAATGAACCTGAATGGGTCTATCAGTGTGTCTGAATGACCTTGAGAAGTGAGACCTGACTCACCACCTCACATCAACATAGGTGTTCATCTAGAACCGAAGGCAGCTGCCCTGCCACCCAAGAGGTGCTTATGACCTCCATGTTAAGGTAAAATATTATTTAGACTAAGTCACATAGGGTGATTTAATTCAACATTAAAGATATAAAATCCACTGGTAAATTTGTAAGGGCACAGAGTCACGAGTCTACAGTTTGTATGTGTGTGTGTATGTACATTTGTACATATTTGTATATTTGTGTGTATATATACATGTGTGTATATGTACATCCATGTATTTGTGTATATATGCATATGTGTATATGTACTTGTATAAATATGTTTGTATGTATATATATATATCTTTGTGTTTATGTGTTTATGTTTGTGTTTATGAGCATGTATTGAATGTGTCTATGCATTTGCATGTATATGTGCATGCATATGCATATGTATGAGTATATTTATGTGTAATGTGTGTATGCCATGTCTAGGTCTATATGCATCTGAACACACGCAGACACAAACACACACACTTTTGAACTGAGCCATCCTGGGATTCCTTTATACCTGATGATAACTGTGGTCTTCTCAGTGTTCTCACTGCTGGCTGGCCTTAGGTCTGTTCTGTTCCTGTGAATGACCAGATTGAGACAACAGTTAGCTTTTGCCCAGTAAGGAGACACCTCCTCTCCCCATAACTGTTGTTGGTGATTACACTGCAGACCAAGTCTCCTGCAGGTCTGTGTTTTAAGTGGAGCCATGAAAGTGGCTCTTACTGACTGCACCGGGTTCCACTTACTACCACCCCACTGATGGGAACCATCTCCCTGGTTGTGGGTTGCACCCTTCCAGTTTTCAATTCTGGAAAGGAAAGTACACGAAGCAGTTAAGTTTGCTCACAGGAGTGGTGCAGCCCATAAGCTAATATTAGGGCTCAGGTCTGCCTGATTTCAGAACTCTTTCCACACTACTTAAAATATTCATATGCCCATGAAAGCTTTCCCTTTTTCCTGGGGACTC
The DNA here is from genome assembly GCF_011762505.2 of Arvicanthis niloticus. Classification (NCBI taxonomy): domain Eukaryota; kingdom Metazoa; phylum Chordata; class Mammalia; order Rodentia; family Muridae; genus Arvicanthis; species Arvicanthis niloticus. The sequence goes on from NC_047675.1 coordinate 44,278,529, forward strand.
TTGCTAAAATGTGTGGCTCAGCTTTCCACGTGAGGTTTTCTGAAATGGGCTGAAGATTTCAACTGTCACTCCCTACCTGCTGCTCCGAAGGGAAGGGAGAGCAGAGGCTGCAGGGGGTCAGTGATGTGAGCTGTAAATGTGGGTGAACCTTCCTCACAGTGACTGAGATGTCTGTGTTCCTCAGGGCCATTTGTAGAAGTTGCTGCCCTGTTGTAGGATGGGAACAAGATTCACAAATGTCCATGGGTGCTGGGGAGTTGCCATCCCTGAGTGCCCGGGCTGGCCTGTGGCTGGAGGCCAGCGGTGGGTTTGGGAAGCTGGCTGGGCTATACTGGGAAACGTGCTTCAGCTAGACAGGGGTCTGTGACTCGATTAGAAAGATTCCAAGTTCTCAGAGAGGACTCTGGCAAGATTCCAGAAGAGTCACCACAGTCCAGCCCAGCGGGGCCATGGCAAGGGAGTTAAATGAAGAAGCTGTTTATAAAGTAGACATGGAAGTACATTCTTGCAATCAACCCTTCTGCCTCCTTGCAGTTCCCTGCTGGTGTCCCAGGTTAGGAGCCAGAGGAATTCTTGGGAGGAAAGGATGGACTGTGTAGAGTATAAAGAAATGTTGCATGGTTGGCCAGTGTCTAAGAGTCACGTACATAGATGAGCTGATAGTGTTCAACATTTAAAGATGTGGCTATGTTTCTATATCTCTTTTAGGTGTGGGTTTCCTCTAAAAGAGAGAGGCATTGGCTACTAAACAAGGCCCTGGGCCAACTTGCACAGTGGTTGTGTGGCTAGCTAGAATGGCTCTTGAGAGGCAGTTTGGAATCTGACATTCGCCAAAGTGATAAGACAAGACAAGACAAAACAAACAAACAAACAGACAAATAGACAAAGACCCTGGTTTCCTGGGATCTTCACCAGCTCTTTCGATCTGATTGCCTGTAAAGACTCCCTTCCCATAGGCCCAAAGGTGACCATGCTTGACTTCAACATCTTGCTCCATATAGACAGCACTTACAGGTATCTTTCTTGTGCTGTGTTGCTATAGCTGTAGACTACGAGGAGGATGCGTTTAGCCCTTCATCCTAATAGTGTTTATTTAACTGTGGCATGTTCTGTAGATCTTTGTGTTTGAAAGCATATAACAGAGGGGCTCAGGAAATGCTTCCCTTTCATCCTTCTCTTTCTTATCATCTTCCTTACTGTTGGGTGCATCACCCTACCCAGTATTTATGAGGCATTTGTACATGCTAGGTACTGGACTAAGTGTCCATGTTGGGTACTGAGCTAAGTATATATTTCAGGTGTAAGGCCAAGTTTATGTGCTGAGTACCACGACACATTCATACACTGCTAAATGAGGATTCCTTTGTAAGTAGCCATAACTGTCACATATGAGCCCGGTCCTAATTTTTCATATTTCAGATGAGAAAATTAAGGTCTAGACAGGTAGAATGGTCTGCTCAAAGATGTGCAGTTATTTGGGACTTTATGGGATTCCAGGCCTTGGTATCTACCACCATTGTCCTCACTGAACCAACCACTAAATTTTGTCTTTTTTTTTTTTTTTTTTTTATCACTGTTCAAACCCAACGAGTCTACTTAGAACAGCGAATGACAAGGATATATATGACAACGTCAATACCAACCTCCTTCCCGGTGCGCGTTCATCGTATTGAAAAGTGTGGAGTATCCACCGTTGTGTTTATAAAGGGATGAATCGAGATAGTCGCCAAAGAAAAGTTCAATACTTGGTATTTTGCTGTTGTTCGGTTCAGTTGCTTATACATAATTCATTTGTAAACTGATGCTAATGAAAGTTGGTCTTGAAATATTTTCTGAAGCCCAAATTAGGAACTTGGCACCAAATCCCCACTTGAACTACAAATCATTTACTCTTGCCAAATTAGAGTGTAGCAGTAATTTACCATAAGATGGGCTTTTAACCCTAATATCATGATGCTCTCAGCAGTTTGCTTCACAAGCTCATTAGCTTCTGGAGGTGGCTTGTGGAGGGGACACCATCAGGGCAACCACTTCACTGTCCCCAACATTACTAACCCCTCTTTATAACAAGGAATTTTATAATAAAGAAATAAATGCAGGCTCTTTCTGTTGATTCGCTTGGACCCATTTGCATCCATCAGTAACTTCTGAGTGTCCTCCGATTCAGCGTGTGGTTTTGTGTTTTTATAATTAACAGAGGCATCTTTCAAATAGAAAAAAAAAATGTTTTGTGCTTTTTATGAAAGGGAAAAAAAACATTGAAGCTATTGAATTTGCTTTTTTCAAATTGAAATCCACACAAACTACAAATTTTTTTCATTCCAACCTATGTCTCTGTATCTCTTGATGTTATAGATTTTGGCTTTATGGCAACTACACACCAGGCTTCTAGCTGTCAGAATTGGACAATTTATTTGCTCCTAAGTGGAAATAATGAAGCTTCTGTGTTAGCTTGCTGCACTGGTGTGAGCAGACTGCATCTATTTTCAAAGTAGATGCTGACCTAGGCCCTGCCCAGTGCTCTTAAACCAAATTCCAGATGCACTTAATGAACATAATGGCTGCCATGTTGATTAAAAGATAGGCACTCTTTGGCTCCCTGTCAATGATTGCATTTTTTCCCATCGTATCAAGAATAATTTTCTAAAGATTGCTTTTCATTTATGTCCTTCATTTGGGGCAAACTGAATTTGAAATTATGCTAAAAGTTCTTCCTTAGTGAATGAGGAAGTTAGACCTCAATCATGGAGTGAGACCTCTTGGAAAGCCATCCTATATTCTAGCAGGTCAAGTTCATGGGCTGGGAGGTAGCTCAGTAGGTCTGGTGCCTGCTCTGCAAGCATGAGGGCCTAAGTAAGCTCTATCCTCAGAACACATAAAAACAGGATGTGATGGCATGTGTCACCCCAGCACTGGGGAGGAAGATGTAAGTGGATCCCTGGAGCTCTCTGGCCAGCCAACGTGGCCTACTTGGTGAGTTCCAGGCCAATGAGAGACCTTATCTCCAAATTCAGGATGAATGATACTCAATCATCTCACATGCACACATATGTACACACAGATGAACATGTGTATGCATGTGCATGTACACACACACACACACACACACACACACGAATGCATGCACACAAAATTCAAACGGTTTTCTTGGCTATCTTGAGGTAAATGGTAACTGTTCAATTCCCAAAGGGCTTCTTCTCAATAAAGACAATCCACAATGGTACTTCCTCTTAAATCAGCCTTTTAAAGTCAGGATCCATTGAGTCTCGACCAAGTATGGACTTTAGGGGACCTATGGCCCTCCCAATATTTGAAGTAGTATTTCAGATATGGATATAATTCTCCAAAGTGTCATCAACAAACAAAAAGACTCATGACACACCAGCTAAAAACCATTCATCTTAGATGATTCTTTAGAATAATAGGTTTGTGATCAGATATACATGATTGATATATATTTACATATATTTGCACATTGCTTGCCCTTGGCTATGCCAGTCAACGACTGCACATCTCATTATATAAATGAAGAAAAAAAAAAAACAAGATTTACCTAAAGCCCAAAGGATTACTGATCCTGGGCTAATTAAAGTTTATTCTGGGATTTGAGAGTCTCAAATGAGAAGTCCAGAGTTCCAGGGAGCTCGGTTATTTTACTGGTTGGTTACTCACTTATTTAAATAAGGTGCATACATTTTCATGCATCTTATTTCCTTATTTTGATCCTGTTTGGCATATTTGTTGCCACTAAGCCACAGAAGAAAAGGAAAGGGCTCCCTGGAAGCTCAAAGGTAGCACAGAGTTCCTATTCTGTTATCTCCGTGAAGCCAAGATGGAAGTCAGTGCTTAAAATTCTTCCCTTTGCCATCTCAAGCATCTGAGATGCGTAAGAAGTATGGGGTATTGGGTATTCTCAAGAACCAGCATGTGTCCAATCCTGCTTGTCTTCCTATGTAGTCATTTTTCACCCTTCACAGAGCTTTGAGATGATGGCCATTGTCATCTCTGAGTTTACACAGATTTATTTCTAAATCATTTATCTCCACCCACCCACCAACTTTCCATCTGTTCACGTGAAGCCACCTGGTGAATACATAAACCATGGCTCCCCTTGTAGGCTCTCCTCATCTCCCTGCTTAGTACTTGTTGAAGAACCTCTAGCTCCTAAGGATTCAAATGTGTCCAGGGGAGACCCTGCGTAATCTACTCTACCCTCCAGGGATCTCTAGCTGTGTGCAACAGCTCAGGAATTTCTCTAGCAACCAGAAACTAACAAGTTTAGTCATGGTCCAAAGGTGTGAAGTTACAGAGGATGGTCAGGGTCACAGGCAGCAAAGCTCCTTCTAAGTGTGACTTAAGGTAAGAAGAGGACGCAGGCATGTTCTGGGGCCAGCAATGAAGAAAATGTGAATGGTGGTTAGAGATAGGAACTTGGGAATGCTGGGTTTGTCTCCTCAACAAATCCATATGCAACATGTAAAATGATTACAAATTAATACAATGTGCTTGCCATTCTTCTTGGTCCGTCATCTTTACAGAGGGAATAGATAGACTCATCTTGTTGTCTGCATTTCTAAAAGCTTACAGTGCCTTGGGAGCTGTGGCTAAGAGCAGGTGATAACAACTGGGGCTCAGTACACGACATGTATTTATAAAGTAATGCAGGAAGCCTGGAGGGGTAGGAGGTGAGATGGACAATGTATGAAAGGCAGGTGAGTAGACAAGTCATTGTCATGGAAAGGAATTTCCAGTACCACTAGGGACCTCAGGGAGATTGGCAGAGACAGCCTCCATGCTGTGCCACCCAAGGGGCCAGCAGCTGGGTATCCACCTCCTATCTCCTTGAAGGTTGACCCTAGAAGGCATAACTTTTTAACCCGCCATTGTAGCAGGTGGAGCACAGGAATGCTCCTCTGATCCAAGAAGCACACAAGTAGACTCATAGGGGCTTCTGGGAAGGATACAGACACTGTGGGATTAAGGAATGCCCCAGGATCTATGCATTCAACCTGTTACCACTGAGTTTACTAATGAGGACTCTTGCATCCCCCTCCCCAGCTGAGAAGCCCAGTGGGAAAGAAAATCTACTTCAAAGTTTTCTAAAGAAGAGAGGAGACAGGAAGCATTGAGAGGGTCTTGCTATACTCTACCATTCTGATAGGTTCAGAAATCATGATGAAGAAGATGACTCTCCTCCCAACGCACACACGCATATATTTAGAAGGATGCTCGTTAGGTGGGTACATGCACTCCCACTCAGGATTTGCACACTGGGTTTCATCCTCTCTCCAGCTGTATCTCCTAAAGAATGCACACCAGGTGAGAAGACACAAAGTAGAAGGGAGAGAAGATCGGACGGATATCTTCTTTGTGTCTCAAAGAGTTTATAAATATGCCCTATATTTACAACATTTTCCTGTCTCCTTCCTATCAGTTATTTTCGCAGTCTTTACTCCGGCTCAAAATTATGCCCTCTTTTTCTTTATGATTGTTATACATATACGAACAAAATAATACCGAAATGCGACACACTATAGAGTCCACTTAGTATTGCTCAGATGTCTTTGATTTTAGGGATAGTTATTTGGTACTGCTCACCGATTAGGGTACTCATCCATGGAGCAGATGGCCCCTTTCTCTCTCAGTCATCCTTAAATGATTGTAGATTTTCCTCTAAGTGGGGGGCCTTCTGAGATTTCTCCCATCCATGTTGGTGTGTCTGTCACCTGGCATTGCCCTTCCTCGTGTTGTTTGGGCAACTGCGTGTTGTTGAGATTGAATGAATGCAGCTTTCATGTCCCATCTGGAAGACGCGGTCTCACAGCAGATGTCCTGGTCCTCTGCATTTTACAATCTTTCTGACCCTCCTCTGGATGGATGTTTTAAAGTTGAGTGTGCAGAGAAAAGTGAAGAGTGTGACCCTTGCCAAGAAACCCAGGACATTCCAGCCTTCCCCTTGGGGTTGTCAGAAAAAAAAAAAGTACTTGAATTTGCCGGACCAGTCCAAGAGCCTTTCCCAACAGTGAGAGATGCCTCTCAGCCCCATTACTCCTGCCTACATTCTTCATCCTTACCCTCTCCCTTGATTTACAATCAAAACCCAGGAAATCTGGGCAACCCAAATCATCCCTTTGGATCCCTGGAATGGATCCACCGAGTCCTGTTTGACTCCCTCCTTCCCTCACAGCATGTTAGAAGCACAGCCGGGCCATGAGGTTCAGGCAGGGTGAGATTTACAGCTCTGTGGAAAAGCAGAGATTTCTCTGAAGTACTTGTTTTTGTTGTTCCTGTTGCCTGGCTCTTCTCACTGACCCGATACCCAGACTAAGATGAATACTGTGACTCTCCGCTCGGGGAACACAGCCCTGTAAGACACAAAGAGCCCATGATTTATGATGCTCCAACTTAGAGGTGTTTTGTTTGTTTGTTTTACTTTCTAGAGGGTGCAGAAGTGACTCGCTTTCTGTAGCAAACAGGACTGGAATTTTGAGTTTTGATCTGTATGCAGGGTGCTCAGGTGTGGTCAGGCATTCTTGCCGCCGTTGAGGTGCAACAGTGAGCCTTGCCTCTCAGTCAGCTTGCACAGTCATGAGGGGAAACACCCATGCTGTACAAAGCTTCAGGCCTCTGAGCTGTCATGTTCAATAAGTAGGCATGTTGTATGCAGTTTTGACTGTAGATGATATTTTCAACTTATGGAAGTTATTGGTAATCATGGCCCATTATCGATGGTCCATCTTACAGAAGCAGCTCGCTGAACACAGGGTGAGAAGCTTATAGGTAGCTATAACTTGAAGAATTTCAGTCCACATTCATTTGCATTTGACAGTACCTGCATTCATTTTGGGCCTTGTGTGTCTGTGTATATGTGTGTGTGTGTGTTTGTGTGTGTCTATGTGTTCATCTCTATAAAACTGTGTGTATATATGTATGTGTAAAGCTATGTGTATATGTGTACATGTAGAGACCAGAGAATAACCTCAGGTGTTATTTCTCAGATTCCATCCATTTTGGTGTGTGTCTATGTATGTGTTCCTATGAATCTGAGCTCATGTCATGGCACGGGTGTGCAAGTCAGTGGGTAGCTCTCGTATCAGACTTTACTTTTCACCTTGTTTGAGAAAGTCTCTTGTCCACTTCTGAGTGTGCCAGACTACTGACTTTCACCACACCTCAGGCTGATACTCACAGTGTCCGTTTGGAATCTCTAAACTACAGAGATATGATATTTAAAACAACAGCACATTGGCTGGATGTAGCTTTCTCTTGGTTTCCTCTGAAACAGAAATGAAGAGAACCACACACAGGCTTCTACTGTTACAGTCAATCTTTTAAGTGCAGTGTAGGGCTGAGAAGGGCATCCTATAATTAAACATTATTTTTCCTACAAAGATGACCTACCACCTGTGATGTCATGGACAGGCCTGGAGGCTGTTATGCAAGAGAGAAAAGTCAGCATAGAAGGAACAAAACCACAAGTTCTACTTAGGTGAGAATCTGAAGTCATCAAGTTACTATAAGCAGACGTAAAAAGACAGCTTAACACTTCGGTTATTAAATGTAACACAATTCTAGAATTTTCTGTGTCACAAGGTGCTTATAATTATCAGTACTTAATGATGTTCTTAAAAAATGTGAGTGTAGGATCTGGCTCCACAGTTAGGAGCACTGGCTGCTTTTCCAGAAGATCTAGGTTCAGTTCCCAGCACCCACATAGTGGTTCACAAGTATCTGTAACTCCAGTTTTAGGAGATTTAGTAAGTTCTGGCTTCTTGAAACACACTACACATATACCTGGTACCCACAGAAATATATGCAGGTAAAACATATTAAATAAGCATAGCATTCATGTACAAGGTTCTTACACACACACACTAGCAACAAGAAAACATTGGAAATGATGTATCACGTTTATTTCAATGATTGTGGTAATGCTTATCAGGGATATATGTATGCAATATCAAATTCATCAAATTCCAAACAATAAATACATGGTTTTTACTGCCTGCTATATGTTTAAAAAGAAATGAAATTACTTAGACTTCTTATCTAATGATTCCGGATATGCCGCCTACTTGTGCTGTGTGAACCTTTCCTCAGTTTCCTTATATTGACAACAGTGAAGATACTGATCCATGATTCATGGACTCAGTTTGTGGGTAAGGACCCCTGACCCGGGGCACAGCACAAGGGGGTAATTAATCCCTGTATGCCAACATCCATCCTTGCTCTACAGCAGGGATTGAAGCAGTTCTGAGATTGAACTCTGAATCCCAGAGCAGGCATCCCACAGTGAAGAAAAGACTGAAAATTGAAAACCCACTAGTGTAGTTGAAGGGTCAAAGACCCATCTGGATGGTAACAGAGATACTAAAAGATTTATCTCAGTAGCTTGAAGCTTCCAAAGAGTATGCACAAGTTCCTCAGATTTGATCTCCCACCTTACATAAAGCATATTCTCCAGTCTCCTTTGAAGCAGAATTACTCAGTTAACCACTCAGTAGATGCCCAAGGACAGCATATCTCTTCCCTTCCATTATTTTTCATCTAGAGATTCAAGGAGAAACCATAGAATCCACGTAAAAGCAGATACCATTCACAGTCAAGTGTAAGAACAGGAGTCCGTGTAAATTCATTTCCACTTACAATGTCAGTCTCAGAGGGAACCTGCCTCTAAGTCCAACCTCTAGTCCTGTGTGTTCTTCTTTCATTAGAGCTGTAACTGCTGTTGATCAGGTAGGCTCTGGGACCTAAGAGGGAAAGTGCCCGTGCAGAACAGTAGAGTAATTGTGTTACAAAGTTAATTGGGGTTTTAAAGAAAAATAACTATTAAATCACTCTGTGGGGATTTGTCCTTTTCTTTAATCAAATAACCTAACCTTACAGCTCTCCAAGGTCAACACTTGGTTTATCTCAGCTAGGCAGAGTGACAAGTTCCAGTTCATGTGTTAGTGAAGCCACAGATAGATAAGGGCCAAAGCTGGCACTGTGTTGGGTGTGTGTGTGGCAGGGAGGGGGACCAGATGATAGAAACAAAGTTCAAGAGGTAGGGCAGCAGGAACTGAGGCCAGAGTCAGTGGCAGACAGCTTGGAACTACAGTGAGAGATGCCCAAATATAATGAGGGCAGGAGAGAATTCAATTGTATGAGTCCCAAGGTCAACAAGACCGTGAAAACATTCTGGGGACCAAGCGTGAGAATCTGACCTGGAACTTTATTCACAGTCCAGGGATTTCTAATGGTAGATGTGTTGACAGGCATCCTTGGAGTTCCCAAGCTCTATTTTAAAGCATGGCTTTGCCATTCTGCCCTAAGCACACAAAACTGTGCAGAAGAGAGAACATGGGGGACGTGAGGAAGATGGTACCTGTTGACAAATTCCAGTGTCCAAATAAGAGGGTGGTCTCTGACTCCTAACCTCATGCAGTGTCTGCACTCTGATGGCCCATCCTACCAGTCAGCAGAAAGTATAGGCTGGGTTATCCATCACTTCTCTGAAGCACTCCAAGCTTCTATCTAACAGCTACCAACCTTCTCTGGCACCGAGTGGTCTGGGAACACAGGCATCTGCTGAGATGCTAAGGAAGTCTCTTTAGTCTGGTTTCCAAGCCCAGATGTGGCTCAGGTCTAGCACCATACTCTGTTAACCCTTTCCCATTGTGCGTGAGTAGCGACAGCCCACTCTGTTGCTTTCTGGCTATACTGCACTTGGCTGTGCAGCACAAGAGGAGGAGGAAGAAGAGGAGGAGGAGGAGGAAGAAGAGGCAGTTCTATGGACAAACTAATAACATTGTGATTTTCTATGTACTCTATTCCTCCTCATCCCTCCAGCCCAGCGAGCCATTTTCTAGACAGTAGCTAGTGTCCCCTGAGTCCTAATCCACTTCCCCATGGACTAAGGCACACAGGTTAGCCCTGGGTTCTTTTAAAGGATTTTTAAAACACAAAAACTTGGTCTCTTTTAAAATAATAATTTAGAAACAGATCTCTGAATCTGAGATTTTAAAAGGTTTTGACTAACGGCCTGTTTTGTTTGTTTGTTTGTTTTGTTCTTTGATCAACAGCATGTCTCTCTTGGGGTGATCTAATCATGGGAAGTGCAGAAGTGGGTAGAGAAAAATTAAGATCTCATTATTTCCCAACCAAACCCCCACACAGTCTGATTATAAGCTCCGTTGAATAATCCCCACCTCCCCAGAAGAGAAGGTTCCCAGGCACCCTCAGGCAGGAAAAGATGGGGACTTTGTGTGTTTCTCTTGGTATACATGTAGAAATATGATGGAAAAACTGATTTTATGCCTCTCTACTGGCATACCTTTAAGCCTATAGAGATGCAAGGTTTCCGTTATGACATGGTAGAAATATAGAACTGGTGAATGCAGATAGACAATAGAATTTGTGAAGAATGCTAAGTTCTAGTGTCCTCCAGTGGATACTGACCTAGTGTGGGTGTAGCGATCACCAAGAAGGTAAAACTGAAGGCGTCTTCCTAGAGGTGGCAGAGGAGAAGCACGTCTTTTCAAAGAGACCAATGCAGTTCTATGTCTAAATGACAAACACATTCATTTTGCACTTGGTACTGGACTCCTTTGGTTATTTTTTCAAACCAAAGACTTAAATTGCTTTTTTTTTTAACCAACAACAGACATTTTCAGATTTACCCACACAATGGTCCAAACACTACATAAAAATTCAGTGATTAGCAAGATTGCTATGTAACCTGCTCCAGAAGTGCCTGTATTTGTTTTAATCCTTTCGAACAAACAACCTTTTATGTTTTTTAAAATTGTTGTTGTTGAAAAAGAGAAGTTGAATTTTTTTTGCCATTCTTTTTGTAGAAGATAATAGATGTGTTGATTAAGACAACGAGATACTTCTCTGTAGTAGATGAAGGAGGGGGAAGGGGTGGAGGGAGAGTGGTTTGAGAGCTAGAAGGGGCCCGGAAAACACAGGGAGGATTCTGAGGTCAAGAACAAGGGTGAGAGGTCCAGGATTCTCAGCTGAAGGAGGAAGAAAGGTGGACAGTTGACACACAGAAGAGAAAGAGAGGCACAGCTAAGCATCTGGAAAGAACCCACCCATGTCCCGAATTTCCTTAGGGCCATCTCAAAGATGGAATCTTGGCCACATCTCTGGAAATTCGCCTGGCGAGTTCAGGGATGATGCTCCAGGTAAAGGCTTTCCATGTTGCAGAAGGAAAAAAGACCTTTCTTGTTTATTAGAAAGAATTCAACTCCCCACTTTATTTCATTGAAACACACACACATCTGAAAGAGAGAAAGAGGGGCCTGGAGGGGGTAACTAATCATCTCTGTGTGACTAGAGATGATGAAATACTTATAACAAGATCTGTAATGGCTGAGGATTTTAAACAAACAACCTTTATTTAGACTTCCCCAAAAATTTAGACATAGTTTTCAATGTATCTTGTCATTTCCAAGTGCTCTCTCCTTTTCCCTTAAAATGATCAAAAAGGAATGACTTATTATTCAGGGTCAACTTATTAACTGGAGAAAGAGTATTCACCAATTATGGGATTTCTTGAATGCAGTTCTCTCTGTGCTCCAGGGCAGGGGAAAGAGGAGGGAACCAGGAAAGTGCCATGTAAAACTCCCAGGGCCTGACTCTACTCTCTACCTAATTAGCTTGGTGACCTTGAGCAACCCCACCCCCACCCCCACCCCAACCCCCACCCCTGTCCCCTATATTTCTTCCTTTACTAGATGAGGTAAGATGCTATCACTCCAACAACCCTTACTTTCTGCTTCTTCTAAGTTTTATAACTGCTCCATAATTGAATGTGTGAGATGGTTTACATCCCCTCTCTTTGAAATTTCAGGCTCATTTGCTAGGATCTCAGGCTTCCTGTATTTCTCCTAAGCAAGATCTAACAACCTTTGATATCTTTATCTCTGCTTTCTTGGGACTTAGAGATATAATATCATTTGATTGTACCGAGACACTTGGTCAAAAGCTGTCACCGAATGCCTTCTGCTTCCCCGGTGCTATCAGAGCCGAATTCTACTACAACAGACAAGTGGAAGATGAAATATGAAAGATTGACAGGAGGAAAGCTCGTGGAGACAAGCTTTTCTTTTCTTTTTTTTTTTTTAAGGCCACCAGAAAACAGGCTCCTTCTCCTTCCTTGAGAGTCTTAATATACTTTTGTGAGACGATCTCAGAACGATGCCAAGGTAAATGCATCTAGTATTTGCAGAGCATCTGCTGTATCTGGCACAGGTTAGGCACCCTCACAAAAAAATGAGGATGTTTGTCCCAGCTTTGCAGTTAAAATAAATCGAGGCATAAGGCAATCAAACATGGCTGAGAGTCACCCAGCGAAGAATGGCGTTAACAGAGAATCCCAGCCAGAAATTCAAACCAGGAGACAAAATTGGAAATTAATAGTCACGGCTAAGGCTTCCCTCACCTTTTGCAACTGCTCTGTCTCTTCATTTTTACAAGAAGAGGGCATGAGCATCTCACCAAGCAATGCACATAGAAATATCTTGTTCACTGGCTCAGTTGTGTATTTATGCTATCTTGTCGCCTATAAAGGCAACCTCTTCCTCAGAGCAAGCTTCTTTGCATGTGTCGACGTGTTCACACCTAAGAATGAGTTTTCTGAATTTAAGACAGTTAAGCACGCCCCTGTAGAAATGTGGGGGGGGGGGGCATACATGCATGCACATAGACCTGTGCTATATATGTGTGTATGTGTAGGTATGCATATTTGTACAATACAGTATATATGTATATCTGTGTATGTACGAATGCACATACATATATCTATTTGCAAATGTGGCGTGTGCATGTGTGGATGCATATTTGCATGTGTGTAGATAGATGCACATGGGTGTACACATGTGAACATGGATATGGAGGGCTGAGGTTGGTATCCAGCAAATCCTCATCAATTGCACTCCACTTTACTGACTGGAAAAAGATCGATCTCTTGACAAACCTGATTCTCACTGATATGGCTGGTATAGCTAGCCAGCTTGCTAAGGGATCTGTCTCTTTCCTCTGAGGGACAGGATTCCAGGCAGGCTTCTGTACATGCCTGGCATTAAAATGGATTGTAGGGACCTTGATACCAGGCCTTGTGCTGTGTGGCAAGCCTTTTACCCACAGAGTCATGTGGCTAACCCTTCAGATACTTTGAAAGGCATCTTGTCAAAATGTCCTTCCAAATGACATTTTCCACTCCCAGCACTTCATGGGGATGTTTGCTTCCTATACCATCACCAGAGCTTTAAACATCTGTTCAGTTCTTCTCACATCCCTGTAAGTGTGCCTGGCACTGGCCACGAGAGGCTCATGGGCCTCTTGACTTGTCCTCTAGTAAGGCCACAGTAAGAGAAAGAAGGGAAGAGTGACCATCGCTGGGCTCTTCAGAGAGACAGTGACCTTCTTCCTGATGAGGACATTGTGAGATGACTTGACTTAGAGATCCTGGAGTGGGGAGGTGGGCTAGATCACACGGCCATTCCGAATCTGCCGAGAGGCTATGAAGAAGGCTGAACCGCTTCTTCAAGCTCATAAGTGAAGACATTCAAATCTATCAGAATCCTAACCCCGAAATCGGGTCAGGATTTACAGCCATAATATCTATCTTTGGATTTGGCTTTTATGTTTTTACCCTTGATTTATGTAGGTACCTTCCTTAGCATCCCATATCTCAAGCAACATAAATGTATTAAAGTAATGGAATTTAGCAAATATGTTACGGTTACCATCTTTGTTCCCAAGAGAGAATTTGGAAATCTGACAACATTACAGCTTTCATTTTCGAGACCCATTTTCTGAGCCGTTTCACTAACAAGTCTTCTGATTTACCACACCATTAACAAAAATAATTCTTTCTGGACAGCAGTAAAAGGAGTGGGTTAGCACAATTTATAGCTTTCTCAAGATACATATAGGGTGCCCGTTAGGGGGGAAAAAAGGCAAGTTTTTGATTAATTGATACATCGATTTGCTTTTAAGATACCGGGGTTCATTCTCCATGTGCCTAGACATCAAGGACACCTCCCGCATAGAGGAAGCCCACCATTGCCCAGTGTGTCAGGACAGTCATACTTGCCAGTGGTGATTAGCAACTGCCTAGTTGCCCATGATCACATGAATAATTAAGATGGAAAACCTTCTCCACTTTAAGATGAGGGCACAGTTCCCATTTTCCTGTCTAAGTGAAATGTTATACAAGAATAACCATTCGAGACTATGCTACAGTGGTCACAGTTCAACCAAAGATGCCTCTGAAGTAAGTGGAACGAAGATGGTTGACAGTCCAGGCAGCAGCCGCTCCTTAGTCAGAAGTCACCCGTTTCCACTAGTGAAGTCAGGAAGGAAGCATAAAGTCGGCAGACCAGAAGTGAGTGACTTTTGCCACAAGAAAAGACATAGACATATAAGGGGATGCATTAGGAGTTTTCCCACAATCCCTAGGAACTCTAGTCAGTGAGTACTTAATCATAATTGTAAGGGGACCTCAGAGTGTTTGAAATTCCCACTAAAATGTTCCATGGTGGCCCTGCTTAGTTGATTCAGTGGGCCATGTTCTCCTGGTGTCCTCCATCCCCTCTGACTCCTACCGTCTTTTCCACTCCTCTTCCACAAGGTTACCTGATCTCTGGGGGAAGGTACCTGACGTAGAACTCCAATTTAGACTCTCTCTCTACTTAATGTCTAGCTATGGGTCTCTGCACTGGCTCCCATCTGCTGGCTAATGACAACTAGACAAGGCGCAAATCTCTGAGTACAGCAGCATATCCTTAGGAATCATTTCATGGTTTTTTTCCCCGGTTGTGTTTGCTTTTACCCTAGGTCTCTGAACTATTTCGTCTCCCGTTCCTAGCTATCCAAGCAGTGTAGACCAAACATTGGTTGGATACTTCCACAAGCTCTGCGTCACCCACTGCCCCAGCACATCTTGTAGGATAGATGGATGGATTGCAGGCGGAGGGTTTTGTAGCTGGGTTGGTGTCCCAGTTTCTCTTTCCAGAGTCTTTAGGGTGCCCGTGTTGCACCAAAGAGACTAGAGCATAGGGGTGAAGCTCCAAACCTGTACCAGCTCAGACTTTTTATGTTCAGTCCCTAGCCCATGGCATGACGTCAGCCATAGCTAATTGTAGGTCTATGCTCCTCAGGTAAAATTTCCTGCAAACATCCTTATGAACATACCCAGAGATGTGTTTCCATGGTGACTCCCAAGCTGGTTAACTTGGCAATGAAAATTAACCATAAATTAACGATCACATCAGCTGTTCCCCAAGAACCTGGTGTCAGATATTTATCTTTTTAGCATTTACAGGTTTTTTTTTTCCTGATGCCTTAAATAACAGACGTTAAGTGACAGGTTTAGTCACTGTTGTAACTTTGAAGTGCTGATGAATGTAAGTCATATTTAAAGGCTACCTGCAACAAAGGCAGAGATGTAATGTTTGTTTCTGTAATTGAGAAAATAGAGGCATTGCCAATAATAATTGTGATGGGCTGCCTGCATTCACAGTTGAAAGAAGTGCTATGTTCAGACAAAGATAAATACAAAGTAAGATCCCCCCACATAAATAGTTACTGTAGTACACTGTTCAGAAATGGGAAGGAGCAGGGCTGGGGCTGGGGCGCAGAGGGTAAGAACATTTGCTATGAGGGCATGGAAAGGCCAGAGTTTGAATCCCTAGCACCCAGGTTAAGATCACATGTGGTCCTGCACACACCCAGAGTTGTGGGGGGAAGAAACAGGAGGATCCCTGGGTCTTCCTGGCTGCCAGCCTGGCTCCAGATTCAATGAGAGGCCCTGTCTCAAGGGAATAAGATAAAGGGTGATAGAGCAGGACACCTGAAGTCTTTATTTAGACACACACACACACACACACACACAGAGAGAGAGAGAGAGAGAGAGAGAGAGAGAGAGAGAGAGAGAGAGAGAGAGAGACTAATAAATAATGGGAAGAAACAGTAGGAAACTGAGAAACCAGTCAGTGGATACAAAATGAAAACTCATAGAGTCTTAAATGGTGAGGCAGTGTAGCAACGTACACAGTGTTAGAGTGGCAGTGTAGCCATGTGCACAGTGTTAGAGGTGGTTAGACGAGAAGACCTGCAATAATTGGCCGTGTGTAGATACAGGAGTGAAGGAGGGGCCAGCACTGATATCCTAGGCCTGCCGCCTGCACTACCAGGTTCAATAAGGATGGGAATTCTAGCTAGGATAGGTTTAGGGAAGATGACCATGAGTTTGTTTGGGACCTGTTTTTCTTTGAGGGATCTCTTAAAACAACTACAAAAACACTGAAAAAAAACCTAGTTAGATGCATTTGAGCTAGAGATGTAGGTAGGTTGTACCATCAGCCTTGAGTAGAACCAAACTGTATGAGGAGAAAGGTACTCTGCAGTACAGCAGCAAACCACATGAGACTGGGCCAGCTTCTGGAGGATGGTAACAAAGATTCCGCTGGTATCTTTGTTTCTCAACAGTATCTTTTGGTTCCTGTCCAGGCCAGCTGGACAATCAAGTGGGACCCTTAGACCCTGTGGAAAGGACCGAGATGCTCGAGAAAATAAGGAGGCACAGCAAGTCAAGAGGTCTGATCAAGCTGGCAAAATTTTTATTGTTCACACAGGTTATATACTCTGAAAACAGGATATGGGGAGGGGTAGGAAAGAAAAGAGGGCTTTGCAGGTGGAAGAAGCTAGCTGCAGCTATGGGGTCTAACTAAGTTATTCTCACAAAGCCTTGTCATTACCAGGGGTTCTAAAAACATCTATCTAGCAGGATGTTGGCTAAATCTAAAGATCAGGAGGAAGGGTTACTAAGGTGGGTTGCTATGAGGCCTTGTTTGAAGTCCTGAGAACTGACAAGTGAATCATGGAAGGTAAGCAGAAAGAAAAATAGTAGATAGGAGAGCCAAGGGTGAGTGTTTGCCAAGAGAAAGGCCTTGCCATGGCTTCCCACAGGTTCCCATAGGACTCTTCTAGAAACTGGTAGGTGGTCCCACAATGGGGGATTTAGCTCTTGGAAGGTAACTACCTCTCTAGCTACTTGGCTGGATCTTGAAGTCCAACTGGGAAACAAAGACAGTAGTAACAATACAGCAAGGAATCAGCACAGGATTTATACAACTAAAGCTCCCACCCTATTTGAAACTGCCCTGAAAGAAACACTAAGTGAGAAGAGAGATAGGTAATAAATAAGTCTCACAGATCCAGTGGCTGGCAGAGGTGAAGCCTAAAGATGAGATTACAGAAGGAACAGCCAGGGAGGGGTGGAATGGCAAGTAAGGTGGGATCAAGTGAGACTGGAGAGGGAGCCGCTGGCTCTGTGACACAGAGGATCATTTTAATGAGGTGGTCTTGGTAGAGGAAGTTGGTCAGGAAAGGGGGAAGTGAAGGCAGCAGTTACTGGCACATCTTTTAAGGGATTTGGCTGCCAAGAAGCAGGCAGATTTGCACTGGGGAGATGTCAATCAAATATGTGCCACGCTAGCAGAAGGACCTGAGTTAAACTCCCAGAGGCCACATAAAAACAGCCAGGCATGATGGCAAATTCGTCTCAGCTTTGGGAAAGTAAAGACAGGCAGATCATTGGGGTTGACTGGCCAGCCAGTCTGGCCTACTTGGCAAATTCAAGGCCAGTGAGAAATGCTATCTCCATAAATGAGGTGGTCAGTACCTGATGGAGGACAGCTGAACTTGTCCTCTGGCCTTCACACACACACACACACACACACACACACACACACACACACACACACACACGACAAAAGGTGGCAGGTTTGAAATGGTAGAAAGTGGGTACAGAGTCAACAGTTATCTCCTTCCTCTATCTGTCCACATGTCTCCTCCCTTCCTGCCTCCCTGTTGTATGACACTATTCCTGAGGAGATGTGACCAAATGTCTATTCACCTCAGATGATAGACCAAAATATCAATCTCACCAATGTCCAGCATGGTAAACCAATGAGTTTTATAAATGACTCGAGACAGCTGCATCACTAATAGCCTCCTGCAGTGTGGGCGACAGCTCGAAAAAGCAGACACCCAGAGTGCAATGAACATGCAAGCAGCTTCCAGGTTGATGGGTGTCCTCTCCCAGTTCGTCTGAGCCTCTTTGTACCAGTTCAGCTCGTCTCTGTTTATCTTCCAGGTGCCCTATCTTGCCTGTCTTCTCAGTAGGTTTTACTACTTATATAATCTTGGGGAAGGATGGACTTAGTGAATCTGTTCAGTTTCGGGGACTTCCTGAAGCAATTTTGAGTTGTTTACTTCCTGTCTACTTCTCTGGCACAAGGGACTGTTCCACATCTTCTTAGAATATTCTTTTGTTTTTACTCCCTTTAAACACCAGGTCCTAAAATATCCTGTTGTTTACTTTCTCTTTACATCCTTTGTCTTAAGAAGTTTCCCTTCAAGATGGAAGGTTTTAACCTCAGAGAAAATTGCTACACACCATTTGCTTCTTTGTGGTGGGAGAGCTTGTGTGTAAGAAGGCTGGGTTTGAAACAGGGAAGGCAGAGACACATGAGAGGCAGGGAATCAGTGATGGTGTGAAGTTCCTGTGAAGATAAGGGTGGACTTCAAATCACACTGTGTGTGTGGCGGGGGAGGGAGTGGCAATTAAGGTTTTCTGTTGAGGAGTTGAAGGAGGGAAGGTTTTCAAGTATGAATCAGCCACCTTTAAATGATGCTGCTTGCTATCCTCATCTTAGACAGAATCCTGTCTTCAGAAGACATCATACCTGCTTAAATATTACACTGAAGATGATGCAGCCATGTCTTTTTTTTTCTCTCTCTTCTCAGAAACACATGGTGGCACTTCCAGTGCTTTTTTGGTCTTCAAGAGCTTCACATATCCACAGGGCCTGTAGGGAAATATGTTCTGAAGTGCAAGCTGGAAATGAAAGTGTTTTATGGATGCTCTCTGAGTAGGCTTGGAAATTGGAACTAGGAGTCATTTTCCAGGCAGGAACTATTGGGGCCAAGAGTTCTGAGTTGTCAACACATAACAGTGTTTTCTGGGATGTAGCTGGTTTGGGGATCAGAGGCATGGTTTCCTCGGGGCTGCTGAGCCCTGTTTGTGACCCCTATATCCAGCTGAGAGCCTCCTGTCTCTCAAGACCCAGAGACTAAAGCCTTATTGACCGATGTGGGCTTTTCTGCATCAAAGGCTCAGAGTGGTATTAGCCGGCAGCGCTTTTTATGGGCAAAAAGTGCTTCTGTGTGGATAGTGCTCCAAGTACCTGGGGTTAAGATAAAAGGCTTCAAAAAAAGGTGTCTACTCCTGGGAGCTGCCCCTGGCCACTCACTCTGCTGTGTTGCATATGCTGGTACTGGGCTCTTGTCCGTTACCTTAAAGCCTCAGAGACCTAATTTATAAAGTATTCCCAACTGAAGCAACACAGCCTAACTTCTGAGTTTCTGCCACCTCCTTTCGAGCCTTCAAGCATCCTTGCCTTGTCGTGGGAAGTACATTTGGAAGTCCAGCCAGCACAGATATCAATTCTGACTGGCCATGGGACCTTAACACTCGTCTCTTGCCCTCTCTGAAAATTGTGTACATTATCCGTGCAGTCAGAATGCCCTCCCCCACTTTGTAGAACCATTGCAATCCATCTCGCATATGCCAGAGCACCTGCTCAGACATTGCTGTGTTCCCAGCTCTAAGGTGCTTGCCTCAGGAGCCTGCAGCCGGCGAGTAGGCAAACTGGTGTCTGGCTGCGATATTGCACTAGACTAGATGTATATACTTCAGCTCCACTCAAAGTTCTCATATTTGGTCTCGGACCCTGTAAGCAGGCGCACAGCAAGAAACCACAAAACAGGGTCCTCGAATAGAAAGAAAACTACCCAGCTGTCTTGGACAGTTGAGAGCAACAGGCAGCTGCCAAAGCTTATTGGGTTATATAGAGAGTATATGAGACCGAGCTCAGACGGAGGAGGGATGATTGGCTACAGTTATGGGTGGAAGCTTTGCATTCAGGTGCCGAGAACTATGGTGATGAGCATTCAGCTAGCCTTTAGGGGCTTCTGAGAAATGCTCTTGGTTTCTGTTTCTTAGCAAAACCAAGATGAGGTCGGGGTTGAGTCATTGCCTTTGGCACTGCCACTTTGGGGAAAGCAGTATGGCTCTGTATCCTAAAAGACCCCAGCTCCTCACACAGATCATCCTCCCCCACCACCACCAAATGCCTTGACATCATCCCCTTGGTGGTAGACCTATCTTTGGTTTAGTGAGTCAGTGGACACATCTTTGGTTTAGTGAGTTAATTCTTGGCATGCTGCTAGATAGTTTCAGGGTTAGAGAAACAGAATTTCATCTTTCCCAAACCTGAAGGAGGGAAGCAGAGCAGGTCTCATGGATCCCCCAACAGTTAAAAGATCAGAGCAACATGTCCAACAAGGCCTCTATGCAAACACTGAGGGACTGGGATTTCAGATCCTGAACACATAAATGTGGTAGAAGTGCCTCATCCAATGAAAGCAAGGAGATGCAGTGCCCATTACCATACACATTTTTCTCCTGGTGACCCCATGTGCCTGTTGATCTCTACGCCCCGTGGTGTTCTTTATAACTATGAAGGGGAATACACAGAGTGTTTTGCCGAATGCCATGAGCAGGTTGTGTCAGTTAATGGGAGATGAAGGAGTTGTGAGAATTGTGTCAACACACATTCTAGAACACACCTGGGCTTAGGAGCCTATCTAAAGGCAAGGCTGAAGTATAGGACTTCACTTGTGAAACCTCACCCCACCCGTAAGTAGATGGTCAGAACTAAACTGCATCCCGTGGTCCTGAGCTGGCAGCCTCTGGAGAGTTGCACAGGGTGAGGAGAAAGAAGTTCCTTCCCCTGCCAGAACTGTCGCACTGAGTGGAGTAGAACACATTAAGTTTGCAGACTTTGAACACCGGCCCAGACATGTTGTTTAAGGAATCTCATATTCCTTCCTTTTCTTGCCCCTCGTATTCTGCTGGAGGCATGCTGGGACCCAGCTGATATGCTGTAGGGGGTGACGAGGCTTTGCATGCTTAGCTGATAGTTATATGGGAAGGAGGAGACCAAGGGGCAGACAGTAGGAGGGACCAAAGACACCAACAGTGGTGGCCCATGAGCACCCCATCATACTAAGCATAGTTTTGGTCATTTATATTGATGGTTAACATGACAGAATTTAGAATCACCCAAAAGACAAACCAATGGGTACATTTGTAGGAACACTTCTGTGTAAGGGTCACTGGGTTGGGAAGACCCATCCTCAATGTAGGGTGGCACCACTGCAAGTGCTGGAGTCTTTAATGAACGGAAGGGAGGAGAGAGAGACGAGCATCAGAATTCGTTTCTCTCAGGTTTCCTGACTGTGGATCCGACATGGCCGGCTGCCTCACGTTACCTCCCCAGTGTGACAGGCTGCCCCTCAAAGTGTAAGTGGAAAGAGGTAACTTAAGTCACAGGACCACAGACAACTGACTCGCCTCCTGCTCTGTGCCTCAGTTTCCTCATCTGTATCTCCGAGAGAGGCTGTGATGGGTAAGCAAGCTAGAGACTGCATCAAATGCTCATAGCAGCGCCTGGAACTTGGAAAGTGCTCAATGGATGTGCTGACTCCGTTTTTTAGAAACGAGTCCATGTCCTTGTAGCCCACTAGTCACAAGCAGAAGCCATTTGGGACCAGTGAAGGTCGGAGATTCTTCACCCAAGCATTTCAGGATAAGGATCCATTTGTAGTCTCTTTTTTTCCTTCCCAATCCCAAGTTGTCCCTTCTGGGTCTCCTGCGGTGAACCAGCATCTCTAATAACACATTGTCATTTGGCTGAGTATGATTTGTTGACCGCTCGTTACACTGTGAGGTCTCCACAAGCTTTAATTACAGTAATTCAGGGTTTGTTCAAACCATTATATTCCACATAGTTCATGGATGCTTTTAATTTAATTATATGCAGTTTAACACCACAAATGACTGCTGCAGGGAGGGAGATGATGATGATGTTGGTAGTGGGCCTCCCTCCCCCACACACCCCTACACTTCCCCTCCACCTCCCCCCTCCCCCCATGCCTTTACTCTAAATGCAAGAAATGTGTTGAGGACCTGATAAAACACATTACTGGGTTTTGTTTCAGCTTAGGATGAAATGTGTTGCAAAGTGTGTTTCCCTGCATAGAGTCTGGGGAAGCCTGGGCTGGGGGCACTGTTGCCCTGAACAGGCTGGCTTTTGTGTCTATAAATGAAAATTGTTGAAGAAAGAAAGTAAGTAGTGCTTCCCTTGGGGTGAGTGTGTGTGAATTCGTGGGAGATGAGTAGGGACAATCTTGCTAGGGGAATAGACATGCAAGCCAATTCTTGAATGAGGAAGATGCCATCAGGGCTTCCCGTCCCTCCAAATGGCAGAGGATGGGCAGGCCTGGTGTATTAGGAAGTCCACGGAGATCCCCAGGAAGTGATAGTGCACAGATGAAGGGGGGGGGGAGGTATGGAAGGAAAAGACAGGAAACCTGTGTTCATCCCCAAAGTCCATTTATAAGAATTTATATTTTTGTGATGGTCACTCGTATCAAGATTGGCCCCCCTCCCTTTAGCTCAGCATCTGTGGCAGATCTGCAGGGGAATATCGGGGTAGTCTCTGCTCCCCTGAATCCCCACAAAGAACAGACTGATGTTGCTGTGAGCAGAGTATATAACAAGGAAGCAAACCCAGGGATGGGCACAAACACAGCCCATTGACTGAGGACAAGGACAACCCCCTGGACGGCTGACAGGGTATCTCAGGTCTCTGGAAGGGTGGATGTCAACCGAGCATGCTTGCCAGAACACAGGCAAGTTCTGCTGCCCAGAGCCGCCCCAAACCCATTCTGCAGTGTCTCAGCTCTGTTTATGCAAGAGCCCATTCCTTTATCCAATCAGGACTCTGAGAGGATTTCCTCTTACTTGGTATGACCCAGCTCTGCTTCCGGCTGCCCTCTGGGTCCATCCCTCTTGGATTAGCACTTTGACAAGCAGCTCTTTTCAGCTCAGCGTGTTCGCTCTCCTCAGAAATGTATTTCTGCTAAATCCATTGACTCTGAACACATAGCCCAGGCAAATCTACACTCTGGGCACAAGCTGCCTCTAAGGATTAAGGGGTGCTGAAGTGAAGAGTCATGGTGTATCCATACCCACACATTAACACATATTTACAGATAGAGCACAGACACACATGTTGCTCATGCATATCGTTACATGAAATGCGTGCAGGCACAAGTGTGGATTTACATGCACATTCATGTTTTTACATGTGCGCGTGCCCCTATAATTATAAATGCATGCATGTACATATATGCATGCTCACATAAACACTTATAAAGTCACAGATTCACACATTTGAATATCTAGCTTTGCGCACTGTTCACATGTGTGCCTCCATAAACATTGATATCCAAAATCACAGATATGCACTATGAATATGTAGATTTATACTCTATTTGCAAGCACGCTCACACAAACGACCACATATAAATGTATTTATCCATAATGTGCGCATGTATGTATGGTTGTGTGTGTGTCTATATGTACTTTAGAATTTGCCACCTACTTTACAATAGTCTGCCTTTTCACGCTGTAACACAGCTCCACAAGCACTGCCATTTTATGTTTCCTGTTACATACATGTGCCAGGTATTAGGGACTCTAGAACTTGAAATTTCTTGGCAGAGGTCACATGCCTGGCAAATCCCAAAGCTGACACTCAAACCAACACTCAGAGACAAGATAGTTCACTCCACCCTGTAACCCTGATGGTTACAGGGGTTAACAGAGAAGCAGAAACACAACAACACAAATGGACTCCACACACATTTGGCCATGAGCTCCTCCCTCACAGGCTGTGTGGAGAAACCATCAGGGTGAAAGTCTCTGTGGTCCTTAAACGGGGAATAGAATGTTGTAGGAAGAACATGAAGAAGAGGGAATAGCGTC
This sequence comes from Arvicanthis niloticus, assembly GCF_011762505.2. Lineage (NCBI taxonomy): Eukaryota > Metazoa > Chordata > Mammalia > Rodentia > Muridae > Arvicanthis > Arvicanthis niloticus. The sequence continues at coordinate 44,302,482 of NC_047675.1, forward strand.
CACAGAGGCTAGAAGGAGCTAAAGTTTTGAAGAAAGGAGTATATGTGTGTGTGGAGGGGGTTGTATATGTGTGTATGTGTCTTGGTGTGTATTTGTGTGTATGTATGTGATGTGTGGTGCAGTGTGTGTGGTGTGTATATGTGGTGTGTTGGTGTATGAGTATGTAATATGTGCTGTGTGCTATGTGTTGGTGTGTATATATGTGGTGTGTGTGTGTGTATGTTGTATGCATGTGCATGAATGGTATATGTTGAGGTGTATGTGTATCTGTGGGTGGTGTATGATTGTGTGTGTATGTGTGTGTGTGTATAGTATGTGTGTGGTATGTGGCATATGGTGTGGGTAGTTTGTGTGGTATATATGGCATGTTGTGTCTGTGCTGGGTGTGCACACACACTCCTGTAATGTTATGGGTCTACCTTCTATTGTTTCCCACTTTATGTTTTGAGGTAGGGTCTCCCACTGAACCTAGAACTCACCACTAGGCTACATTGGCTGTCCAGTGAGTACCAAGGATCATCCCGTCTCTGCTGAAGGACTGGGGTTAGAGACAGGAGCTGCTACTCCCAATACACATGGGTATTAGATCTGAACTCAGGTGTGCACAGCAAGCACCTTATCAAGCACTGAGCCATTCTCCTAGTCCAGGACGAGGGATTTTTAAGCATCCTAATAATGGCACGGGTGTGCTTATAAGGTTGCCCTTGGATACCTTTTGGGGAAGCTCAAAGGCTCCACATGTGTTTGACTCAGCAACTACAGGAATAAAGCATTTTATGAAAAAGAAAGGAGAGAGGGCACTACACCTGGCTACAGGCATCTCTTAGCAGGTATGCAGATGACCTCAGGGCAGCTTCTGGGAATGGCTTTCTCTACTGCTCCATTTGCATATTTATATATCTGCATGCGAACACCAGGTCCTGCCCTCTGGTGTCATGACTTCAAATAAGCAAGAAAACAGGGCTAAAAGCACATCGAATCGTGCTTTCTAAAGCACTGTCAGTTGCAGAGGCTGGCCTCTGCCCAGAATCTCCTGAGAGCTGGTAATCACAAGACCCTGCTTTGCCATGAGGTGCCCTGAAAAATGCCTCCGACACTGGACAGAACCGTCCATGCATTATTGCTTGTATTTACTCGGTGCTAAGCACTGCAAGGTAGAGTGTGTGTATGTGTGTGTGTGTGTGTGTGTGTGTGTGTGTGTGTGTGTACAGGGGAAGGTTTGTATGTGTATGCAGAAAGATGTGTGTGTGTACAAGGGAGGGTGTATGTATGCGGGGGTGTTCGTGTGTGTTTGTGTATGGGGAAGGTGTGTATATATGTGTGTAAAGGGAGGGTGTGTGTGAGTGTGCATATGTGTGTGCAAGCACAAAGACGAAGGTGTGTGTTTGAGTGTGTGTGTGTGCGTTTACATGGGAGAGGGGGTGTCCACTCAGCCTGGATTGTTTTCATTGTCTAGTGCTCTTTATGGCTCAGACTCATTTTCTCATTGCTAGGTGAGTAATCCCGTAATTACAAAAACCAATCAATTAATTGATCTAAATTAATTGGATAACATAGTATATCCTGCTAAGCATGAAGGTAGATTTCAAGTGAGTTTCCAGGCTGAAGAGGAGAAATGACACATTGAGACTTAACAGCCTCTGGCCGGTGGGTGACAAATCGTGGTCTCAAACGCAGATTCCCAGATCAGCTGAGGCTCCAGTGAATGGAAGGGACCTTCAAGCTCCTTCTCTTCAAACTTCTTGCCCCACAGACATGTGCCCTTCCTCCTACCCTCTGTCTTAGCCTTCTACTCTCTTTGGCTTCTCTCCCCATCTCTAGCCAAGCTGGGCTTCACTGATGTCTGACAGGATATTAACAATTCTTAAATACCCCATGAAACCTAAAACTCACCTATGTCTCTTTTGCCCAACTACTTGTTGTTGGCATCTTTATGTACCAAATTGGAAATAACTTGTGGCCAGAGTCACTTAGAATCTTAGGTGTGGACTCTCTTTGGGGCAACCAGTCTTGAGGGGCCCAAAATTAGCATTTGAATACAAGCAGCATTAGGCCAACCCACTGTAGATGTGTCCCGCCCAAACAGTGTTGGTGTTGACATAGTGTTTCTGGGACTGCAGAAGCTGACTGAGAGAAGGCACCGAGGTTGGGAGGGATCCTTATCACTTGTGGGAGAGCATCACTGCCTGATCCTTGTCACTCAGCTCCCTCATCTTCAAAGCAGGGACAGAGGTATCTGCTGTGTTGGGAAGGGGTGGATTAAATGAGATACGACTTTCTTTCCTCCACACTTCTTAAAATGGATAAAACCCACAAAAGGTTTGACGAAGTCAATAGCGCATATAAAGCTCTGATCACAGAGGCCAGCAAGCATTGGGCACTTGGTATAGGTGCTCATCAGTCACCATGGCACTTAGATGGGAGCTCACTCGTCTCCTATGTCATTGTCCTAAGCACTGTGTGAGCCACATTTATTTCACACAACCCTGGGAGATGAGTGCTATGTGCCTTGTCTATAGATAGTGAAACCGAGGCACAGAGAGCCAAAGCGATGTCCTTAAAGTCTTGCAATAGCCATTGAAAGTCAAGGGCAAGATCTGAAGTGCTCTGGAGCTGCACTACAGATGTTCTTGGGTCCCCAGCAGTTGATTTGTCTAACAGGTATCTATTTTATCTGTGTGTGGGGTGAATGTTCATGTAGGTACGTGTGTGTGTGCGCGCGTGCACACACATGGGTACATGTGTATGTGTGTATGTGTGTGGAGGCCAGAGATCAGTCAACCTTGGGTTATACAGCCTCCTCAGGAGTCATGTACCTTGTGTTTTTGAGATAAGATCTCTCACCGACCTAGGATATTCCCATTAGGCTATGCTGGTCAACCAGTGAGCTTCTAGGATCCTCCTGCCTCTGCCTCCCTGCACTGGCATTACAAGCACAGCGACATACAGAATTTGTTTTACATGAATTCTGGTGACTGAACTCTGGTCCTCATGCTTGCAAGGCAAGGACTTGACTTACCAGCTTCTTCCCCAAGCCCATCAAGCGTATATTGTTCTTCCGCTATGTGACAGGTTCTTGACCGGCATGGAGAATACAGGGATACAGGGGCGAAGGGGCCAGAGAAGACCCATCCTCTGAGAAACTAATGGCACCATGTCAGACTGACTAACTATCTGCCCTATGAACTTGGGTCTGAAATTTTTCCCTGATGTACTCTGAACTTGCTGAATACGGCCCTGATTATTATAAAGGGTTTGTGTCATTATTGGACCAGAGCAACCCATGTTAAATCACAAGCATGTTTAACAAACATGGGTACCCTTGCATATATGAAGATGTTTCCCCTGCGTATGGTAAGGTTCTTTGCGGCCAGCCAGCGGGACTTGCCTCTCCCAGGGAAGGGTGAGCCTTGCGACTCTGAGATCCCAGTCTCCTTATTAATGAAGCCATCAGTTACATCTGAAACAATCACCATTAGCAAGGCAGCGAGGGCTGGGCACCACTGTCAGAAAGGGAAGGGCTCCTGGGGAAAGTGGCACACTGGTGACTCTTTAATCCTTGAACTTTGACAGCAACAATATTAGTTGAAGGTCTGTAATACATTTATGGTTCTCATCTGATATTTTTCCCCCACATCATTTTTTTTTTCTGGTTTTACTTTTAAATTCCCCGTGGGATCATTGACATGAAATTCTGAGGGGAAATTTGGAACATTAGTGACTGTTTAAACCAAATGAGGCAGTGTCCTTTCCAAGAGGAAATCATCTTTATGATATTGGCATAAGACAGTTTTTTGAAAATTTAGACTAATGAGGCCACAGCCTGAGAGAGAAACTGGGGTTCCCGGGCTTTCAGCCTGTACAGCTGCTGAGTCTGGCCTAGAGGAAGCCCCATTTGGACCAGCAAGGCTGGTTCTAGGTGATTTCCCTGCCTGCTTTTTCCCATTCGTTTTCCTGGATTGGCTCATGGACAGCCAAGTGTAAGCTAGATGCTGGGCTTACAATAGCCATCCTATCTGGGAGCTGGCTGCCCAGTCTGCAGGAAAGCTAAGTGAGAGAGCTTTGATCTGTCTACCATGCAGATGTGAACAAGAACCTGAGAGGAGGAGAACAGTGGTCCATGACCTTTAATTAGAAGACTCAGAGCCTGTGTGGAGGTTGATAGCCAGGGAAAGCTTCTTTTAAAAAAAAAAAAAAAATGCTTACACTGAGTGTGGTGACACACACCTATAGTCCTAGCATTTGGGTGACTGAGGCAGGAAGATTGTTCCAAGTTTCGAGTCCAGAGTACTAACCATCATACAACTGAATCAATCACCTCAAGTTCAAAATTCAAACCCAGCTTGGGCTACCAGAGTGAGACATTGTATCAGAAAAACAAACAAACAGAAAACAAAACAAACACTATATAACTTACATGCTTTACTAGTGAGATGCAGGGTTTAGAAGAACATGGAGACAGATGGAAGTTGGCCTTTTTAGGAAGAAAGACTACCAAGGGTGTGGTTGGCTCCAAGGGACAAGTTCCTAAGATCACCTGTGTCACAGCTGAGCAGTGTGCTTGTGCAACAAGGTAGTGGCACCTCCCCCTAGCCTCACTCCATCCACAGAGCCAGAGTCTGTGGGTGGAGGCCCTACTGTGTGCAAACACTGCTCCTATGCCATGCATGAATTTGCTCATTTGATCTTCCAAAGGCATTAGCCTTGACCATCAGAAAAAAGCAGCGGTAACACCATCAAGAGGTGCATCTGTAGGTGGGGGATTCCTTACAAGAGTATTTATAACAATACCTAGACCCCCCCCCAAACCTTTTGTCTTCTATCTTCCCAGCTCCAGGAAGATGAAACCACCAAACCTAGTTTATATAGTCCTGGGGATCAAACCCAGGCCTTCATTATGCTAGGCAACACATTCCCCTGCCAAGCATTTCCCCAGAAGATATATTGACTCTCACAGTCTAGGGTTTGATTGCCTAGGCTCGGCACAGTGAATCTCACTCAGGACTTCTTAGGAAGGTAGCATCGTCTGGATACCTTTTCATTCACATGCCCTATGTCTCTGGACAGGGACAGCGAAGCAGCCAGCAGAGCTGCGCTGTCCAGACATCTTTCTGTCAGGATCTCCAGCATGGAAGCTTCCAGGAGGCTGTGTTTTTCCCAGGTTGTCGTTGTCTTGCGCTCCAATCTCTGTGCTCGGCTCACAGGTTTCACTGACAAGTTAAATTCTGAAAATTGTGCAAAATTCCCCTTCATTGTTGTAGTGTGTAATATTGGAAAATCTTTCAGAAATCACAGCTATGTCTTGCCTTAGCTCGCCAGAGCGTTGATGAACACTCTACCGTTGTGATGCCCTCCAAGACTGTTGCCACAACCAAACCTTGTTAAGAAAAATTCCACGGGGCATTTTAAAATAAGACCTTCCCCTTTTAAGTTGGTGTATATCCATTCACACACCACATATGTGTGTCATACCATGTGTGCATCCCGTACACAGTGGTAGGTTTTCTATGTACATTTTCATCTGTGTGTATTACACACTCTGACCATATTCACCCTTATGCCTTCCTCTTTTCTCCCTACTCCCACTCCTGATAATTGTTTCCCTACCACACCCACCCCATTCTCTCTCTCACACACACACAGAGTCCTGGACCCAAAGATAAGCGAGCTATCTCTCAGCAAATGCTCCTTTTGTGGTTGAGTAGGCTGTGCACATCTCTACTGTGCACATACGCCGCCCTTTTTCATCCAGTGGTCTGTCCATGGACACCTAGGCAGGTGATGTCCCTTGGTTATTTTGAACAGTGCTGCAGCAAACCCAGCTGTGAGGAAACATGTCTGTTGTACTTTGGTTCCTTTTGATGTATTTGAGTGTGTGCTATAGCTGGATCGCAGAACAGTGATATTTTTACTTCTTGGAGTCACCTCCACAATATTTTCCCCCTTTGGCTGGTCACAAAAACAAAGCGAAAGAGAAATTTCTCATTAGCTGAAAAGTGTTCTGGATTCAATTTTGAATGTACTCACTGGTGGGGACTCAGTTAGCTTTGGCCTATTTCTCTCAAATCTACCCAATTTTAACAAATATTTTTGAGATGTATTGTCTGCTAAGGGAAAAGTGATTTGGCTTCTGAATTACTTTGCTATAAATAGCCACAAAGAGTCAAATGCAAACCTGAAATCAGACGGCTGCTTTTGCATGAAGCCAGACTATTTTAGGACTGCAGAGCCTCCCATGTCACCAGAGGCTTAAATTGTACAAGTCGAAATTCTGATTTTAATAATGAACAGTGACGGGGATATAAGGTGGTCTCATGTTTTTGAATTTTCTACATGCAACCTCAAATTCAATCCCCCTATTGAAAGAGCTGATAAAATTTTAAGCATTTTCTGTAATTTTAAATTGTTTATGTTTGCACACAAACAGAACCCATCCTTCTTTTTTTTTTTTTTTTTTTTTGAAACAGGAATGTGTATTCTGTTTGTATGCATAAAGGGTCCTTTCAATAAGTTAATTTTCTTTAGTTGTCATGGGAATAAAGGCCCAGTTGCTTCTAGACTAGAACCCTGATGGCAGGAGGTAAGGCAGAGCACCCTGGTCATTTCCAATTGCATTGCACAGTAGGAAGCACCTGTAATGTCCAGACCATAGCAGTTGATTCCCTGGGCTTGGCTGGTTTCTATGTGGCCTGGCAAATTTGCTGGTGAGATAGTTTGACAGGTGCTGTCATTGATGTTGGCAGGGCTGAACATGTGGCATTCCCAGACACTAACCTCTGGAAGAGTAGAGATGGCTTTGTGTGTGTGTGTGTGTGTGTGTGTGTGTGTGGTGTGTCAGCAGCTAAAGAAGCTGAGATGGTTGGTTCCCAGGAGATTTAAGGGAGGTAGACAGGGGGCACAGTGGAGCTAATTACAGAAAGATGCCACATGACTGACTTTTCGAAGCATTTACCAAGCCCCGAGCATGTTCTGTTTACTGTCGACCCAGTGATGAGGTGGAAGTTACTTCTATCCATGAACACATTTGGCTCATAGCTCACTGAGGCAGCACAGAGTCAGCCTTTCCCTGCTGCAACTCATTTCTTTAAAAAAAAAAATTACATAGTGCTAATTTAATAAAATATGGATATTGAGCTTTGGGGAGGGGCTAAGAAGAATTCAGATTTATAACTTACCATCCAGAGTGACCCCATTCTGAGGTTTGTCCGTCTTTACTGTTAGAAGTTGCAACACATTGTTTTAACATAAGAGGGTTTTTTAGGCAGGAGCTGTACTCTCTGTATGTCTGTTTGTATGCTGGGTTTCACTTAAGTTTTGAGACAGGCTCTCACTAAACTCATAACTTGCCGATTCAACTAGACTGGCTGACATCATTTCCCTGGAAATCCACCTGTCTCCTCATTACCAGGTACCCCACACCATTCTTGGTTTTAAGTAGCTGCTGGTGATCCAAACTTTTGTCCCTGGGCTTGTATGTCAAGCACTAACCCACTGAGTCATCTCTCCAACATCAATGCATGTCATCTTTAAGACTCTAAAGAGTCAAGCAAGGTGCTGGACAACCCAAAGAGTGAGTGGAATGGTACCAAGGTCTGCCAGCCAAAGACGGACAAGGACTTCATGGTGAATGGCAAGATAGGAAGTCTTGGGTTTTGCTGGCTAGGGTGGTAGAGGACTAGGTCTTGCCCTTTGGGGAAGCATTCTGTTGAGCAGAGATCTGTAGACACAGCTACACTACCCTCCTTCTGGACAGGATCTCATCTGTTTTGTCTTTGCACTGAGAGTTACCACAGTGTCAGGAGTCTCTGTTGGGGGGTCGGTATTATCTGAACACTCATTCTGAAAGATCCTTAGCATTGAAACAGTGTTGATGTGAACAGGCCCTATCTTGGCTGGGTTAGTTGAACAGAATAATAAAGGTAAAGAAACGTTCTGGTGAGATTTGGTGATGTACGATGATCATATGGCAGGTATGTGGGCAGATCTGCATCCTCACAGAAAGCAGACTCTCTACGATTTAAATTGAGATGGAAGATAGAACTATGCGGCTGGTCCTGCTTATATTCATTGAATACCCTGCACTCTAGGAACATCTTGGTTCTGGGCAGAGAGATGTTGGAAGAGAGTCAGGATGATGCATTGTCTAGATAGGTGTTGCCAGGGATTTAGGTTCCCTGTGATGGTTACACAAACTTCCACTAGACCAAGTCCCAGCCCCGTCACAAAAACCATTTGTATACTTTACACAAGGAGAAAGGGCAGAGGAAGAAAGAAAGCCACTCCACACCCCTCCCTGGAAGCTCTGGCTGGATCTGCTTCCACCTAAAGGTACATGAGCCAGAACTTTCTGCTCCGGACACTGGGTGGGGCTCTTGAGGCTAAAATGATAGGTAAGGAGTAGCCACAGGACTTAGGATGGTCAGTGGGGAACTTAGACAGGGAGGGGAGAGCATCCCTTGACATTGTGCATTTGAACCATCTCCAAAACCAGTTCAACTGTCTGTATATTCTCCCCCCCAACACACACACACATAGAACCTAGCTTACCTCATTAGATTGGGATGGTGGGAGCTGGCTCTCTCTGTATTCCGTCATCTCTATACTCTGCTTTTAGAACTTCCAAGGCTAAGGAGCCAGAACACCATTGATATTCACTCCGTTTCTGTGATCACATTTGCTCAAGAGAGAATGATTTGATCTCAGCCCACACAGGGCAAGGTGGGAAAAAGCAGTTGGAATCTAGAAAAGAAAAAACAAAACACAAAACCAAGAACATTATTGAAAGGACAGAGGAGTTCCCAATTGGATGTCTTTCCTACAAGATGAGTTAATGAGATTCCATGCTTTCTTATAGAGCTGTAGTCGGTTTGTCTGACATTGTTTGGTTTGTAAAAGGATTTGGCTTTGTGTTACAGAACTAATTGCTCGCTAGATACAACATGGATATCAAAATACATTATAAATATTAATTAATCCCCACCTAATTCTCTGGCAAGCACAAATAACCAGTGGCATATTTATTGAATTTGTAAGCAACAATAGGGTTCTCGGAGACGTGTCCTTTTCTGCGGTATCTTTCTCATCCTCCCCCACGTGTCACAATGCCTCCCCTCCTCGGAGAGCCTTCCAGACACTGTTCCATAGGAACCATTAAGAGGTTCATTGAGGATGATAAGAAAATTAATGGGCATTCATTTACTGACTGTTCACCCTTTGTCAGACCTTGGAGTGAAGAAAATGTTATAGCCACCCACCCCACCCCACCACCAAGGAGGGAAAAGAGTTGCTATGAGCTGGAGTGGGGGGAGGGGGGAGGGTTGCTCTTAAAGTTCAGGATTAAGACTACTCAGCTGCATCTTCTGATGTGCATCCTGAGGGGACCCAGACATTTGTTGACAAGTTCACTCGTGTATTTTCCAAGGCATTTTTCTGAACTCCAGCTCCGAATGGCACCATGCTAGAGTACGGAAAAAAAACAAATTTGCATGGTGTTGGGTCCTGATTGTTGCTCATGGCTACCAGCGTGCTTTCGGCTCCCTAGGAGCAGCTAGCTGTATTCTTTGCACAAGGCCTCGGGCTTGATAAATAAACACTTACTGTATATATATATATATATATATATATATATATATATATATATATATGCACTGAGAATAGCATATATGTGTAGAATTTATTTTGGTATTAGTCATCCCCATTAATCTCCCTAACTCCTCCTACATTTATGCCCCACCACTCCCGAACTTCAAGTCCTGTGCTGTTCTCCTTACAACCAATTGGGTCCAATTAGTGCTGGCTGCCTGTATACCCCTGGGTGTGAGACTCTTCCCTGGATCGTGGTTGACCTACTGGAGGCAACATCATTAAAGAAAACAGACTGTCCTCACAGTTCCTCAGCTGTGGGCGGAAACTCATGGGCCCCTCCCCCTCTGTGTTGGCCCTTTGCCTGGGTTGATCTTATGTGGGTCATGCAGGCAACCATAAGCTGTTGTGAGTTCATGAGTGAGTAGCCATGTCATGAACAGAGGTTACTCTTTCACCTCAGTCTTCTTTGACCTCTGGCTCTTAGGAACTTTCTGTTTTTTCTTCCGTGATGGTCCCTGAGCCTTGTGGGAATTGATATGGCATTTTAATGGTCAAGCATTGGCTATTTCTTAAACAGAAAAAAAAAAAAAAAACTAGTGTGTATATGTGTATGTAATATGTATGTATATGCGCTATGCATGTTTTGTGCATATGCAATGTGCATATACATGTATGTGTATACAAATATGTGTATTCTATTTGTTTGCTTACAAATGGTAAAAGGGAAAAGTTAAGAGACAAAAGAACATATTCTCAGCTTTCAAAACTCTCCTTATACATAGGTAGATGTGTATTTATGTCTGCAACTGTCCAGTCTCTTTATACCTTGACTCTCTATGAAGTCAAGGGTATGTCTTTTTCTTTGAGTATCATTGTCTTACTTAGGATTTTACTGCTGTGGACAGACACCATGACCAAGGCAACTCTTATAAGGACAGTATTTAATTGGGGCTGGCTTACAGTTCACAGGTTCGGTCCATTATCATCAAGGCAGGAACATGGCGGCATCTAGGTCGGCATAGTGCAGGAAGAGCTGAGAGTTCTACATCTTCATCTGAAGGCTGCTTTCAGAATACTGGTTTTCAAACAGCTAAAATGAGAGTCTCAAGCCCATGCACACAGTGACACACCTACTCCAACAAAGCCACATCTCCTAATAGTGTCACTCCCTGGGCCGAGCATGTGCAAACCATCACAGTCATGTTCTTGTACTAAACACATTTGTTGAATAAACCAGTGAATAACTCCAGGCACAGAGAAAGACTCAATAGAATCTGTGTTCCCTGCACATAGGGGCATCTATGGAAACAATCTCACTTAGTGTGGTATGGTGTAGAAATTATTTAATCTCAATGGGGGGCTACTACCCTGCCTTTGATCATTCAGTTCCCAGATAAGAAACACACACTTTTATTATTATAATAAGTCTTAATCAGCCCTAGAGCTGGGCAGATATATATCCTCTAAGCTTTTCAAATCTATTTCCCCATTAATAATCCCGAATTATAATTTGCCATGCTCTGTCTGGGCTGCTCTTAACTCCAATTGGCCAGCCTTCTTGGCTATGTTTTTATGACTCACCTAACCCATATGGCTTCCTTCTCCCCTCCTTCTCTCCTCCTTCTCCCTCTCCTCATGATTCTTCTCCAGTGCTAAGTCCAGGAACCCCAAGTCCTGCCTACCTCTATCCTGCCCAGCTATAGGCTGTAGGCATCCTTATTCACCAATCGTGAATAACTTGGGGGGGCAAAGTCACTTAGCTACACTTAAATCTACATGCAGATTCCCTGGTCCTTGGTGGCAACCAGAACTTGGGTGCCCCGGCCCGCGGGGATTCGACGAGACCTTAGGGAAGGGGGCGAACGAATGAAAGGACAAGAGACACAAAGAATGAGAGCAAGTCTGAGGTTCTGATCAAGCTCTGAAACTTTAATTTTGGGGGGCAGGTTATAAAGACACAGCAAACCGGGAAGTTTGGGCAAGGGTCATTACTTAGGGCTATCTTACTATGGAATCCTTACTGTGTAAGACCTTCCCACTGTCATAGTCTTATCACCCTAGACCATCCCACTGTCATAATCTGCTCCAAGGAAATGCCAGACGTTCTTTAGGTTCCTGGGACCTGAGACCTGTGACCTGTGAATGTCCTTTCTTAACCTTGTACTAACTAGACTTTCTAAAACAGCAGGTAATTTCCTGGGCTTGGCTCCCGGCACTTGGGGCCAGTATTTAGCCTTACGATACATAGCAAAAGAAGACCAAACCTTAGCAGTGGTAGGCTGACTCTTCTCTGACCTCCAGGCTTTTCTGGTGACAGGATGTGGAAGGAGCTAGCACCAGCAACACTGTTCCACTCAGATCCTTCATAGACATGGTCTCTGGTGCTGCCATTGGCAGGGTTTATAGAAGATACTTAGATCTTCCTGGGAATTGTAGTGGAACCATGTTTTATGACCTAGTTCCTGTTTCATCCAGGGCTCTGTCTTTTAACCTCTAGTTGGTGGACCTAAGAATGTATCAGAAAGACAGATTCTCTAGCCCCAGCCTACATTAACATTCAGAATCAGAATGGGAAGCTACATGAGGCCAGGATCCCAGGTGATGATTGGTACATAGACCGAGGGTTCCTCCAGGGGCTTTGCAGTCAAGGCTTGTGATGTGCAGAGTTTCAAAATTTCAGAAATAGCAACTGAAATCACACATTCATCCTGAGCTAGAGCGACACTAAGTTTCTTTGAGCTAGAATTCTACCAACTTAGCTTTGTGGTTTATCTAAAAGGCTTCCATTTGACAATTACCTAGGTCTTTGATTTTTTTTTTTTTTTTTTTTAAGTAGCAGAGGTGGGAAGGTCCCGGAAAATGGTGTAATTATGAATAACTGCAGTTTTTCTGCAATAACAAAATCTTTCAAGGAGTGAGAAGTATCAGAAGGACTCAAGGTGACCAAGGACACAAAGGTCTCCTGATCAAACAGGGACTAAGGCAAGGACCATGACTGAGGACCACACTGCCCAGAGCAAAGCTAATCCTTCAGTAATATTAGACAGAACAGCCACAACATTCCAGGCTTTTTGTTTAGAAAACAGAAGGAAGGGGGAAAAAGGCGCATATTCTCAGATAGAAATATTCCTGTTGATTGCCATGACACATCACTGAGCTCCCACTGCCAAGGTAAGCTTCCTTATGATTAAATGAAGTTTTCACCTTTTGTCCAAATCCCCCAGTCCTCTGGTGCCTTGTTTTGTTATTTTCAATAGCATCGAAGGGCAAGGAAGACTCGGGGCTGCAGGATGACTTTTCAAGATGTGAGCACATACAGGAACATCTCTACTCATGGGCTCCCCCGGTCCACGGTGAAATTATATCAGGGATGGCCTTTCCAAGGGCTAAAACTCATTATCACGCGAAATGTAATAGCTATAAAAGATCAACACTTGGAAACCAAAGCAAAATCTCACATATGATAAATTAATTAGAATAGAAGTTACACAAATCCTAGACCTTCTCGGCGACCCTCATCTTATAATTACCTCTCCCTTTAAAGCAGACCAGAATCTTTTATGTATGAAGATGTTACCGTTGACCCTAAGTGCATTAAGAGTCAAGGAGACATTTTTCACACACTGAAAATAAGGTTTGATTGAGTGCTTGCGAGTGGCCTAGTGAAATCTCATTAAACCACTGTTTATTTTAATTCTATATAAATGACAGAGTATTATCCATTGATTATAAGCCTGAGACCAGTTTGAAAATACATGTTTCAATATCTACAGCTTTCTTTGATCACTCTAGTGAGCACACGGTAATATCCATGTAGAGAAAAAGACATTTGTGACCACTGAAATATAGTCACTTTCATCCATTTCTTACACCTCGTCCTTCTACTTCACAGTGCTTATCAACACGATTGAAAAAAAAAAAAAAAGAGTAGAAATTGTAGTCTATTAAGTATACTTATGCCTATGAGGGCCGCACGCCATCTACGGTTATAATTACATTATGAATCGTGTGCAGCCCCCACAGTGAAAAATACGCCTCATTCTCTCTTAAGTCTTCCCACCACAAAGAAAACAAGACAAGACACAACACAGGAACAATCCTGAAATTGTGTCTATGTCATTTCCATATCACCGTAGCTCATACATCCGCATCTGCTGACATTGTACAAATAGCTGTATGCTCTGAAATAAATGGTTAGGGAGAAAACGAACCACCAGAGAATCTACCGAGGACCAACCGCTGCAGTCCTATCCGGACCTGCCTGTGGCACGGATGATTCCGATTCAGACAACTCCCAAGTGTGTGGCTGCAGATGCTGGGGAGGTGAGCTTGGAGAGGATGCTGATGTTGGGCTAGCAAAGATCATAGATTACCAAGACGTGTCACAAACCCCCAGCCTCACCTTTTGATTCCTCGAATAGATGGGTTTATTGAGAAAACAGTATCAGATGGTAGTCAGAGGGAGAACTGATATCAGGGACTAGTCCCCCGGCCCCAAACTTCCCCTATGTGATAAATATCAAAACATGGATAGTTACATGTCACACCCTTCCCGCGCACCAAGCAGATTAACGTTCATGGTCTCTAATGTATACAGAGCCACTGCAAAACTATAAACACTGTCCTTTACTACCAAACTTCAGACCCAGAAAAGAAAGTCGCCTCTGTGGAAGATTATAGATAAGAAAGCGGTAGTTGGAATAAGAATTCAATGGGAGGTTTGCCGGACAACAAAGTCTAAATCCAACCTAAGAAGCCAGTGGTCTCTTGCTGGGTTGCTCTGATCCCTGTGGACTTGTTTGGCCAGCATGTTGCTAGTTTGGAGAATAAGTTCCCAGTGTCCTTCTTCTGACTCTCCATAAGCCGCTAATGGAATCTATGCTGCTTACGTAGGCACTGGAGATAGACAGACTCTACCCTGTCCCTCTTTGTTCTTATTTGTGTCTGGAGAAGAAGAGCCCGATATTAACTACTGCCTAGCCTGTGGTGACATCTGTCTCTAAGCCATCGGGTAGAAGCCTCAGGGGTACCTGAGCCAGGCTCTCAGAGGAAGTCTCAGAATGATGCAAGCCCACCATGCAGCAGCTGTTCTAGAGAGAGAATAGGCAAGTCAGAGTGAAGACCTCTTCAGGGTTGATAAGATTACAATGTGAAAAGATCCTACCCGGGAAGCCCCCAGGGGATGCATAATAATGTGATTGGCATTTTGTATTTAACAAAACACCTTCCTGGAAAAAAACTGTATTATTTGCTCTGTGGGTGGGGAATTGTTTCTGAACCCAATCAGGATTAGTCGCTGGCCCATGACTATCTCATTTTTAATAAATAATAATTCTCTCAGCTCAGTGTTAGCCAGCTTGCCTGAATTCAGAAGATAGGATGCAATTGTTTTCTATTTCCTGTGTTCATCAGTCTCTGCATTAGAAGATTAACTCTTGCTACTCCACTTGCTTGGCCACTGCTTGTTCTTTGGGCCCTGGGATGACTGTTTCTTCTCATTTTATTGGCTGCACATATCTTTCATATGAATTTAAAAGTTGGGGCCTTGTTCATGCTGGGGGGGGGGGGGGGAAGCTGCATTAAGTAAACAACCAAGCTACACCCAGTCCTTCGTCACTTTGACAACAGGAGAAGCAAAAAAATGAATCTTAAAATCACCGGAGCTCCATTAAAGACTATTGTGTATTTTTCTTTTCTTTCTCCATTTAGCCAGAAACCAGCTGAGGCCAAGCATGCTGCTAGGGACAGCTGACATAGTCACGTGGTCATAAGGGAAGAGGAGATAAGAGGTCATTAGGAGTGTGAGCTCAGAAGTCACATACATCGTGTCATTAGTCCCATCTACCCTCTGAGCAGTTGACCAGCTCTGGGCCTGAGTCTTAATTTCCTTAGTTGTCACACACCTGAGAAAAGTTTCCTCACACAGGGCCTGGAATGTAGCTCAGCCAATAGCGCGCTTACCAGCATGGATGGAGAATTTGAGTTCTATCCCTAGTACCCTGACTCCCAACCCCACCTCCACACAGATGGCCATGGTGGCATAGCCCTATAAATCATAGCACCCCAGACTGTACAGGTGCAGTAATATCAGATGTTCAAGGTCATCCTTGGCTACATAATGATAATTATCCTCGGCTGATCTGGACCATATGAGACGCTATCTCAGACAAATAGAAAGAAAAAGTGATCATCCAGTTGACTCTAGAGAAACAATCCTTTTGTCTACATCAAATGATTTGAGCAGCATTCTGCCCTAGAGCAGGGTCTGCAAGCAGATCCGCAGCCCAGGTCCTTTTGGTCACTGTTGTTCATCACATAAGCTAAGAATATGCTTATGTCATTAGATGGTTGCATTTCAAGGACTTCTCTAAGGGACTACAAATTTTCCACAAATTTTTCCTCATCAAGAAAATGTTTATGGATGCCCTTTTGGATAAGTGACCAGAGCTCTACATATCAGAAAAGTTTAAAAGAAAATTTCTGGTAGTCACATACAAAGATATAAAAAAGAAACAGGTGATGATAGTCATAACATACATTCTTGAGCCCAGTGTATCTATATATAATGTTAGGTAGTTTCAACCTGCTGTAAATATAAGGAATGGAGCTGGGGTGACAGATGGCCCTTAGGTTAAGAGCACTTGCTGCTCTAGCTAAGGATTCCCATGTAGTTCCTAGCATCTATGTTAGGCCGCTTACAAAAATTTGTAGGTCTAGCTCCAGGGTACCTGAATCCTCCTTTTGGGCCTTAGGGATTTATATACACATGACATATGTATTCACAGAATGCATACAACCACACCAGTAACAATTAAAAGATAGGGATGAAACATCTTGAGATATTTCCATGCCAACTCTTTGTATTGTGTTGTGCATGAGGTACCCACCAGCACCGTCAAGTGGGACTCATTACATCTTCAGTGTTCCACAGACACATGTGGCTTCAGGCTGCCGTACTGGATGGCAACAGCTTTGTAGAATTTTGAGCGATCCACGGGTCCTTTGAATATTCACAAAGAAAGAGCTCTACACAAATCCTGTTTCATCTTTTCAAGGTCACGCCATACCTGGACTTCAGCTCACCACCGCGCCAAATTTAGATGCAGGTATTTCATCCAAAGCCGCAGATGAGGTCATCACCACCCTCACGGTTAGCTTGATGTACTCCCTAGGAACATGACCCCTGCACTGTTACCCATGAGTGCAGAGATGAAGAGGGCCACCCTGCTGATCTTACCTGCCTGCCATTTCTGCTGCTGTGTGTTAAGCCCTGCACATGACAACTGATGTGTACAGCCCCAGCTTCCATCATGGCTAAGAACAGTCTCTGTCTACCACCTGGGCTCTGTCCTTCATTCCTGGCCTCAGATGGAAGTTTCTGCAGCCTCACACACAGGAGGAGGCCGGAACTTATCCTGTAGGGGTAAGCATGCCACACACTGAGGGCTTTTAATTCTTGCCTAGGGTTTCATCGGGCCCCATCAGTCTATGACAATAAAATGAATACATGTCTTGGTCTTCCTAGGAAGTCTTCCCTACATGCACTGCAGGAGATCACAGCTTCGGGGCCCTTAAGACTTCTTGTGGAGGCAAACATCTTTGCTGCAGTTGCCCAGGGCGTCAGCATTTCCATAATTAGCTCCCAGCGTGTGTCATGTGTCTTCAGTAAAATAGTTGAAGGGCTTTTGTCCTTTGTGAGTAGACTGACTAGTATGGGCTTTGCTTGAGAAAGGTGCTTCTCCTGCAGGGATTTTTGACTCGGATGACTGGTAGTGAGGGGATCTCCTCACATGGTAGATTCTGAGGACTTGAGTTCTTCATCTCTGGACTCCAGAGCCAGAATTTCTGAGTCCCATGGCGAGCATTTCCAGCAACGTCTGTAAATGTTACTTTCTTCATTGCTGAGGTAAAAGAATACAACCAAGCAACTTGAGGAAAGAAAGGTTTATTGGGGCTCAAAGGGTGAGAGTATAGCCCACCATGGTGGCAGGAAGGAGAGGCAGCTGGTCATGTGACATCCACAGTCAGGAAGCAGGGAGACGCATGTTCATATTTGAGAGCTTTCTCCTTCTGATGCAATGCTGGGCTTCGCTCTCTAGAATGCTGCCCTTCACATTAATTAACTCAATGAGGATAATCCCTCAGAATCTTGCCCAGAGCTTTTTCTCCAAGATGATTCTAGGTTCTGTCAGGTTGGCAATCAATACCACCACAGCCTCCCAGGGAATATGGAAGGGTGGACTCTCAGACACCAAACTTCTTGAATCATTGATCTCAAATGCAGTTACACTGTACTGTCTTGGATTCCCCACTGAATCTGTCTTCATATAGATGAACTCGCCTGTGTGCAAACCTTCCTAGAGAAGCTATTCAGTCAAGGTGTCCCCAGCTTAAATTTTCTACATTGTTTTGAAAGCTACGATTGCTTTCTCTTTAGTCATTACTAGCTTCTATTTAAGTCGAATTATTATGTTGCACAACTACAGCCAGAGAGGAAGTTTTCCAGCAGCACAAATAGAAAGTCAATATCGCTGGCTATAAATAGGGGGTGAGCATTAAAATAAGGCACAACCATGATTTTAAAAGAAATGTTTCTGCGGATACCACCTGAAATTATCTCACAGACCAGAGAACTGAATGTAGCCCACTCTGAGAAACAGCAATGAGAAAGGAAGCCAAGTCTAACGAAATCTTTGTTCTCAAAGGAATACAAATGCATTCAGGGTAATAGACATTATATCAGCTGGGATAGTCTGCTGCCTCCGAATGCACACACCATTATAAGGCGTCAAATGCCTGTCGCTGCATTCTGCAATATCCCTGGCTTGTCTTAGGAGGGCCCTCCCTCCTCATCCTTCTTTGTAACAGGATGAGGAGAATTCAGCTCAGCCAATAACGACATCCTCATTTGCATTTTCATAACCCAGCCTTCCGGTTCCCCAGGTGTGGCTTTCATTTTTAGAACAGAGTTATTCAGTGAATGGATATGCAGTCCCTTTAAAGGGACATAGATCACCCTTGAAGAACCTATTGCCAAGTCTTCATTGTCTTTCTCCTAACCCAAGCTCAAATTCACTATCAAGATTAAGAGGCGGAGCCTGGAAGAGCTCTGCTGAAGCATCTTGTGATAAAAATGGGTTACAGTCTGAAAATAGATGACGGATGGGAGGTGGGGATTGAGCAAATAAACAAAGGTTCCCTGAGTTTCTTTCAAGAACTAGGAGCGCTGCTATGGGTGAGCCCAGAGGAAGAGGAGAAGGATTGTGAATTAGGTCATCTGAGCTGTCAATCAGGAGAGCCCGGGTGACCTTGCTGAATCACCAGTGTCTTGGGCGAGGGTGGAGTAAGGGGGTCTGTAGAGAGATGGCCTATGAAGGTGGTGTGGACAAGTATCCAACTCCTCTCCTCAGCTCAGCTGGAGTACATTTTTAATATCCTGCTAGGGACTGGGCCACCCAACACTGACAGGATTCCTGAGGTGAGGGACTTGAGGACTCCAGACTCTGTCCGTCTTCCTCCCTGTTCCTTCCCAAAGCTTCATTCCAGTCTCAGCACCTTACACATGGTGACGGCTTTGGTGGCCACTCAACAGAAACATTCTCTACCATAGTGTGTCACTCTCTCTCTTACAGACCCCACTTGCCCTTGAGAAAAGTCTGTCAAACTGACTTTTGACTTCCTACAGAGACTCTAGTGGAAAGGCCCTTCATGTTAATGCATTTTGCACTGTGTAATTTTTGAAGATGAACCCTTCTCCTCCAGCTTTTACTGTGGGAAAGATATGCTATTTTCCCCTATGAAGAATCAGACTTACTTTGAAAGTGGTGGGATTAGCTGAAGCTTTAAATATTGTGTGAATCTAGTTTGAGTTGGAAATATCCAGACGACTGAGTCATGAAATTTCAGGTAATTGAAGTTCTGGCGGGAAGCAGACACGATAATAAGTTTCAAAAGTTCTTTGTAAACTATTCCAGCTCAGGCCTTTTTAATTTTGTCAGCTCAGAACCTGCCTGAAGTTTGCTTGTTGGGGAAGCTACCAGATTGCAGGCAGAGTACCTTGTAGACTGATAACAGGACAGTTCATGACTTAGTGGCTTATATTCAGATATCCAGTGTTTGGTTTTAGTGGGCGATAGGGTTAAGGGGATGGAGGAGAATTTGACATTGGTATGAACCCAAGGGCTGGTTTCATCACCATAACACATCTGTGCTCTTGAGCAGATCAGTTAAACAGGAAGGGCTTTAGGCTTTGATAAGAGTAATGGATATCAGAACAAGTGGATACAGGACTCCCAGGAGCTGGAAGAAATTCAGTATGGATGGAGAAGGCTTAGGTAGAGGGTGGTTGTGGGCTTACTGTAATATGAAAAGTTTTCAGCATCCCATTGAAGGCAGACTCTTGATGTGAGTGTGTACAGGTACCCATGCTTGTGCAGGCCAGGGGACAACTATGCTACTATTCCTCAGATGTTGTTCACCATGTTTTTGAGGCAGTGTCTCTCACTGGCCCAGAGCTCACCAAGTAGGCTTAGGCTGATTGGCCAATGAACTCCAAGGATTTGCCTGTCTCTAGCTCCCCAGTGCTGAAGTTTACAAGTGTGTGCTACCACCCATGGCTTGTGTGTGTGTGTGTGTGTGCCTGTGTGCACACGTGGGATATAGAACTCAAGTGTTTGGGATATAGAACTCAAGTCTTCCTGCTTGCAAGGCAAGTACTTTAATGATGGAGCCAGCTCCCCAGTCCTCAGGGAACATGCTTATCCTAGGAGTATTAAGAGGCAACAATGAAAACCCAGATACCCACAGAAACTAGGAAGGGTCGTAAATGGATGGACAGAATTGGGTGCAAAAAAAAAATCTATGCAGAGTCACAGATACATACCTCAGCTCTCTTTTATGTGGAGTCTAAGGCAAACTGGGGTCACACCCAAAGCACCTGGCTCTTGTTTCTGGGGACACGTGGACTGTGGTCACCCGATGATGGAGCTCTTTCCACCAGGAATCCCACGGTGATTCTTGCTCTCCATTTCTGACCTCAGTGCTGCCTAAATTTCAATCACTTTAAGGGAAACACTTGATGTTTCAATGAGATCAGGTTGCTGACAAAATAAACACTACCTAGCAGATATTGTGGCCCTGGGGGTCCCTCTGGCCACTAGTCTGTAACTTCTCTCGTAGTGGGGACAGGACCTTGGAGCACAGTCCATAGTTAGTATTGGACTGGAAGAAGACAGCATGGCTGTCTCTACCATGTTCAGAACATCAGTAAGGCACTGTAGACAAACTTTCAAGGTCAAATTGATTATCCTCAGCTTAGCACAGCGGTAGCTCCCTAATTATGTCAGAAGGCAGGATTATCTCTGATCATTTGAGCTAAGACTCTAGGTAATACATCAAAAGCAATATTTAAATAACACGCGGTCCAGAATCAAGAATTCATGGCATTTCTCTGACTCTAAAGCCTGACTGCAGCATCTCGTTTTCCCCATTAGTAGATGGGTTTTCCAGGCTGTTTTAAACTCATATTAGTGTAATCCAGTTTTCTATTACAGGATCTCACTGTGGGGTAGCAGGCAGCTTTGTGCTTCTGACTTAAAGACCCTCCAAAAGCTGCCTAGACAGTTCGGATTTAGTAAGTTCCTGCACACCTAGTTCTATTGGAGAAGCTTGTTTAGACAGCCAATTTTATACATCTCTCCCCAAACCTGTTGTACTTGCTGGTTTTGCATATCAACTTGACACAAGCTAGAGTCCTTAGAGAGGAAGGAGCCTCAGTGGAGGAAATGCCTCCATGAGATCCAGCTGTAAGGCATTTTCTCAATTAGTCATCAGTGGGGGCAGACCCAGCCCACTGTGGGTGGTGCCATCCCTGGGCTGGCGGTCCTGGGTTTTATAAGAAAGCAGGCTGAGCAAGCTATGGGAAGCAAGCCAGTAAGCAGCATTCCTCCATGGCCTCTGCATCAGCTCCTGCCTCCAGAATACTGTCCTGTTCGAGTTCCTGTCTTGACTTCCTCCAGTGATGGACTATGACCTGGAAGTACAAGTCAAATAAACCCTTTTCTCTCCAACTTGCTTTTTGGTCATGGTGTTTCTTCACAGCAATAGAAATCCCGACAAAGACACCAGTGTTCAGTGGCTTTACTTCAGTAGCTTGAAATCGGCCACAGTGATAGTCTTTACACCATGGAAATGGGCAGGTGCACAAGCAAAGGCATTTCTTTTTTGGAGAGTTGATTTAAACAATTACCAGGATTCCCCTGGGCAACTCTGTGCTGGAGACCTCATCTACTGCTCTCTAGAGAGCTGAGTCTGATTTACATTTTAGTTAAATATTATATTGAAATCTGGGTTGCTGTTTTCCAAATATGAATCAGGAAAAAGTTGCAGACATCTAATTAATTAATGAATTTATTAGAGCTTGAACCTAGGGCTTCATATATGCTAAGCAGTTACTCTATCACTAAGCTCGCTGTCTCTCTCTCCCCATTCACTCTTTCTTTCTTTCTTTCTTTCTTTCTTTCTTTCTTCCTTTCTTCCTTTCTTTCTTTCTTTTGAGATAGAATTTTACTAAGATTCTCAAGCTGGCCTTGAACTTGTAATCTTAAAGGCTCAGTCTCCTGCACAGCTGGAATGACAGGCTAGCACACGCCTTTAATCCCAACACTTGAGAGGCAGAGGCAAACAAATCTGTGTGCCAGTCTGGTCTACAGATAGAGTTCCAAGCCACCAGACCTGGCTTCAGGAAATGTATTGCTTCTTATCTTTGCAAATGGAAAGGCATCAGACAAGATGTCAGATCTGTCAACCCATGGGCAGGTTGTTATTAATCATCTTTCAGAGGCAAAGTCATTTGGAATTGGAAAGCATTACTTCTTATCTTTGTAAAAACTTCTCACTTTAAACAAAGTTGATAGAAAATCCCAGGAATTGTTTAGTAATCGTTCGGTTTTGAGATGTCTGAGTCCTTCTGGTTGGTACCCAGTCATTTCTCTGAAGAGTCTGTGCCTGATCCTTTCTAGTAGGTATCTTTTTTAAAAAAACAGAAGGATCCATGAGTAAAATAAGCCATATTGGTGTGGTCTAAGACAGGGCTTCCATAGCCACCTTCTCTCCATTTTATTTAAATATTTACACCTTATTTAATATTTAAATTTATTTTACATTTTATTTAATATTAAATGTAAATATTTCAATGGTTTTAATAGTTAAATTAATTTACATTTTAAATTACTATAAATTTAAATTAAATTTAGTATTCAAATTAATGAATTAAATTAAATTTAAAAATTCTTCATAACCACCCTCTTCCCACACCCTGGCACCCCCCCCCCCCCCCCCAGTACCAAAAGTAAATCTGTAAGTGCCAGCCTTTCCTATTACAACGCGTGTTCCTCAGAGTTGTGGACCATGTTTTACTGATTTGTATTTAGCACTGATACAGAGCAGGAATCCAGTGAATGTTATATTGATGAATGAATACATCAGAATTGGAATAATCGGCATGTAACAGGATGCAGTTAGATCTAAAGAGAGAAAAGCAGATTTTTTTCCTCCATCCTGGAGGGAAGAGTTGTGACTTGCTGAAACTAAATAGATCTCTTTGCCTTCGGTGCCATTTTTTGGCCTGGTCTCTTTCTTTCTTTTCTGGAACTTTCTTGAGTGAGAACTTTCTGCGAGAGAAATAAAACAACAATTTAACAAGACAGACATTTAGTTCAATAGAAGAATTTTCCTTGTGTAGAGAAAATAAATCACCAAAAGGACTTTGCCTCTGAAAGATAATTAATAAAAACCTGCCCATGTGTTGACAGATCTGACATCTTATCTAACGTCTGGCAGAGAAGAAAGTGTGACACGCCACACAGTTAGAATAAAATGTTCCACTTCACAGCAAGGCCAAGGAGGAACGATAATTATTTTTAAGCTAGGAAAGGTCAGAGTCTAGTTGTTAAATTGACACAACATTGGGTCCAAGTTTGTGGCTTTTCACAACATCGAGGTCTGCTGTAGATTCCCCTGACCTCATCAGTAAACAGTGTCAGGAGAGGGAGGGATCTGAAGGACATTTCCTTAATTGTCTTGTTGTGATAAAATAGCTGACAAATTGACTTAAGAGAGAGAGGGTGTGTTTTGCTTCACAGGGTCCAAGTCCTCATGGTGGATGAGTCCCAAAGCAGCTGGTCACATGACATCACCCATAATCAAGAAGCAGAGAAGAAGGGAAGAAAGAGATGGGGAGGGGAGAGAAGAGAGAGGAAAGATGGGGAATAGGAGAGAGAGAGACAGAGACAGAGACAGAGAGAGAGACAGAGACAGACAGAGACAGACAGACAGACAGATAGACAGACAGACAGACAGACAGAGAAAGTTTGTATGCTTGGTACAGACAAACCCAAAGGCTCATCTCTTGGTGACTATAATATTGTTGAGTTGCCTATACTTATCATCATGGACAGTTCAAACCTGTACAACCCTCTTTATCAAACTTTGCCTTCCCTCACACAAGCATTTCAAGAACTGTAGGCTAACCAACAGCCACTGCTATACATCTTCACATCCTAATTCATAGAATGTATGGGTACCTTCTGCATGACCCAGGGAAGTAAGACCAATTGCAGCAATCTTTATCGGGGAGCCAGGTAGCACTGTGATGCAGAAGGCCAATGTGGTGACAGAGAGAAAGAAAGAGAACCAGAAATGATGGAGACATTCTCCTGATGGCTTCAAAGAGGGAAGAGGGAAGCCTTGAACCATGAATGTCAGTGGCTGAGCTGGGAAGAAGGAAACAGTTTGTCCCGCATGACGGAAGCCTGTGGACACACTGCAGACCTTGTGACTGGACAACAATGAAGTGGTTTCTAACAGCATAGATAAACATTTTAAGTCTGATATGAGGATCAGATACAGGGATTTCTCTGGGAGGTGATCCAGGAGTCAGGGGTGAAAGGGCAGGAGGGGAAGATAGACGAGGGGAAGAAAATCAGAGTAACATGGATTCCTGGCTCTTACTGATCACTACTGGAGTCAGGCAGGCTTCCATCCATGGGCACCTTGGATCTTAACCCAGAATTCTCTCTGGAGAAAGGCAAGAGTCCTTTCCCATGAATGGAGGACTCTCTCTAGAGAGAGTGACTCTTCTTATTAGTAACCTCTGCTTACCCTTGAATTTTAGCTATGCCCCTGCCCAAGAGCAGAAGGCAGAGGAGAGAGATTCTGAAATGTTCTGAATTCATTAACTGTCAGTTAAACTTTGGGTCTACTGTGGATCACTCAAGAACTTACCAGGGGACACTGGGGATATGGGTTTTATTTAACAAACGGCACAATTGATTTAGCGCCCCAAATTCCAGGATAGACACGGAAGCCGTCAAACACTAACACCAGGCAGGCACAGTGCCTAGTTTTTTCTTCAAATTCACTAAGGCACATTCTTGTGGATGCTTATTTCCCTGTTGGGTTTTCCTTTGGAGCTTGCTTGATTAATCCTGGAACCTTAAACAGAAAGAGTTAATTCTCTTTAGACAAAAAACTGATTTGACCGAATCGCTTCTGGCTGGGTTTGAGGCAGACAAGCTTCATCAATTCAATCCCATTTTGAGACAACAAAACACCTTCAAATAATCTTGAAAACAACCCATAGCTTGTTATTCCCGCTGGCTTGGTCCCCATCTCTTGAACTGGCAGCGTGGTATTTACATCTACCAAACCTCTGACATGGAACATCCTTCCTCCTAGTTTGCCACTTGAAAAACTTCCAATCATTTTTTTCCCCAACATGGCCTTATCGGCAATGTGGTCCAAGTCTCTCACCTAAGAAGTGCGTTATTTCTTCTCCTTCATTTTTGTCCCTCCTTGTACATGCTACTAGAGAATAACACAAGTAACAGCCACTGTCACAGGAAGCATAATCAGGAAGCTGTCTCTGTCCTGAACCTTTTTATCAGAGGGCCTTAAGAGCTAAATAGCTAAATTCATTAGTTTACTATGCAAGTGGAGAAACTGGGGCACAGAGGTGTTGAATATACAGCAACTAAGTGGCAAGACTGGGATTAGCAACTATGTTGTCTTAGCTCAAATATCTTTACCTTCAACTACCTTTTAATTCCCTACAAAGTGAAACACAGTTTATTACGTCTTATTAATTATGTATGTCTTTCCTTTCCTCCCAGATGATACGTTTATTAAAGACTTGGACTCCTTCTCAGTCTCTAGCATCTGATCCAGAAAACTTGGACATAAGAAATTTTTTTTAAAAAAAGTTTGAGTAAGGACTAAATATAAAACAGGAGTAGAGAAATTACATAGCATGAAAGGGTCCTTAGTCTCAATCCTAAATAAACAAATAAGAAAGAGAGAAAAAAAGAAACTCAGAGTCTGGAAATGTATCTTTGTGCAACCACATAGAACTGGGCATTGCAGCTCTCAGGAGGTAGAGGCAGGGGGATCATAAGTTTAGGTCACTCTTGACTCCATGAGTGAGTCAAGTAGTGTCAAGCTGGGCTACAAGAGACCCTGTCTCAAGAGGGAAAAAAAATAGCCCAGAGGTATCATATGAAACAGTGAACTTCCCCACAAGGGCAGATCACCCTGTCTGTCAGTGCTCAGGAGCCCGAGAGGCACTTAGGACATCACTGCTGGTGTTGGATATCAGCTCCTCTGGAGGTCTTCTGAGGAGAACTCTCTTGTGCTACCTCCCTTCCTATCGCATGTGCTTCCCATCGTCAAGATGGCTCCAGTTCCTCTTGTACGGCATCCCTCTGCCTCCACTTTTGTAATCATAACTGCTGATTTAACTCTTGTGTTTTCAGAGATCCTTGAGTTTGTTCTGATGCTTCTTCACCTACCCAAATAAGCATTTTACTTTAAAGCCAGCTGCTTTTCAACCTGGACTCCTCTGGGTGGTGTAACCCGACATATTCTTGTGGTATAGGCACCAGGATGATGACATTTTAGGGGGTCCCTAGCTTTTTTCCATTACCCGCATATTGTTTCATCAGCTACTGGGTACCACAAGTACTACGTTGCATCTCCCAAAGACAGTATGGACAGACAATCCTGTGAAGTCATTTCTTAAAAGCCACAGAAATGGCCACACAGCCAGAATGCAGACTTGTATTAGTTCAGCCCCTGGCCTCACTCTTTTTTCAGACTTAGTCAACTCCCATTCTTTTTTTTTTTTTTTACAAAACTTTATTTATCAATATTTGTATAAACATATATACTTATACATGTATACATATGTAAACAATAATTAAATAATAAGATTTATTTAAAAAGTATGGGGAGTTGGGAAAAGTGGGAGGAAGGAGAGAAAGGGGAAATTATGTAAATACAGTGTTCATATATGAAATTCTCAAAAAGGAATCCAGTTTTTAAAAATGTTCAATAGATTAACTACCATTTTACAATATGAAAATAAATATGACCTATAATTATGTTAAAGGACATTTTAACTCACTACAAACTTTGAAGTTTAAAATGAGATCAATAAAAATTATTTTACCCAGCATACTAACAAAAACCACAATAACGTTTTATAATTCAAAGTATTTCTAAGAACAAGAAAATAGATTGTCAGGAGCTAAGTCAGCAGAACCAGGGGTACGCTGTGTGTGTGTGTGTGTGTGTGTGTGTGTGTGTGTGTTTTATCAAATCATAATTTTTACTTTTTAACGTGGGGGTTATAAACACAAAAATGCAAGATGTGGGGGAGGGGATGACACAGGAGCATAGGTGTTCAGGGAGAGTACAGATATCTTTCAGAACAGGGTATCAGCTGGGTGAAGGTTCAGGGGTCAGGTCACTATGACTCTGCCTATGATTCACTTGTCCTTATCTAATTTGGTACTATCTGCCAAAGGGTGCCTATTTACAAGGTCTATGACTACTCAGGCTGGTAAATTTCAACAAAAGCTGCCTGTTTACAATAGTTTATAGCCCTCTGTTTCAGTGTTTTTTCCATAGGGACCCAAGACTTTGTGTTAGCAGGCATGTAAGTCAGGCCTATTGCTGATTTTAGGCTTATGGCTGATTTTAGGCCTTCAGTGTATAAGCAGGGCTGCCCCTGACATCTCCTCCCTTCTCCAAGTATAGAAGAGCTATGGCGATTCTAATCTTGCCAAGGTGGGGATAGAGGCCTGACCTCCAGTAATTAAAGGGGACCTTGTAATGGCTCTAGTCCTCCTGTCGTTGTTTAGTGAGGCATGAGGGCCATACCTGTCCCGATGTCTTTTTCCTGGAGAGGGGATACTTTTGACATCAACCCCTATGCAGTCAGGCTTGTCCCTCAGGGAACCCAGAAACATATTTTTAACTTTTATTTATATTCCCTTGCAGTGCTTAGCCTCGCAGCCTACGCAAGAATTCAGATCGCCAGACAGAGGGGGTTCTGGGTGGCCCCTCTTTGCTTGGTCTAGGGGCGGAAGTCCCCTCTTTTAGGTTGGGTAGAGATGGGATTTGGGAACACCCTGGATAGAGTAACAACCTCATCTTGAGTCTCATGATCCCCCATAGCTAACTTATGACAATGTATCAGAATAGATTTTGCTATCAGATTATCTATCTTTTGTTTCACAAAGCTAGTCAGCCTATTTAAGGCCCAGGGACCAAAAGAAATAAGCAAAAATAACCCAATTAATGGTCCCAAGATAGAAGGAAGTAGGGTTGACAGTCATGGAGAGGTCAACTCCCATTCTTAAAACTTGAGAAAAAAATCTGTCCAGTTCCATTCAATTAGAAATGAGGTCCAGGGTGTCGGGTTTTAAACTGTGCATGTAAATACCACAGAACCCGCCAGGGAAAAGAAGCACACTCTGGCTTGTCTCCACAGGAACCCCAACATCACTTCTAAATATCTGTTGCCTTAACAGCTGGGAAGATGGCAGCTCCTAGTATTCCTGCAGCTTTAAAACACCAAGAACGTTTTGGGGAAGTTAGACTCCAGCAGAGTGTCAGTGATGGATGCTTAGGTGTGCTGGCATGTGTGAGTGTGTGCATTAGCTTCTTGGGAACGCTGTCTTCTTAGGCTGTCAGTGGATAGTGGGCTTTTTTAAATCCTTCCCAGACTCTGAGCTTTTGGTGTTCGACAGGATAAAGACTCAATCAAAATATGGTGCTTTACTTTTTTTTTTTTTTTTTTCATCCTGCAAGTCAGAAACAGACATAGCAGGCTCTTTTCCCCACTAGACTAAGCCCCTCCAAACTGGTTACAGCAAAGCCAGTCTGATGAGAACAAACCAGAGGTATTTTGTGGCAAGGAGAAAGCACCTGTCCATCCAGGCTAATAGCAAACACTGGGTTAGTCACTATTAGAAACACAGTGCTGAGAGACATGAACAGCTTTGTCTGGAACAATAACACCGGAGAACTGGCTTAAGGGAAGAGGAGATCTGAGGCTGTTCACGGCCCGTGAGATCATTGTTTGTGGCAGTCAGTTTCTTTGTATTTATGCCGCTTAGGAGGCAGTGTGATAAGCTGATTCTTTCCGGCTTGCTATTTACCACTGGCTACTGGAACATGTCTGCAGAACCTGGGACATGGAAGCTCTCTGTCCAGGCTCTGTGCCTGCTCACTGTGCAGCCAGCCAGGCAGGCTCTGGTTAGACAACCCATGGACCTCAGAGAACTAGCCCATGGGGATATGGCTGCTGTTTGCTAGCCACCTCCACTGGATGCCTGCGTCCTGCCTGTGAACTTAACTCAGTTTCCTTTCTATTAGACCATGCTGACCACATGGATTTCTTCTTCCTCTGTTTTTTTTTTTTACTGATAGACAAAGAGAGCCTATGGGGGCACTTCAGTGGTGACAATCCTTCCATGCTCCTTGTGGGAGCCATGATTTCTGGCCAGAAATCTTGCAGTGTAGCCAACAGCTCAAGGCGTGTGCACCTTTATGATGTGTGTCTGCAGGCTCGAAGCCTGGAGGGTCCTTGACTCCAGAGTCAGTGTCTTAAGTCTAGAGCTCATTTGGGCAACTCAGATGCTTAGATGTCTGGGGCAGAACCAGGAAGCCAGAGGGTGGGAGCCAGGCATAGTGACATGGTTACTATAGGGGAAGCCTTGAGAAGTCCTCTCTGTGTGATGTGAGGAATATGCTTCATAACACACACTCTATTTAGTCTTCGCTAGTCACATCTGCAGACCCCATAGGCTTCCAGTTGACGGCTCCCTACGCGTCTTGTTTTCTAGGACAGAATGCAGTGTAAGGGAGAAGCGTTCATTTTGGCTCATATTTTTGAGGGTAGAGTCTGTCACAGAGGGGTATCCATGGCCTCAGGAGTGTATGGTGTCTGCTCATGTTGTATCTGGAGTCAGGAAGCCCAGAGAGATGAACGTTGGTGCTCAGCTTGCTTTCTCTTTTTTCCCGTCTTTGGTGGGGGACCCCAGCCAGTGGAATAGGCCCACTTATATCTAGGGGGTTTCTCCTACCTCAATCTAACCTAGATTATCTCTCATAGATAGGTCCAGATTTTTTTTTCCATAGTCATTCTAAATCTCATCCAATTAACAATTAAGATGGACCATCACACACACAACAAGGACAGAGGAGGAGCAGACAGACAGACAGACAGAGACACAGAGACACAGAGAGGATGAATTTCTTTTGCTGGAAAGAAGCTTCAGAGCTGACTAGGCTCTTAAAACAGTACCTGTCAGGATAAACATACCCACCCCTTTCTAAAGAGAGAATGTTAATGTTTGTGCTGGCTGGAAAAAGGAAGCCCAAAGGAAAACCAGGTATGAAGAGGATGACCTCATGACCTGATGACCTAATAACCTGATGACCTCATGACCTACTCTTGGTGCTGGTAGATGAGTTCAGGGCAGGGACTCTTGAAGGGAGGACAGAGCTCTGAGCCAACGCCACCTGAAGGGATACTTGAATACAAAAGTAGCAACAAGTGGTATTTTAATGGCATCTGTCCCTGACTGCTCTGGGAACAGCAGCGAATTATAAATGCATTCATTTAAATATGATATGCAAGGGTAATGATGGAGATGTGTGAACAATTGGTGCGTGCGTTATCTGCAAAAATCTCCTCACTCAGTCTTCAGAGTAACAGCACCAGACCCCCATTCCTTCCCTTCTCCATCTGGGATAACTGAGGCACAGGTGGCTCACCAGGTGGACTCTGGAGATAGAGCTGGGATTTATACTGAATGGTGTAGTACAAACCCATGGGTATTGTCTTTCTAGGACATAGATCTGCTTCCAGAGCAGACTGATGGTCATTTTCAAATAATGGGCATCCTTTGATGATTATAAAACTCGATAGTCGCCATGCTCACAGCGATGCATCTGCACCTATTGTTTATGCGCAGCGGGCACTAATGCGTAAGTGAGAGCATGAACCACATCAGAAGACCGTTATTGCCCTGGTCGTAATGATATATTCGGAGTGCTTGCAGGTTCTGCTTGGCAAAGCTCCAGAGGGTGTGGGGAAACGGTCTGTCCAGGTAGGATCCTTGTGCCAGTGACTTTGATTCATGTTGGAGAAAGGCTGAGCTAGCTTGGGAGGAAGGCCAGGTGTTAATTCTTGCAACATTAAGTGATGGCGGTCCACAACCTGCCCCACACTTAATCAGCCTGTAGTTGGAGGCTGGGGGGTCCATGACAAGATCACCTGCAGATATACAGGTTTGGGTTCTTACAAGTCAGGCAGTCACTAGAACATTCTATCATCACTGAGCAATGAGACATTCAGCTTTGGGAGGTGCCATTAATCTGGATTCTTTGGTAAGTGCACTTTTGTGATTTCAAGGTATGGCACAGCACTAGTAGAGAGACATAAAATGATTTGTTTGAAAGCAGGATGTATTAAAGAAGAAGTCCTGGGATGGGGAGGGGGTCTCAGCAGGTGAGGCATATTCTGCTCAAGAGTGGAGACCACAGTTCAGATCCCAGGATGCAAATTCACTAGTGAGACTAGTTGTCGTGAGCTCTGGGCCCAAGGGAGACTCAGCCTCATCACATGAGAGAAACTGAAGAAGATACTCAACACCAACCCCCAGCCCTCACAGGCACAGGCTACACACATGTGTCCTTACACACACAAACATGCATGCATGCACACACAGACCCCACATATACATGGTGATAAAATGAAAAGTGTTCCTTCCTCTCCATTTACCCAACCCCATTTTAGGCCCAAGTTCAAGGCAGAACATTCCTTCTCAGGGGATGGATTTGCTTGAGGTCCCTAGATGAGGTTAGACCTTCCTCTGCCTAGCTTTGAAATATTCCCAAAGGATGTCATGCCTTCCTTTCAACTTAGATTTTCATTTTAGTTTGTCGATTATTCAAGTGAGGATTTGCTGATGCCTTTCTCCTTTTCTGGACCATAATACTGTGATAGTTAACGTCCATCGACCACCTTGCCTGGGCAGCACTTGCCTGATTACATTCTGTGAATCATCCTGTTGGATCCACACACATCTCACTTCTCACGTTTCCTAGATGAGAAAACAGAGGTGTGGGGCATCTCCACATCCTGCCAATACCACCAGCAAAAGGCTAACCAAATTTGAAGAAGGAAAATGGCCCCTGTGACCACACTAGAAATGCTAGACTGTAACACTTCCCTACAAGTCCCTGGCTGGGCTGGTTAGTGTTTGTTAATTTGGCACAAACTAGAGTTTCCTGGGAGAAGGGACCCTCAGCTGGGGAATTGCCTTCATCAGACTGTCCTGTGGGTATGTCTGTGAGGTATTTTCTTGATTAATGACTGATGTGGGGGTGCCCAGCTCATTGCGACAATGCTACCCATGGGCAGGTGAACCTGAGCTCTTTGAGAAAGCTACATTCCTTCATGGTCTCTGCTTCAGTTCCTGATTTCAGTTCCTGTGTTGACTCCCCTAAATGAGGGACTGTGACCCATAAGCCAAAGAAACCATTTCTTCCCCCAAGTTTCTTTTGGTCACTTAGTATCTTATCACAGCAACAGAAACAACAACAATAACAACAACAACAACAAACTAATACACTGGGCCATGTGCAACAGAGTCTAATGAATCCAGGACTTACAAATAGGAATACTTGATATGACACTTTGACCTTCCTAAGTCAGCCTCTATGCCTAGAGGGTCCCACTTATTTTATTTCACAAGCTCTGCTGGCTGGTTTTATGTCCACTTGACACAAGCTAGAGTCACTGGAATGAAGGGAGCCTCAGTTGAGAAAATACCTCCATAAGGTTGGGTTGTAGACAAGCCTGGAGGGCATTTTCTTAGTGATTGATGGGGGAGGGAGGAGCCCATCGTAAGTGTGGCCATCCTTGGGCAAGTGGTCCTGGGTTCTATAAAAAGGCAGACAGAGAGCCATGAGAAGCAAGCCAGTAAGCAGCATCCCTCCGTGGCCTCTGCATCAGCTCCTGCCTCCAGGTTCTGGCCCTGTTTGAGTTGCAGTCCTGACTTCCTTTGATGATGAACATATGGAGGTATAAGCCAAATAAACCCTTTCCTCCCCAAGTTGTTTTTGGGTCATGGTGTTTCATTGCAGCAGTAGAAACCCTGAGTAGGACGTAGGACACAAGCTATTTAATTTTTGACTGGTAGATAAACTAACCCCCAAATCCACAGTGATTAAAATGGCCTCCCACTGCTCCAGCTCTTCCTGGGAGTCAGCCCCTAGAAAGGTTGATTTTTTTCTTTTAGAATTCTAGAAGTATATTGAACAGATACTGTCAAGGAACCAGAAGAGGATCTGAGCATAGAAAATTCGGAGACTCAGGCAGAAATTACTGTTCCTTGACTCAACTAGAATCTCTCCCTCCTGGATGATTAGCTCAGTGTCCCCAGGGAAATTGTGCCTTCCTCAATATGTCTGGGGTGACTGGTTGACTGGTCTGGGATTTGAGGGCAGAATTAGCCAATTAGAAGGTTAACATATAATCTCAGGCAGAAGGTGCGACCTTTGCCCATTTCTGTTTAACTGAATTAGCATTAGCGGGTTATAGATTTTCTGCTCGCAACAATGCCGGCAAATTATTCTGAGCTCTGAGTCTGCATTCTGCAGATGTGCCACTTAGGATGTCAGCTCTATGATGGCTTCAGAAGGCATCAAACAAAAGCCTGGTCTCTGGACACAGGGACACTTAGAGGCAGACCTGCACACACACTGAACTACAGTGCCTCCCCGCCTACTCTGAGCTCAGAAATATGATGTCAGGCAGGCTGGTGACTTCTCCACCCAAGCTCCTCTGAAGTGCCTCTGTCTGACTGCACCACCAACCTCCTGAGATTGATTCTTGCTCCTTTTCCTTGGGGTTCAGTGATTCCCAGAAGGCTGGCATTCAAAGTGCCCCCCCCCCCCCACTCCTTAGCGACTGACCTTTTGTAGATTGTTTGGCAGTAGCTGGTGGGAAGAGAAAATTCCTCCCCCCCCCCCCCACCCCCAATGCTGATGTGCTCTGGTTAAGAATTCAAGGTCTGGTTTCAGCAGAGTTCAGTTTCTTTAAGAACAAGTGATGAGTCAAAGTTTTGAGTGCAAATCTTTGGGAGGATGGGGGCTGGGCTCAGATACAGATGGATGGGAGTGGGGAAATTAGCCAACAAGAGAAGAAGGTGGTTAGTGAAAACTGAATTATCAAGCCAGACACCCACTGATGGCACACAACTAGAGTGAATCCAGGTGGGAGGCAGAGGCAGATCACACACACACACACACACACACACACACACACACACAGGCCTTGCAGCCGTCTTGAAGGACAGGGGGCTGGGCTGTGTTAACTAATTCCCCTCCTCTACCATCATGGTCGGGCTGTCCCTGAGGATATTACGTTCTAAGGACTCAGTGCTTGTAATTTCAGCTCAGATTAGAGAAGCCTTTTATACTTTTTGGAGAGCTAAGCTTAGAAAATTGAAGCAAAACAAAATCCCTACAGCAGCGCTTCTCAACTTTCCTAATGCTGTGACCTTCTAATACAGTCCCTCATGTTGTGGTGACATGGTGACAGGCTCCCCTCCGCCACCACCATAAAATCATTTTGTTGCTACTTCAGAACTATAATTTTGCTACCGTTATAAATTGTAATGTCAATGTCTGATATACAGGATATCTAAGATACCACTCCCCTATATCCAAAAGGGGTTGTGACCCGCAGGTTGAGAACAGCTGCTGTATAGCCTGGCAGGAAGGTCTACGGGTCAGGGAATGAGCAAGGAGCTTGCCAGGAGATAGATCAGAAGACAATTACGTTTATATTCAGATCCTGACTCCGCCCATCCGCGTGTAGACCTTGAGTATAGCTACTTACTTCCTGCAAGTTTAGCTGACTGTGCATCATAAGGCTGCCAGGGAGACCAACCCATATCACGTTCAGACTGAGCTTAACATGGGACTTGCCATCTGGTAAGGGCTCAAACATGGCAGCTTTGCTTTTGAAGGCAAAAATGGAGGCCAGTGTGTGAGGTAGACACGTGGACAGATGAGCACCCAGTCAGGCCTCTCTCCCTGGAGATGATAGTCTCTGCTTATAGATATTAACTCTAGTTTTATCTAACTTAGACCCTGCCCCAGAGAGCATCATGTACCTTCATATCCCAAAACATGGAAGTGACTTCTGGGGAGTTATAGACAAATGGCTGTCAACCCCACATGGGTCACTCACAGATTCCACCCAAGTCTGGCTTGGTGAGCCAGTGAGAATACTTGGGGCTACTGACAGAAGCATGTGACAGACAAGAAGAGGGTCTCTCTTCTTAATAATGGTAATCACTTACTTATCCTCTCAGTTGAGAGACCTCATGTATCCTGTGAGGCTCCTAGTATGTTACTATATAAACCACATAACTCTTTCTACAATCCACCCACCAACACACACACACACACACACACACACACACACACACACACACATTCAAGTTGGCGGTCCCCATCTTATAAGAGTCTCTTGGGGAGAATCATTTTAGCTGTTCTGTTTTCAAAACGGCCATGTCACATTTGGGATGAAGTGCTTTACAACCCTATAGCCCGGGCTTCATTTTTTGTTTGTTGTGAATGATGGAAATCAAGAAATCCCAAGGACAAGAGTGAGGCCTTGGAAAGAATTGTACATTTTATATCCTGGGGTAGCCAAGTTTGCAAAAGTGAAAAGAAACTGGTGAAATTAATTATGACAGCACCCACTTATATTCAGCACCATATATAAAACACTATCAGTTCAATGCATAGTTGCTATAAAATTAATTTTGTCATAGTTTATATTCTGTGTGTGGCTTGTTAAACACCGTGACCCAAAGCAACTTGGGGAGGAAAAGATGTATCTGCCTTACATATCCACATATCCGGATCACAGCCCATTACTGGGAGAAGCCAAGGCAGGAACTCAAACAGGGGAGGAGCCATGGAGGAACGTTGCTGACTAGCTTGGTCCTTGTAGCTTGCTAAGCTAGGATCGCCTGCCCAATGGTGGCACAGCCCACTGTGGGCGGAACCCTCCCACTCACACATCCATCATCAGTCAAGACAGTCTCTCACAGACTCATCCATAGGCTGTCCTGATGGAGATGATTCCTCAGCTGAGGTTCCTTCTAGCTGGGTGACTCTGTTGTATGTCAAGTTGATGATAACTAACCCAACTATGTCTCAGTTTGGGGTCAGCTACATTGTAGGGCCCAGTGGCCACCTGTGGCTCATGACCACCATGATAGAGCAGGGTCAAGATCCACCAGGCCTTGAAATACTTTTAGAAGTTACTCCAGTGGGAAAGGTCTGCTTCCCTTTTCCTCCTCCTTGGAGAAGGCATTGTTCCTTTGCACAGATGAACATGAAGCTTGTTCTAACTCAGGCATCACCCAGCAATTGACAGTTTCCGTAATGAAATTTCACACATGGCGACCGTAGTGAGATCCTTAGCAGGTGTAAAGCTCTTACGACAGTATTTTCTTAACTTCAACTTAATGGAAGTTGCAGCAGCTGTCTCTGGTTTTTGCATCTTCCCCCTTCAAAAAAAAAAAAAGCACCCCTCATTGCCAAAACTGAGCTGTTGGCAGGCATGAAAGACGCAGCAACTTGCCTCTTCCTTTGGGGAAATGAAGTTAAAACCTCAGCTCATTTCTAAACGTTGTAGACTTCGTGAAAAGGAAGAAAAAGAAGTTAGCGGGGCGAACATGCTAGCTGCTGTTAAAATATTGATCGCTTCCTTTCCTCAGGTGTTCCTGGTAACATCTGCAGATGATTTGGACTGCACCCCTGGATTCCAGCAGAAAGTGTTACATATCCACCAGCCTGTGGAATTCATCGAGGACCAGCCCGTCCTAAACTGTAAGCTATCCCGGAAGTACCTTGGGCCCACTCATGTGGACTTTTCTGCTGTCTTTAATGTTATCTCAGGATGTTGGACGGCCTCATGTTTTCTGATCACATTCCTTATATCACTGCTTGGCCCTAGGCGGATGCTTTCAAATGGCAGACTTGCCAGCTTGAAGATGATTAATACGTGACATGTATCTCTTCTTAACATTTTATCTCCAATGAGCCCTTTTGTCCCACATCTAGAAAAGGGGAATGCCAACCTCCAGGGTGATTCTGTACTATGTGGAGGGATAAAATCCATCGTCACAGAGCAGACCCAAGAGTAATAGCACGGCCTTCTTATAGATTGCTGCTCTGCCTGTCCTTTCTCATGTGTAGCATTATATCAGAGTGATGGTGAGGGCCGAGGATTGGCGGCTGGGAATTTGTAGACGTAGGAATCAAAAACTCTTGTTCTTAAAGCTGATAAGATGGTTTTGAAAAAGATTCAACTCTTTTCCGCCGCTTCTGTGGATTAAACTCAAATTCCCCAAATTCCCATTGATTTCCTGAGAATGTGCATCTCTCAGATGGGGTTATGGTCTTCCACTGTACTTAACAACAATATTATATTATCCCATCTTTACGAGATCAAAAGCATGGAGGTAGATGGCTAGCAAGTGCAGGTTTTAACATAATGGAGTCTGAAATCGGTGGTAGGGCCTGACCAAATGTATTACAGACTTTTTGAGCACCGTTCATTTTTACCATTTTTGAATATTTATTTTATTTTTAATTACATGGCTATATTCATGTGCACGAAGGTGTGCACCTGAGCTTGCTGCCTGAAAAGGCCAGAAGAACACATTTGATCTCCTCGAGTGAAGCTGATTATGGTTGTGAAATGCCCTGTATGAATGCTGGAGACCGAACGCTGATCCTCTGAGAAGGCAATAGGTACTATCTATTGCTAGGCCATCTGTCCAGACTCCCAACTTCTTTGATATTTGAGGATAGAGGATATGCAAGCGGTGACCCAATCTGGTCAGATGCTCAAGGGTGCCTGTAAAGAGCGTGATTGTGTATGTGTTTGCCCTTATGGATTCAGGGTAGCCTTTTGTGCTAGGCCTATTCCTTAATTTCTGCAATACATGGCTGATTTGTGTAAAGAAAAAACAAAACAAAAGAAAAAACCAGCTTTACTGGTCAGGATGCTCTGGGAGGCCAGTACCTGTTAGAAGAGTTGAAGGGACCACAACCATGAAGTTGGGATGCTGAGCATCAGGCTCTCCAAGATGGAGCCCTGGAACACCCTGACACAGTTACACCAATGAGGACATTGAAGGAATTAGGGTCTAATGACAAGGTACAGAAGAAGTGGATTCCAATGTACAACTTCCTAGTAACTGCATTTTTGAGGAAGACTCTGGGTCAGGACAACAGGAAAACTCATTTGTTTTTTGATGTCTGTGCTGATAAGAATTGCTATATTTCAAGTAGACCTTGATTGATGACGAACATTCTGGCTCTCTTCTTCCCTCATCTTCCTTCCTGTCTGTCTGTCTGTCTGTCTGTCTGTCTGTCTGTCTGTCTCTTGCATTCTTTTTGGTTTGTACCAAGTGATTATTCCAAATGGCATCGATGTTAACATGCTGGGAAATGCAAAGCTTACCCTCAATATGGAAATTAATAGAGCTACTATGCAAAGCAGGCCCATAAATGTGATTGCTTCTATAATCTTCATGACACCAAACAGCTTTCAATTCACCACCAAGAAGCTGGGAACAATCATAGTTTAGGGAGGGTCTTTTTAATTTAAACTGCAACATACTGTAGGTTCCCATATCAGAGGGGCGTGTGTGCACACGTTTGTCTTAATCCCCTAAGTAATTAACTTGGTTATGGCCCTTGCGCTTGTGTAAGCTGCTAAATGCTAAATGAGACCAGGCTTACCATCTATGACAACACGCTCAGGGAAATCCAGCGATACAGGAGTCAATCACAATTTCAAATTTTATGTCTGTGTGTGAGATGTTGGGTCAGCAAAATCTGATTAGCCCTTTGGATGAAACGCCTGTTACTAAGACCAAGCACAAAGACTGGGGCTGGTTAGCTGCTTGTGAACTCATCTCAAGGCGACAATGATAGAGCTTGTTCTGAATAGAGTCTATGTTTGAGGTTAACTGTGTCTAGGTGGGGAAGAAAGTCTGTAGAGACCAGAGAATGCCTGTTAAAAACTGTTTAGGAAAACCCGAGTCTCCAAGAGAGCAATGGCCGGTTTATTCCACCCAAAGAGGAAATCAAACCTTAGAATATTAAAAGGAAATACCCATTGAATATTTTGCCAGTGTTTTTCCGGCCACTTCCACTCTCTCTTCTTACTCTTTATCAGTTCTTTCCTGCACAATTTAAAAGATTTATTTTTAATTAGTTGTGCCTGTTTTGTCAGTATGGAGCTATGTCCACCTGAGACAAGCCCTCTCAAGCCAGAAAAGGGTATCAGATCCTCTGGAGGAGTGAGTGGTTCTCCACCTTCCTGATGCTGTGACCCTTTAATACCACTCCTCATGGGTGGTGACCCCACCATACAGTTATTTTTGTTACCACGTCATACCTTTAACTTTCTACTGTTATGAACCATAATGTCAATACAAGTGGGTGTTTTTGAGGGTCTTAGACAATTTCTGTGAAAGGGTCGTTTGACCCCTGAAGGGATGGCAACCCACAGGTTGAGAACCACCACAGAGGGAAGTTACAGGCTTCCCTGGCATGGGTGAGCCACCTAGCATGGGTGCTTGGAGACAAACTCAGGTTTTTTGGGGGAGCAGAATGTTCTCTTAACCCCACCCCCACCCCACCCATCTCTCTGTCTCTTGTGTTCATCTTAGAAGATTTAACACATATCCTTTTTGTCTCTGGAAAAAGTGTGAAGAGCCAACCTTGAGAGGTGTGCTCGCTGGCAGGAACTTAACTCCTGGATGATAAATGGAAAGTAAAAGCTGAACAGAGCCAGGAAGTTAGGGGGAAAAAACCTTGGATACGTGAATTTACATTTCAAAGATAAGTGAAACAGTTTGCGATGTAGAAATAGAAGCTGATGCTGTCTGGGTACTGGAGGTTATGAAAAGGTAGGTGAGTGATGCAATCATGGGCCTGGTCATGACATCGACTGATGTGTTTATAAAAAGAGAAAGAGATAAAGAGGGTATGTTCTGTGGGTGTGTGGTGAGGTATGAGAGAAGGGGATGTTTCAGCGGGCCCATGCAGAGGCATTTCGTCCCCCTGAGGGGCCAGTTTATTCAGGGTGTGAGGAGTTAAGAGGGTAGTAGAAGCAGAGAGAGGGAGGGAGGGAGGAAGGGAAGGAGGGAGGGAAGGAGGGAGGGAGGGAGAGAGAGAGAGAGACAGAGACAGAGAGAGACAGAGAGGCAGAGATGGACAGAGAGACAGACAGACAGACAGGCACACAGACAGACACACACACACAGAGGAGATAGATAATTTAAAAAAATAGTAAAGAAGTTTGGTTACAAGTGCTCGTGAGTTTTTACGTTCCAAAGACAGAGTACAGCACAGTCCATTCATTGATGGCATGCTGTAGGATTTTACGAAGCTGTCTGGAAGTGTGGGCCTTTACCTGATGGTGAAGCCCATCTGCTCACCCCCCAGGATTGCATTCAACCACTTTCACTGGGCTTTCTGGGGTTCTGGGAGTGTTTACCCAGAATTTCTGCTTTCTTGGTTCTGACAGCACCGGTGGCTCCTTTTTATCCCTTTTTATCTTCTTCCTCGCTTCCCAGTGAACTGCCTTGTTCTGCTTTAACTGTTACTAATGGTCACCCCACTCTTTTTATTTCCCTAATATTTTATTCACTGTTCACTCCAATACACGCTCCCTTCAGTTTGTTCTGAAGCCTTTGATTTCCTTCACATCCAAATAACTCTTTATTCTCCTCTCCTTACTGCTAACTAGACCTGCTTTCTTCTTTAAAGGGCCATTTTCCAACAAGCTGCTGGGATCAAAACATGGCATCCACTCTCTCTTGTCATGTACCCAGCGGCGCTCCTTCTCTGAGTCTTTCTGAGTGTAAGGCAAAGCCCCCAACTCATCATGAGGTGGCCAAACCTTTTTTGGTTTCATCTCAGTCTTGAAAGAGGGGTTTTTCCCAGTGTCCGATGAGAAGTACAAGGAAAGGAGAAATACAGTTAGAAGGTAGCTCACTGGGGTGGCTGCCTGGGTACCTAACCAGGATGACAAGTTATCAAGTGCAACATCCTGCCTTGTTCACAAGCAGCTCAGACAGACTTTCCAGACACCACAGGGATCTGTGGTCATTGAGTTCCCTAGGGGGAAACCATGTTTGTGATTTCCCCAGCCTCTGCCCAGCATCCAGTGTCCAGAATGGGCATACTATTGGTCACCCAACCACTACAAGGACTGTATTCTTCAGTTTCTTCAGATTTCTTTATTGTGTATGCCTCCTAGTGTACACACACACAAACCAAACACAAAGATGCACAGAGAGGGATTTCCACACCAAGGTGTACCTATAATACAACATGTAGTCACACTATTAGTCAAAACCCTATATCCCCAGAGGAAAAGGCTATAATAAGGCTGGGGCATTGAGCAACCCAGTGACCTCACACCATGAATTTTTATTTCTAACCCTATCACATAGATACAGGTCAGGGTGCTTATCTGGCTGACGAACCTTCCAGCCTGAGAGCCAGGCTAGAGGTCTAGAAGGGAGGATGCAGAAGTATGTTACCCAAGATTTTCAACTCATATTGAAAGTGATGGGTGCCATTTCTACTCTGATAGATCAGTAGACTTAGGCATGTAGCCCAGATTAGCTGCAAGGGAGTCTGGGAGCCGTCAGTATGCAGATGCTAACAAGATCATATTATTCCATTAAAAAAAAAAAAAAAGCAAACAAAAGGAGTCCTGCCACAGGGGAAACAAGAGTCCCTGGAGAAGATTTGGTGCCTTTAAGAAGGGAAAACAAGAACATGCACCTTTCCTTCTTAGCAGAAAGCACTTTCCACTTAGTGATCTCTCTTCCTCACCCCTTCTTGGAAAGACTCAAGGCAAAGTCCTCCCTTCTTGAAGGCTGAGACAGAGATGAGCTCTGGGGATATGTTCCAGTTAAGATGACATAGATTTAAGCTTCCACTGACTATGCGTTAATGCCCCATGCAGTCATACACCAGTTGTGTCATAGTGAGTGAGTTCTTTGAGTGCTCCAAGTGTAAATGGGTTCATTTCTGTAAAAAAGACCAACAGCCACAGCCAGAACTGGCCCAGCCATGGTGGGGGAGTTAACATAGAGCATAGTTGTGTGTAGACAGGAGCCCTGTGTGTAGGCAGGAGCCCTGTGTGTCACGGTTGCTGTTGTTTCATCACTCATAGGCTTCAGATGGTTTTAAGGATCCTCTAAACTGGAAGTCTATGAGGAGAGATAGAACACGGCTACCCTGAAAATCAGAAGGGATGAAGCACCATGTGTGGCAGGGTTCCTAGGGCACTGAATCTTCATGATGGAGTAAAACACTTTCTTCTTAGTCTTACACTGATAACACTATGTTTAATTTTTTTGTTACTCCTAGGTGTAGTCAAACATTAATGAAGGAGAAGCAGAAAAGACTTTTATTTGTTCCTATGCAGAATTTTCTTTTGAAAGGTCAGTTTGTCATCAATATAGAGAACACAGAGTAAGGAAAGAGAACTAAGTGTTAAAGAAAAGACATTCTGTCTTCGGACAAATGATGCTTTGATAAATGTTCTGAACACTTTCCGGAAC
Source organism: Arvicanthis niloticus (assembly GCF_011762505.2). Taxonomy (NCBI): domain Eukaryota; kingdom Metazoa; phylum Chordata; class Mammalia; order Rodentia; family Muridae; genus Arvicanthis; species Arvicanthis niloticus. Next base: position 44,345,102 of record NC_047675.1, read on the forward strand.
CATGTTTTAAGAGAAACTGGTGTTCTTCCATGTTGTGAGTAGAACCCTTTTTTGATCTTAGCTTTTCTGATGTTCTTCTGAAGTTCAACGTATTAAGTTTTCTTGGGAGGCAGGAATAACACTCAAGAAACTTCTTTATGAAGAGCCATACACCAGTGTGAACGTGTGGTTAGCCAAGCAGGTCCTGAGTGACTGTGAGGCTGTTGATATGGCCATGCCCATGTCAAGGACCCTGGTGCCTCAGTCCCATGGGAGTAGCAAAGCCTTCCCTAGGTGAGGCTCAGAGCAATGGCAAAGCTTTCCCCCAAGTATGAATATTGACAGTGATGACTCCAGTCTGAGACCGTTCCTCTACAGAGAACTACTGAGATTAGCTAACTTGCTTCCTCCAGTTAATACAATAAACCACACTTGGCTTCAGACACACACACACACACACACACACACACACACACACACACGCTACCTTTCCGGGTACCAAGTTGGTGGTACCTCCATCTGAGTGCATCTGAGTGAGCACAGAATTCACACTTTTCTGTACATGGATGTTTCTATTCTTTGCTCATTCCCTTATTACCCCCAACTAGGTCAAACCCTGAATCCATGCAGAATGTGACACTGAGGGAAGATAGACCACTTCTGACAATATGACAAGCTGTGTATTTTACAGATGGATGTGGAGACACAGGGCACTGGCCATGCTGACCAGGACACTCTTTCTAGTCTTGAGAGCTGACTTTGTATCGTACCAAGCTCTCGAGAGTCCCTTAGAGTCCTGCAACAGCCTTATTCTTGTGTGACCATTTTCACACAAGATGAGAGCACCTGATGCCGAACTAGACCAGGCAGTTGACTCAGCTGATATCTCTTATAGTCAAGATCTGAGTTTAAAACTTCTTCGCACTGGCCTTCCTCAGCTTCCTATGTAGCATTCCATTGTTTAGTGTTGATGGTGAAACTTAAGGAATTCTGCCGTTTAATTTCCCCATTGTTTCATCAACCTAAGTGGAAGAAAGAACTTCTACAGCAGGTTTTTAAAACATCCACAGCTAAATTCAATCTTCCTCTATGATACAGAAAGAACGACTCTCTTATTTCAAGACTTTGGATTGATGCCAGGACATGTTTCCTGTGGCCCCTCTGCTCCTGGCTTCCCACTGTCTCCATATGATCCAGATGCTGCCGGGTCATGCCACAGTGCCACTGGCCTTGGTCAGCTGCCAGGTCATCCAGGGAGTCGGTGGTGTGGCATTAATCACATTTCTACTTAACTCACACGAGCCATGGCTTTTTCAGCGGGTTTTTAATTGACTATAAATCAAATAGGGAACTTGAAAAATGAAGGCAATTAATGAAAAAGGGAAAGGAGAAGGTGCTTTGTGTCCTAACTTGGGGAGCACACAGTCGGTGAATTAAATGTCCAAACAAAGGCCCTCTTGACCCTGCTGAAAAATTTTCAGTGGGGTGGTGACAAATAGAGGAGTCTTCTAATAGAGGAGGCCAGCGGGAGGTGCCTTCCTGCTGAGATTTCACTGGCATAGGCTTTTGTCTGTCTGTATTCTCCCATTTCAGATGGTAGAGACCTCTAGGAAACTCCCAAGGTTTCTATGTATGACCATCCTCCATATCCTAAGTTACACTTAATTACTGAGAGACTGGCCGACCAGTGCAATGACTTAAGGGTACCAGGTCTGCAGCTCAGGGAGAGCTGAGAAACGTCAAAGGTTCAAGTGGTGTCTGTTGTTTTAAACTGTCACAATATGCCAAGGGAAATGACTCTGGTGGTACTCGCATCTGCCTATCTTCCTACCATTGAGTGTAGTTTGGGGAGTGATAAGGACTCCTCCATGCGAATAGTATTTCTGTTTCAACAGAGCTCTGCAAGAATGGCACCCTCTGTCTTCACTCCCCTTTCCCATCCTATTTATAGACATCTTGTAATCAGCCAATTAATGTTTATCAAGATCCTCATAGATGCATTGTTACTAACTACATCATAAATAGATCTTAATTAAATGACTGTCGATGAAGGAATGAACTCACATTGACACACGAGGAAAAGCTGCAGAGAAAGGCTTCTCGATTCTTCTAGTGGACATGGTTCCTTAGCTTTACTATGAAGAACAGAAAATACACAAAGGCACAGAGGAAGAGGCCATGTCAGTGAGGGACATTGAAGCAGGTGGGACTCTTTCATCCTAATGTTTCTTAGCAGCAGAAAGAATAAAATACATAGGTTAGGCCAAAGGTATTTCACTGTTGGGCCTTCAACTAACTGTCCCTTGGGTGTGCCCCGTTTGGCTCCCCGCTGTGATCTGAAGTATTGAATTAAAGAATTTGTCGTCCCATTGGGAATTTTATTTTATTTTTTAAATCTCTGATTTTTAAGTTTCTAATCATAGATTGCCTCCCCTAACTCCCACCTCCTCAGGCGGACTGCATGGGTTTACATATCCAAGGTCAGGGTCAGCAGGATGGCTCAGTGACTAAAGATGCTTGCTGGCAAACCAGCAGACTTGAATTTGATCCCAGAACCCACATGGTGGTAAGAGAGAACCACCCCCAACCTGTTGAGCTCCACTCCAACCACATTCACCACGCCTCATGTGCCTCGCCCCAACCCAGAGATCGGTGGGAGGAGGGAGAGGGAGATGGATGAAGGGGGAGGGGGAGGAAGAGCTAGAGAGGTAATATAAAATTCTTAAAAGTAATCTCAGGTCAGCCATTATTTGACATTGGAAAATAGAAAACAGGAAGAAAAAAAAAGACACAGAAAAACAAAACAAAACAACAGAACAAAACCTCCCCTTGCTCCCCTTTGGTTTTGAGAAAAGAATATGGTACTGGAAGGTACCACAACGGGTTGCTCAGGAGATTAACTGTTAATCCATGTGAAGGACTTTGAATAGCAGCTGGTCTATAGTAAAGCCCGAAATATTGGCTTCCAGAAACCTGTGCTGGAACAATGGTAGCCAGGGCCTTCCCTGAGGCACTGCCATCTCTTTGATCTTCCTCGTTTGCACTGCTTGCTCCTTAGGGCCTCTCAGTTCACCTGTGTGAAGTCACCACTGCCCTCCAAGCACACCTGGGATCCAAGCAGGGCGCCCTAGAGCTGGCATTGCTAGGCTGGACAGCGGCCATTATTTCTGGTCAAGAAAACCGAGCAGCATTAGATGAAAAGGCTTGGTTAGTGACGCCCCTCATCAGTTATCAAGGATGTCCACATCAAAACTAAAAGAGACCTCCTCATATCCTAGAGAAAATAGGGAGATGGTGCATATTGATGTGACTATGGGGGTGTCTGAACCCTTAGGCCTTTGGTGGGAAAGAAAATTACAGCCCCTGTGGTAAACAGTTATTAGATAAACAAGCAGTTTCCTCAGAGCTCAGCATTTGTACTCCCGTGGTTATACTCAGTAATTGGCCAAAGACTTCATAATCTATTGCTGAGACTTTGAATTGTCAGTACAGGTGGCATTCCAGCAGGGGCCATGTGGGAGAGCTGAGCGAGGTTGGAGCTCTGGGAGTTCAGAACAGGAGGCAGATGGGAAGGAAGAGAGAGGGGTGGGGCTCAGACTGGTCTGGAGCCATTTCAGAAGCTGAGAGATAGAATGATTAAGACAAGGCATATCAGAACAGGATTTGATGGGGGTGGGGAGGCTTCATAATGGGATGGAGAAACAGCTGTGTGTGGGAGAGACAGAGAGAGAAAGAGACACAGAGAGAGATCCCACAAAGGACAGTTGGAATCACTGCAGCCAACTTCAAGGTTGAAACATTGACTTCTTGACTCTTTGTACCTCTGGCCGTCATTTATGTAACTGGGCATGTTAATGAGGGCTGTTTGGTTGTAATTGGTAGTACCTCACCTCTATGCAGGTCCATCAAAACCATGTCAAGTTACCGGTTTCACTTCTGTTGCCATGACAGTCACCCTGACAAAAAGCAGTTTAGGATAGTTAGATGTAGAATCCCAAGAGCATGTTCTTGGGGGAAGGCCACACAAAGGCCTCAGGGAGCAAGTCACATCACTCTAGAGTAAAAAGCAAGAGAACAAAGGTGCCTCCTCGTGCTCTCAGCACTCTCTTTCATTACTCAGGACCACTTGCATAGGGAATGGTACTGCCCAGAGTGGTCTGAGTCTCCCTCTATTGATTAACAATTAGGACAATTCTCCACAGACATGCCCCTAGAAGCTAATCTGATCTAGATAATTCCTCATAAAGACTGTCTTTCTAGGTGACTCTTAAGTGGTGTCAAGTTAACATTTCAAAATAACTAGTACAGTTACCATCTCCCACAGTGAAAATGCCCAGTGAGAAAACCTGGGTTTAGGTGGTTTAGGGGCATCACAATGTGGCCCTCTATTTCTAAACTCTGTTTTCTGAAGTGTCCGTTACAATCTCCACTCTCAGACGTGTCCAAGATGGCCACTGTGTCCTCTTCTGTCTCTTCCTTTAGTTCAACCACCTAAAGCCGTTCTTTTCCAGGCATTCCAGCAAGCATGTCATGACTAACTGGGCCAATCTGGGACATTCCTTATCACCGAACTAGACTTGGTATCTAAGAAGATTGAGTGTTCGTGTTGGCCTTGGAAAATGGTGGTTCTGAACTTCTGAAGAAGAAGTTAGGTTGGACTAGTATAAGCAAGCGAGTCCCCCGACACACAAGGTGCCAGGCCTTGTCCCTAAGACTGCCTTTCAGGACTCACGTACTACGACTACAGGCTGTACACCACACATAAGAATTTTCAGAAGCTAGCACACATGGAAATGGGAATGTCTTAGGTGGCCTGGGATGAGGACGGCCATCTTGTCATGCCAGGCTTCTTGCTGGTGATGCTGGTGAGCAGATTGCCTAATTAGGAACATCAGATTCTAAGTGTCGCCATCTGGCCCGGCTCTTCAACCTGTTGAGTGTCTTCATTCACACGGTCCTGCAACTGTCATAAATCTCTTTTGTTTCCGCTTTTCTTCAAGGGCTTAGGAATACAGGAACATACGGATTTACAGGAGTATCTCCTAATTGAAGGCATTAGAGCCACGTGGATCAGTGTGTTTAATGAGCAAGGCAGCCAGATGTAAATTGGGAAAGATTAAGCATGGCTTTAAATAGTCTGAGAAGGCCGAGGATCTTATTATCCTGTAATGGAACAAATTCACACACATCCTAATAACTGCTTAGCGCCCTTGGTCCGTCTCTTTCACCTTCATTTTTATGGAGATTTCCCATTGGCTGGAGAGCAAGAAGGGAAGGCATTGCAAATACTTGCCAGCCCAAGTGTTCTCCAGCATTGTTTTCCTTGACCAAGTTCTTGGTCTCTGGTACCCGGCCACCTAAGATGTTTGTGTATTCACATGTGCACGTGTGCACAGTTCTAACTTCCCATGCATGGAGAAAGGCCTGCTGCAATCATATAGCATGTGAGTCCTGAGACAGGAGTCTTAGTGAGGGGGGGATGGTAGAAGAAGAGTGTCTGCATGTGAATGCAGAACACAGATTGGTGACAGGGAGACTTTCCTTAGGACAGACACTGCCTACCTTCCTTGTTGAAACAGTACCTGTCTGGGACTGGTGAGATGGTTCAGCAGTTAAGAGCACTGACTGGTCTTCAGGAAGTCATGAGTTCAAATCCCAGCAACCACAGTGAGATCTGATGCCCTCATATGCGTGTCTGAAGACAGCTACAGTGTACTTGGGCCAGAGCGGGGGGGGGGGGGGGGGGGGGGGTGGGGGGGTGGGGGGTGGGGGGTGGGGTGGTGCGGGGACAGAGTGAGGGAGCAAGAAGGAGAAGGGAAGGGGAAAAAGAAAATGAAACAGTACCTGTTGAAGACCCCCCCCCCCCCATACTTGGGAGACCCTTCCTCAAGTCTCAGGAAATCACAACCACCCAAGAATCACAAGAAACCATACCTGGATGCAATCAGCAGAGGTTTATTAGGGAAGAGAGCTGGAAGCCAGCGGTCTGACTACTGCCACCCAGTCTGAGGAAGGTTTTAAAGGGAAAAACCACAAACCAGGGTAGTGGGAAGGGGGTGAGGGGTTGTCAAGGATACAAAACATAAAAATAGTGGTACATTTCAGAGGTACTCACCCTAAATGATTAGAGTCATGTGAAAATCACTCTGCACACTCATTCTTCTCAAAAATGTAGTCTTACCAAGTCACTGTCCCCTACACCGTCATTACAAAATATTTCTCACTTCCTCCAGTCACAGCCCCACCTAGATGGCTTGTATTTTTTATGGTCAGGAATGTGTCTTCCTGCTTTGGGCCTTTCCCACCCACAGGTGGGCCTACTGCCTGAGGCTTGAGGAATGTAATCCAGCAAGTGTCCTCTGATTCAGGGATAATGTCCTCCACCTGGAATGAGTCCCGGGGCAGTAAAGGCCTGAAATCTTATTTTCAGTTCCGCATTCTGGAACCTGCACTTTTTCTGCCCAGGTCTAAGGGCAAAGAAAAAAGTCTACATATTTCATAAAATGGTCTTTATAATTTTTCACTCTACACTGTCACTGGCCTGAAACAGTTCTGCAAATCTGGCTGCCAGGGAGCTCCTGAGATCCATCAACCTCAACCTCCCAGTACAGGATTGTAAACATGATCAACCCTTCCCAACTTTTTACATGGGTTCTGTGGAAAAGCACTTTCCTGTCTGAGCAATTTCCCAAGCTCCGATCTGTGGTTTCTGTGTGGGCACTCTCATGTTCTGAGGTATATACACTTCTTTTCCTGACCCCACACTTCCTCTGTTCTTGGTTTCTGGATTGGAGGTTAAGAATGTTTAAGAAGTGTTTTCCCCTGAACATCAGTCAAGATGTGTTTTGGAATTGTAAGCGGTCACAGGGTACTTTTGATGGATATTGCACTATCCCACCATTGGTCTGTGAAGCAGTACTCCGTCATGAGACAGATGCTTCCTTAGTAGGACATGCAAATATTTACCCTGATCCAGTTCAAGTGAAGACCACAGATAGTATCACGCCGTTTAGGCTTCACCGCTGTGAGTTACGACATACTTGAGGTAGGCTGAGTCTCCTGGATTTGGGGAAACCACAGACTGCTAGTATTTAAGAAAGCATCCCTGCAAGAATATGTTCATCTGGTCCCCCTACCCCACCCCCCCCCCCCCCCCCCCGCCATCAGCTGCTTCTGGGGCAGCAGAGGGCAGTGGCTCATTCTTCCCCTATGCCATTTCCCTACTGGCTTGCAACTTGGTACACTGCATCTTGGCAAGCCATTCCTGCAAAGGGGCCAACTGCCACACCAGCTGATTTCTTTCCTATCAGAAGCCAGAACAATTGTCAGCTATCCAGATCCCTGTGAACCGCATATGTCAGCTGATTTAGGAGACCTCCCGGAGGGCCTATTTTTAACTTAAACTGGTTTTAATTTCCATATGTATATATTAGATCCTACGGAGGGAAAGGGGATTCCAAATGAGGAAACATTGGTTCTGAATAACAGGAGAGACGTGATTAAGGCTTGGAAAACAGTGGAGAATGTGAGTCACCATGTGGTGAGCACTGTGTTTTGTTTCAGTGGAAGGATGTTCTGTGAATTAGAATGGAGCGTGAGAACAAGAGGAGGTAAATCCTGCTAGAGACACATTATGCAGCCCATTCCACATTCTTATGAAGGGGGTGGAGCTGAACTAGGGCAACCAGGCCCTTAAATATCAGTGAGTACTTAAGGGATACATGGCCGGTGTCTTCAGTGACAGAGAAGCTTGGACCAGAACCACAACCTGGTCCACAGTCAGGGGAGAAAGAGAAGCTATGGCTTCTGCATGAGGGCACAGAATCTCATGCTGGCAACTCTGGTCATCCTTCTAGAGCTTTCTTCCTGGGGACAAAATCAAGGCAGTATTTAGTAAACCCAACTAACTCTATACTTTGGAGAAAGATGTTTAGTTAAGTGGGGTGGTGGGGAGGAAATTATGTAGGTCACAAATCCACCTAAGCAAGGAGGCCTCAGGATAGTACTAGAACTTCAAAGCTTTTTAAAGCAGGAAGAACTCAGAGCTAGGCTAGTGCAAACAGATACCTCTACAAACAAGCATAAATAAATAGAAATGTAATTATTTCAAAAACATCAAAATGAGTATTTATATACATATATGTATATATGTGAATATATATATGTGAGTGCATATGTACATCTGTATATATATTATGTATTTATTAAAGTCACTAAGCAAACAGTAAAGATAGGTGTGGTCGTGCACATTTGTCATCCTGGGACTCAGGATGCTGAGGTAGGAGGATCTCAAGTTTCAGACAAGTCTATATAGCAAGGCCAGACCCAGTCTTAAAGACAAATCAAGAGGTGAGGGCAGGAAGATCCGAGATACATTGAAGGAGTCAGATGCTTGCAAACAGGGTAATAATAAAGGAAGGCAGGTTAAAGCATATCAGTATTTACATTACAATTCATAACAGTCGCAAAATTATAGTTCTGAAGTAACAACAAAATTATTTTATGGTTGGGGGTTACCACAACACAGGGAACCATACTAGAGGATTGCAGCATTAAGATGGTTGAGAACCTCTGGGTTAAAGCAAGTGTGCCAAGCCCTGTTCAAAGCTGGTTAATATCCGATTGCCATCAGAATTATATTTTGAATGTACATGCCTTTCTCTTCTACTCCAAACTACCATGTAATTTTGCCAAGTCTGCAACCTCCAATGAATTGTCAGCAATGAGGGGACAGCTCGTGTTTTCCTAGAGAGTTCAGTAATCCTTGGACAGATATGATAGTGCCCCAAATGTGACAGGACATAGCATCCACCTTTCTGTCATACTTTTTTCATCATAATGTGATACAATGTTACAATAAAATTAAACAGGAGCCCGAGTTTCATAAATACAGGCTCTCAAAATGAGACTTGGCACATCTAGGACTGCATCTTGTTGCTTTGATTTCTGTTTCTGTCTTGGGTTCTTAAGCATTTGGGTGTGGTCTGTGGACCACATACTCATCTTGTGAAACCTGACAGGAATAGCTTAGCTGCAAATCCTTGTTATCATCCCACGTTTCTGCTCAGGCTCCTGGGAGAGAAGCAGGAGTCCAAGCTCTCTGATCTAGAATTCTGTCTCATAAGTAGAGGCTGTGTCTCTATGGGGGGGGGGGGGGGCGGGGGGGGGGGGAACTCAGAAAAAGCAAAAATCAGAGGCATGTATACAGTCCCTGAACTTTGAGGACTGATTCCCCCCTCCCAATATCAAGGGATCAAGTGATAGATCTGGGTGGTCTACCCAGAAAAGACAGGTAGCTGCTGCATGCGGAGTCATCCATGTTTCCACACTGGTTAGGAAAGTAGTTCGGAGATATCCCAAAATGATTCATGAGATGGAATGCCCTTCCAGAGTCCCCTCAGCATTTTCACCTGTTCCTGTTCTCAAAAGGACAAGAAATAAATAGATATTCCCTGGTATTGTTGGAGGGTTCAGCACCATTGATTGAAGGTCAGGAACCGGCCAGCTTTGAATTAAGCATGACCAACTGACTTAAAACCGCAGGGTGTGAATATCCAGGTACATCCCATGACTGAGTTACTGCTTGATAAATGAGCCATTTGTCTCAAGGAGAAGATTGTTGACTCAGATAAATTGATCTCCTTGAATTTGCTGAAGTTGATAGGAGAGATATTATCTGCTGAGAGTCTAATGTTCTTGGGTAGATTCTCTAAGACAAAGTGGCTAAGTCAGCTTGCTCCTGGTGGTCTCCATTCTTGGTGTTACTCACTGCATTGTGTTGATTTCCCGGATCAGATCTCAAGTTCATACAAGTGTCTATTTGTTTTATGTTTTCATTTCCTAAATGCCTGTCATTGTAGTACTGTCCTACAGAATGGGAATAGGGTACAATGGAAGAAGAGTTATGATATTAAACAAGTTTGACAGCTTATAGATTGATTGGTTGATTGACTGATTGATTGATTGATTTTCTATCTATAGGCTCTTTTCTGACCTTTCTAATGTTCTATAAGTCATGTAGATACTCTACGTAACCCAAAATTATATTTTCTCCCCTCCAAAATTTCAGAGTTGGCCTTATAGACATCCTTAAACACACACACACACACATGCACACACACACACACACGCACATACACACATATGCACACAGACATATATATGCACACACACATGCATGCACACACACATATATGCACAGACACAAACACACACACACACACTTCCTGTTATCTGGGCATGTACAATCAAATCATTTTTCTTCTTTCACCCAAGGCCCTGTAATCAGCTTGAGTTACCAGGAACCAAACCCTGCCTTAGTTCTAGAAAAGAGAGCAAGGTGTGTGTCTGGTCATTTTTTTCTTGCTCTTTTTCTAGGATTCTCTTGAGCTAATAGATCATACGACAGAATGTAGTTGCCTTTAGTAACTTTACTTATAGCCGTAACTAAATAACCAAAGAGAAGCAACTTAAGGGAGGGTTTATTGGGGCTTATTGTCTGAAGACATACATTATGACAAGAAAGACCAGGCTGCAGAAAGGAGATGCGGATGGTTGGTCACACAGTCAGGAAGCAGAGAACAAAGAGCAAGTACAACCAAACTATAAAACCGCAAGGCCTGCCTAGGTGATTCCTTTTCTCCACCAAGGCTCTAACATAAAGATCCTGCTTTTGCTAAAACCCAGGGAACTGCTACCTCTTCCCCTTCCTCCAGTCTGTTACCCAGGTTCCAAAACTTCGAGTGTGAGCTGCCCTCCTCTCTCTGAAATCCTGCCTTAGCTCTTCCAAAGGCTGAGACATGTCTATGCTTAGCAAGCTCTTTCCTCTCAGCAAACCCTGGTTTTCTAGACTTTGGTAACACTGAAGTCTTGACTCTAAATCTTGAACCTTTCACAATTCCTTGCCATTCCTGATTCAGCATCTAAATCCTTCGTGGACAGCAGATGTTTCTGGCACAAGATGGGAGAGAGCAGCCAACTAGGCAAGCAGAAAGGAAAGGCACACAGGCATGTGGGTATCATTTCCTCTATCACTTGGGGACAAACCAGGCTTCTTAGATGAACTCACAAGGATTGAGGAAAAGCAAGGGTATACCCTAGACCCCACAGGTAGGTTGGAGAATCTGATCTCTGCCTGTTGTAGCAGTTTCCCGGGGTCTGTGTGGCTTTGGGTTGAAACTAAGACACAGATGTTGGCCAGCTTCAGAGGCATTGGATACCAAGGAAGAAGAGAGAATCACAAACTCTCTTGTGCTTATTGGTGAATGGAAATTAGAATTCTAGATATGTTTATCTTTCATAACTCCAAAGTTCAAGGCCCTGGAAACAGCAGTCTTATAGAGCTCTTGTTGTCCCTTGACTATTTGGCATTAAGGAACCAGAGCTGGTTTTCCTGGATGTTTCAAAAGGTAGAAACCAGGCTCATGGGTCTAAGTCACAGGAGTCACCGAGCTTCTCTGAACCTGGGGGTGGGGGTGGGGTTCTTTTTCCTCAGATCTCCTCTGCCTGACTCTACCCTTCTCCTCAGAACCATTACATTAGCTCTACCCAAGGTCTAGCATCTACATTTCCAGCGAGGCTCTCCTGCTGATGAGTCAGCTCCACAGGCTTCAGAATATTCCAGAAGAAGGGATGAGAATCGACTGGAGTTTGTTGGGTTGGACACCTGCCTATTAGCTACCTATCCAGCTCTGGCCTGGTGAATCCAGAAAAACACCTGGACTCTGGATTTGAGATGGTGCTTTAATTATTCTTATTATTTTGTTAACTTGTCATGCAAAATATTAGACTTCACTGTGACTTTTTCATACACACATATCATGTAGCTCATGCCCCTCATATCCTCCGTTATCCTTCTCCTGCACGTGTTACCTTGAGCCTTCACCATTTCTTAGTTTCAATTTCTAGTTTTTAATTCATATTTAATTAATGTATTAATAAAATTTATTATTTTATTGATAAAACTTTATTAATTTATTATTAATTTTATTTCATTCATCTGAAGTTTTGAGACAAGGTCTCACTTTTTAGCCCAGGCTGTCCCAGGTCTTGCTGTTTAGCCTATGTGATGGTACACCCTGTGATGCTACACCCAGTTATGCCTTCTAAGTATTGGGATTCCAAGTGTGTACTTTGAAAATCTGACTGGGCTTTAATTAGTTTTCATTATCTATATAGGATGTATTTGTTGGCATTTTTATTTGTGTGTGTGTATGCTCGTGTGTGTGTGTGTGTGTGTGTGTGTGTGTGTGCCTGTTTAAGTTTATGTGTACCATATGCATGCAGGTTCCTGCAGAGGTTAGATAAGGACATCAGATCTGGGACTGGAGAAACAGGTTGTAAACTCCCTGATATGGATGCTGGGAATTGAACCCAGGTCTTCCACAAGAGCAGGACACTAATCACTAATGCTACACCAGGAGTTGACGTGTGGCCTCTACTTACTAAATGATGGTTATGCTATATGCCGATGTGACATGATACTGGACCTGAACCTACCTCCCCTTGGCCTCTACGGGCAAATGATACTGCTGACACTATGTGAATTCTCACAGCAGATGTCGTCCCCTTTGCAATGGACATGCTGGCTTCTGAAGCACAGCAGCAGTTTGACTCTTCCCCAGTGAGGAACCAGTGACTCCTGCCTCTGCTTACACACACACACACACACACACACACACACACACACACACTTCTAGCTCAGCAAGGGACCTAGGTAAGGGAGTCGAGCATTTTTTAGCTTACTCGTGTTTGTGGTTACATTTATGTAGTACCAGACTGGGTTGTCTGTTTAGTGTACCAATGATACTAAAGTGGGCACTTAACAGTTTGTTTGCCAATGGCTTTTACTTCCAGTTTGGGGCTGTGCATGTGGAAAGGGCATTTGAATGGGAGACCTTACTCTGTTGTTACGGTGATGGATTTAAGGAAGTAAAGAGTATCAAATTATTTAGTTTGGGGAACTTTTCCAGGCAAAAATCCTGGGCTCTGGATTTGATGTGGTGCTTTAATTATTCTTCTTATTTTTTTTTTTTTTTACTTAGCATACAAATTATTAGATTTCACTTTGGTTATGGATAAGGCTAATTTCATATCAGAAGGCCAGGTGCTGTTCTAATGGCCTAAATCAATAACCATCAGGGCCCCGCTTGGTCAGCATGCTCTATTCACTGCAGTGAAAGGCATCCTATAATAATAAATCAAAACTTTCCTATCCTATGTTGATACGGTGGCATGCTTTATTAGTAGATCAACCTACTATCAGTAGGAAGGGCAAGTCTACTTGTATGAGATCAAAGACCATCTTTTGGAAGCCTTGGATGGTACTCCTGCCTTGAGTGATGTAGCTCATGCTCAGGACCTCAGTAAAACTGACTGAATTGTGTCTCTACCCAGGACTTGGGAAAGGCAAGCTTAAGTCAGTGTGAGCATTTCAGGACTTTCCCGCTGATGCCCAAGTGTCTCCTGCGTACTTTCTGTGTTTACATTGACTCTCAAGAGGAAGGTGGAATTGGCCTTATAGTTTCTAAGATCTGTTCCCAGGACTCTGTTTTTCTCCATTCTGATGCAGTGTGTTTGGAAAAGGCATGCTGCCAAGGACGATTGGAAACTCCATAGAACTGTTGTGTCTGTGGAGTTTTCAAGACACTCTCATGTATGTCAAGAGTCAAGCCAGCCTAGAGGTGGAGAGGGCTACTTTGTAAGTTTATTGGTGATCATTCTGAGCCTGTCAGCTGTAGAGAGGGTGTCTTAAAGCTTCTAGTCTTTCCATAACATACTATCAAAAAGCAACTTGAGGAGGTAAGGATTTATTTCAGCTTGCGATGATTCAACACAGTCTGTCACTGAGAGAACTCAGGGCAGGAACTCCAACATGGCAGAGACATGGAAAGCCAGAAGTTATGTGTAGGCCGTGGAGGAGTGCGGCCTGTTGGCTTGTTCCACATGGCTTGCTCAGCCTGATTTCCTAGCCTACCAAGACATCATCCCCAGGAATGGCACTAACCCCCATAAGCTGGGCCCACCCACATCAGATCTTAACCAAGGACATACACTACGGATTGTCCTAAAGGGCAATCTTATGAAGTCACTGAAGGCATTTTCTCAATTGAGAGTGCCTCTTCCCAAACAACTCTAGCTTGTGCCAAGTGGTGGGCTGAGGGGGTGCCTAATTCACCATCCTGCATGTGGTAGCAGAGGATCGTTTAGTTTGTGTCTCCGGAGCCCCTATCTCTTCTGAATCCTGTATATCAGAACTCTCACCTCCTCTGATCCTCGGAGCAGCGAGACCATGACTACATTTATTTTTACTCTTTAAAAACATCTTTTTTTAAAAAAAATTGTTCATTTTTGTTTCATGCATGTGTTTTACCTCTGTGTGTGTACGTGTGCATGTGTGCTGGCAATCTGGCAATGCACGCATCACATGCATGCATGACACCTTCTGAAGTTGGAGTTAAAGAGAGCTGTGAACTACCACATGGTGCTGAAACGTGATCTGGGTCCTCGGCAAAAGCAGACAATGCTCCTGACTGGTGAGCCATCTCTCCAGACCCTTTCCTTTATATATTAAGTTCTTTAATTTATTAATATGGCATTGCTCGCATGCACCCTTATTGCTCCTGTTCCCTACTCACTGCCATTTTGACTGAGTCATCTTCCTCCCCTTCAAATAATTTCCCTATCACTTTCATTGTCTATTTAGTTTTACCTAAGTATGTATGTGTTTGTATTAATATCCAGATCCTAGATACAAGTGCACACATGTAACATGTTTCCCCACCCTCTTGTCTCCCCTTCTTTAAGTCCCCGTGAAGTCAGGTGAAGACATAACATGGTCCCCATTCTTCTTTCATGTTCTTTGCCTGTAATTCTATTTATGTAATGTCCTGTTGTATATGAAATAAAGATTCTACTTAAAAGAGTGTAGTCTGTGAGCCTGGCTTATTTTAGTAGACACAAAAGTCTCCAATTCTGTCCTTCTTCCTGCAATTGATATTATATCATTCTTCTTTGTAGTGGAATTAAATTTCATTGTGCACACACATACACACACACATATATATACATACATATGTGTGTGTGCACACATCTATATGAATGCATGTATTTAATATATTTTGTCTTCTCATTGGTTGGTGGGCCTCTGGGCTAGTTCCATACTTAGTTGCCGTGAGCAGTACTGCAGTCAGGGTGTTGTACAAGCATTCCTTTGGTATGTTGACTTAAGTGCCTCTGTCCGCCATCCCCTTCTGTGCAGTAATTACTGTGCTGCTTCGGTGTTAATCTGTAGTCCATCTAATCCCCATCTTTCAAGGGAGTCCACCTCTCAAGGGTCTTCTCATCAGCCGCCCTACATGAGGGTGTGTGAGTGTATCTGCTTATGTGTTCTCCATGTTAACTTGCTCTCAAAAGAGTCTCAGTCTCCACTCACCATCTTGAGTCAAGCCTTGGAAGGGTTTTGAGACAGATACGGTTTGCTAAGCCAACACAGAATTATTTTTCTAAGCAAAAGGTCACCATTCTAATATTGTTTGTCTTTGAAGGGAGATCAGACTGTTCTAAGAGAAAATAGCTCCACGCAAAGCTGAGTTCATAAAATGCTTATGTCGGGTGCCTCCTCTCATGCTGTTGACAGTGATGGCAGATTCCTTCTCCAGAAGCTGAGCATGGGAATGAACCCGTCTCTGATGGAATGAATGCCTTCCACCTCAGGTGTGATGGGCCGTTTTAAAAGTTGAAATCAAAGCTGCTACCTACTTTGGGAAATAGTTACTAATGGTTTCCTCTTCTCACACACCCTTTCCCTGGCTCTGGTGTTGTCCATTCAGTGTGAACTCTTTGAGAAGAGTAAGCCAGTAGAAAGGACTGAGGAGAAAAGAAGTCTGACTTAATATCTCACCATGACTACAAACACTGCTTCTCTGTAGATGTGCTGTTCAGACATCTTTTATGCTACGCTCTGTGGATACAGGCTGCCTCCTGATCTTTCAAAATGACAACGAATCCATATAGTTTTTGTGTCTCATATTTAGAGCATGGTGGGTAACCAAAAATTCAGGTGCAGCTCATGGAAGGATGAGTGAGTCCAGGGGTGCCCATTTGCCAAAGTGTTTACAGCATGCATATATGTTTCTGAAAAGATGCATTATCAAATGGTAACTTTAATAAGTGGGTAACATAATATATAATAAATAATAAGTGGATAAATACTATATTTATATTTTAAAACGTGTGCTAGAAAACACTTCTCTGTCAAATTTGCAACATTAGCCTTGGGCTTCTTAAAAGTTATTTAGCTAGGAATCTTAGTTTGATATCTTAGTACCTTTTTATTTACTTACTGTGTTTGTGTGTGCATGTGTGCCTGAATGTATATAGGGCATGTATGTGGAATCCAGAGGCCAACTTGTGGGAATTGGTTCATTTGAGGCATGTTAATTCAGGAGAAAGAACTCAGGTCATCAGGTTTGGCATCAAGCCCCATTATTCACTGAGCCATTTTGCCACCCTTCTTATCTTATTTTGTTTAATAACCTAATGAGCATACCAAAGTCAGTAATTATGTTCTCAACCAAATGTTTATTTTTATGGTAAAAGAAAGCCACAGAGAACTTTCTATAGGTAGCCCCCATCCTGGAGTTCTGCTCATGGTTCCCACATCTCTAAAGTTTTCCCAGATATTTCTTCCTGGGTGTAACCCTCTCTTGAGAGGCTGCCTGTCCTCCCTGACATGTTGGGTCTATGCAGGCTCTGAATACTAAATAAGTAATCTAAGGAAAGTTAGCTCACTCACCTGCATCTTGGTCCTCCGCTAAGATGGGCAGCCTGTTTTCTCCTTGCCTAGTAAATATTAAATGAAGTAATTTGCTTGAGGAAAGAGCTCAGAGAGAGTAAACACCCAGCGCTCCATGCATGTCTACTTGTATTGCCATAGGCGCTGGGATCATGCTGGGTTTGAGGTCAAGAAGCAGTGAGTGGGGAAGAATTAAGAATGGCTCTTTTCATCACGGCCACACACCGCCCTACACCAGACTCAGGAGTAGGGAGGCACCTGGGAACTAAGTAATTGCTTAGCTACAGAAAGAAAGCCCCTCCCCCGAATCTGTGGATCCCCCCTCTCCCCTTCCTAACTTCATACCACAGAAGCATCTTGTCCAAGACGTGCTCTGCTTGCGTCAGAAGCATGAGTTTGTTGTTTCATATTAAAACCACTCAAGAAAAAGAAACGGTGGAGCTCACGACATAGCTCAGATGCTGAAGTGTTTACCATGCAGCCACAAAGATCTGAGTTTAATCCCAGAACCCTTGGGAAAACAAAATGGAGTGTAGTGTAGTGGTACTTACTTATAACCCAGTGCTAGGTAGTTAGGGACAGATGGAGCCCTGAAGATCACTGAACAGCTGTCCTCGCCTGCTGGGTGATCACCAGGCTACTGGGGGATCCTGTCTCAAATCACAAGGTTTACAGTTCCTCAGAAATAGCACCCAAGGTTGTCCTCTGGCACATGTGTACACACATGTGAGTACACACACCCACACCCACACATGCACACGCATGAGCACACAGACAGATGGCTGTGATTTACTAATGTAACTAACGAGTTTGCTGTTTGGGCATTAGTACTCATCTTGATTTTTAGGAGACACGTGTTTTGTCATAGAAAAACTGATATCTGTGAACACTGCCAGTGGAAGGTCTCTGCATATGAGCAATTTTCTAGACAGACATTCTGGATTGAAGTTTGGCATTCTCCCTCACCAGTCATCTCATACACATCAAAAAGATACAGACGACTGAAAAGCTGTATGTCAAAATATTAGTAGAAGTTATTTCTAGGTGACTGAGTGAAGGCAATATTTGCTTTGTTCTTTGACTTGCTTTTATCTTCTTTTTTGTATATAAAGAAAGCTGTATTATTTTAATTTTATAGGAAATGATGTTACAGTTTTTAGACCTCATGTCAAACAGAAAGCTATAAAGGAACGTACTGAGTTCAGCCAGTCCACTTTACCTGGTCTGAATACACAACACATACACAAACACAAATATATATATATACACACACACAAATATATATATATACACACACACATACACACACACACACACACACACACACACACACACACACATATACACACATACCACATCAGAGCCTTTGGAATTTTTACAGCATCTGAATTGTGATTCAATTTACACTTCTTGCTTCAAGTCTCTGTGTGGTGTGAAAGACAGTACAAGCGCCTTACAGAGACATTATCATAATAATAAGTGCCAATCTTCACTGTGGATCTGACTGGAGGGCAGGCAAGGTTCCCACTGCTGTATCACATGAGAAACCCTCCCAGCCTGTTTCCAACAGCCAGTGTAGAGACCATGTATCAGAGTCACTGCCACCACACAGGTCCGTGGCAGGTGATCTGGTGTAGGGTCACCCTCACCTCTGTGCAGCCTGGCCACCAGCCAAGCAGATCCAGGCACACAGCAGAAGGCTAAGATGACTCTGGGAGGGCTGTGACCTATTATAAACTTATGTCATCTGTGCAAGGTTGGAGGAGGGTCAAAAGTTGTGCTCGTATCCCTCACACAGGCTGGGGAAATGTGTACTGGGATTTAGGGGGTATTTTTGCTTACTTTGGTTTCTTACATCCCTGAAGATTGTGGGAAAAAAAAAAACCCAAATGGTACACAACTGTTTTTTAACTTAAAAAAGTAAAACAAAACCCCAACCATTTGTATTGTAAGTAGGGTTTTCTCTCTCTCTCTCTCTCTCTCTCTCTCTCTCTCTCTCTCTCTCTCTCTCCCTTCTTCCCTCCCTCTTCTTCCCTCCTTCCCTCCCTCCCTCCCTCTCTCCCTTTCTTCCTTCCTCCCTCCCTCTCTTCCTTCTTTCTTTCTCCCTCCCTCCCTCTCTTCTTTCTTTCTTTCTTTCTTTCTTTCTTTCTTTCTTTCTCCCTCTCTTCCTTCTTTCTTTCTTCCTTTCTTTTTCTCTTTCTCTCTCTCTTTCTTCTTTCTTTCTTTCCCCTGTGTTGGGGCTTGAACCTGGTGCCTCTAACACCCTGGGTATACATTCTACCATCGACCTAGACTTTCAGCGCTCCCAAGAAATTTACCAAATCCTGTTGTCTTCTGTTTACTTCCTTTAAAACAAACAACACCGAGTCTTCTTGGGATATTAACAGGGAGAGGAACGTTCTCACTTTATTTTAGATGGAACTGTTTAAGTACAGCAAGTGTGGCAAGCCTTCTTTAATACAGCTACACAGTTAGTCCTAGAGTGCGCCTTTAACTCATGTGTGAAGGAGCACAGAGATCTGGCCTGTAAGAGTTCACTAATGTCAATCAGCTAGGCTTTGTGATCATTTCCTATGGGTCGAAGAGAAAGAGTTTTATAGACCGCCATCACCCGAGGCTGGGAATGGGCTTTCATACCATTAAATCCAGAACGCATAAGAGGAAGGATAGAGAGTGGGAAGACTTGAAGTACATAGCCCTTTCATCATGGAAAATCTGTAAAGACGCCCTGCAGAGTGAGTACAAGCTTGCTCCATCTTCAAATCTCCTTCCTTCTCTTCCTTTCTGTGGGAATGCAGATACATCCCTGTAGCCTGCAGACTTAGGAGACCAAGCTCCCCAGGGAAGGGAACCCATGGGTATAAGATGGCTTTGGGGGACAGCAGAGGCTGCTGGGTGAAAGGGAGGCTCCCTGGGGTGGGCATGTCTGGTATGAGTTTGGGATTCAGTGCTTCTGTCTAGGAGAACTGACAGGATCAAACAATGCAAAAGATAGTCAACTGTAGCAACTTCGTGACTGTCATTTCCAAGCCGTTGGGTACAAAGGACAGAGGAGGAGGGCAGGGGGAGAAGTTGGTGGTGATCTGCTGCCCATGTCTCCTGCTGTAGGTGTTTGATGCATCTGAAGTTTTCACTAGTAGAACATTTGTTGGGAAATATCATCACTGAAATAATTATGTTAAATTTTAAATTAAACTCTGCCCCAGTTCATGTTCTGCCATAACACTGGAAACAACTCCAACCCCAAAGATAACCACATCCCCAGCCAACCAGGTTTAGACCTGTCTGTCTGTCTGTCTGTCTGTCTATCCATCCATCCATCTGTCCTCCATCCATCATCCATCTGTCTATCTGTCTGTCCATCCATCTATCATCTATCTTCTCGCTCTCGCTCTCTCTCCTTTTCTCAAATACTTCTCTGCTTTGTCCGATTTTTGGCTGAAAGTCCTTTGAGGACTGCTGTGGCCAAGTTATTTTTCCTCCAGTCATCATCTTACAAGGTAAAGACAAAGCTGAGAGGAAAGGGAAAAGTTCCAAACCCCCGATTCCTAGCCAACTACAGCTTTAGTCCAAAGCTCTTTCCTTGCGACTGAAATCCCATTCACACACCCCTGCCTGCTGCTGGCCTCCTCTGCAGGTTCCTGGGTGGTGTTCAGGAGGCTGCCTCAGGCCTTGGCTGGGTGCTGGGATCTATCCACTGGGATTCCTTGCTGCAGTGAAGGACAGGTCTATGCTGTTGAGGTCTTGGAGCTAAGCACTGCTGCAGAAGGGAATAATTTGTTGCTGCCCCCCCACCCCCTCAGCTAAGTTACTTTTGTAAGAGGTGGATACAAAGTCTGTAATATTTTGGCCACTATTTTTGCTTTGCATTTTAGTTAATTTTAATTTATAAAACTCATTATCGTGGTCTAATTACAGAGGCAAATATTAGAAATTGTAGACAATTTGCTATTCTTGAAAAGGCACAAAGAAAGAAGAGAATTAGTTAAAAATTTTAGCAAAGCAGTTGAGTGATCCTCCCTGTTGATATACTCAGCC
This sequence comes from Arvicanthis niloticus, assembly GCF_011762505.2. Classification (NCBI taxonomy): domain Eukaryota; kingdom Metazoa; phylum Chordata; class Mammalia; order Rodentia; family Muridae; genus Arvicanthis; species Arvicanthis niloticus. The sequence goes on from NC_047675.1 coordinate 44,365,914, forward strand.
ATGTACATTCCATCTCTTCTTTCCTTCTGTTCTCTTCTGCCCTCCCCCTCTCCTGCCTTCCTCTTCTCCTCTCCTCCATCTCTTCTGCCCTCCCCCTCACATGCCCTCCCCCTCTCATGCCCTCCCCTTCCCCTTTCCTCCCTCTCTGCTTCCTTCCTTCTCCTCCTCCCTTTTCCTCTCTGTATTCTTTCCTCCCTCTCTCTCCAGTATCCTTTCCTCTAATATCATTTCCTACCTTTCCTCTCCATCTACGCCTTCTCCCCATCAACGATGCTGGGAAAACACTTAGGCCTAGAGACTGCAATGGTTAAGACGCCTGCCCGCTCTTCAGCGAACCGGTTTTTATAGTTTGAAATCTCTGTACCATTTGCACTCTTCTTACCCCTGGTCTGGTTTTCATGGCTTCTCTCTCCGCATTTTTAAAAAGAGTTAACAATCATGCCTGCTTCATATGCTCCTGTCAAGATTTTAACAATACAATCCACATAAGACGTTCAGCAAAATGCCCAGAATGGAGGATAGTCTCAGGAAACCCTAACTGCCCTTACCACTACATTCTTACCTACCTAATAGAGTTGTCAAGACCCAATGGAAAAAAATGTAGAAATACTTAATATAGCATATAGATATTATAATTATAAATGTGGATAGATATTATAATTATAAATGTGGTCATAAATACATACTTGGATTTTTATGTTATTTAAGTCCCTTTCTTAACTGTATTTGTAAATGGCGTTTTAATGGCTGAAAAATATTTTATGTGGCAAATAGAATATTTTATGTGCAAATATTCTCAACACAGTGATTACAGCTATTTCTCTGGAATGTGCCAGGTTTCCATTGTTATAAATAACACTGTGATGGACATACCTTAGACTAAATTTCCAGAAAGGTCCTAGCTAGTTAGAGGGCGCATACACTCTAAAGCTTAGTAACTCAGTATTGCCATGGTGCCCAGCAGAGCTCTTCCTTCTGCAGCTGCAGATGGATCCAGCAGCCGAGAGTCCAGCATGCATGCCAGCCTTGAGATTATCTCTGCAAAGACTTATTGCCCCAGTAGACAAAGCACAGGAACCTCCTGCTATTTTATCGACTTGTTTTCACTCACTTACCAGCAATGCTGGGCTTGGCCATATTTTTGTCACTGTTTATTCTCACTTCTTAAAATTGTCAACTTACAATAATTATTTATTCGGCCCCCACCTCCATCCTGACCTCACTGGGGCATTTGTTCTTTTCTTAATGGTCCCACTAGGGCTTAAACATTTGGCTTTCTAATGAGAGATCTGTTGAGATTTGCTCTTTTTCAATGTCTGAAGTCAGCCACAGGCTGCTGTGTGCGGTGTTGAGAGTCTTTCTGTGTTCTCTGCATTTGCCTGAAGTTTGCTGACTGGCCCCATTAAGCCGGTCTTAGAGCCAGCCAAGCACTGCTGATCTCCTGCCACTCCCTAAGTGCCTCTGATGATCAGTGCCTCCTACCTCATAAAGAATCTCGTTGGGTCACTGTAATGTCTTCCTCGTCCTAAATTTCAACTTCATTCTGTTCACTGAAGAAAAATAGTAAGGAATAATAGCAGGTAAGGGTTCCTTTATGGCACCGTTTAAGTCCCTCTTCTTGTGTGCGCTTTCCTTCTTTGTACTCCTTTTAAACCTGTGCTTGTTAGAGGCATTTCTATACAAACCACCTCTGTGCAGTTTCTCACCCCCCCAAGCCTCCCTTTTAAACACGGTGAAGAAGCTGCCCAAAGAATCGCCTTTAATGCAAGAAGAAAACCTCTTTAGACTGTGTCCGAAGATTCATCTCCACTAATGGTCTCCCAAAGAGGTTGGGAAACTCTTCTGTAAAGAGCCATTTGATGCACACAGCCCGGGCTGTAACCACACAGACGGGCAGCCATCCTGTTTGGTTCATGGGTTGTAGTCCTCTGACTGTAGGTGAAAATAACAGAGAAGAAGGACGAGGAAGGATTGGTAATGAGACTAGAAGATGGATATTTAAAGCATTGTCAGCGAACAATTCCTCTAAGGGGGCGTGGTCAGCGTACAACTACTCCAAGGGGGCGGGGTCAGCATACAAATCCTCTAATGGGGCGGGGTTAGCATATAAATTCTCTAAGGGGTTGGGGTGTTGCCTACTTCTTTTGAGTCGACTCTGACATGTCAGACTCACACTAAACTGTTGGTCCTCTTGCATCTCTCTCTTGAGTGTGGGGGTGTCAGTCACACACCACCACCACCACCATGTCTAGCTAGGGAAGAGTCTTGGAATTCCTGAGTGCCCTGGGTTTGAGTGTGGCTCCCTCCAAGATGGAACCTTTTGGAATGAGGAGAGGCTACTAATCCAGCATGCAGGCACCTCAGCCGCCTGTAACATCTTGAGCTTAGGAAGCTAAGAGAGAATACGAAGCCCCACTGTGGGCAACAACAGAAAATGTGGAAGCCCACTGCGGGCAGCCTCAGTCCTGGCCTCTGAGTGCAAGTTCTGGGGTTACAGATTCTCTTTAACAGTTTGTTCTTTCTTTCAGGAAGGTACGTCCACAGGTACATCATGTGACCTGATCAACAGAATCATGTGACCTGAATCAAATCCCTTCTCTGTTTGACTCAAGTTCTTCTCTGTCTAGTGAGGGGACTGAACTAGAAATAGAATAGCTGCTACCAGATGAGCAGTCCACAGGCACATCTCTGTTGCTTCTGACAACCATAGCTGGCCCTTCCCTTGGCCATCCTTGTTACCTAGAGAATGCTTCCTACCCAAGACTACTGGATCCAGGAAAACCTGGAGCTGACTAGTGTATCAGTCTTCCTTGGAGCATGCATGACACTCAAACATGCCCCATTCCTGAAAAGGGGCAGTTCATCCTTTCAGACCATTTTATTAATGGTCTCCAGGAGACCCACTTTTAATATTTAAAAAAATCACTAAGTGTCTTAGTTACTGTCACTTAGTTTTTGTTATTAGGACAAAGTTACCAGGCAAAAGTGACTTAAGGAAGGGTTTATTTTAGCTCATGGCTGGAGGGTACAGTTGGTGTTAGGGCAGCAGGAGCTTGAGGCAGCTGGTCACTCAGCACCTGCAGTCAGGAAGCAGAGAGAGATGGATGCTGATGTTGGGCTCTCGAATTCTCCTTTTATTCAGTCTCGAACCCAGCCTGTGGGATGGTACTGCTTACATTAGTGGTCTTCTTTTTTTTTTTCTCAATTAAATCTCTTAGGGAAAACTCCTGTTGACAACCCCCCCTTCCCATTGTTCTGAATATAATCTATCAATACCTCTAGAAGTTCTGAATATCACCTATCAGTACTCCCAGAAGTTCTGAGTATCATCACACAGACAATTAGGGTTACACCAAGGCAGCAGACCATTGCTGTTTGAGGATGCTATGTGCGTAATGGTTTTCCATAGTCTATCTTGCATCATGTTTATAAAATGTCTTGAGCAAGTTAGGGAGGAGGCAGCTGGCTCTCCAGCCTCTCCCCTGTGTGAGCTTTCCATTGCCTGGGGCAGTTGAAGCTCCTGTGGTTTCCCAGCTCTCTTGAGCTAATTGTTTGCTTCATTTCCTTCCCCAGGCTGTACCCTTTACCAAGGCTGAGGCTGCTGATAAGCTGCTCTCAGGAAAGTTCTTTACAAATGAGAAAGTCCTTCTCCTGCCTCACCTTCTCCAGCCTCACCTTCTGCCTAACCTTGTTTTGAAAACCCCTGACAGTAATTCTCACACAATCTTTTTTTTTTCTTCAAAAATATCCCTTGAGTCCTCAAAGCTGTTGTCTTCTTAACCTTGAATGATTTTGAATCGATTTATTCATGAAATTAACCATAACACTCTTAAGGAAATTATCTGCCCATCTGTCGAAGCTAAATAACTTCCTATAATCTGTCATATAGATACATCTTGTGTAGCCCAGCCTGGCCTCACACTCACCACATACTGGAGAACGATCTTGAATTCCAGATCCTCCTGCCATTTATATCTGGAATGTAGACTTGCATTAGCAGGGCTGGGCCAAGGTGTCTTTCTTTAGAATTCCCTTGCAGTTATATTAAATTGAGACAAGGTCCCTGAAGAAAGATCTTCTAATCCCTTTTTGGAACCATCAGCAGATGCACATTGCACCGCTTCAAACTGTGAAACTGATACCATTCTTCTTCTTTTTTTTTTTCTTTTCTTTCTTTTTTTTTTTTTTTTTTTTTTTTTTTTTTTTTTTTTTTGGTTTTTCGAGACAGGGTTTCTCTGTGTAGCCCTGGCTGTCCTGGAACTCACTCTGTAGATCAGGCTGGCCTTGAACTCAGAAATCCATCTGCCTCTGCCTCCCAAGTGCTGGGATTAAAGGCCTGCCTGCGCCACCACCACCCGGCAACTGATACCATTCTTAAAGGGGGCCCAAGGCGTACATATGCAATTGCCTTATCTGCTCTTTAGAAAAACTGTGGGTCAGACACGCATCTATCTGTAGGAAAGTTAAGCATTTGAATGCCAGAAGGGAAAATCACTATGATGTTAAGTTAGAAGATGGTTTCTCATGGCATGTTTTCTTTTTTAGCTGATATTAAAGTTGGGGACTTGCTTCTACCTTGGGGATTATCCCAAACCCTGGGGCAGTAATAATTAGCATGGCCTCCTTGAGTTTCTGAATGAGATCATTCCAAGCTTGGAAGATCCATTGGAAGGTCAGTGCTCACTCGCTTGCTCTCTTGCCTTCCCCCACCTCATGTAATTCTTAGATTTAAGGAATATTCCTCCAAGAAAATAGTGGTTTTGTTGATGCCAGAATTTCTTCAAAGCAAACTTATCTTTAGGTTCCTTGTAGAACCTTTCTAGAGTCTTGCCATAGAGCCTTGGCATCTCTGCAAGGCTGAGACTTCAGGGCTTTTGCATCCTCATCTTGGATCCTCTGCAGTGCGTGAGCATTATAAGAAGTCAAATGGAAGGAAATGCTATGCCACACTCCTCAAGGCCTTGGGCCTTCTAGAAAGTCATGTCAAGGACCTTGTTCCATCGCTGTAGCTGCTACTGCACAGTCAGACATGATTTGTCTTTTAAAACCAGAAAGTTTCTTTCAACCAAGCACAGTTGACATATACCCAAAATCCTAGTGCCTGACTTTCAAGGTAAGAGAACCTATTATACACGCACATGTGCATGAACATCACACACACACACACACACACACACACACACACACAGACACACACACACACAGAGAGAGAGAGAGAGAGAGAGAGAGAGAGAGAGAGAGAGAGAGCGTTCTTTTCGGTAGAACCAGGGAAGACCATGAATCATTCCTGCCCTTGTGATTCTAACCCAAAGAACAGGCCAATTTTTTTTTTTGGGGGGGGGGGCTCACCTATAAGCAGCATGGTGAAGTTCCTGAGGACAGGACACTAGGGATCACCAGGCCAGGATGAGTATGTATACCTGTAAGCACGGGTGTGTATGCCTGTAAGCACAAGTACATCTCAAAGCTTCACTGTGCCTTGGGTGTCACTCAGTTCCTGCCTCCCCCTATAGTACAAATGATGGACAGTGTGGCTGTAGGGGCTCGCTGCTGTTCAGTGCAGTTTTGATCCCTTCCGTGTGGCTGTTGGCTCAGCCAGCTGGGACCGTGAGGCTAACACCCAAACAATGTGGTTCTGCTGCTTCCCTCCCAGTCTCAACTCTCCCCTTGTGAGCTTGTGGCTCTGGACAGGCTACTTAGCCTCTCTGTGCTCTGATTTTTTTTTTTTCATTGGAGACTTGGAGGTGATGGGAGCCTTTTCTCTTGAAGTCCTCAGGACCACAGTGGACACCTGTGGTGCCTAGAGCAGGGACAGACAGAAAACCCCAGGCAAGAATTCATTGTCAGTACTATTGTTGCTTTCTCAAATACACACAGCTCTTGTGCCTGCACACCCACGTCTCACTTAACTTATTCACAGAGATTAGTTCTGCCTGACATTTGCCTGTTTCCACAACCCAATCCACGTTCCCTGAACAAAGAGGTCCCTCATAAAAGTTTTTGTCTGAGGCTGTGTTTCCTGCTCCTAGCATGGCTCTCTCGGGGAAAGTATTTTTGGCGAGTGACATTTTCTGGTTACAATAGTAAGTCATGTCACTTCATGGTCATTTTAAAGGGTGAAAAGAGTCATTTTAGTATACAAACTATTCTTCTGTCATTTTATTACCTACCAGAAAGGAGTTTGGGGCAAGAGAAATCTAAAACACATCGGGAAATCACTACGAGTTTTTCTGTCATTTAGCATTGAATTAAAAATATCTAGAAAAGAAAAACCCTAATTGAAACACTCAGTACATTTCATTTTATTTTTTTTTTCCAGCGCAACAATATGTTGACTGAATTTTCCAAATTACTAAAAGCACTCAGGCGGTTCTGGGAATTTGAATCTGCTAACCCTTCAGCTCTCTTTATTTAGAATGCTGGCATTTTATACTGGTGTCAAATATGATAATTATTTTTCACAGATATTGAGCTTAATAGAGTAATTGCTGAACAGATTTCTGCACTTGGCTCTGCCAGACAAAGCCGAGGAAATCGGCAAGCAGGGGACAAGTTGTTTCTCTGAACACTTTCCCTGGGAATTGTCTAAGAAATTTGTTACTTATGAATGAGAGGGGACAAGATGGGTCCAGACAGCGGAATTACTGTAAGTTTAGACATGGCCAACCCAACCTCTAAGCTTCATGGCAAATTACTCATCATTGATGTAAACAAACAAGAATGTGGGAAGAGAGACACCTTACAGTCTTCAAAGCTCATCGAAGACCTGAAGGAAAAGCCCTCATATATATATATTTGATGTGTTTCAGAAGCCATATGGATCATATATGTTGGCCTCTGCAGTTTTGATAGACATGACTTAAAAATAAGAGAAGTGTCTACATGGATGTGGGCAATTTTTAATAGGACCTCAGCCTTGAAAAAAATGTTAATTACCTGCTGGTTTTCTTGGTTTGTTTGTTTTGGGTTTTTTTTGTTTGGTTGGTTTTGGGTTTTTTGTTTTTGTTTGTTTGTTTGTTTTTGGCTCTGAAAGGGAGTATCTAGGCAGGGTAACCAAAGTAGGAAACATGGCCTCGGTGGTTGAACTGTGGACTTTAATTACTGCTAGCATGTAAGTGGGATCAGTATATGACAAAGACCAGTTCCTGTTATGGGCTGTTGCTTGAGGAGATGCTTGTTTTAAAGTGTTACGGTGGCTTTCTGTCACATAGGAAGAGCAACCTCTTTATTTTAGGATTGGGTTGGCCATTCTTGCCAGGTCTAGACCAAGCACTTCTGCTGGGCAAGAGCTTATGAAGCCAGAACATGAGAGTTTCCTGGACATCTCTATAGCTAACCTTCAAGTGCATGGCTGCTCCACACCACTTATGTGCCAGGAGCAGCGTGGCCTCTTTGTGGACCTCAGCCATGTCCACTTTGTCCTAAAGACACCAATTTTCCTTTCTTCAGCTTCTCTCCCAAGATCCCGACTCTTTTCATCCATGCCCCTGAGTGACACCACTTCCTCTGTCTTCCAGCTCCGTTGTTCTCTAGACTCCAGAGAAGCCAGTCCTCATCCCACTGTCCAAAGTTTAGCATGACATCAAATGAACATCTCCCTTACTACAGGCACCGCGTTAGAAAATAGCATATCCCTTTACCTATAGGCTCCACTCCACTGCCCCTTCACCCGAGCATGACTTCGTGATGCAGGGAGCTTTGTTCTGCATCCCGAATGTGTAGGGGGGGGGCAGCTCAGGCCCCATGGCAGCTGGTGTTTAGTGAGAGAGCTGTAAAGTCACCAAATGATAATAGAGCCCAGGCGTGAATAGTGACAGCATCCACAAGAGGGTTGAGAAGGAATGGAGATACATAGAATGTGGCTAATCTTTAGGTATGATGGCCATGGCAGGCCTTTCTTCTTGGCCATGTCTGCAGATATTGGAATCAAGTTAGGGGGAGGGCTACAGCTGCTGCACGCATGCTCTAAGTAGAGAGGAGAGTGGATGAGGCCTTGGTGAATAGGAAAAGAACTAAGACAAGGTAGGGAATAGTGACCAGAGTGACGGGAGGGACCAGGAAAGGTGAGGTTAGAGGTAATATTCCAGTAGAACCCTCAGGCCATTGAGGAATGGGGATTCTATCAGTGAAGGTTGGTCTTCATTTTTCTGTCAAGGTGAAATTTATACGATATTAAATTACCCATTGTAGAATGGCCAGTGGGGTGACATTTAGTGATTTCAGAATATTCTCTGACCATCCCTTCTGCCTCTTTCAAACCATGTTTGTCACCCCAAAAGGAATCCCCATCCCCATTAGAAGTTACCTTAATCTCCTCAAAATGATGGACTATAACATAGGATTGTAAGCTAAATAAAACACTTTTCCCCTAAGCTGTTCTTGGCCACAGAAGGGCAGGTAAAACAGTTGCTTACACTGTCTAACCCAGTAAAGCATGTAGGACTCTTAAAACCCTGAAGTATTGCTGCCATCCTGAGATGTGGGGTGAACATGAGACACACACCAGGTTTCAGAGACATAGCATAGAGCAGGATATTTCTTTTTTAGATCTCATGAATAGTTTCTATATCATATCAAATAATGATTTTTGACTCCACACAGTTAAATAAAATATATTATTAAGACGAATCCCATCATCACTGGAAACGTTTGATTTTACTTTTTAATGAAGCTCTTGGATAATTTAAGTACTCACATGACACAGGATGTGTCAGGATTCTCCGGTGAAGCTCTTATCTATTGAATGGAGAAAGCTGTGGGAACAGAGGACACTGAGAACACAGAGCTGTGGCCAACGGACTCTGAGGAAAGTACGCAGCCTCAGGACTTTGTCCACACGATGCTTGTGGGGTGGTGATGCAGTGAGGGATGAGTATGTGGATCGAAGCCATACCCAGTTGTCTGGGGCTGGGGTTTGGTCTGTGGTAGTCTCAGGCTCGGGAACCAAACTCTGAGCTGGAGCTTTACATCTCAAACTAGTACCAGACTCACTAATTAAAAGGTACCATTGGCCTCATTCAGGATTTGAGTCTTAGTTGCTTTAGAAAGGGTGAGACTTGGTGCAAAGACACCACAAGGTAAGGATTTGTGGTTGGACCAAAGACAAAGGCTGTATTTGTTGTTTTGGTGCTGTGACAAAGGAAAGGAGGATTTATTTTGGCTCATAGTTTGAGGGTATAATTCATCAAGGTGAAGAAGACGTGGCACTAGGAGGGAGGTGGCTGGTCACATGGCATTCACAGTAAGGAGAGAGAGATGGATGCCAGGCCTCAGCTCACTCCTCTCTATTCAGTCCCAGACCCCAGATAATGGCATAGTTCTGGCCAGTTGTAGGGTAGGCCTTCCTGCAATGAGTACCTTAATCTAAAAACTATCTCATAGCAATTTGTTCCCATGGTGACTCTAAAATGCTATCAAAAAATTAACAATAGGATAAATTATCACCAAGACTCTTGGGAGATCACACTGGTGGGCCGGAGTTTTGAGTACTTTCCAGAAGGGCTATCTGAATAGCTCGGCCATGGCCTCTCAGCTGTGCACAGAAATAGAGGGCAAGGTGACCTTTTACTTGTTTCATACGCGGTCCCCATGGTCCCACTGTAGCCCAGAATGTGGGAGGAAGATAAGTATATGACGTCAGGTGTATTCCATGGTGATTTTGTAAATTACAGCCCAGCAGCATGAATTTGTAGGTGTAATGCATTTACCCATGGCCCCTGGAGTGCACTAGAAGACAATTTCTTGGTGTTTAAAAGATTATCCTTTTAATAATTCATTGTTCTTAACAACACAATACATCAGTGGTTTACACCGAAGTCCTGTTTTATCTGCAATGCACTTCCAAATTGAAAGGTCTCATAAAATAACACTTAGCTCTCAGAATCCTTAGGTTGTGTGATGCTCAGCTTTGTATGTGTTTGATGATAATGAATATCCTGTCTCCTTTATCATCCACTGTGAGCTCTAATTTAGAAGCGCTGGTATAAATGAGGCCCTGCTTACAGGTGGTGGTGGTGGTGTGTGTGTGTGTGTATGTATGTGTGTGGGCATATATGTGCATTGTACTTATGTGTATGTGTGTTTTGTCAACCGCACGCAGCTTGCCCTTCTCATTTTGAAGAATGCACTGAGGCTCATCTACATTTGTCTTTCAGCTGAAGCATTGATGGGGATACATCTTCATTTCTAACATGTGGAAGGGCCACATTCTCCTCCTCCAGGGGAAGAAAAATGACTCACCGGGTGTTTCAGAGCTGGAGCTGGAGCTGGGGAGGAGTGTCTGGATTCCTTTTCCCTCTTCCTCATTTAGAACAATCTCAGCTTCCCTGTGCCTATTGCTCTGTGTGCAGGTGACTGGAGGTACAGTGCTCTCCTGATCCCTCTATAGAAGGCCAAAGTCTGTGTGCAGACGACAGGTCCAGCCCGCTTGTCTATCTTGCTGCACCTTGGATTGCAATCCCTCTTACAGTGATGTGGCCCTGATGTCACTTTACCAAACATGCCATGGTCATTTCCACTGTCAGGCATCTGTATATCCTTTTTCGTTTCCCAGACACTTCTTGAGATTCCTGTAGATCCTGTGTGTGTGTGTGTGTGTGTGTGTGTGTGTGTGTGTGTGGGAGAGAGAGAGAGAGAGAGAGAGAGAGAGAGAGAGAGAGAGAGAGAGAGAGTGTGTGTTTAGAGGCCAGGAATTAATGTCAAGTACAGTTCTTAGTCATTTCTCTACCCTGCTTTCAGGGTCTCTCACTAAACCTAGAGCTCAACAATTGACTACATTTGCCTAGCAGGCAAACTCCAGGGATCCCCTGTCTCTGTGTCTCCAGCATGGGTATTATAGGCATGTGTTATCAAGCCCACACGAGTTTGACATGGGTGCTGGGGAACCAAACTCAAGTCTTCATGCTTGCATTGCCTACAGTTTTCTGTCTGAACCTTCTCCCCAGTACCACATTTTTTTCACTGGTAGGCAGAAAGAACAGAGAATGTGTGTGCGCGTGGGGGTGGGGCAGGGTATCTAGTCCAAACCATGGCTCAGTATCTGCTATTAGCAAATGTAAATTAATTAATAACATACCATAGGCCACACAGACCCAGCTCTGGAGGTGAGTTTTATTTAATTATTGGTGATCCTTGCTGCAAGATTTTCAGTAAGTGGACGAGGCACCTAGCTCACTGGCTGAGGCCTGGGAAGTACCTGGTCAGAAAACGGAGGAGCAGGCAGGATGTGGGTGCTGTCTGTCAGAAAGCTAAGCAGCTTGGGGGAATGAGGGCGATTTGTTATTTTCTGCTTTCCAGAATAATCAAGCCTTACGTGTTTGTAAGCTTCTAGGAATTGGCAAGCTTCTAGGAATTGGCCAGTGGAGAGAAAGAGATTGGCGGGGGAAAGAGAACAGTGTGAGGGAGAGAAGGTGTGTGTGTGTGTGTGTGTGTGTGTGTGTGTGTGATCTGTTTCTCTGAGGCAAAAGGAGGAATGAAATCAGAGTAAGGATCAAGACGCACGTGTGGGAGAAGTGGTCACTGGGCACCAAGGCAGGCCAGATATTTGTCTAGCTCTCAGCTTTGTGTGTGTGTGTGTGTGTGTGTGTGTGTGTGTGTGTGTGTAACAATGAAGAAAACATTAATCATCTCTTCCTTGGCTGTATAGATGCAAGGCATCCCGGGGCAGATGTGCCTCCAGACAGAAGGGTTGTTGGAGTTGGACTAGGGAGTAAGAATGAGTAGAAAAAGCTGACCATACATTTTTGTCTTGCAGATCTAATGATGGTCACAGCATAGAACTATAACAAAAAATAGTGGGTGAACAAGCAAGTGTATTAGGGTCTCCTTAAGTAGCCCAGGCTGGCTGCCCCTGAATCCTCCTGCCTCAGCTAAGGGTAGTGAGTTTAGTTGGAGGGTGCATGGGTGTACCTTGTGCAGCAGGAAGCACACTGCTCGGGACAAGATAGATGCTTGGTGTGCATTCCCTTGAGGAACAGATGACAGGTAGCACACAAACTGGATCACACAAAATGGTATCTGACAGGCTCTGCTAAGCGCCAGCTGCAAATCAAAGCTGAGCATGCGTAGGTGCGTGTAACTCAGAAGCCAGGATGGGAATCCTGGAACTGGCACAGCTGTGTAGCCTACACTCCTACTGGGGTAGCAGGGCTTCTATGCCAGCATCTTTTACTCAAGATTCTAAGGGTCTCAGGAAATCAGACAGGAACTCTGTCTTCCCCGAGTTAAATCTCAGAGAACTTTTCAAGTGACTCTTCCAAGGTCATAGGGCTGGGAGGTGGCAGAGCTAAGAAAATCAAATACAAGTCTGATTCCGAGCCTCGAGCCACTTCCCTAGCTAATAACCCTTAATGTGTTCATTACAAAGTAGGGAAGGGACTGCCTAAGAGGGCTCACATCCATGTGTGGGAGGCGGCTTGGAAAAGCTTAAGAGACTGACTGACATATTCTGTAAGACCCAAGAACTTCACACACCTGCTTGAAGCAACCCTGAAGTGGTTCTTTATGCTTTGAGTTGGGGGGAGGGGGGGTTCTCCTACCCAGCTCAAAATTGTCAAACCTACTGGGAAGAAAAGCTCCCCGGGGGGTTTGCCGCATAAAATAAACAGAAATCAATTTTGACTTGTTTTCTAATCATGATAAATGAAGCCAGGTTAAGGGGGGAGAAGCTCTCTGAGCATTAGTTGGGGAACATTTTGCCAAGATGCACTGGTCTCTGACAAGCAATTAAGAAACCCTCTGATTGTGCCTGGCAGTACCACGGCTCAGCACACTCCTGATGAATTCTCATTTTCCTTCTTTCCTTGGGATTTATTTACTCACCTCACCTGCGATGTGTGTGGCTCCTTCACCTCACCCTCCACCCTCCTCTCTCAAGTGTCTGCGCTCAGGGTCCTTACAAATGTACCCGGCCATTAATCAGCACCATGGTCATCGCTGCTGCTGAAGTCTCTACTGTGCAGAACCTGATCAATTCTCCCTTCTCTTGAGTCGTCCATGGCAGACTTCTCTGTCTAAACCCAGATTCACAGCCTTCTGATGATCTCTTAAAAGGTAGAGATGCTGGATCCTGTAGCACAAAGCTGTGATGGTAGAACCGGGGATCCTGAGGCAGAAGGCGTGTGAGTTTAAGGCCATTGGAGGACACAGGGAGACAACCCTGTCAAAACGAGTCAAGAAAGATGAGAGGAAGGGGAAGGGAAGGAAAAGAGAAGCAGAGTGGGGAGGGAGGGAAGCAGAAAGAGAAGGAAGGGGGAAAAGCCAGAGATTCTGGCCTTGGGTGGTTTGTCAGGAAGAGTCTCTTCACTCTGAACTGTCACTAGTAGGCTGGAAGAACCCACCAGTGAAAGCCTGAGGTTTGGATAAATTGAAAGGTCTTTGCAAAAGAAGACAGATGGGATCAACACAACCCTCTTTGCCTGGAACTGTCCAGTCCTTTCTATAATCTTGGCAGTGTCTAAATCTGTCCTAGGCTGTGTCTTATCAATGCAGCAATAAGCTACAAAGAGTAACAAAAGCTTAGCTTTGTAAACATGGAGTCAGAGGTGTGAGTCTCTGTCGACCGGCTAGCTGGATAACCTGCTGGGCACAGGCTAGGATAGGCATGTGAACCTGTGGCGAACACTCACCTAGATCCTCTGTTGGAGTGGGTTTCCATACCTACCCATGGAATCAGGAGCTTCTAAGATCTGAGGCCTGGACTATATCCCTGCACAGCCTGCCTACCTAGGGATGGAAATCAGGCAGTGGGAGACTGTCCTCTCAGGAGCATTGCTTCATGGTCTCAGCATTCCTCCCTCCTGGCTCCTTCCTCATTTTGATCTTTAAAGCTAATTGGAAGATACTTCTGCCCTGGGAATGTTCTACTGGGAATCCAGATGGTCATGTGTTTTCTCTCTCTTTAATGGTAGTGCAAACGGAGAAAAGAGCAGCAAGTTTTATGTGTACCACATGTATAGGGGTTTTAGAATAACAAGTCTGAATGATCCTTCGAATGGAGTGTTGAGGGTGACAGTTGGCTTTCATTGTCAACTTGACACGGCCTAGTGTAAAGAGTCTCAATAAGGGACAGTTTAGATACGCTTAGTCTATGAGTGGGCATGTCTATCAGGAATGGTCTATGGTTTGTTGAAATGGAAAGAACCCATCCACTGTGTGTAGCACCCATCATTCTTTTGGTTGTGTCCTGGCGTATACAGGGTAGAGACATACACGTTCATTTCTCTCCGCTCCTAACTGTGGGTGTGATGTAGTTATTTCAAGTTGCCGATTTCTTGATTTCTAAACAATGATTGACAAGAACCTCTAATTGTGAGCTAAAAATAAGCCGCCCCCTTTCCCTGGGTTGCTTTTGCTAGGATATTTGATCACAGCAACAGAAATGATACTCGGAGAGGGATGTAAACTTTAATGTCCCTGTTTCATAAATACCAACACTGAGGCATGAAGAGGTGATATGGAACTTTGGATTCCTCATAGCTGGGAACAATTCCTAAGCCCAGCATCCACCCATCCATCCATCCATCCATCCATTCATCCATCCATCCATCTACACATCTACCTATTCCTCCTCCTTCTCTTCTTCCTCCTCCTTTTCCTCCTCCTCCTATCTCTCCCCCTCCCTGTCTCTAGCTGCTACCTACCTAACTACTTGGGTGTGTTATCAAATCCTGTCTTTTATTTTCTATTATCTCTTTCATCTACTGATAACAGATTGATAATCTACCCATCATTTATATACTTATGGTCTATCTTTTGTCCATCTTCTACCTATATTTTTCATTAGTCTCTCCTCTCCCAACACAACACTCTCTTTTCTCCTAGAAGTCATAGAATACTGTAGTTTTCTTCCAAACTTGATTTTTCTATTAAAACTATAACCTGCCACTAAAATATTTAAGCACACAAATTAACTTGTGTTAATTATGATATTTTCAAAGGTGACAAGCAATTAAAGTGAGATTTGAAAAAAATCCACCTAAATATAACTTGGCTTCTTTCGTCATAACTATAAACCTTTGTCAATCATAACGTTATGTAACCCCAGTACATGTAAGGCCTAAACAGAATGTAATGGCTTTTTATAATGTTGGTGCTCCCAGGCATTTTTGCATCCAAAGCTATTACAAGTGGCTTTATGTTTAGTCTCTAATACTCCCTTCAAAGAGAGGTTAAAGTAATGGTTTTCTATTTGTGCCAGGAAATGTCAAATCTTCTGAGTGCTACCATTAATGCTTACCCCATGAATCTTCAGTCCCCTTGTTCTGTGTCATATCCTTGTTCTGTGCCATGCATGATGCGAAGGCAGGGCATGGTATTCATGGGAAGAGGCAGATGTTGCACAGGTGAGTGAACACAGTCCTGTGCAGTCACAGGCTCTTAGACACTGTGGTCTTTGCCCTACGTCTCTGCTTCTCAAGTCTCCTTTCTGATCAAGGTACAATGCAGCAGGGTGCACGTTTAACTGGGAGTCAGTGTTGACCAGAACTGCTCAGACCAGCTGGGCAACTTGTCTAGCAGGTCACCATTCCATCTGCACTGTAATTTCCCACGAGGACAGAGCAGCTCTTGCACTTGATGAACTTGGCTCCATCCACAGCTCCAGTGTTCTACAGGCTCTGACTCTAATTACTCCATTTTGACTCTTGCCTAGGAATTTCTTTCTGAGTCCCTAAAACTTATGCCAACAAATTTGCAGGGGAGCTGGGAGCCTCTGCAGTTTCTATAAATATCCAGTATATGACAGGACTCATGGATGGAGGATTCGACCACACATATCTCCTTTGCAGCAGTTTTATCCCTGGGGGTAGCTAGCACTATGTTCAATACCATGAACCATAAGAATCATGTGTGGGGGCATACTCCCACTGTCTCAGCACTTGGGAGGGAGACGCAGGAGGATCGAGACTCCATGTTTATCCTTGGCTAAGTGATGTGGTCAAGAAAGGCCTGAGAAACTTAAGACCCTATCTCAAAACCATATCCCCAACTATTCTACATGTGTGTGTGTGTGTGTGTGTGTGTGTGTGAGAGAGAGAGAGAGAGAGAGAGAGAGAGAGAGAGAGAGAGAGAGAGAGAGAAAGAGAGAGAGGGAGAGAGAGAGGGAGAGAGAGAATCAATCCTACCATAGACATCTCAACAAATCCATGTTCACTGTTGCTCTATTCATAGTAAGCAAGGGAATGGAACCAGACTTGATGGCCAACAACAAATGAATGGCTAATAAAAATGTGAAATGCAATAGATAAATAAATAGATTAGATAGATAGGTAGAGAGAGAAAGAGAAACATACATACAGTAGAATTTTATTTAGCTGTAAAGAAAAATAGAATTATGACATTTGTGGGAAAAGAGATGAATCTGGAAATCATTGAAAATAACTCAGGTGCCCCAGACTCTCAAAGACAACTGTCACATGACCTCTTATGTCAACCCTACCTTTTTAACGATGTATTTTTATTGATGTGCCTGCTTGTCTGTCTTCTTGTACTGTTACTGTATCTCAGTTTGGAGAAGCCAGACTACGCATACTTAGTAACCACGATGGTTGCCTAGTGTTCTGTGGATTATTATTTTTTTTTTTTTAGAATTGAAGCTGAGTCAGCAAATCAGAAAGGAACAGGCTCATGTGCAGGTGATGGTTTGAAAGAAGACGGGATACGCTACAATGGCTCTCTGTGTATGCACTCCTTAGCTTGTTCTTCACTAGATTTCTGGGAGAATGTTCCAGAAGTTCCAGAAGCACCTATTTAACTGCATCTATTTATTATATTGACCAAGAACCAAAATTTTTGACAAGGAGGATTCTTTGGTCTAAATCTCACCAGTACCTGAGCCTCCCTCATCATCATCTGTCACATGTCCACACTGACATCCCATCCCTTGATTGATTCTATTTCAAGCTGGAAAAACAAGTAAACCTTCTGTGCTTACAGTGTTATTTCCCCTCCATTCCCCTCCATTCCCATTCTATGAAGAAAGGTTCAAGGTGAGGTTAAAACCATGTTGTCTCATGCTGATTTTCTGTTTTGAACTAGAGGAAGAACTCCCCAAACAGCTACTTTTGAGCGAAGCTTGTGGGAAAGGAGTCAGTCAGAGCAATGATCCTGCTCTCGGAGATTTTTGCCATGGTCACTGCTGAGTGCGACTTCTTGTGAACAAGTGCTTTATCTCTGGCATACTGTTCACGGGGATCTGGAGCAGTTCTTCCGCATGGTGAAGATGGCGTGCCTTTGAGAGCAAACCATGATCTGCATTCTCCAAGCTGTTCTTATTTAGCTTCGATTCCTTTACACATCATTGGAGAATATGAACTGCTTTCACTTCATAGAGCAGGTCTAGGGGATTGCGCACTGTGGAGTACGCATGTCTTCTGTCTTCCCTTCGCATGGCTCATTCTGCTATCAACATCCTTTGTTAACATGATGCTTCTATTACAGTGGATGAGCCAGTATGGAGGTGCAACTATTAACTAAGCTCCACAGCTCCCAGGAAGGCCCACACTATGTTTTACACAGCTGTGTGTCTTGACAAGTGCACACTCTGCGTAACGGTTCATCTTGGTCACCGTCTTCGTCGCCATCTTGGTGGAACTTAGAATCACTATGGAAACACATCTCTGGGCATTTTTTTTTTTTTTTTCGAGACAGAGTTTCTCTGTATAGCCCTGACTGTCCTGGAACTCACTCTGTAGACCAGGCTGGCCTCGAACTCAGAAATCCGCCTGCCTCTGCCTCCCAAGTGCTGGGATTAAAGGCGTGCACCACCACCGCCCCGGCGTCTCTGGGCATTTTTGTGAGAGAGTTTATAGACTGAGTTAACGGAGGAGGGAAGGCTCAGTATAAATGTGGGCTCTTTGCTCTACAGGCTGAGCTGGACACCAGGCTTCATTTCTGTTTCTTGATCAAGGACCCAGTGTGACCAGCCACCTCATGCTCCTGCCACTGTGCCTTTTCCACCATGATGATGATGGACACTGTCCCTTCAAACTGTGCACCAGACACCTCCTTCCTTCCCTAATTTTCTATCAGGATTTGACCACAGCAATGAGGAAAATAACTGATACTCCATGTATGCATAGTTATATCATCAGACCCCTTTGCATTGCCCTAAATGGTTTCACCCTAGGCTCCTGTCTTCTCCTCACTCCTAGCAACTAGTAATCTACATAACTAGCCATTTCTATAATTGTTCTTTTCTATGTGTCCACACACTTAGATTCTTCTAGTATATGCTTGTGCTTGGTAGATTTTTGTCATCTTGACACCAACTAGACACCTGGGAGAAAGTTGCTGTATATTTAGGAATCACCTCCATCAGATTGGATGATGGGTGCATCTATGGGGTATTTTGTTTGATTACTTATTGATGGGGGAGATCAGCCCACTGTGATTGGTGCCATCTCAGGGCCATTTAAGGAAGCAAATTGAACATGTCATGCAAAGCAAGCCAGTAAGCAATGTTCCTCCCTAGCCTTAGAGTCCAGGTTCCTGCTTTGAGTCCCTGAGCTGACTCTCCTTACTGATAGATTATGACCTGCAAAGCAAATAATCCCTTTCCTCCCCAGGTTGATGGTGGTCAGTGTTTTATCCTAACAACGGTAAGCAAACCAGGTCCATGCTCTATCCAGACTCCCTTCTTTCCACGGGCAGTATGCATTTGTGCGTTCTGGGTTTCATCTTGGTTATTCGTGCTTCCTTTAAAGGAAAAGCAAGAGGCTGAGGGAATTCTTGACTTAATAAGCAAGGAAGAAAAAGCATCCCATGCCTATCCTTTTGCTGATATCTGTGGCAAAAGTCAATCTACCTGTGTGTCGAAGAAGAAGGAAAGGGAGTCTGCACGACCTTTGCTGCTGTGCTTCATGCTGTAGACGTTATAACCTCAGCATGCAATTGGAGCATATCGGTTAGGATTTCAGGAGTACCCACAGTTTTGTTGGCCATTGGACGGTGAGCAGTCTCTATGTATACCCCATCCACTGACAGAAAGGCTTGTGATACGGGTGTGTTAACTATAAGATGGATACTACTGTGTGTGTATGTGTGCTCCTAAAGTGTGCATTTTACCATTGTTTAAGTCATTCAGCTCACTTCTAATGGTTGTTCTTACATGCGTTATATAAAGCGATGGTCACTTCTTCCTAGGCTTTGTCATTACACACACAGTAATGTTACTAAGTGTTCTTGCTTTCTGTTGCCCTGATAAAACCCTGATCAAAACCATCTCAGACAGGAAACGGTTGATTTGGCTTAAATTTCTATATTGGAGTCCATCAGGAAGGGAAATCAGAGCAGACACTCAAGACAAGAATCAAGAACTCAAGGGAGAGACTGAGGTAGAGGCTGTGAGGGAGCGCTGCTTACAGACTGGCTCCCTTTTGCTTCCTCACTCTGCTTCATAATACATCCCCCTGGCCACTTGGCCCACGGCCCCAGAGGGCACCATCCCCAGTGGAATGTCCCCCACCATCAATCAGTAATCAAGAAGGTATGCCATATGCAAATATGATGGAGGCAGTTCTTCAGTTGAGGTTCTTTCTTCTCATGTGACTCTAGTTTGCATCAAATTGACAAACATTAGCCAGCACACTAACAGTAAGCCAATAATGGGGTATTTTCCTTTCCCCTGACCACAGGAGACTACATTTCCTATCTTCTTGATGCTGCTAGCAGGTCCAAGCTTCAGGAATGACTTTGGACTTACATAGGCAAGTAGTACATGCCATTTCTAAACCACAGCTAGAATATGGGGTTCAGTTCTCCAGCCCTCACTTCCCATCTGCTAAGATGCTGACATCCCTGTCATCTTGGAGTTTGTGAGAGTCACAACTCTGGTGATAACATTCTTGGGCATAAAGCACAGGCGAGGATTGAACCCTTTGGAGATAAAGAGATGGCTCAGTCTGTAAAGCACTTGCCACATAAGCATCAGGACCTGAGTTCAGATCATCAACACCCACGTAAAAAGCCAAGCCGTGGTGCACATCTGTAACTCTAGTTCTGGGAAGGCAAACCTAGGAATCTCCAGAGCTTTCTGGTCAACCAGCCTGGCTGAATAAGTGAGTTCCAAGGTCAATTAAAGATCTTGTCTAAACAAATAAGGTTGAGAACATCTAAAGAAGACACTGACAGGTAACATCCACATGCCTCATCCGGAGTAACATGTCTCCAGTGTACACATAACCACACACACATACATGTACACACATGCACACGCACGCATGCGCACTTGTGTGTGCGCACAGACACACATGCACACAGATACAGAAAGAGAGAAGGGCGGCAAGAAGCAAGAAACATCATTGGCTGAGGATGTTTCTGCCCTTACATAACCTGATCTACTACAGTTTATACCCAGAGCCACGAGCAGCTTCATGTAAGCTTTTGTCTGCACCTGGGACTGTGTTTCTACAATAACGGTGTGTAGCAAAAATGTCAAGACATGATTTAGCTTCTAAAGTCTTACCCAGCCCCCCACCTTTGTCCTCTGCAACTCTTGACTTAGACGCTCTATTATTTATTCATGGTTTATTAGGTAAATATCTTCCCCCAGACGAGCCCGGGTCTCCCTGGAGTCTGCCAGTTCTTCTGCATAAGCCTCCGGTGTTAGCGATTGTTTCATTAAACTCCAATCTGAAGGATAATCCCTGCTGGAAAATTCGTTCTATCTTATGAAATTCTCCGGGGCTCCGAGTCTCAAACCACTAACCAGGTTGCCCTGTTGTTTGGTGGTGCTTATTGGAGGTCACGTGACATCAGGCCTCCTCTCCGTGCGTTTCCCCGCATGATTCACCCTATGCGGAAGGATTACCTTTTGGCTTGGGAGATCCAAAATCAGAGAATGCGATTTTGAAAAGCTCACTATCTCTTCTAGCAAGGAGCAAGAGTGTCCATTCCTATCCAGAAGGCCGAGGATGCTGCAAAACTCAGAGCTAATGAGTCACCTTCATCCTGTGAGGCAGTGAGTGGGGTGAGGGGCTTGTTCAGGTAGGCAATGCCTTACCCCGGAAGTTAGGAGGAGGGCAAACATGCTCCTTCATCATAACAACAGGTCTCATCTCCTTCAAAAGGTTCAGCTTCTGGACTGAAGCATCCCAGCGTCGTGGGAAGACTCTATTGTAGCAGGATGGTTTCCTGCTGCTGCTACTGTTTGCAGTGGCGTGATTGGGGAGGAGCTAATGTGGGAGGGAGGAGAGGAGAAGGAAGAGGAGGAGCAAGGAAGAAGGAAGAGAGGAACCAAGGAGGAGGAGGAGGTGGCTGAGGGTGTGCGCGTGTCTCTAGTAGTCTAAGGTAGTTATAATATCTAGGTTAGGTATTGGGTAACAACGCTAATTGTGTGGGTACCTTGTTAATTGTGCATTACCAAATGCATGTACCGATCGGATAGCCATTAAGTATTAAGAGTCTTCATTCTACCGGTACCGCAGGATGGCGGGTGTTATCTGGGCTCAGCCAAGCTTTGTGGAGACAGCGTGGTAGATTGACAGAGCCATCTCCCATGCTAGCATCTCGTGGGTGCCAGGGCTGGTGCTTCTGGCCAGCCTGAGCCTCGGTCAGAGCTGAGCAGCAGCGAGAGCACACACCGCAGCTCTTGGCCTCAGGCCTTGTCTACTCGGGAACATGGTGGCCCCATAAGAACAAGTTAGATTGGGTGCCGCCATTTAAAATATTATTCTCAATACCCTATGTGAGTGGTAAGCAGGTAGACAGAGGTAATGAAGAGCTGAGAGCTCTAGACCTCAATTCTATAGCTTCCTTGAAGGCTGACATTCAACTTCCCTTCATTCAGACATCTCACTGAGGTATGGAGCATGATGAGATTTGTCTGGAAAAGCATCTTCTGTCCACAGAGGCAGACAGAAGTACACAGTAAAACCCAGGAGCTGTCAATCACTCCAGCCCACTATGACCACTTTATCATCAATTTCCTTTCACCCCACCTCCTTCCTCACCTCCTAACAGTGTCCAGTGTATCCCATCTCCACCTGTTTGAGAACACAGTGACCCAGGAATGGCTCTGCATGGGCTGACTCTTGAATTGATTGCCATGTGATCCTGAAGGTACCCCTTTTGATAGTGTCTTTATCTGTAAAATAGAAAGAAGCCCAGAGCCTGCTCTGCCTGCCCTGCAAGATGATGACTGGAAATAAATGAGCTAACCTAAACAGGTGGGAAGAGTGTCTAAAGAATCAAACTAGCATCACCCAGACTCGCTGATCCAGATAGAACCCTGTAATGTGGATATCTGAGGATGGCAACTTCTTCTAAAGACCTCAGATCTAAGACCTCAGACCTTCTAAGATCCTCAGATCTATGGCCTGGCTCTTGACTTAGAATCCTAACTTTTGGTTTTAAATACTCCCAACAACCCCATGATAAACTCACTCTGAGCTGATACTCCCTTGACCTACCTCATTTCTTAGGTCCTTCCATGGTCATGGATCTGTGGACTGTCTGGTCTGTGCAGACAGACTTTATTCCTCACATGTTCACAACTCATGTTTCAACCCTGATCTAAGCAGCTCCTCCCAGTGCAGTGTCAGAGTCCCAGTTCTTTCTGCCTTCAATTAGAAGCAGTCTCTGCCCTTTCTTGAGGCCCTATCCATCCTGCAATTACCATGGCCACATGTGGAAGCAACATCTGTCATTCCCTTCCATCTCTTCCCTGTATCCCTCTGAGCCTTATCTAAACATGGCCTCCTTGTGTCAAGGAGTTACTTTCTGAGGGTTGCCTATTTTATTTGTTTAAATGACTAGTAGAACTTGGCATAGAAGCATTCCATCCCAGTTTGCAGAAACTAAATTTGACCCAACTAAATTCCCCTAGCCCATTACAACCTAAAACATGTATAAGGCTCCACAATGAATGCACAAATGGAGCACAAACACTTATTAAATTATGCATGAATGAATATAGATAGACCGACTTCTTAACCAGTGGGCTCCTTTGCTGTAGAATAAAATGCTTTTCTTGGTCAAAACACTTCTTTAAAAGAATGAACGATTCATAAGAAAGATAGCGGCGATGTACATAAAATAATTTGATTAAAATACTGTTAGCTGAGTTTACTCCACTGACCCTTGGGAAGAGGAAAGCTATAATCTGTGTATTCTATTATTGCAGATAAGGAGAGTGCTGGCTAAAAGCTGTCTCTCTTCATGTTTGTTGTCTCAACATTATAAAGTCTGTATTTAGTCCTAATTTAAACATATGAGATTGGTAATCTCATCATCCACACTGAGGAGCAAGACACTCAGAGTAAATGTTGATTTAATCAGAAATTTTAAATTTGTAGGAAATAGATAGAAACGGAACTCAGAATTTTAAAGAGTATTCAATGGAGTCTAAATCGTGTTTTCTGAATCAGAGCTTAGCATGCTGTTCTAAAGGGCAGAGGGTACACCTACGGCAGAGAGAAGTTCCATGTGGAGATGTAAGGGGCTTGAGGAGCAGCTGCGAACCAGAACAGGTATGGGCATACACACAGGCACCTGTGTTCTTTCAGCCACACATTTGGGGTTGAGATCCTCCCTT
This sequence comes from Arvicanthis niloticus, assembly GCF_011762505.2. NCBI lineage: Eukaryota > Metazoa > Chordata > Mammalia > Rodentia > Muridae > Arvicanthis > Arvicanthis niloticus. Next base: position 44,389,444 of record NC_047675.1, read on the forward strand.
CACCAGATCTGGACTGTTGTCTGGCTCTCTAGCCCTACTACAATGGATAAAAGAATGTAGTCACCCAGGCCATGGGTACTGAGCCTGTTGTTAATGATGCCCACAGACTGGCTATTCATGTGGATCAAAGGGCACACATGAAGGTGGTTGGGCAAACAGCAGGATTGAAGGCAAATGTACTGCAGAAGCCATGGGTGGGTAAATTAAGGCACAGTCTTCTAGGTGATATGAGGAGGTGATGGCCCTTGGGTGAGTTGAAGAAGTAATCACTGTCTTAGCTTAGGTCCCTGTTGTGGTTTCAATTTGAAATGTCCATCCTCCAAGGTTAACTCTTGGTTAACCATAATACAGTAAGTAGTCTTATGATGTGGGACTTCCAGGAGTTCCCAAATGGACTGATTCTTGCGTAGAATATGAATTGGAATCAATCCATCGATGAATTCATGATTTTACTCACCAGTGACTCATAATTCACCGTGGAGAGATGGTGGGAACTGGCAGAAGAAAGTTGACCACTGCATGTGTCAGTTACTCCTCCTGCTGCTGTTGAGTCAAAAATACTTGGCAAAAACAAAACAAAACAAACAGATAAAAAAAACTAAGGGAGAATGTATTGTGGCTCACAGTTTGAGGAGGTACAGTCAATATGTGGGAAAGTCATGGCAGTAGGAACAGGAGGCAGCTGGTCATGGGCATCTATAGTTAGGAAGCAGAGACAAATGCTGGCACTCAGCTCACCACCTCCTTTCTAATCAGTCCAGCATCCCAGCCCATGGGATGGTACCACTCACATTAAGGTGGACCTTCCCATCCTGGATAACCCAATAACAGACCATGGTACGATCTTGAGAATGACTCTATTCATTATTGACCCTTCCTTCAATGCTCTATGCTTTCTGATCACCATGAGATGAGATTTGCTCCACCACATCCTTCTTCCATGATGCAACACCAGCACCCACAGCCTAGAAACAACAGAGTCGTGGGTGGTCATGAATGGAAACCATGAGCCAAAACTCAATCTGTCATCCTTTTAATTTGACCTTTTGGGAGTTTGAATGAAGAAAGATTCTACTAAAAGTCAGATCCGAAGACAGTGGTCCAAAGACCATTAGGTATTTGTGAGCTATGCGGGGTGGGTAGGTAGATAAGAGGGTTGTGGGAGAAAAAAATGGAGTAGATAGTCAAGCTGGTACCGGTGAGGTGATGAGCTGGGAGGCATAAGGACCAAGCTCAGAATCACTCTAGATAGGGGTCCATGTCAATTTGGGTTCCAAGTCTAGAAAAGCAGACATTAGAGGAAAAAAAAAACAAAAACAAAAAAAACAGAACTTGTGAAAATGGTGTAGGTTGGTCAGGAGAAGGAGCAAGGAAAGAGGAGGCCATTGCTTCCTTACTTCCAGGACTGAGTTTCCATTGCATCCTAGAGCTGCCTTCTACCTACACAGCCGTCCTACAGAAGCCTCCTTGTAACAATGACCCACTCATTACTAGAAGTGAGAGTGTTCAACATGCAGTGGGCTCCCCAGTGCCCCCTATGCAGCCTTTATCCTGACTGTCTGAAGAATGATGGCATTAGCCTTATAATGCTAATACCTCCATTTTCCAGGGGACACCGAATAGGAGCTTAGCATGTGGAGGCAGTCAGTCCACTGTGGCCAGTTCATTATTGCGACATTGGTCATTCTGTCCTCGGCTCACCTGCCTACTAGCGTCCTTGCTGTGATTCTTGCTGACGTTTGTTTTCCTCGAGAGGAATCTAGTCCTTGACAAGCTGCGTTTCCTCAGCCAAAGGAAGTATACCCAAAGGGCACCCAAAGAAAGCTGTGGAAGCCATGAGGCTGAATGAAAACGGGAAGCATCTGTTGTGATGAGCTTGTCTCCCTGCTGAGGGAGGGATGAGATCAATACTTACAAGGAGGTGTAGGATAAATATTTAGGATGTAGTTAAGGAAGGATGCCTTTTTAGTAAAATGGTGGTTGTAAGTTCTCCACCAAGATCCCTTGACCTCACTGGCCCCAGTAGCTGCTCATTTCTGCCCCCTAAAGGTCAAGGGATCATAGTGAAAGAGGTTGCAGAAAGATTGTAAGATTCAAGGAGCAGGAGGCTTCCTGCCAGAACTAGAAATGTCAGAGAAGCTGCACCAGTGCAGTCTTGTCAACATGGCCGCCTAAAGAAGACCTGCACAAAGGCGACACCAATAGCCATGCTGACGCGGGAGGAGGAAATCGCACGCATCTCTGATCCTAGATGAAGATAGGGATTGTTGAGAGCATGAGCAATGGTCTGCCCCTGGGAAGAGCTCCCAGATTTGTCATTCAGCACCAAGTGGTCAGCCGTGAAATAACAGACATATAAGTAACATGATATGAACGACCCTTCCAACCAGAAAACTCCACAATATCTATAACAGTATTAAATTGCTAAAGAAAATCGTAGATCACTGGACTTAAAGTTATAAAGTGTCCATAATATAGAAGGTGAACCATCTTGCTGAATCCTGAGTGGTGCTATGCAGACAAGCTTCTTGGCCTGGATGCTAGTTCAGGAGATGGCACGCCACATTCTATGTCTGTGGCTCTAAGAGAGGGGAGAAGCAGGGAGTCTCAGGCCTGCCGAGCTGTGGTCATCTCTCCAGAGTCAATCCCTGCCGCTCATCTGCCAGACCCTCCAAGGTTGTTTAACTAGGGAGTTGTAATATCATTAACTCTCATGATGTCAAGGGGTTTCACTGTGCATCAGCTGGTGTTGCTGAAAATGTTTGAAAAATGTATACGGACATCCCAGCACAGCCCTTCTCAGGCATAGTGGACAGAAGTAGATGTTGAGTTTTTACCCGGGTGTAATGATGGAAATTTACACTGAATCCTAATTCACTTAATAGCCTGTTGCTTTTCGGAAATGGGATGATGAACTGTCACCCTGAGACAGCTTAAGCAGCTCTCTGACAGGATGCTCTGTTCGGAATGGCCTAATTTGGTGGTGGTAGTGGCCGTGTTGTGTAGGTGCGGATCAAGCGCTCTTTTTTTCAATTGTCCTTTTTATGGTCAATTAAGATAGTGTTAGGGCACAGACTTAACACCAGACTTTTCTAATGTGACAGACTGAAGCATGCCCTCCGATTCCAGGGAGAATGTCCCCCTGTAGCAGCATTTCTCAGGATGTTTTACCTGCTACTTGTCTTTGAACTCTATTCAAAGGGCTGAACCAACATATCGTGGAAATGGTTTTGTAAACCGTAACGAAGGTATCCTTTTTTAACGGCTTCCTGCCCAAAGATGTCAGAGTGCTTTACAAACTTATCAAAGTGATATACACAGGTCGTTTGAGTCCGGGCTGAAATACTAGGGCCTGAGGGAGCAGGAGTCATTGGTGAAAAATCTCCCATGCCAGCCCACGGGCAGGAAGGAAGCATGTCTGGCATCTAAAACATCTTGTTCTTCCCAGAGGGCCTTCCCGGGGTCTCAGAATGGCAGCCCAGTCTGCCACATACCCCAGAGTGACACTTCTGAGGGAGGGAAGTTTGAAGGGTGTCCACCCCAGATGTCATGGCTATGTAATTCCTCATAAAGCTGCTCCCAAATACTTGGAGATGACTTGGTTGGTGACGATCTTGTCACAAGTGCATGAGAATTCCTTTGTCAAGCTAAAGAACCCCTGAGGAAAAGCCAGGTGTGGTGGTACATGCTTCAGGTCCCAGCAATATGGAGGAGGCGTGGAGTAAGTTGCTAACCCTTGGAGTTGACTGGCCAGTCTGTTGAGCTGCATGCCTTGTCTTCAAAAGAGCAAGAGGGCTTAAAAATAATTGGGGGCTGGAGAAATGATCCAACCTTTAAGAACACATACTGCTCTTGCAAAGGATCAGGGTTGAGTTTGAACTCTCAGTGTCCATATAGGGTGGCTGATAACCATATCTGCAACTTCAGCTCTAGGGATGTCTCTAGTCTTGTCTGTGTGCTTCTATTCATGTGAACACACACACACACACACACACACACACACACACACACACACTAAAATGTAATAACAATAAATCTTTGAAAAGCCAGTATGTCTCATTCTGTTTCTTAACAGGTATGTCAGCTCAGGAAGAAAGAGGTTCAGGGCAGCTTCTTGGACTATAGGGAAGACCTGTCCAGTCTCTACAAAAGACACATTCAAAACATTGTTGAGCAGAAGGCTTTTGACTTTGTATTAATAATTTAATTTTTTTAAGTTTTAAAATTTCAATAATTGTTGCTTTGGGTTTTCAAGACAAGGCTTCTCTGTGTAGCCTTGACTGTCCTGGAACTCCCTATGTAGACAAAGATGGCCTTGAACTCATAGAGATCCACCTGCCTCTACCTCCTGAGAGCTGGGATTAAAAGCATGCACTACCACTGCTTGTCTAAAAAGTTAATATTTTTAAAAGTTTAAAATATTCATATTTAAGATGCCATCTAGAGGCATTTGAACATTGTGAGATGGTGGCATTGCCCATTTATCCCATGGAACAATAAATACCAGGGCTTTAAAGTTTAGAGCAACAGAGCAAATCTAATTTGTTACCTTCCGCAGACAGGATGAAATTCAGTGCACAAAAGGGAGTGTAAGTCTGAGCTGTCCCACAGGCTTTGGTAATCCACTGCAGTAAGTATGAGTTTCAGCTATATTTATAATTCATATACTAGGAAGAGTCTGTTATGTGTCTGATGGTCTATACATATAGATATGGTTATATATACACAGCCTATATCATGTCTGGCCTGCAGGATGGTGACAGCACTTTTATTAATCTATTAAAAATTTTCATTGCTATCTCATTCTTTTCAGACAGAAGCTAACTATGTAGGGTAGTCTAGCCTGGACTATGCTGTGTAGCTCAGGATTGCCTCAAACTTGGGATAACTTGCTTCAGCTTTGTTGGGATTATAGATATGTACCACCACACCAAGTTTATTATTATCATATGCCTTAATTTCAGTTTCAAAGTAAGAAATCAAGAGATCTAAAGAATATTTCCCCACTGGGAGAAAACAAGTAGAATATTCAGAATTTATGCCCCTGCCTGTTTATAGAACACATTCTTAAATAAAATCAAATGGGTCAGCTGAGAAAGTGTAGGAATCCTTGACACCACAACAAAAGTAAACTCTTCCCAAGTCCAGACTCAAGTACACACACATTGTAAAATGACTGCTGCCTAACCCAAGAGGAGAGATAAAGGCATAAATGTTTGGTCTTTGAACTGACACGACACAAAGGCTTATGGGAAATGTGGTCTAACTGGAAGGCACTGACACACACCAAAGGCTCATGGGAAATGGGCTCTAAGCAGAAGGAAAGCTGAAGGGAAATGGCAGAACAGTGGTCACAGGAGAGAGGGAGAAAGAGGCTATTTTGGACTAAGAAAGGGGCCAAATGCCCTCGGGGTCCGAGGATCAAGGGATGGGAAGAATGACTTTGCTGGTCTTGGTGAGAGACTCTAACAGAAGGCCCTTTTGGGTATAGCAAGATGGGTGTCTCTGGTAGGAGGAAGAAAGAGAATACCAGCTTAAGTATATAGAGACATGAACAGAACCAGCTGAACAAAAGCCCAGAAAGAATCCTAAAGGGGGAAGCCTAGTTCTGTGACCTTGAAAACCTGTAGGAGTTGAGAAAATGGGAGGAGAGAATGGAGAGGAGGAGGGAAGAAAGGGGAAGGAAAAGGAAAGAGGAAGGAGGGAGGAGCGAGGGAAGGCAGGGGGAGGGAAGGGAGAGAGGAAGTCTCAGAAAAGCATATTGTGATAAGTGTGGATTTCTCTAATAAACTCAATGGGAAAGAGAATCTAAAATAAACAGGTATATCCGTAAGGGCCATAACCCTCCATGATCGTACAGGGTCCTCAGGTTTCCTAACAATAGCAAATTTCAAATGAGCCAAAGAAAATGGAGGAAGGTTTGTGCCAGCAATTACAGGCAGACCGACCTGCTGTCAGGCAGGCAGCACCCTGGTAGAGATGGGAGAGTGAATGCCAGCCTGGGTAGGCTCAGGGCACTTCCATTTCTATGATCAAAGGAAATAATCATCACCCTGTAAAAGGCTTGAACAAATATAAATAGGAGAAAATTGGGGCCTGGGATAGTTGAGAAGACGGTAAAAGTACACGCTATTATTGATTGAAGCAAATCCTCCCTCATAGGAGCAGATGAATTACTTCTCACGGAGATGCCAGGAAGCCCATGCTTAGGATCTAGTAACAGTTTCTGTAATTCCTGAGGCATCATGAAGAAGAGATGTGTGAGGAAAAAGAAGATAGACCTGGCTGCCTTTTATTTAAACATAGAGAAGGCATTTTCTGGAAGCTGTAGCCCAATGAAGGCAATCCCCAGCCTCAGCTCATTTCTGAGCACATGCAGCGGTTCATCCTAACTTGACCAATCTGTTTGTTGTCCAGTTGTCTTTGCTCACTCAGCAAACATTGTGTGCTAAATTCGGGAGCCCCTGCCTGAATGCACGTGGAGTCAAACAGTCGAAAGGTGCTTTGAGATTCTAAGAGAATAAGTGTGAGACCAGGGCAAATGGAGGATGTGAGGAGATTGTCGGGATCCAGATGTTAGTGAAGGTGTCTGGTATTGCTAGGGACAGAACCCGGTTCAAGTGGCTGAAGTCACTATAGGTGTGTATGTGGTGAGTGTGACTAGCCTGGGGTTGGGTGTGACTGGATGTTTGTTTATGTAGTTGGGATTTTTCTGGGTTCTGTTGTTATTGTTATCTTTCTTCATTTTGTTTGTTTGTTTGTTGTATGAGACAAGATCTCTGACTGCATATTCCAACCTGACCTGAACTCTCTGGGAAGCCTAGGGGTCTTCAGCTTCTCAAATATTATAGGTACAGCATCCAGCTCTCTTTTAATAGCTTTATGTGGTTTTGCTATCAGTGAGTCATTGCTCGTATAAACAGTGTTGGGAAGACTTCAGTCTTTGGGGAGGGAGGAAGAATTTGCAAAATAATAGTATTTTTGCCTAATGTTTTGTAAAAAAAAAATTTTTTTTTAAATTATTCCTTAAAAGTCCTTGATAAAATTCCCTGGAAAAATTCTACTGGTCTGGATTTTATTTTCTGAAAATATTTATAATTATTGACATGATGTTACTTTTCTGCTTCTTTGTCGTCTTGGGGCTACTGAGAGTTTTAGTCTCCTCTTGAGTCAGTTTGGAATTTGTGCCTTCACAGCAATTCGTCTGAACTGTCTAGTTTGCTAGCATGCAGTCATTCATAATATTCCCACGTAATCCTTCCCATTTCTGTAAAATCAGCAGTAGTGTTCCCCGTTTGCGGTTATTAACTTGATGGTCTACGCCCTTCGCTGCCATCTTGCTTAGCTCTGTTTGCAGCTCTTAGCTGATGATCCACGCCCCTTCCCTGCCATCTTTGTCAGCCTAGCTGAGAACCGTCACTCTTGTTGCTATTGATTGATCTCCTCTATTGCTTTTCTACACCTGACTTTAAATATAGACACTGACAAATTGAATTATATCAGGCTGAATAACTGTCCCACGTAAGTAACCAATAAATGAAAGAAAGAGCCTGAGAATGGAGTGTCTGAGGGGCTGTGGGACCAAGGGGAAAACGACTTGATGCTGTCATACCAGAGGATAGCACCCACCAGCAAACGCATGCGGTGTAGTCCTATTCCTGGTGCACGGGCTCTAAAGTTATCAGATTTGGAACCAAATCCTAGCCTTACCCTATGGTAGCTGCACATGTTTACCTATGATTTATGTATGATTTCTGTATGCTGCTGTAACCGGTAAGTTTCCAGCACATAGCGGATTGCTTAGTGCTTAATGCTTGTCCTTAAAAGAACCTCCAATGGAGGAGAGACCTCGTGATTTTTGTACTGCAAGTTTGAGCATCCTATCTGTGCACAATCCATGGACCAGATCTGTGGGAGGCTCAAAACTAGTCTCATCATGTGCCTAAGAGGATAAGAGCTCTAGTAAACTACAAATATTCAGGGTTCTGGGTTTCAAACCCAGTGTCTTATACATACTGAGCAAGCGTGCTCTCTACCACTTAAGTATATACCCAGCCTTTGTTTGGCCACGCCCCTGGTTTCTGGTTCATTATGTCTAAAATGGAAGACCATAATTTCAATCCCAAAGAGAGAGGGCACCCCACTCTCCTCAGTGTCTGGTACAGAGTGAGGATTTACTGACCATTTGTTACATAAACGAAGGGGGCTTACGGTTTCATCTGTGGTGTGTTCAGAACTGTATTTGGCTAATCCTAAGAGTTTGGTATATATGAGTAGTCTCTGCTGTTGACGCTCTAGAGACTTTAAAAAAGAATTAAGCTAGTTCAGGGTATTTCCAGCTTAACTTTTAAAAAGGAGGTCACCCTCTCTTGAAGTCTATAGGCAAAAATGGCCTCTTAGGGAGGTGGCAGAGTAGAATCCTTGCTCACAGTGTGAAGCCACATGACTGTGGAACTTGAGACTGAGTATAGGTGCACTGGCCATGTGGACTCTTGGCTTGAGTCATGTCCTTTGCTAAGACTATGTCCTCAACCCTAAGAATGTCTACAGGGCAGCCATGGACATCAGGGAGGACAGCCTGTGGGGGGCACTGCTAGTGTCTGGATGCCACACACTCTCTCTTACCTGCCTTGCTTCCTTCGTTAGTTTGTTTCCTACAGCATCCACACACTAGCCATATCAATCGCATTTGACATGGTTGGTTGGTAGTACTGAAGCAAAACATCCCTGGGTCCCCTGGGTCAGAGATGCATTTCCTCAGCCCCTCTACTCTGCAAATGGTCACATCACAGTGTGGGTCCCACAAGCTGAGGTTCATTACAGAGGACTCGATGCGCGTGTGTGTGTGTGTGTGTGTGTGTGTGTGTGTGTGTGTGTGAGAGAGAGAGAGAGAGAGCTTCTCAGCGCTTCTAAAGACCCTTCATGGGCAAGTTAGTCATGAACCTGAGTTTCTTATTATACAATCAAACTTGATGGAGGATATCCGATCCAATAAGATATTTCTAGGGAAAATGATTAGATGCCATATTTTTCTAACAAGACACTTGTGATAGCTCATCTCCATTGTCAACTTGATGTGATTTGAAATCACCATGGAGACAGTCCTCTGTATCTCTCTGTTTCCATGAGGGTGCTTTTTCAGGAAAGACCCTCCCTGAATGTGGGTAGCACCACCTCATGGAGCAGGATCCTGGACCGAACGACATGGAGAAGCCAAACTGAGTCCCAGCATTCTAAGGGTCTCTCTGCTTCCTGACCACACGTGTCACGTGACCAGGTGCCATGTGACCAGGTCCCACGTGACCAGCTGCCTCCGGTTCCCACCACCATTCCTTCCCCTCCCGCATGACAGACTTAACCTCTAGTTGTGAGCCCAAACAAACTCTTCTTCCTCAGGTTGCTTCTGACATAATTTATCACAGCCATGAGAGCGGTGACTGGGAATCTATGCGCTGGATGTTAGTAAGAAAAGGCAGCAGTCCAAAGGCTTAGTTTCTACATGTTAGATAACAGTATGAGAACAGCTGCCTTGTTATTCAGTCCGTATAAAGAGCCCTCTTCTAAATGCTTCTCTTTCCCTCTAACTCTTAAAACACAATATTTAAAAACAAAATGGGCATTAAGATTTAGGTTAAAACCTATCCACTAACCCAAAAGACTTTAAAGGGAAAGAAATATTAGAAGAGAAGAATATTTGTTTAGGTGCCGGTTGTGGCATCCTAGAACCTTCCGGGCTGCTCAGCATTTGTGATTTCCATTTCTGTGACACCACCTCATTACTCAGGTCCGTGACTTCCCATCTGTGTTGTCAATTGGGTCCTGAGGTTATCCGAGACCCATAAGAAAAGCCACCAGCTACCTGCTTTTAGTGCTTTTAAGACAAGCACGGGGAAGCAGGTGTTATCATTACTAGAGCTAAACGGAAGGTCTCCTGCCTGGTGGCACTGCTTCTCCTCAGTCAGGGTGGCCAGCGCTTCTCAGAAAACAGACCCAAATCATAAATAACATGAGCGTGGTGTAAAAACGTTGAGTAATGAGGGTGGATGGGGTTTAGAATTTTATTAGGAACAAAGTGTCCCAGCTGTCCTCTGTGACTTACTCTCCCTTTTTAAGCTGATAATTCTTTTTAGGGCACTTCATTGCGGCTCGATGATGCATGCCTGAAAGCAAAAATAAATAAATAAATAAATAAATAAATAAATAAATGAAAAAAAATTTTTTTAAAAAAGGGGGGAAAAAAAAACCCAAAACAAACATTCCTCAAACATTCCTTTTCTCCTTAAAATCTTTCCAGGAGACTTGGAACTGTGTGACCAAGATGTTCTGATTTACTCAAGTGGGTGGATCCCAACCTTTCTTATCCTTTAGGCATCAGGAGAGACCCAGCCTTTCCTCATGTGCAGGTACCAGCTGAGTGCAATGTGATTCCCCTCGTAGGAGAAAGCAGAACTCACCAAGAGACCCTGCCCCTGTGTAGTGTCATGGTTGGCTCATGTTTGTTAACTTGGCACAGCTAGAAAGAGGTTGAAGAACTGTCTCCTTTGTATTGGCCTGCGGACATGTCTGTAGGGCATTTTCTTGCTCACTAATTAGGGGAGGGTCCAGCCTACTGTGGGCAGCATCTTCTTTAGCAGACTGGACGTGGCTGTATAAGATAGGTATCTGAGCAGGACAGAGGAAGCAAGCCAGTAAACAGTATTCCTCTATGGTCTCTGCTTCAGTTCCTGTCTTTAGGTTCCTGCCTTGGATTTCCACGTTTGCTTCCCATGAAGATGGACCTTAACCTATAAGCCAAATAAACCCTTTCCTCCCCAAGTTGTTTTTGTCAATGTTTTAATTCTAGCCCCACAGAAGCAAAGTAGGACATGAGTGTAGGTACCGCTACCACCTTGCAGTAGCATCAGCACCTATGTCCCCATTAGGCAGAAGAGACAGGGAGAAATAGAGAAAGGGCTCAGAATGCTAGGGTCTATTCAGAGCATGCCCAGTGTAGACCATAAAGAAGCAGGGTGACATTATTCTTAAGAATAACTGTCGGTTGGGGCTCAGCACTGCCGGGTTCTGTTGTTTAATAGGCATAGCTCAGCACCAGCCACACTCTTTATATTCAAGGACAGAGGATAGTGTCAGCATTTTACAAGTCACCATTTGCCCTGGAAGCCATTACTTGCTCCCTAATAGACATCTGCTTAACTCCTACTGGTCAGACGAGTCACATGGTGTCATTGACGGCGCTAGAGACTGGTGCTGTACTTACATCTCTAGACATTCTGATGGAAGCAGGTTGGGAAAAGGAATTTAGGAATGGGTGTACTCAGAATTGTTTCCAACATGTAGACATTGTACTTGATCTGTACTGGAGAGAATAAACCCATCAAGGAGCCAGACCTGGCCCGAGTCCTGCATTTCTGACCGTGGCTGACCAGCCACAGCTGGCTCCTGTCCTCTCTCTGCCTTGCAGCCTGGGACACTACTGGTGCAGATTTGAGCTTGAGACTTCCTAACAGCCAAGCTTGTCTCCTTCTTTGAAACATTTTGTTCGCAAAGGTCCGTTTGTTAGGTATGAGTTTCACTATTTTAGGACATTTAACAGAGACCTGAAAAAGTAGCTCCCAGAGCCTCCAAGAGGCAGAGCTGACTGGCAGGAAGGCAGTGCAATGAAAGTCTAAGAGTCAATCACTTTAATTACTATGCAGACGCATGTGGGGTGAATGGGTATTTTGCATAAGGTCACAAGTTGCTGACCTGTTTTCTAACAGATCACCTATTAAATAGTGTGGGTTTGGCAGGCCATGTGTTTTTTTGGCTACAACTACTATAAAAAATGGTGAACAGCATACTCCTGAGTCCTGGGTCCTGAGTTTGTGACCTTGGCTGACCATCTCCATAGCGACCAGGTGTTGAGAAGATACAAGACAGATGGAAGGGGAAGTCTTCACCTCAAATCTCTATTTCTTTGCGACCCCCTCCCCACTGTCTGCATTGGGGAACTCCTAATTTGTTTAAATCTTAGGTGAGAAATACCTGGACAGTTCTCCCTCCTGGTACGGACATAGAACCCAGGTTTCCCATCATCCCTTGCCCCACTGCCTCTCATCATCTGGATGCTTCCCTGCCCCTGTCTAGTCATGAGTGCCAACATGAAAGATGCCATGCTTACATTATCTGTCACCCAGCCCTAGTCACACATTCTGTCTAGTTCATAGCAGACCTTCAGTCACGCACATGTGCAAGGGGTAGACCACTTGTGTAGATGGGACTACTCTCTGGGCACAAAAAGCAGGGCACTGGGCACCAGGAGTGCCAGTTGTTTATAAGTGACTCTTGAACACCTTTAAAAGAATGGTCATTATATTAGGTACAAAGACTATAAGCAATATGGACTTCTGCCTAGCTGAGGGTTTAATAACTTTTTAAAAAATTTTTTATTCATTACTAACTCCTGGGCACTATGCCAAGGACCTTCCCCCCCCCTCTCTCCCTCTCCCTCCCTCTCTCTCTCTCTCTCTCTCTTTCTCTCTCTCTCTCTCACACACACACACACACACACACACACTATCTTTCATGCATTTCCTTCCATGTGATGGCTATATTTATACATTTTTTCCCATGAGTAATACATGACTTTCTCAGAGATGTGATAATGGCCTCAGGGTGTGCCTTGGTGGCAGAAAGCTTGTGCACACACACTAGGCCTTGTCTTTTGTCCACAAAAACAAAACAACAACAACAACAAAGGAAATATCATTCTATAGTAAGATCTGGTCATTCATCCCATTCAAAGTGTATAGTATATAAACTCTATAGGTGTGTGTGTGTTTGTGTGTATATATGTCTCTGTATGTGTGTGTGAGAGTGTGCATGTATGAATGTGTGTATGTCTGTGTATATGTGTGTATATATGTGTATGTGTGTATGTATGTGTGTGTGCGTGTGTGTATGTATGAATGTATGTATGAATGTGTGTATGAATGTGTGTATGTCTGTGTGTGTACATGTGTGTATGTGTGTGTCTGTGTGCATGTGTGTATGTATGTGTGTATATATATATCTATGTGTGTCTGTGTGTGTGTCTGTGTGTATGAATGTCTGTGTATATGTATGGGTTTTGTGTGTCTGTGTGTGTGTGTATGTCTGTGTTTATGTGTGGTTTCTGTGTGTATGTGTGTATACATGCGTATACAAGATGCACATAGGGCTTCTTGATACTTAAAGATGATTCTCCCCATTTAGTCACTCCAGTCATTGAAGGACATCTGTGTTGTCTCTGATTCTTACCTTCCTTAAGCACTGAGTAATGACATCTATTCACAGAGACCCGTTGAATATAGGCTTATTGTAGAGATTGCATAAAAGAAGGTCCATGTAAGATGTTGGCCAGGCCCAAACAGCTGTCCCACCAGATGCCAGCCCATGGACACTATCACTCTCAGTGACAGTCTGCTGATCTTCAGGGCAACAAAAGATTTCAGTGTTGCTTTTTCTTTGAATTTCCTCTAAGAACTTAAGAAATGGCTTCTTCCAAGAACATCCAAGACACAAGATTTAAGTTTCCTCCCAAACCACCGATTTCTGTGATTCACAGATGTGAATGGTTCCACCCTCATGACTCCTAAATCCCCAAGTGTCAGCATATTTATAAAGAGTTCACTTTTCTTACCACACCTGACATTCATGAGAAGTTGCCAGGAAGGCCAGAGAGTCATGTGATATCCCCAGTCACACCTCTGTGCATTCCCACTCTCCTATGTGTTGATCGAGTCAGATTTTTTTAACATTGGATGGGAAGACTTGCTTTATCTCCCTGTGTAGATAGCACCACACTGCACACTGTTGGCAAGTTGCTCTCTCTCTCTCTCTCTCTCTCTCTCTCTCTCTCTCTCTCTCTCTCTCTCTGTGTGTGTGTGTGTGTGTGTGTGTGTATGTAAGAGAGAGAGATGTCTGCCTCGGTAAAGATAGCTTTCAACATTTATTTTTATAAGCATCATTTCTATTTATAAGTTATTGGATCATATTCTACAAATATTTATGCTGTACTTTAGATAAGATCGACACTTAAGGTTCATGCTTATGAAAACGTAGCTTATGCTGCAAATTAGGCATCAACATGTTTGGTTATGGCTAACTATAATCTCTGTGGGGATGGCATTTAGAAGTGGGTCAGTGTGGGCTAGTGAGCTTATGAGGGGTCTGTCATAATGAAGAAGGCTCTTGTCCTTATAAAAGACCTTGGAGATCTCCTATCCCTATCATCCATGTGGCCATGTGGCCTTAGGAGCCACAAACTGACCCCTACCAGATATGGAAGTGTCTAATACCTTGTTCCTGGACGTACAGACTTCAAAACTCTAAGAAATTAAGTTCCTTGAATATTTTTAGGTGTATTTTAGTTTTAATTGGCTGTGAGTGCAGGTGCATCTGTGGGTATATACTTGTGCTTACAGGTGCTAACAGAAGCTAAAAGAGGGAATCAGATCCCCTGGAGCTGGGAATTATAGATACTTGTTAACCATCTAAAGTAGGTGCTGAGAAAGGAACTCAGGTCTCCTGCAAGAGTGCTAGGGGTCCCTAAGTGCTGAACAGTCTCCTGAGCCCTTTCTGTTTTGTTTGTTTGTTTGTTTGCTTGCTTGCTTGCTTGCTTTAACCCAGTTTGGAGTATCCTATTACAGCACTCCAAATGGACCAAGACAAAAATACATCTAGAAATGTGAGAGGCAGTACATGGCCAGCCGACTTCATTCTGCCGCCTGCCTGCTCTGCTCTCAATATTCCACTAGGGTACCCAGCATTCCGACTTTTAATAGCACAGGTTAGTTTGTCTCTTTTGTGTCTAACGTAAATGGAGCCATTCAAAGTGTCCTCTTTTGTGTCTGCCTGACACTATCTCTTTTGAAATCCTATAACAGATCGATAGCCATGCACTGAACAAACAGACCATGCCTGGTACTTTTCTAAGCACCCTGTGCTCGTTACATTGAACCTCGTGCATTAACTGTGAATCAGGCGCAGCTGTTTTAATTTTTCCTTTGAAGGAACACTACAGCTTGCATTGGGATGCTGTAGATACAGCAGAGCCTGTGTTTGGCTCTAAACAATAAACTGCCCTTGTCAATTCATTGGCCAGCCATATATAGTTCCTCTTTTCTCACCCGTTTTTTATATTTCCCTTTTAAATAAATAATTTATTAATACTACGAGACCTCCCTCAAGCCACAGTTGCAAAAAGAGCTCTCCACCCCATCTTTTTGTTTGAGGTTGGTAACAAGTCTTTGATAAACACATTAAGACTTTCTGAGGACCAGGAGCAGGTATTCTCCAAATCACTGCCATAGACTAAGCACTTCAGACCAATGCTATTCTACAGGGCCATAGTAGCGTCTTCATAAATCAAGATCTGAGTCTGTTCAGGGTGAGAAGGGCAGTAGGGATTTAACACCCAGTTCATTCATTTCCTTTCCCGGAAATGATGAGCTATGCAGGGGGATATAAATCACCCCCACTCCCAATTACATTACCGTTCTGAGGTTTAAGCTAGCCTCTGCCCAGGACACTAATATTAGAGTCCTGGCTGCAGCCCTTCCCCTTGAGGGCAGCTTTTGATGGCATTCACAGAACGGAGAAATTCTGGTTCTATTACAGCAGAGTGTGCACCCTCTCCTTAAGTAGGTTCCCCAACACAATGTACCCCATCTTCTTGTATTAATGACTCTCAGGGGGAACCACTGAAGAGGGATTGGGTAATTAGGCATGTGACCCCTGTACATCCTGCTTTCAGCCTCCCTTGTCTTTAAGTTGCCACACCCCTCCCCCTTTTATCTCAAGCTGTATCCAACCTCATTTAACTTATTACATCCCCCCCCCCCGCCATTTTCTCATCATCAAAATAATATCACTCTCTTCTGTGAAACCAAATCCATTAACAAGCAAGCCAATCCAAAATATAAACAATGAAGCCACTGGGAGATCTGAGCTCTGTTCTTCATCACCAAACACATAGGTCATTTCTGCCCTGCAAAGATTTGAACTCAGGCCACAGTATAAGATGGTCCTGGGCCTTAACACTTGGTTTGTGGGTTTGTAAACGAAGGCTGGACCTTGGGATTGTTTTTCAGTGCTAGGAATGAAGGTAATCTTACAAGTTTCATGGGGCAGGAAGTACTTCTAGCTGCTCCATGCCCAGGACAGAGCCTGCCTGTGGACATGGAGGTTTCAAATGAATCAAAAGGTGACCATAGAAATTGGAGCCCCCAATTCCTGAGTCAGGCATGATTCTTGTGAAAGGGAACAAACGGTCTGCGAT
This sequence comes from Arvicanthis niloticus, assembly GCF_011762505.2. Classification (NCBI taxonomy): domain Eukaryota; kingdom Metazoa; phylum Chordata; class Mammalia; order Rodentia; family Muridae; genus Arvicanthis; species Arvicanthis niloticus. The sequence continues at coordinate 44,405,744 of NC_047675.1, forward strand.
GACTGCAGGTACCCTGAACACAGGCAGACATGGGTTTCCTAGCTGGGGTCACTTTCTAGAAAGATATTCTACATGTATGACCAGTTTCTACACATCTAACCAGGCACACATCTCTGGTCCTGTAAATGTAGATCGATCATTTAAAAAAAGTTTATATTTTTCAGTGTGATTAGGTCCTGTACAATATTTGACATGAAATGTCATCAAATGAAAAAATGATTCTTCATTTGAAATTTAAATTCAACTGGGAATCTTATGTCTTATTTTGTAACCAGTTCATTCCACTACGATCATTTTTATAACATAATGTTTTCTGGGTAATCATTCCTAGAGAGATAAAAGGGTTGTTTTTCGGGGGTACATGAACCTTGGCTCTTTCTAGATCATCTGTGACTCACCTTATTTGTCCACCAGCTTCTCCATCAAAATAGAGGGCGATATACCACTGAAGAACTCACAGTACTGCCCTTAGATAGTACTTACAGGCAAAGATTGTCATCTAAATGGCCAAGGGGTCATTTCAAGATGTCGAGTAATTTTTATACGGAAAGTGTTTTATTTTTTTTTTTTCTTGAGACAGTATCAACTTGAGGGAAGTTTCTAGTGCCAAGCTGAGTATTTATCCCTTGGCATAGACCTCCCTGTTGTATAACTAGTCTCACTAAAGATCTGAGTGGGACATGTTTCCAGTGTTCTGATTGCTACTTTTCATCCCTGACTCAGGAATCAAGAGCAGTTTGATGAGCTGGCATGAACTATTGAATTATTAGTATTAACACAGAGGACATAAGATTCTGCATTTGAATCTAAACAATAAACTACCACTGTTGATTGATTGGCCAATGGGAAGAAATGCATACACGCATTAAAGTAAGAGTTGGTACTTTAATGTAAGATTAGTGTATTTTATTCGTCTTTATTCATAGATGTAGATGTAGTTTTTTTTTTTAACTAAGAACCTTGAAACAGCCTTGTCAAATGATTTCTGTTTAGAGTCGTGTAATAAAATAGTTCTGAACTCTTTTCTGCAAATCTCTTTGCGGCAGATGATTGGAGCTCAATCATCTCAAAAGCTGTCTGCTATTGGATTTATGAGATATGGGTACCATCCAGCTTCAATTTGTTTTTGTGTTGAATGGCCAAAGAAGAAAGCTAGAAGAGCCAAGTGGGAAACCAGCTGAGAAAACTCAATTCACAAGCTCCTTGGTTTTCAGGCCTGAGCACTCGAGTCACCTTCAAGGCTCACAGCAGCAGAAGGAGATTGCACTCAGAACTTCTGAATTAGTTTGCTTCTCTGTTGTTGTAATGGAACACTCTGGCCAAAACCGACTTGGAGAGAAAAACAGGTTTATTGACTTAGAGTTAGAGTTAATCATGGAGGGGAGCCAAGCAAGAACCTGGGGACAGGACTGAAGCAGAGACCATGGAGGATGCTGCTTGCTAGCTCGATTCCCTTGCCTTTGCAGGCTTGCTTTCTTATAAAGCATAGGTCCCCCTGCTGAGTGATAGCACCATCCACAATGGGTCCTGCTGCTTACATGAGTTAACAGTTAAGAAAATGTCTACAGACACGCCCACACGCCAATCTTACGAAGACAGTTCGTCGATTGAGATTCTCTCCTCCCTGGTGACTCTAGATCAGAAGTGCTCAACCTATGGTTGTAGCCCCTTTTGGGGGGGGTCCAGTGACCTCACAGGGGTTGCATATTCGGTATCCTGCATTTCAGATATTTACATTTCAATTCATAACAGTAGCAAAATCACAGTTATGAAGTAGCAACAAAAATAATGTTATAGTTGGAGTCACCACAATATGAGGAACTGTATGAAAAGGCCACGGCATTCAGAAGGTTGAGAACCGCTGCTCTAAATTGTGTTGAGTTGGCAAAAACTTACTAGCATTGCATCTCATTCAGAAAGTCAACAAGATGCCCACAGGGGGATTCCTACATTTGGACACCAAGTTCATCTGCAAGTTCTTTCAATAGCTATAGATGTCAGTGGGCAAGGCACACCCAAACCAACCCCGTGAGAAGAAGTGCTATCAACCCTATTCATGTGCACTGTTCACACCGGTAGACGCTTACAGAGAGAGAGGATGGAACAGTGTAGCTTGGTTCAACCATTTGCCCATTGGCTGCTAAGTTTTGAGTCTCTTCTTTGGCTCCTCTGTGAGCTCTCTTTTGGAGTCCTTGGTGATGTGAAGGCCACCACAGAGACACGCCTTTCCTCAGGCCTCTCAGGTGTCTCAGGTGTGTGCTACCACCAAAACTCAGTCCACTCTTATCGCCACACACCACTGAAACATGAGATCTGCAGAGAACTCCATCCTGTCCAAAGAACTAATGATCATAACCAGCACTCAGCAAAAGCTATAAAGACCTGTTCCCCACCAGAAGAGCGGCCATAGTCATGGCCATATTGTTTTCTATGGTTTTTTTTTTTTTCAATTTTCTTTTGTTTTTAATTTTTGTCCCAGCTATGACTCATGTCCTGTGCTGGTCACAAAGATATCAAGGCCCATTTCTATAAACACTCATAATAGTTTTTAAGATGTTTCCTTTCTTAGATGTTTTATTTTCGTTGGCCAGGTGGGGAGAATTTTTTAAATGGAGTCACTTTCTCTGAGTCACACATTCCAGAAAAACAAAGCTATTACCTGCACAAAGCTAGTATACTGTTTACTTAAAGATCTATTCTGAACCCTGGTGCAGGAGCCAGTACCCAGTAAATATGTATAAGGTGTTGTCCAAGTACATGGTGCTGAACCAGTGACCATGGAGATTGCCCTCTGACCCTTCTTATGTTATCCCTGGACCCAAGAACCAAAGACCTATCCATCATCATGTCTACACGCTTACTTGGAAACTACTTTTGTAGCAGTTATATTATCAGTGTGGTTTATAGATTATGTCCTTATTCATTATTTAGCACATTTAGTGTGTGTGTGTGTGTGTGTGTGTGCGCGCGCGCGTGTGTGTATCTCACATGATTAGACATGATCTTACTGTGTACAACTGGCCTGGAACTCACTATGTAGACCAGGCTTGTATCAAACTTGCAAGAACATATACTCTTACCTCTGCTGCCTGGGTGCTTGGATTACAATGCTTTTTCTGCCCTGTGCTTAATATTCTTTTTCTATGAGAAGCCCTCAACCAGTGCAGTTGGAATAAATGCCTCCAGGCTGCAGGGCTTTAGTGACTCTCAGCCCAATCTTCCTAAGGTGGGAAACACTGACTTAGGTCTTTTAAGCTGTTCCTTTAGCTCTCTGACTCTATTAGACTTAGCTGTCCACCATAACTTAGCCATTCCAAACTCTCCACCAGCCCTCCTTTCTTTGCCTCTGACACTTTTGTCTTCTCTTTTTTGGTGGTAGGGAATCAAAGGCCTTTCCCATTCACTTAATCACTGAGTTACATAGGCATCTTTAAATAGTTTTTGTGAAAATCCCAATTACAAAAAAAAATCAATTTTTTTTAAAAAAAAGACAAAATATAATATATAAGAACAATAATTACATGTTAGTATTGAAATATAGTACCAAATTTACTTTGTGTTTTCCTGTCACCATGGAAAGCTGGACTGCCTGGACTTTTATCTTTCTGGTGACCAGAAGTAGACTGAGGTGATGGAGAAGCAGCCTGCTAACTGGGGATGAGAATGGTCCACCCCTCCCCACCCAACACAACTCCCGTTTGGCATTCATTTCTGGCAGAGATGCAAGAGCCTGTATGGAAAAGGCACGGAGCCACACAAGCGGTAGTTTTTCCAGCAGCTATTTTTCCAGGGATATAAAAAACACCCAAGTTCCTTTGTAAATCCTACCTCAGAGAAGACATGAAAAGGGATGTGGAGGCAGTGAATGTGGGTCCTACAGAGAGTTTAGCTTCCTGGGGGTCTGCTTAATGCAGGAATGGAGCTCAGAGAGCTGAGAGGATTAACTGATCAATGGTTCTTTTAGATTAGCCCTCTCAGATATCAGTGGTCTCCGTAAGCCTTAGATGAGATAATACGATATTTTCAATATTGAGCTTTGCAGAACCTGAAAGGCCTGTGGTGTGAGAGAGATAACTCAACTCCAACCTTCCGCAACCTGGACTCGGCACCGGCCTGAGTGAGTCTACCATTGTCTCTGTTCAAAGCCTGATGTCCTGGTTCTCTCTCAGGGAGTCCTGAGGTGGCCTGAGAGGATGGCCGTGTTCAAGGAAACTTCCAGGGCACACCAGGCTGAGTGCAGGCAGCTTATTTAAGAGGCATGGAGAAACAACAGCTGTGGAAGAAAGATGTGTTAAGCCACAGTGAGGTAAGTTAGCAACTTCAGCATACAGGGTATCAAATGTCACCAGTACCTTCCTCTCCCATGCTTGCTCACTATGACATGTGGGAGCTGGGGGGGGGGGGGAGATAATCCAGAGTGAACACAAGTCATTATGGGAACAATGAAAATGAGGTAGAGGGCACAGATTCTCTCACCTGAGGAGGAACTGGATATTCTTTGGAACACCAAGCACCTAGAGAGACATTCATTCTAGCTCTCAGTTAAGAGCTAACCCCCCAAAAGGGTATTAACTCCATATGGAGGATATGTCACAGAGTTAAATATGACTATTAGTCTATGACGACCTCACCCTCAGAAAGTTCTGGAGTTTTCTAGATACCACTGGCACCTGCATGGCATAGAATGAGGGTACGGGCCAACACTCTCTTGGTTTATGGGCTGGAAACCTAAGATGGAGCATGCCCTGGATGAGTAGTCTCCTGTGGTTCTGGGGAACCCCTCAGCACCTTTGTAGTGGAGGAATTGTCTGGAACACAGTAAGATGGAATCAGATAGAGTCTGAGGAAGGAGCCTGACCAAGACCCTGTGTGAGGGTTAATATAGTCAACCTGACAGGCTCCAGAATCACAGAGGAGACAAGCCTCTGGGCATGCCTGAGTGGTCCTCTAGATTAGGTTACTTGAGGTGGGAAGAACCACCCTAAATGTGGGCGGCAACACTTTATGTGCTGGGGACTCAGACTAAGAAAATAGAGCCTCATGCTCCTGCCGCAACGCCTGCCTGCTCATAAAGTACAATTATCTCTGAACTGTAGGCTAAGATAAGCCTGTTCCTTCCTAAAGTTGCTCTTCTCAGGGAGTTGGTCACAGAAGCCAGAAAGTCACTGTTAATAGTCCACCCTGACACTTTCTCTTCTGTTGGAAGATGCATCAGAAACCAGGAGTCAGAGTACCAAATAAGCTCTGGCCTCATGGTGAACTTCAGAGGATGTTCAGTCATAGAGATTTGCCTGCACTGGTTCTCTTACCATAAGTACGAAATCACTGTGGAGTGTCTGGGAACCCTGCACTCCTGCCACTCCTCCTTGGTTTTCTGTTTGTCTTTACAAAAGTGAAAGCTTATCTCAGATTTGCTCTGCGAAGTAAGCCCAGTGTTCTGTTTCTTCTGAAGTTTAACTATCTGTGTGTGTATGTGTGTGTGTTTGTGTGTGTGTGGTGTGTGCGCATGTGTGTGTGTGTGTGAGACAACATTGTTCTGCATCTGCAAAAGTGATATGGGCCCTATTCAAATAAATATACTTCACCAAAACAAATAAGTCACTGCATTGACCTGTGGGTCCCTAACTTGTTAAATACTGTACCCCACTTTCCCCATGCCATTGTTGTGGGTGCATGTGAATAGCACATGTGATTCCTTGAGTTTTGGGGGGGTTAAAAGTCAGCTATCAAGCCTGAGATTTAGAGATAAAAATATCAGGATAAATTCATACACTGTCACTTAGATGTGTTGCCTTGCTGGGCCAAGGAAACATCTCCATCAATGAAGTGTTTTGTAAGTATGAGAAACTGAGTCTGATCCCCAAAGCCCATGGGAAAAAAGCTGGTGTACTAGCGAACACCTGAAGGTACACAAGAAAGTACAAAGAAAGGAAGACAGGTGGGTCCCCGAAGACCACAAGGGAACTAGCCTAGCATATCTGTGGGTAACAGACCATTGAGGGTCCCTGTCTCAAAAGACACTATTACTGATGCCATGAAGGGCTTGCTGATAGGACCCTGGTAGAGCTGTCCTCTGAGAGGCTCTGCCAGCACCTGAACAATACAGATGCAGATATTCACAGACAACCATTGGACTGAACCTGGAAACCCCAATAGAAGAGTTAGGGGAAGGACAGAAGGAGCTGAAGGGGTTTGAAACACCAAAGGAAGAACAACAATATCAACTAACCAGACCCCCAGAGCTCCCAGGGACTAAACCACCAACCAAGGAGTACACATGGAGGGACTCATGGCTCCAGCTGCATATGTAGCAGAGGATGGCCTTATCTGGCATTGATGGGAGGGGAGGCCCTTGGTCCTGTAGAGGCTTGAGACCCCAGCTTAGGGGCATCCAGCTCAGTGAGGTGGGAATGGGTGGGTAGGTGGGGAGCACCCTCTTAGAGGCAAAGGGGAGGGAGGATGAGATAGGGGGTTTGCGGAGGGGAGACCAGGAAGGGGGACATTTTAAAAGTAAATAAATAAAATAACCAATAAAAGACATACTATAATGGACAAATAATAAAATATATCAATAAAGAAAAAAAAAAAAAAGACAAAGGCGAATGTATCCTAAGAAATGACATCTGAGATTGCCCTCTGACCTCCACATGCATCCACACATATGTTATGCACATATGCACACACACACACACACAGAGAGAGAGAGAGAGAGAGAGAGAGAGAGAGAGAGAGAGAGAGAGAGAGAATTGCCTTGATCAAATTCCCCTCTCCTGTAATTTTAGGTTTTACACCTGTGGAATGGAGGTAGTGCAACTGGCAGCAGTCACCACACAGAGTCATTTGGAGACTGGAATGAGACAGTGAACATCGGCATACTTGCACAGAGCTGAACCTAAGCAGTTGTGATTATGCTCATTATAATTGCCACCATTATGTCTCCCAAGGGCTGGCTTGTGGCTGCCTTCAGTTTGGTGCCTGGGCCTGCAGTTTCTTCCTTAATACCGAGTATGCTTCAGGTATAGTTGGCAAACAGAGCAAGCTGGGTGCATCTTACCTACTCACCTCGGGCCCCCAGTGCATCTCTTAAGATGTTTGGAGAAAACTAATCAGCATGTCTGTTTGTTTTCTCGTTTTCTTTGGCTGGCGTATACCAGGCCACTTGATTAGTAATCAGTGCTGCGTTGGCAGGCACACTCGGGCCCTGTTCTTCCTAATCAGAGATGTAGGAAGCAAACCCTCGCTCATGTGGAGAGAGAAGCCTTTTTTGAGCTCCTGTCCCATGACTCTTAATTGTTGTATTTCTCAAACTCAACCCAGCTGCAAGCTTTATCAGGGAAACATTTATTCAGATAACAAGCCTCCAGGATGAAAGAGGGGTAATTATTTTTGCAAATGCCTTGGAATTGCTGTATGGTATGGTATGGCGCGGCTCATTCCCTAGTCTGGGAAGGTGCACATTTGGGCTGAAACATTGCTTTGTAAATGGACAATTCGACAAGCATATGACTGGAAAGTTCTGGCAACTGGTTCCAGAAAACGATTTCGTGAAAACAAAGCATCAAAATAAGAAGTGGGATTATGATAAGAGTGCTCTGAAAGCTGCCCATGGTGCACTGAGTACCTGAATACCATTCATTCATTCATTCATTCATTCATTCATTCATCTATTCATTCATTCATCTATCCATTCATTTATTCATTCATTCATCTAATCATCCATCAATTCATTCATTCATTCATACATACATACATTCTTTCACTCATTTGTTCACTCATTCATTTGTTTCCTAGCTAATGTTTTTGAGCTCCTGTTCCATGTTTTGTTGTTAAAAACAAACTTAATATTTTAAGTAGGAGACGTAAACCATCCTCTGGCTATCAGCTGCAGTTTTCCATCCTATCTGTGAGTTCAGAATAGCTTTGGTCTGAAGAACCCCATACCATGCCTGGAAGTGTGCAGAGCTGTGCATGAATGTTTCTGAGTGGTAGGGACCAACGATCACTCTAGCCCCAGGGTCCTGCGTTCTGCCTACTCAGTCACCTTGCTTTGTCCTCTTCATGTTCCACAACCTGCATGTAGAAGACAGTTAGTCCTCCCATTTCTATGCTGAGTTGTATGGCTGATATGTTTTGTGGTAACTCTAGGAAGCACCAGCTGCTGATGGAATATTGAAGGTGACCGATTCTGGCTGCCTGCGCCCAGCTTCCTGGTGCCCACTTGCAGTTTCCTTATTCTCCTACCCTTAATGATCTACCCAGGGCACGGTCTGCTGTGTTCCGTGGGTCTAGGCACCATCGTGAGATTCAGTCTTGAGTATGTTTGCTCACACCCAAGAAGCTCTCCCGATAGGACAGTTTGCTTCTCTCTTCAATGAAACTCTGTGTATCCACAACTTGGGGATGTATTGATCTATTCTGAATGTAAGTCTTTGTCAGACTTGGGAATTTTAAGTCTCTCCTTTTCTGTCACTTGCCTTTTATTTTCCTGTTTTATTCAAAATAGAAAGAAAAAAAAATCATTCTATATTTTAATGAAGGCCAAGCGCTCACTCTGCCATGGCCCTTCCTGTGTTCTGGGTAAGCAGTGTTTTGCATACTCCAAGGTTGTAAACTTTTTATGCTGCCTTTTCTAAAAACTTGATTTCTTAAGCTTTCATGGTTAATTCCATCCCAAATTCATTTTGTGTGGCATGAGGTGGAAATCAAAGTTCATTCTTTCAGTTGTTCCAGAGCCATTGTTGGAGGCCACCTCCTTCCCCACTCCCTCCCCACTCCCTCCCCACACCCTCCCCACACCCTCCCCACCCCCTCCCCACACCCTGGATACTGGTGACCACTTTAACCACATGGCCACACCCATGTTTTCTATTTTCAGAACCACTTTGTCCTTACAGTACTGGATCAGGAGAGATTGAATCCATGGTCTCATGCACTACTTCTGAGCTGTATCCCCAGCCCAACCCCTTCCAAATGAGACAGGGTGTGCCTCTAAGGTGCCAGGATGACCTTAAAGTTATGATCCTCCTGCCTCCAGCAGCTGGCATTATAGGATCACCAGACTCAGCTTATTTCTTGAAATCTTTTCATTTCCCTGGCCTTCATATTTCTGCTAATGCTAGGGTGGAGATTAGAAAGATTGCTTTCCCTTACATGTGCCTTCCTTTATTCTTAAATTGTTTTGTTAATTATTATGACAGTGTGTGTGTGTGTGTATGGTATGTGTGTGTATGTGTATGTGATTCCTGTATAATGTAGTGTGTATGTGTGATGTGTTATGGTGTGTGTGTGTAATGCCTGTATGGTATAGTGTGTGTGTGTGTGTGTGTGTGTGTGTGTGTGTGTGTGATTGTGATGTGTGTATGGTGTGTCTGTGTGTAATGCCTGTATGGTGTAGTGTGTGTGATGTGTGTATGGTGTGTGTGTGTGTCTGTGTGTAATGCCTGTATGGTGTAGTGTGTGTGATATGTGTATGGTGTGTATGGTGTGTGTGTGTGTGATGCCTGTATGGTATGTGTGTTAATGTGTGTGTTATATGTATGTGGATGTGTATAATGCCTATATAGTGTGTGTATGTGTGGGATGTCTGTATAGTGTGGGGGTGATGTGTATATGGTTTGTGTGTGTGTATGGTATGTGTGTGTATGATGCCTGTATGGTGTGTGTGTGTGTGTGTGTGGTAGGCTGGGAGGCAGAGAAGACCACTCTATTGAGTCTCATCTTCCACCATTACCTGAGCTCCAGGGATCTAACTCAGTTAGTGAGGCTTACTCAGCAAGTGCATTGAGCTGTTGTGCCAGCTCAGCCAGCTCTCAGGGCCTGCTGGGAAATGCTTTTATATTTAACACAGTCTATAATATAAAACAGAAAGCTTAAGCTGAAGGAAAAGGGGTCAGAACTGACTTCCCCACTAGAGTCAGTTGAGTGAAACTCTTCACGGTTTGTCCTTTAAGGGCAGATTCACTTTCTCGTGAGTCCTGATTTGAGTCCATGTAAGTCACGGGAGCTAGACACTGATCTGGACTACACTAGTAGATGATATGGGGAAGACACCAGTAAAGGTGGAACAGGCATAGTGAATGGATGTGAAACCAAAGCTCCAAGGGGACTTGAGGTCACTCAAGGTCATGGTGCTGGCAAGCTGCAATGCTTGGTTTCTAGATTACAGGGTCTCAACAGACCCATCTTCTTCTAGGGAGCACACTTGTTCTTGTTGCCAACAACTCAAGGTTACTGATTGCTGCCTGGATTTAGGCTTAGTGCCCCTCACCTCCAGGATGTGTATTCCTCCTGTCTCCTTCATTGTCTCTCTGAGGAAGCCAAGTCTATTTTTTAGGCTCAAACCAGAACACACTAATTGATTCTCATTCTTTTAAAAACATAACTCTGCTCTAACATTATCAATATGTGTTGACAACAACTTATGGTGCGTGACTAATTACACTTGAATCGTACATACTTAATTACAATTTCGATTTGATAGTTTAGCATTGACAATTATTGTCATTCCTCACTTACCGATCTTCCCTTTTTACGTTTTCATTGCCTTTGTTGCAAGTGCCTTCCCTGACCATGGAGAAGGAGCATGGGTGTGCTTCCTTCTTTTTACATTTCACTATTACTTATTGCCTTGCTAGCATGCAAAGATATGTTAGCATGAATCTGATCCATTCTTAATGAATGACTTTTAACTGTGTGTGTGGATGTCTATCTGTGTGGGAGTATATGTGCATGAGTGCAGTTGCATGTAAAGGCCAGAAGAGGGTATCAGATCCCCTTGAAATGGAGTTACAGACAGTTGTAAGCCTAACCCTGAGCCATCTCTTTTGCCCCATCAACTCCTTTTTTCAATGTACATTTCCAGAATAGGCCTCTTGAAGTTAATCTTGGAGAAATGTTTGAAGTGGTTGTTACAGTGTCTGAACCCAAGTAATCAATACTGGCATTTTATGGGTCAGCATCAGAATGTGTAAGAGAATAAAAAATCTTCTCTGGATGAAGTAGATGCTTCTCTCCAAGTCTTTCCCTGGTGGCTGCACTGGGGCAACAGATAGTCTAAAGCAACATTGAGAATAACACCAGAAGCTTCTACCAAGTCTATCAAACATTTGCTGAACACATATTATATCTAAGACACTTTGGGGAACAAAGAAATTTAAGCCTGCTCTTTCCCTTGAGGAGATATCATTCAAGTTGTAATTTAGGTGTCTTCAGCCGATGACACAAGCGGGCTGTAACTTCAGTATCTGGGTCCTTGGTGTAAACAAGGCAACACACACACATAATGAGCAAGGTGCCTCTGTGGAGAGATTTGGCTTCTCTCAGCAATCAAAAGTGATCCTGTGTTTTCCTGCATTTTCTCCAGCTGTCCACTTTAGCTGAGTCTGCAGTCCTAGTGAGGAAGAGGGGTGCCTGCAGTATTGTCTTCTGCAGCCTTCGGCTGTTGTTTCTCCAGCTCCGAAGGCACTTAAATAGCCTTTGTCAATTCAGACCCTTCGAGATTAAGTATTTAATTTCTCTTGATCTCCAGCCTTAGGAAATAACCCGATTCATTACTTAGCCATTATTTAATTCATTACTGCCATTAAAGATCAGGAGAATTGTCTTACTAGGGCTGAAAGTCCGTGACATGCCTTACCTCTCTTTATTGGGCATAGCAGTGAGGCTACAGGGAGCTCTCATTTGGAATCCCACTTGTGGGGTTTCCTTTTATGACATTGTCCAGTCCTGGGCTTCTGCTGGGTGACATGCAGGGATGAGGCTTAGGTTGATGGAAAGTGGACCGCCACTCCCCATGTTCACCAGGGTCCTATGTCCACACTGTGCTTTCACAGACTCCTTGATGGGGTCATTGCACAAAACAGTGGCCAGGTTGTGTTTGAGAGGCAGTACATGGAGAACTGCTCTCCTTTTGCCTGGGATGGGCATGGAAGTGGTTTCCCAGGGAGTGCTGACAGTGTCTATAGATAACTTTTGTTATTGTACCAGGGCATGGAAGTAGGACAAAGGCCTTATTAACATCTAGTAACAAGAGACCCGAGCGACAGCTAACATTCTACAGTGCAGAACAAAAACTCACAACATAGCAGTCTGACCCCAAATAACCCTACTGTCCCAAATGAGCAACCCTGCTTATCTGCCTATCACTGCCTGTCTCTAACCTGTACAGGCTTTTTCATAGGGTTCATGGCACTGTTTGGATGGATTAGTAAGACAGGTTGTCTCAGTGACATTTCCCATTGCTGTGATTAAAGACTCAACCCAAAGAAACTGAAGGAAGGATCATTTTTGGCTTCTAATACCCCAGGGATACAGTCCACAAAGTCAGGGAAGGCATAGCATCAGAAGCTTGAGGTAACTGGTCACATGGCACTAAACCAGGAAGCAAGAGAGCAGACACTGTGTGGTGTCGGGCTGTTAAATCTCAAGACCCTTTCCAAGTGAGCCATTTCCTCTAGCAAGGATACACCTCCTGAAGATTACAAGACCTTCCCAAACAACAGCACCAGTTGGGACTGGGACCAGAAGTTCAGATGTGTGAGTCTCTAGGGGATACTTCATATTCAAACCATGTTGCAGAGAGACTTGAGGTAGCTGATGGATGGTCCTGTATAAGAAGCCATGGTAGAATAGTCTTTCCTATACTGCCTCTGAATCCTTCTCAGGGTGACAGTTACTTAGCTTATGGCAAACCCAGCTTGCCTGTCACCTCCTCTGTGAAGTTCTTGCTTTCAATCTTTCAATACTGGTAGCCCATTTCCCAGTCTATTCATTCTCTCTCTCTCTCTCTCTCTCTCTCTCTCTCTCTGTCTCTGTCTCTGTCTCTGTCTCTGTTTCCTTTTCCCCTCTCACTAGTCCTTTGAGAACTTCATACAATGTAATTTATTTCTCCAAGATCTATCCCTTCCTCTCTTCCATACCCACCCAGTTTTGTATCCTATTTTATTTAAAAACCCACCGAGTTCAATACCTACTTCCTGTACATTCTTGGATATGCTAGTGTTAGGTGAGGCATGTCTTCTTATTGACTGACTTTGACAGGGAAGAGAGTTCTAATAGTTAGTTACATATATCATCGTCAACTGGCCAAGGTCTAGAGTCACCTATGAAGACTACCTCAGTGGATTAGCTACATCCCGTGGGCCTATGGTTATTGTGTGAAGGATGCTCCTGGTTATTCATTGAGGTGGGAAGACTCACCCTGAATATGGGCAGCACAATTTTGTGGCTGGGCCTTATGTAAGTAGAGAAAGCTATCTGAGTAGCAAGCAGGCAGTGAAGACATATTCTCCACTCCCTCCCTCTCTCCCTCCCTCCCTCTTCCCTTCCTTCCTACCCCCCTTCCTCTTAACTATGTGTGTGGTGTGATTACCTGCTCGAATTCCTGCCCTGACTTCTCTGAAATGATGAATCCTAACTTAGAATTGTAAGTCAAACCCCTCCCTCCCTTTTATTGTTTCTTCCCAGGATATATGTCACAGCAACCAAAATGACACAGAACAGTATCCTTCAAAACAGGCACACTTTGCCAGTGTTTTACAACAACCAGGACACACTAGATAACTCTAATTTGTTGATTAAATGAATAAGTAAATTTGAGAATGAATACATTAATGAATGGAGAGCAATGTGTGAGGCGCCTTGATGTGTTTGTGGGAAAAGTTGGATAGATATGTGGGACAGATTGGATGGATGGATGGATGGATGGATGGATGGATGGATGGATGTAACTATATAAGAAAGGACATCAGCTATTTCTCAAATATTTAAATCCAAAGACAGAACTATTAATTGTGACACATTTTACTAGTAGCTTACAATTCGCATTAAAAGCATTTTCCCTTTATATAAAATGAAGAAGTTTGATTCAGTAACAGGACAAAAATCTCAAAACCAATATATCTGATACATGAGTCAGTAACTTAAATATCCAAACCCAGATCTTCACCAAAAGCCAAAGTGATTTATATGTGCAGCCATTAAAGCGGAGTTACAGATGTTTTAAACAAAATCTACACTTACGTTGCATATATTCACATAGTGCAAACCTGTTGTAACAGATTAGATCGCACCCTTGCATTGCTGCTATAGAAAGCAGACTCTATATTTAGACGCTAAACTATAGCAAATGTTTTAGACTCTGAAGGGATTTCTCCTCCTTGGATTGTGATTCATGTCAAATGCTGACCAGCTGACAGCAACATTAGGCAGTTTGTATCTTAACGTTAAGCTTATAGGATCCTGTTATCCCTCAACAAGGGTTCGAGGCTTCATGCTACTACAGATTTGGATGTTGGTTGCAGCGTCTGCCCTTTTGTTTCTCTGACTCTCCTCTTCCTCTCAGTTGTGACCTCTCTGCCTACCTACTCCTGCCTCCTCCACCCCAAATGGAGACAGTGAGAATTACTTGGTAGATAATGGTAAAGGGGGATATGTACACTTTCAGGATATTGAAAACAGCTTCAGCTGCAAAGCAAGTATTTGGGAATGATCATGGGAAAACAGAACCTTTATGTCATGAATTAGAGAAGGGAACTATCACATCATGCATTAGAGAAAGGAACTATTACATCATGCATTAAAGAATGGAACTATTACATCATGCATTAGAGAATGAAACTATTACGTCATGCATTTGAGAACAGAACTATTAAGTCATGCATTAGAGAATGGAAATATTAAGTCATGCATTTGAGAACAGAACTATTACGTCATGCATTAGAGAATGGAACTATTACATCATGCATTTGAGAACAGAACTATTACGTCTTGCATTAGAGAATGGAACTATTACGTCATGCATTTGAGAACAGAACTATTACGTCATGCATTAGAGAATGGAACTCTATACTTCATTGAATTATATGTCATTCTTGTGTTTTCTGCAATGTTCCTTCGCACCCTCCCGACCACCCTGCCCCAGAGTCTCAATTATTGAAACCAATTCAAAACTAAGTATATTTTTTATAAAGGTGAGTTATAAGAAGACCCCTCTCCCAAGAAATAACCTACAAGATGAAAATCTTTCCCCAGATATAAAATTATAGAAGTCACAGCTCTGTGCTTTCTCTGTGTCTTATTCAAATATGAAACCCATGGATGTCAGGGTAGGGGCTTGGCATCACAGTCCAGAAAGGCTATGTTGATGCAGCTATCCCAGATTTAGAGTTTGTCTTCCATAGTTTCAATGGAACCCCATTGCTCAAGTGGAATTTTGTTATGAACAGCTGAGAGATGGTATTTAAAGTGGAAACTCCGACAGCACGGGATGTCACACGGCAGTGATGAATTCATGATGGGACTGGCTGGAAGTGTCTGACATTTTAAGTATCTCATTGCTCTGAATTCATTTGGCATTTATTGTAATAGAAATGACCATATTGGATTCATTTGGCATTCATGTGGACTTCACATGTATTTATGGAGATGTAACTTGGTAATTTAACATTTACTGTACTAAGCATTGTTTAATGGGCACTGAAAGACATTGTCGCACAGCGCTTAATAGAGTCGGTAACTCCAAAGTTAATCTTCTGTCAAAACAAAGAAGTGAAAAACCACTTTGATACCTCAAGCTCCACAAGCAAATTATCTGCATAAGTCAAAATTATGTATTTACTCTGCCAAATCTTGCTTTCTAAAACTTTAAGCCAGAAGGTTGACTCTAGGACCAAGACAGGGAAGAGCAGATGTTCAATTTAGATCTCTTTATATTCTAAAATTGTCTACAAGTACATTAATCTCAGTCTAAAAATACTAAGGATGATTTTCTTGGCTCATCCACAGTAAATTCAGCATCGGGCAGGGCACGCGTTCAGTGATTTCTTCATCTCTTTCCCCTACAGCGCTTAGCGTGTTTCTGTTAACCTCCTCCTCTCAAATAATTCTGTTTTTTCCTTGCAGAAGAATTATTTTTAGAACAAGACATTATTTAGAACAATTGAGAGTCAAGGGAAACTTCCCAGAAAAGTGAAGGGAGAACTTTTCTGACACCATGATGAGGACCTTTAGCTTCCTTCTAAGAACACCATTGCCTAAGGGCACAGCATCAGGCAAAACTTTGCTGTTAGCCACTTTCAAAGACAGTGGAGAAGGCCCTGCCCCTTCCTCCGGTTTTCTCTGTTGCCCTTTTAAAACCACTCAAATGCAGAGTGTGTACTGGCCACTTGTAGAAGGGACCAGACATTGGGTCCTCCTGTCTTGAAATAAATTACTGCCCAGCTCTAATGGCTGAATATCCATTGTTTAGTCATCAAGGTACCGAGAACATTTAAAATCTTTTGCTTTTTAAATATGTGTGTGTGTGTGTTGTGCACACACCACGTGAGTAGAGTGGGGTGCCCATGTTGTCTCAAGTAGCTTGTTGTATTCCCCTTGGAGTGTAGTTACAGGCAGGTGTGCCCTGGGTTGTAGGCACTGGGAACTGAACTTACATCTTCTGGAAGAGCAGCAAGTGTACTGTGTATACATAAAAGAAACCCTTCCCTTTCTTTTACTCATGGTGTTTCTTCCTTCCTCCACCTCCCAGTGCTGGGATTTCAAGCATGGGCTAACAGATCCGGCTCTTTTATAGGGTTTATCAGCTCACGCTTATCCAGCAAGCTCTTTGCTGACTATGCTCCCTTACCCACTCCAGAGAGGTTTTCAAGAGGATTTATTTATATCCTAGGTCTATGGTCATGGATCATGGCCAACCACATAGCTTCAGCAACAAAATGCATTTGGGGGGGGGGGTGCAGCTACAGTGGCTTGAAGTCCCTTATCAGGTGCGGTCAGGGCCCTGAGAGAATCCTCCCGGGAACGCCAGCTCAGGTGGCCCAGGCTTCTTTTAACTTATGGCCCTGAATCTTATGCCAGTGCCTATGCACTCTCTCTGGATGTCTGTGTTTTGGGGTGGTATTTCTTACTTCATATATAAAATAAGAAACAAATAACAAACAAAACAAAGCAACCTTAAGGAATTAGAACCTTCCCTAAAGAACTCACCCTAACTTAATTACTTCTACAAAGATCCAGTTGCAGGAAGGGCACATCCACAGGTACTTGTGGTAAACGGCCATGGCCAGTGATATCTATTAGGGGATAGCATTCAGCCTACAAAAGGGGCTCTCTGAGCCATTTTTTACCAGGGTTAATATTTGAATGCATGTTTTTTGATTTTATAATTAACTTTTTCCTGGGAAGGGCTGAGACAAAATGAAGTTATTCATTCTCAACGGCATTTGTTGCAGTTTGTTTGACATTTTCATTGGTATTAGAGAAGAGGGGATTTCTTTGTAGCAAGCTGTGTTCTTTATACCCTTTGTGCATCTGAAGGGCTTGCTCTGGTGGACTCACTTGCTCTTTGATCTTAGCACATGACCTGGGTCCCTGTGAGGGCCACTGAAAGTCACTTTGCTCTCCAAGTTGAAAACATACCATTGCTCTTCTGATTAGGACCCACAATAAGGACCCACAATACTTAGGCAAATGGTTGAAGATGGTGTTAGTGTCAGAAGCTCCATGCCCTGTGGTGGAGCCAGTGGGTTTACCCCCAACTGCCACCCCCATTCCACACGCATGTTTCTCTTACCACTCAACATTCCCTTGGTTATAAACACACTGTATTATTGCAGAGATTTCCCTTGTTGTCTTATTTATTGCCTCCATAAAGAGCCTGCCTCCAAATAAAGTCATACATTATAATTCTGAAATATCTTTGGGGGTAGGGGCGACGTGGAGAATATACATCAATCAATAACTATGATCATATATTGTGTTGGAATGAAAACCGGATGACCCATGAAGGGAGGGAACCCAAGTTGTATCTGGGCACTAGAACCAATGAGGCTTCTAGAATGATCTCACAGATATCTTTTCTCATAGTCATTGCCTAGGGCTATCTTTTTGGGTACAGAATGGCCACCTGTTAGTATGTGTGCGAGACTGCATGTGTGTGCATGTGCAGGCACACAGGTGTGTATTGGCATTTCATCCTCTACAAAAGTAGATGTAACCATGGAGCAGGCCAGATGTCACCCCTTTCTTCCTGCCCTTCCCAGACCTGTGTCAATCTCTGAAGATGAAAGGTGTGTTTGTACTCTTCAAAGAAGCAGCTGTCCATTGATTGAAATGACAGAATCAACTGATGTCCTACAGCCTGTTCCTGGCTGGGGGCATGGGAGTGGCAACAGGTGTGCATTTTTGTGTCACTTACTTTGTCAAAGCCTGAAGTAGGAATGGGGGTGACATCATCCAAGCATCACCAAGAAGGACTTAGATGCAGATCCTCAGATTAGATCATGACGCAGCTCAGCTCACAGCAGCCATGCATTGCTGACTTAATAGAGGTGCCCTTCCAAGGCCTGCCCTGTCTCCATCATGAGATAACTCAGTGTAGCCCAGGGAAACCACAGGCTCTGCTTCATCCAGGGGAGCCACAGGGGACTGCAGAGAGGGGACCCTTTGTTCCCCAACTTTTGCTTGCCTGGTGTCTGTAACTGTCTCCCAGAGAGAGTTTGGTAACTATGCAAGGACACAAGAACATAGGTCTCTCCACTTAGCTTAGCTCTGAGGCCCCTGGGACCAGGGGAGACTCGATGTGTTTTCCTGAGTGTTCTATTTCCTTCTTAAAGTCACAGAAGTCCCACAAAGAGATGAGACCAGTAAACCACCACATCTGTTTGTCATTCTTGCTCAATGCAAATTTTACAAGACCCCACACCCCTACCACCCCAGTTCTGCTCCCTGCACAGGGTTTTCCAGCCCCTACCACCCCAGTTCTGCCCCCTGGCACAGGGTTTCCCTCCACCCCCGTCATCCCAGTGCCATTCCCTGCACAGGCTCACAAAGTCAACACAGATCACTTTGCAGTTTGTATCTCTGGATGCAGCGCTAGAGCAGACTTCAATGCTACATTGCAGCCTACTTCTCTCAAAAGAACTTTGATGATGATAAATGCGTGAACAGACAGTCGAATCCCATGCCCATCAAATTGCTCAGAATCAGCTTTGCTGATACAATATCTTAAACATGGAAGCCTGGACGTTGCCTGTTTGGTACACAGACCCGGCTTCAAAAGCCATTGCCACCAAGTTTGTACCAGTCACACATGGGCAGATTTGTGTGTGTGTGTGTGTGTGTGTGTGTGTGTGTGTGTGTGTCTGTGTCTGTGTCTGCTGGCCTCCGTTTCCTCAGCTAGGGAAGATGGTTTGAAATGGCTGCCCTTCATGAAGCCAGTGTGCTCTGTGAGGCAAGGACTAGACAGATATGAACACAGTTCCTAGTCATCATAAAGCTCCTGGTGAATTGCTGGCTAGTGCTCCTGCAGGTTCTTCCTGTTACCTGTAGTGATGGCTCTAATATGAATTTGAATCCAAATAATGTGAGAAGCAATGGTTGCTGTTGCCAGCAAAGATAAAATGAGTAGGCTTTTTTTCCCCCTGCAGACCTTAGAATATGGTATCAGTAGTTAATGTCCATTAATTATTTATGATGTATTTGGCAGTGCACTGAGAGTTTTCTGTAGACCCTGCTAGTGAATCTCATGCTAACTCTGAACTTTATGTGAGCCATTTATCTTGTACAGTAAGAATCCGGGCTGGCTGGATGTGCAGCGTAAGTCCCTCTAGGTCTAATTCCTTCATCCTATATCTTTTCAGCACTGCAGGATGCTGACCTGAAATACAGTGTCAAACTGGGTCTTCTCCCCTTCTGTTTCAGGTTAGGATAACAATGGATGTCAGTCAGGGTCCTGGCTGGAGATACGGAGCACCACTAAACCAGCCTCTAAAGCACAGTAAAACCCACTTGACCAAGGGAAACTACAAAGAGTGTGGGTCAGCATCCTAGATCTGGAAATGGTACACTATCACTCTTGCCTTAGAGTTTACTAGATAGAGAATTGGTGTGATACCCAGAGCTAGATGTGTAGCTACCTAAAGACAATGTGTTGTTAGGTTGAGACGCAGCCAGCCTCATGCCCTTGGAAGAAACCAGGAGAAAGGATATATCCCCCAGCTCTGATCTCTAGCAGATGCCTCTCACTTACCAACCCAGCAAGAAGTCAGAAGACAAGGCTGCCAGGTACTCTACCCAAGGACAGAGCAGGGCACAAAAAGGAAATAGAATCACGAGAGCCCAGCCATATCCCCAGCACATCTGCTTGAATATTGTGCCAGCAAGTGACATTTGCCGGAAGTGACAGATAGCTGGACCACCCTCTACACTGCTGCTCTTAGCTGTTTTCTACCTACCCATTCATCCATTCATCTACCCACCCATCCATCTACCCATCCACCCACCTACCCATCCATTCATCCACTCATCCACCCATCAACCCATCCACCCATCCACTCATCCACCCATCCATTCATCCACCCATCCACTCATTCACCAATCCATTTACTCATCTACCCACCTACCCATCCACCCATCCATCTACCCATCCACCCACCTACCCATCCATTCATCCACTCATCTACCCATCCACCCATCTACTCATCCACCCATCCACTCATCCATCCATCCATCCATCCATCCACCCACTCTTCTCTCTCTCTCTCTCTCTCTCTCTCTCTCTCTCTCTGACTATATATGTCTGACTATCATCTATCTCTCCTATTATGTTTCCCTCACAGACTATAATCTCTCAGTGCTAAAGTGGGGAGCCTGAAATGGCTCAACATCTTTGTATAATCCAGCCACTCTTAGATATGAGACTGTAAAAAGGTCAATGTAAAAAATAAAATAAAAACTACATTACTAAACAGCCATTTATCCTTTATTTTCTCATAATACAAAGAAACGTTATTGCCAAATATGATGATAAAGCTTTTATTGCACCAACTTTTGTAACAAAACAAACATATTTCTTAATGAATTTTATTAGATCAGTGATTGCCGACATGGGGTTCCTGGGTCTTTGGAGACATTATAGCCGTGGAGATCGGTCTGGGAGCCATTTAAAAGATTTCAGCAAACCTAATCTAATCATACTTTTACAAGTGATAAAGCCTCTCAAACTAACGAAAGCACTAAGGTTCTTTGCTCTTGATTGAATGGTATTAGCTCTGCCTGACAACCTCAGTCGTTTTATTCTGACGCGAAGCTCTGATTGGCAGTTCTGGGTCTTTGATTAATAAAACATGAGTGAGCAAATGAATTATTACTCAAGCTGTGCAGTTTGCTAGATAGAGTCTTTGAAAACCACAAATCAGCTGGGGAAAAATAATTAGCTGGGTTCTTAGTAGTGGGGTAGGGAAGTGATGTGATAAGATATGCCAGGAGGCTGAATCAGGTTTCCAGAAGGTCCAAGACCTGACTAAATATTCAAGCCAATTCAATAATAACCATAGAAATAGTAATGGCAGTGGAATTGACAGTCAGTGGTCAGGCTTGGTATGGAAACATCCCATGTGTGATATCTTCCCATGGACCTCAGGAGAATATGCATGCTGATGACTGTGTCTTGGGTTGGTCTCCCTCAGGGCCAAGTTTAGAATGCAAGGGGTTCTGTGTACATGTTTGTGTGTGTGCAGTGATGTCAAGAGCACTGTTCAGGAATGGAGGGTTTGTCTGGGGAAGGGAAGGAGGCCATCTTTCACAGGAGGACACTGTGAGTCACACCTGGCTTGCTCTATGTCATTCATGAGGAGGCTGGATACTGAGGATGGACTAGAGAACTGTCTCTTCAGGTACAGAGTCTAGAACTTCTGATTTGCCTGATGCTGGAAAGATGCTGTGTGTGTGAGCACATTCCAGGAGCCAGAGGAATAGAAAGAAACAGGCTTTGTGGGTCCTGGGGGATGGGGCAGCTTCCAATAGCTGCATCTGGTCCTCCAGGTGAGGAAACCAAAACTTTGTGAGTTGAAATCATCTGAAGTCACTGCACTTGATGCATGAACTGTCCCGTGGGTGGTAACCTCTATCTAAAGATGGCTGAGATCTTGTTTTTAAAGGAAAAACAAAACAAAACAAAAAACAAAAGAACCAAAGCTTCATCTTATCCAAAAGGCTGAGAAGAGATAGAATTATATTTTCATGTGTCAGCTATTTCTGGGCTGTAATTCATATCCCATACAATTCATTCACTTAAAAATGTTCCATTTTATGGTTTGCAGTGTGTTCATCGTTATGAACCCACCACCACCATCAATCTTGGAGCATTCTCATCAGCCCCGAAGAAATCCTGTATGCCTTGCAGTCAGGCCTCATTTCCTCTGTCATAGCCACACCCTTCCCCCAAAAATCCTTTCCCATGTTTTTTCTGGCCTTGTCTTTTCTGAGCATTTCAGTTAACAGAATCACATAATATGTGTTTTGCAAGAGCTGCCTTCTTTCATCCTGTATGATGTTTTAAAAATGCATCTCTGCTGTAGCCACTATCTACACTTCATTCCTTTGCCTTGTCAGGTAATATTCCACTATATGGATATACCACATTTGTTCACATGTTCATCAATTGACAGGCAGAGTTCTCTCCCCTGCTTGGCTTTTCTGAATGCCCCTGCCATGAAAGTTTCCTCCTATTGACATGTTCTTGTTTCTCTCTGTTATCCACCTAGGGCGAGAATTACTAGGTTTTATGGTGACTCTATTTTTAACCTTTTGAGGCACTGCCAAGTTGGTTTTATTTTTTTCCCCAAAGCAATCCAGGAGTTTATTGATGGCTTTAATCTGCTGTTCAATTAAGCAAGCTGCGTGCCTCACGCTGTTCCTGCAGGGGAGAAAAATCACTGCCACACAGTTGTAATGTCTGATTTCTAGGTTCCTGAGGCATTCGGGAGGGACACTACGAGGGCTCAACTGCAGATGACTCAAGCGGGCCTCGGTCCCTGCAGGTCTTACTTTTCGTTTTAAATAATGAATGCTTCAGCCTGCTCATTGCCCATCTAGTTTATGATCACATAGACTCTCCTTAACTCTACTGGGTGTAGTGATGGATGTTTGCATCTGGTATCTTTTTGGCCAGCAGTTTCTAAATAGCTAGAATTTAAAGCATAGATGGGTGGCAGTTTATTAAACATGGACTCCTTATTGAATTCCTTATTATTTGTGTTCAGCACCTACTGAGAATTGGACGCCATGTTGGGTACCTTGAAGGCGGTAGGAAAACGAAGGTAGACACGATCCAGGGAGAAGAGGTAATGCTTGACAAGACCCGCTCTGAAGATGTGCTGAGCAGCCATGGCTGACACCACCCCCACAGCAAGAGCTCCTAGAGACCTAGAATGGAGTCTACTGAATCCTGTTCAATCCAAAGACAGTCTATGACTGCCCATAAAGGTGGTGGTGGCCAGAGGAACTCTGCCTTTCTCCCTCCCTATAATATTCTGGAAAGCAGGATGTTAGCCAGTTCCCGTGGTTATAAAATGCTTATCTGGACTGGGAAGACATCTCAGTTAGTAAAGCACCTCCTATCATTCACTCACAAGGACATGGGTTCGGTCCCAGGCACCAGTTAGGAAGCTGGATGGTAGCATGAACTTGTAGCTGTATTAAGGGAGGTGGAGGCAGGTGAATCTGTGAGGCTCCCAGGCCAGCCAGCCCAGCCGAATCAGTGGATGCCAGCTCTTACTAAGACTCTTTGACCTCAAAGAAGATAGATACTTCTTCTGGTGAGAATCCCAGGGTTGTCCTCTGGTCTCCATATATACTTACACACACACACACACACACACACCTGGATGTACATGGACATGTATACACACACACACACACACACACACACACACACACACCTGGATGCACATGGACATGTATACACACACACACACACACATACCTGGATGCACATGGATGGACATGTACACAAACACACACACACACACCCCCCTGGATGCACATGGACATGTATACATACACACATACCACACACAGAGAAAAAGCTAATGGAAGTTCTTCTAAGACATAATTGAGTGTCTATGTTGCTCTTTGGTTTGGTTGTTGTTGGCTTATCACAGTTGATGTTTCCCGAGCAAATACAGATCTACCACTACAAAATTAATCACACAACCACAAAATTAATACTCATCAACCACCATCCTCACCTTGATCTTGAACATATATTTTCCCTCAGGTTACATTTCATGCTTTAGCACACCAGTGGCCCATCTTACCCTGCCTTTGTCAGATGTGGGACTGGATGATTTTGTTCCAATTTACAGTTTCCTTCTCCCATCTACCAGATAGTATGAAACATTAAAGGCCAGTGGTCATACGCATCTCCAGGACATACCCACTTCCCTTCATCCTTAGCATCACACTGTATCTCAGCCACCTTCCTCTCTGTAGCCTTTTCAACCTCTAGTCCAGAAGGCAGGGAAGATGATGGGTCTGAGGGTCAAGGCCAATCACTTCACCCCTTTGTCGAACTCTTCCTGCATCATTGTCACTCCAGGTTCAAGTTCATTTTCGATTGTGTAGTAGGACACACCCTCTGTGACCCAGCTTCTGCTGACTCTTCTGTTTTAGTTCTCACCTTCTCTTCTGTCAGGTGTTCAAAGTCAACCTAAAGCAAATCCTCCCTGGACTGTGCCAGGCAGACTTTGCTTACGACACACCTTAACATGTACTCTCTTTATGCCTTGTACTCTGTGGATTTCTCTCCTCACGTTAGCTCAGATGGGGATTAAGACTTCCCAGCAGAGATCCCAGGCTCAGAGGCTTCAGTGGGATACTTGGCTGGTTCTCTCTTGTGTTCAAGTTCATGCAGCGCAGTCCTGGCTTCAGTGGGGACTTCGTGGAGTTGCAGCTCAGAGAGAAGGTGCAGAGAGTACTGCAGAGAGCAGTTCTGTCAGAGAGATGGCAGCTAGGGGCCTAGATCCTAAAAGCCTGACTCTGCCATTTTCACTGGCCTCCTCAGACTGCTGCCTCTGCTGTTGGTCCTCTGCCTCGTTTCAGTGGGAAGCATCAGAAGAGGGATGTATAGTTGGAAAACGATACCTGTCGCTTCTGTTCCAATCTCATTGGTCAGCAAATGATCACATGTGAACATCTCTCATTCTGAGGGAAATTAGGAAATACTAGTCTTTCCTTAGGGGACACATACTAATTTCTAGTATTTAGGTTTTTGTAAGAATAACCCTGTGGAAATGTTGGAGGGAACTTTCCTTCCAATCATGTGCAATCTTGGAAGCATTAAAGGGGCTGGAATCACACAAGCCTTTGCCAAATGAACATATTTTCAAACCAGTAGTGTCGGATGTTAGAACATCTCAGTGTATAAAGGTTCCAAGGGAGGGTGATAGTCACATGACCACTTGCAAATGAGGAACCTGAGTCCAGAGAGAGTAAACACTTCCCACGCACCTTCCATCTGCCAGCCTGGTCTCAGAACGAGTCTCTCATGCTGATCAAACCCAGGCGCTTGTATGTATCTCTCACCCACTGTGTGACACTGACCACTGCTGTAGCCTTTCTTAGCCTTTCTCATGGGGATGAAGGAAACAGATGACAGAGCTGTGGAGGAAGTGGCTGACAGGGAACAAGCACCGAATAAAAAGAAGCCAGTGTTTTTTACTACAGTTCATATACCTCTTAATGGTTTGTTTGTTTAACTGTTATCATTATTACAACTTCGGAAATTTTGTAGATTTAATTTTTTTATTTGTGTGTGTGTGTGTGAGTGTGTGTGTGCATGCGCGTGTGCGGGTGTGTGAGGGTGCCTGCAGAGGCTAGAAGCCACTGATAGATCCCCTAGAATGACCCATAGCTGTGAGGCACCTGAAGTGGATGATGGGAACTGAACTCTGGCCCTCTGAAAGAGCAGTTTCTAGTTTCCTTTTTATGGCTGCAATAAAATATTCTGACAAGAAGCAACTTGGAGCGGAAATGGTTTCTTTCATCTTAGCCTTCCAGGTCCATCATTGAGGGCAGTAGGGGTGAGAACGTAAGAAGTAACTGAAGCAGAAACCGTAGAGGAATACTACTCATGAGTTTAGCTTATGCGCAGCTTTCTTATACAGCCCAAGACCACCTAAGTAGGCATGGTGCCGCCCACAGTGGGCTGGGCCCTCCCATGTCAATCAAAACACACTCTTACAGACATGGCCACAGGCTAGTCTGATCAAAGTAATTCTTCAGTTGAGGTTCCCTCTTCCCCAGTGATGGTAGGTTATGTCAAGTTACAATAAAAACTATGCAAAACAAGAAGCAAGCATTCGTAAGCCTGAGTCATCGTCCCACCTCCTATCACTACTTGGGTGGCTTGGTGAATGAGGAACAAGTGCTCACCTCTGTGCCAGTGTCTTCCTAAGGCAAAGCTAAAGAAATCCTTTGGTGGAGTCTTTGTCCTGTGCAGGGGACCAAAGCCTACAGCAGGGGCCTGGAGAAGGCTGGGCTTCTTGCCAAAGCTGAAATGCAGCAGACACTGCAAGTCCTGGATAAGACAATCTTCATGTGCCAAGGCCCACCCTACATCCATTCCTGGGAGCCCAGGGTCCTACCCTGCAATCCTCCATCTACCTGGTCTGATGTATGCACGCTGTCCGAAGGATGGTAAACATACAGGTTTCTAACTAAATACTTGGACTCTAGTGGGAGCCAGACCAAAGCTTTGGAATCCAGATTCTATCTTTCCATTGATATCTAGCCTCAGAAAAACTATCTGATGTCTCTTAGCATCAACCACTGGATATAAAAGTGAGAGTAATGTGATTATCCACTTCACCATGTTACTAGTATCAATACCTGAGATGACTCACACACAAGTGCTTATCACAGCTCAGGAGCTGACTTACCATTCCCCCCTCGCCTCCCCCCCCCCCCCCCACCACACACACACACTGAGGCTCGGACTTCAGCAGAGGCTGCAAGGACAAAGAGGAATTGAAAGACTCAGGTCAGAGTGAAAGGGCCCAGAGATAGCCTGGTGTCAGAAGCAAACAGAGCAAGGGTACCACAGGGAATTGGTTATGTGATAGGAGCATTCCTAAGATGTAGGGAAAGTGGGAGGAGAAACAGGATTAGAAGGAAGCAATGAGCCTATCAGGCTTGGTCATTGGGATGGCTAGCTTTAATTGTTAACCTGATACAACCTGGAATTGCCTGGACAGAGAGTTTCAGGCAGGGATTAGCTACACATAGCTGGTCTGTGGGCATGTCTCTAGATGCTGTCTTAATTGAGGTGGGAAGACCCAGGCCTCCATGAGCAGCACCACTCCCTAGGCAGGAGCTCCAGAATCAAAGTAGAGAATCAAGCTGAACACAAGCAAGCAGGCAAGCAGGCAAGCAGGCAAGCAGGCAAGTGTGCATGCATCCATTTATTTTTATTCTTGACGGTGGATTTGAGGTGACCAACTCAAAAAAACTCACTATCCCAGATCCCACTGCAGTGATAGACTATAACCTGGAATTGTAAGGGAAAAGAAACCCTTTGTCTCCTAAGTTATTTTTGGTCAGAGTGCTTTATTACAGCAACAGGAATTAAACTGGGGTAGTAAGAGTTTTTGGTCAAGGGATTCACACACAGAGACGAAAACAGTCATGTGATCACTGATTGGATCTCGAGCTCCGTGGAGAAGGCATAGCCTAGTACACCCTTTTAGGAGACATTCATCTTGGGCTTCACCAGTCACAGGCCATGGATGCACTCATCTTTACCAACTACATCTAAAGTGAGGACGGCAAGGTGATAACATGGACTCAGCATGAAAGTGATATGCAGAAGGGTGCAAGAGAATACACGGGGCATCAGGGACACATTAGGAGTATTTGCCTGAGGACTGAAAGTGTCCTTCCATCTTGGCAGGTATCAAGTGCTGGAGACAAATGAAATCTACTTAAACTGCCCAGTGTATACAGATAAGATGAAAATGACCCCAGCGTATGGCTAGGTCATGACGTTACGGAAGTCTAGAGTGTGTGGCATTTCAGTGAGGAGCAAGACTGTCCTAGCTGTGCTCATGATCTGGTGGCTGTATACCAATTTTGGTACTCGTGTTTTAGATATAAATAGTTAATCTTTCACAAAAACAGTGTATACAGACTGAGGGAGTTTTCTCCATATCTCTGTAGGCTCCTACTTTGCGATCTGTGTGATCTTTCGCCTTCTTTCCGTGGTGCTTCAGACTCATGAGTTATTTGGAAAGACAGCAAGGGTGATGGTGTGTTTATTAGGGCAAAAGAGTTCAGGGATATTCATGTCACTCAAACCCTCATGGCATTTTCAGGGGAGAGCTGTTTTTGCTCTCATATTTGGCTCCTCCTGCTGCTGAACTTGCTGGGAATTCACTGGCTCAAAACTCATGGCACCTGCCTTTCTTTCTGGTGTCTCTTGAGGGAAACATACTGCCTCACACTTCCAGCATCTGGCTCACACCACCTTCCTTTATCTTAAAGCCACATCAGTCACATCTCTCTGACAGTTTTCTCTTTGCCACGTCTCCTCTCCACATATCCACCATGCCTCTTGTGCATGGATGTGTCTGTTAGTGAAAGCAAGAGGAGATGATTTGGGGTGCCCATGTGTATGGAGATGAGAGGTTTGTATGTTTTCTTAGTCACTCTCTATTTTTGAACCTGGAGCTCACTATTTCAGCTACAGTGCCTGGCTAGCAAGCCACAAGGATCTTCCTGTCTTTGCCTCCCCAGTGCTGGGATTATAGCTCACACTGCTGTGCTGACTTCTACATGGGTTCTGGGGCTCAAGTCCACTTACCAGCAAGCACTGTACCAACTGCCTTATCCCCTCGGCCCTGCTGGTCCCCTTTCATGGATTCTGCTTTGTAAACTATGCTTATCTGAGAGATCTTGGCTTAGTTCTCCCACTTTAAAGATCAATTGATTATCAAAGTTGATTCTGCCTGCCAAGTTCCTCTTGCCCTGTTATAAATCCCTTTGTATTGCTGAATAGTATTCCATGGCACAGATGGACTATCATCTGTTCAAACAGTCACACAGTTTTGGAGGTTGTCTGGGTTATTTCCAATCCTTTAGAGATCCGTAAGTGTGGTGGTTGGAATACGCTTGGCCCAGGGAGTAGCACTATTAGGAGGTGTAGCCTTGTTGGAGAAAGTGTGTTACTGTGCTGTAGGCTTTGAGACCCTCCCCCTAGCTGCCTGAAAACAGTCTGTCCCTGTCTTCCTTTCAATGAAAATGTAGAACTTTTGACTCCTCCAGCATCGTGCCTACCTGGACATTGTCATCCTCCCGCCTTGATGATAATGGACTAGACCTCTGAAGCTGAAAGCCAGCCCCAATTAAAGCATTGCACTGCTTTCCAAATCCAAAGTCCCCAAATTTATCTTCTTCCAAACAAAAGCATGGCCAGGGCTATCACAGTACCTCAGTTCCTGGTACCAACTTCTGTCTTAGTTAGGGTTTTATTGCTGTGAACAGACATCCTGACCACGGCAGCTCTTATGTAGGACAACATTTAATTGGGGCTGGCTTACAGGTTCAGAGATCCAGTCCACTATCCATTATCATCAGCAAGACCACACCTCTTCATAGTGCCACTCCTTGGGCCAAGCATATTCAAACCACCACAATAAGGCAGCATAGAGCATTTGTTTCCAGGTTATTTTTGTTCTCTGAGATGAATGCCCCAAAGTGTAGTGCCTAGGTTAAGTGGTTAATTGCATGCTTTGTTTTATAAAAATCAATCAGTCAATCAATCAATCAATCAAACAAACAAACAAACAAAACACTTGTGGAGCTGTTACAGTACTGGCTGTGCCTTGTACATTTTACTTGAGAATTTTAAGCCATGAAGTGATTGATAAGATCCTTTTCGATTTTTTTTGAAACAGCCTCTGGCTAGGGAGTCAAGATTGTCTGTAAGGAAGGCAAGTGAGAAGCTGGAGATGAGGGAGAGTGCTTTCCAGAGTCCAGGAGTGAGGGGCTCATAGCATGCCAGGAGGTGACGTCACCGTATGAAGAACAGCACTGGGCAGATGCTGAGCATGTGGTGTGGTGGGTGGTTACTGGAGAATTTATTTCTCATAAAGATAGAGCGAAGGAGCAGTGGAGGAGGATCATTGAGCTTTGAGTTTGAACTGGCAGGTGACTGGCAACCCTGCTTGACTTGAGATTTCAGAATCCCGTGCAGGAGCTGGCCAAGGGTGAGTGTTTTAAGTTGTGGTGCTAATCACACTTCCAAGTGGAACACTTGTGTTGGAGGTAGCAGTGGGGGGGGGGGGTCTGGAGCCAGAGAGAAATCTGAGAAGCTAGAGACAGTGAGAGAAAGGATCCTATCTGCAGATGTGTCCACTGGACAATGTTGCAAAGTCTCGTGCCCAGTAAACAATGCTGTGAATTCTCGTGTCCCGGTGAACAATGTTGCAAAGTCTCATAGGAAGTTCAAGAGCAACCATGAGTATCCACAAGTCATTTTCTAGGATTCCCAACGAAAGCAGCACTTTCGGCTTCCATGTCAATGTGGCACAGAGAACCAGTAGAGGGTGTCAGAAAGAATGACAGAGGCCAAAGTTTCACTTGAGTTCCCTCCTGGTGTCCCCTGGGCACTTCTTTGTCACATTACAAAGGAGATTGGCTCTTTGTGCTGGTCTGCTGCCATGTGTCCCCTCTGTTTAAAAGAAAAAAAAGAAAAAACAGCTAATGCGAGCATGTCCACTGAGGTTTTTAATTACAGGGAGTTCTCAATACAAATCATTCTGAGTACATGTGTTTCTGTTCTCTGTTGTGGTTCAGAGGGGGGATGCGGTCATATAGGGAGGTGCTTCACTGCCAGAGCGTGCCATGCTGGATTCTGCCTTGGCAGTGGCTGCTGTGAGCTGCAGCTGAGGCTTCAGAGCAGGTGTCCTGAGTCTGAGACTGGGTCTCTGCCTTGCAGAGCCCCGGAACTCTCCACAGCACAGCGCAGCTGAATCTTCACACCTCCCCAAGCCCCGTCCACACTGAAAGCAGCTTTCCATTTGTATTAAACAGTTCACCAGCTGCCATGATGAACTCTTCTGACAGAAGCCATGTAGGGGAGGAGAGGATTTCTTTGGCTCACATTTTGAGGCCAGAGTCCATCACAATTGGGGGGGGTGGGAGGGGAGTCATAGAGGCAAGGACTTGAGTCAACTGGTCACTTTGCATCCATAGTCAAGGACCAGAGGGAAACAAATGCTTGTGCTTAGTTAATTTCCCCCGTTTTCTACAGTCCAGTACCTCAGCTCAGGGAATGGTACCACCCGCAGTGGCCAGGTCTTCCCACTACAATTAAGTCAAGGTTAATTAGTCAAGGTTATTCCCTTATAGCTTTGTCCAGAAACCCTGTGATTCTATCTTTCATCAAGTTTGTAATTGAGATTAACCATCTTCCCTGGAGCAGTTTCTGACCCTACAACTATGGTTCTACTCCATCCCAACCTAATAAACTCTCCTCTGCCTCTACACTCTAGGGGAGGCCTCCATATCTGACGTTTACACTGAGTTACCCCCTCTGATGTTCTCATAGGATAACTTCTTTCCCTTTGTCCAATAACAACCATAATTGTATGGTCTTTGCCCTCCATGCCCAAGACTTTCCATGGATTTGTCTAACTGCAGGTCAAAAATACTTTAAAACAAACAAAAGATATGTGTACTGAATAGATTACTGGCTTTTTTTGGTCTGTATTCCATCAAGAACACAGCATAATAACTATGTACATGTTACTCAATATTGCAATTAAGCGAGAGAAAACTGCAGGCTCTCTATATGTTATGCAAATTATGACATCATCTTGTAGAGTGGACTCAAACATCTGTAGGTCTGACAGTGTGTTCGAATGGTGAGATATCCTCACAGCTGGACCGTAAAGGTGGAAAGGGTTTATTTTAGCTTGTGGTTTTAAGGAGACACTATCCAACGTGTCTGCAAAGCTATAACAGTGGAAGCCATGACGGCAAGAGCAGGCAGCTGTCCGAACACATGGCCTGTTGCATTCAGAAGCAGAATAAACAGGAAGTGGGGGTCTGGCTGTCACACCTCAAGGCTCACCCACCAGTGACCCACTTCCTCTGGTGAGGCACCACCCAGAAAGGCTCCATGACCTTCCAAAACAGGCCCGAGAAGCTGGGTACAAACTGTTCAAATGTGTGAGCCATATAAGGGATATTTTATATCTAGCCCATAATAGACAACTATGATATATTCTGTTATAGAATGATTGATTTAACCTGCTCTCTTCATAATAATATAACGTTCTGTCCCGACAGCGCTCACAGCCGACTTCTGTTTACCTATTGAATACTCTGCACTTAACAGCAATTCCCAGGGTGGAAGAAGCAGATCCTGAAATAGCTAAATTATCTATATGTGTATCAGGAGAAACGTGAAGTACCCATTTCCCCTGGAGGAGGGAAACCCATGGGGAACAGTGTTTTCCTGCCTGGCTTCTGAAGCCCTTTAGTCTAACTCCTCCCGGAGTGATAGCAAGCCCTCTGCAAAGGCACACTGAAGAACAGAGACGCCCAGTGTGTCCTCACAGTAGGACGGGGCAATTCAACATCCCTGACTCCTTTGTGGGAGTCCCACACTGTGTGTTCATACAGGGAACAATCAGCGCCCGGTGGAGCTGGGGGCTTTTGAGACTTCCCCCCGAGTCACTTTGTGTGTGCCACACTCCTGCCTCTCAACTGGTACAGTGTAATCCTCAAACACTGGAGAGGAAATGCAGGCCACAGAGAAAAAGAAATGGGGGATCACTCAACTCTAATAAATCCACAGTGGGCCCTCTCTATACTTATAAAACAATGTGAACAGTGCTACTCCATAAAACGCGAGACACAAGCTAATGTAATTTTCTTGAAGTCCCCTATAAACTATTTTATTCTCTAATACAGCTACATTTATGAAATGGTTTTTTATCTTGAGTGATCCCAAAGGGCTTACCAGCCCGAGTGAGGGGAAGATCAAGTATGCGGCATCTCAAAACACAACCAATGTACTCTCGTGATAAGGGCGAAGACTCAGTGACAGCAGGTAGCCATCTTAAAGAGCAGATAGTGGCTTATCCCAAGAAGCCTTCTGGGAGGAAAAGTAAAGAGTAGAAGAGTGAAGATAATTACCCACATTGGATAAGAGGCACGGGGGCTTTCTGCATTAATAATAGCTGTGGCTTTTTCCGACCACTATGTAAATTTAAGTGAGTGGCTTCTATTGGCCTCACTTTTCTCTGACTTGAAAAATGAGGGCTGAGGACACACCACATGCTCTGTGCAGAGAGTGGCACAACACTCTTGGGCTAATGGGGGGTCAGGAGATACCTGTGCAATTTAAGAGTTCTGCATTCGACAGAAGAGGGCTTAACCCAGAGTCCCCCATGCTCTTCAAATACCATTTTCCCTACCCAACTTTCACCCAATCCATTCCTGACCAAATGTAGCTGTGGTGTGGACCAGCGAAGGATTTTTCTCCTTCCTTGCCCTGCATAGGACACAGCTATGCAGGCGCTCAGTGTGCGTGTGGCGATAAGGAGACATGGCGGCTGGCGTGAATCAAATGTCTTTCCTGGTTGTCTTTCAAGAGTAGGACCTTGGTGAGAGTGAAGGCAGGGCATTGGAAGGAGCAAAGGGCCTTACCTGGTAATCTTTATGCTTTCAAAGGATTAAAAAAATTTAAGAGCCAGGTGCCCAGAGTACTGGGCAGAAACAGCATCTTCTGACATGACAGGATATCTCCTCTCATGATCTCCCAGCAGCTCTGATTGCCTGCTGAAGACCTACAGAAGATCAAGCCAGTTAACATGGAGGGGGAGGAGGAGCTTATGAGCCCCACCCCTAACTGAGGAGCTATTGATAATTGGTTGCTTCTATGGTAGGGAGAGGCAGTTTGCTTTAACAGCATGGCCCCTGGTAGATCAACCATACTCCAGGGGATGGCTCCACGCCCATGAGTATATATGTGCAGTGCAAATTGGATTGAGTAGATTACTTCGAAAAAATTAAAAGAGGACATAAAGTTGGGAGGGAGGAGGGAGGAGGGAGGAGGGAGGAGGGAGGAAAGGGGTGTATATCTGGGATGAATTAGGGGCAAGAGTTGGGGGTATATCTAATCAGAATACACTGTAAGAAATTCCCAAAGAATTGATAAAATATGATATTTTAAAGTAAATAACATTGGGTTTTCTGTCCGTCTCTGTCTCCCTGTCTTTTTCTCTTTCTCTCTTTGAGCACACGAACAGGTATGTGCCACCTCAGCCAGAGCCTGTCCCCTCCTTCTTTTGTTCCTCCCAGCCCCCATTCCTGGCCTCGCTCATCTTCTGGTCCTAAACTGCATCTTGAATTTTTGTTTCTTGTCTCTCCCCATTTATCTTCCAAATGCCTGGAAACTAGGCTGGTCATGAGAACAACTTTCTCCTGAACTAGAAGAGAGCAGATAAGAAGTGCTTAGCTCTCAGTTGCTTGTGGTCTTTATAGAGTGGTTTTTCTAGAGAATATTCTTCCAGAGGGGAAAAAAATGGAACCCCGTTGTGCAGCTATTCCATCCAGCGGAGGACAAGAGTCAAACAAGAAATTTAAGGTCATGCAGAGAAAGCCTTGGCAATAAGTTGGCCGAGTGTCTCGGGCTAACTCAGGGCTTGTTGGAAACTAGAAGCTGAGTTTGACAGTACCTTGTGGCCTTTGCTTCAGCCTAAGAAATAGGTGCCATTCCATACTGTTCTCGAGAGCAGTCAGGCTCAGAGAGGCCCTTAATGTGATTAAGGTTGCACAGCTAATGGCTCTGGGTGTTCTAATGCATGTCGGCATGGTCTAGCAGCTTTCTTTAGCAGGGTGTTTGTTTTTGACTTTGTGTTCCGACATTAATTCAGACCACAGGAAAGCTGGGAAAGGAGCGCAGTTAATCCCTTTATGCCTGTCATCTCTTTTCCCCAAATGGTACCATTTCGTCATGTTGCTTAATTACTTTTCCCTCCACAGACCCTTGGAGAGTGAACCACCAGCTGCTGTCCCCTCCCCTAGTATCCAGTTGGTGATTTCCCGAAAACAAGGATCTTTCTACAGAGCCACAGAACACTAATCAAATCACAACACTGATACTGCTGGAAGGGTATTATCTAGTTTACTGAATTTATTCAGATTTAGCCAATTACTGCATTAGTGTTCTTGTCGGGACAAAAGTAAATTAAAAAAAAAAAAAAAAAAACAACAACAAAAAACTGGCTCTCTGCTACATTTAAGCTTCATGTCTCTGTACCTTCTGGAAAGTTCTCATCCCATCCTGTTGTCCTAATTTCATTTCTTAGCTGTGATAAAATTCTCTGGCAAAAGCTACTTAAGGGAGAAAGAGTTTATTTTAATCTCACAATTCCAGGTTATAGTGTATCACTGTGGGGAAGACAAAGTAGCAGGGCCTTGAAGGAGCCGGTCACATTGTATCCACAACCAGAAGCAGAGCGCAGTGGATTCATCTTGCATTCTCCTCCTTATTTCCTCTCTTCTTTTCATTCAGTCTAGAACCTAGCACGTGAAATGGTACCACTTGCATCTCAATTCATCCAACTGAGAAAAACCCTCCTAGACATCTCCGTGGACCAGATTAATGTAGACCAGTAGTTCACAACCAGCAGGTAGAGACCCTTTGGAGAGAATCAAAGGACTCTTTCACAGAGGTCACATGTTAGATATCCTGCATATCAGATATTTACATTACAATTCATACCAGTAGCAAAATTATAGTTTTGAAGTAGCAATGAAAATAGTTTTGTGAATTAGGGGTCACCACGACGTGAGGAACTTTATTAAGAGGTCACAGCATTGGGAAGGTTAAGAACCTCTGATTTAGACAATTCCTCAGTGGCACCCCTTTCCAGGTGATTCTAGAATATGTCAGTTGACAAAGAAAATTAGCCATCACATTGAGCTCAACAAATTTCATGCTCCTAGGGCATAGATGGTGTCCTCTGTCTCATGTCTGGTGTTGTCCATGGTAAGTTCCTGGCAGCATCATTGTAGCAAGAACATCAGTGGAAGTTTCACAGTATCTTCTTCATGCCCTGGATCCGGAAGCACGGTGACATTTTTGTTTTGGTTGGTTTGGTTTTTGTTTGGTTGGTTTTTGTTGGTTTGTTTGTTTGTTTTTTTTTAAATCTGTTCTAGTTTGATTTTTGTTACTGCGAGAACATACTCTGATCAAAAGCAGCACGAGAAGGCAATGGTTTCCGTGGGTAACACTTCCAGCTCATTTTCCAATCTGTCATTGCAGAAAGTCAGGACAAGAGCTCAGGCAGGAATAGCTTACTGACTTCCTCACACACTTATGCTTAGAAAGCTTTCTTATACAGCCTAGGGCCACTTACTAAGTGAATGGTACTGCCCACAGTGGGCCCAGCCCTTGGCTATCAAGTAATAATCAAAGCAATCTCCTTCCCCTAAACACATCCACAGACCAATCTGAGCTAGGCAAATTTCTCCAGTGAGTCTGTCCTGTCATGTAACTATAAGCTGTATGAAACTGACAGTTAAAGCTCACTAGTGCTGGTGACATTAACTTGATTATTTTACTGTGATGTTTGGCTTCTCCCATTACAAACTTAATATCTTTGTGTTTGTAACTAGTAAGTTTCTCATAAAGATATTTTCAAGCCATACAAACATCTGATATCTTTTCATATTTTTCCCATGAATTCTAAACTCCATTAATATTTTTCATCTTGTTTTGGCTGTGTTGGTTCCATGGTCCACGTAGAGCGAGTTTCTACTTGGGTGAGTCTGCTGTTGATTGATATTCTCTTTTCAAGAAGCACAGTTTTCTCTCTTCTCTTTGTAACTTACTTTTGTGTGTCAAAGTTAAACCACTATGGTCTTCTGAATTCTTATTTTATTCTCTGATTTCACATTCTGTGTCTACCATGATCTAAACCTATATTACACTTGTATCCACGTTTGACACAAGGAAGCCCAGGATGTAGTTTTATACCCAAATATCCTAACACTTCCATTTTTATTGTTTTGTACCTTGACCATCTTTGATGTTTTTTGTCTTGGAACTTGGATCTAAAGAATTTATTTTCCAAGCAGATGGAAAATGCATGTGTAGTCTACTCTTGTTGACTGACTTCTGAAGTGCAAGGTTTAAGAGTTGGTAGTGGAAGTGACCAGATGTAAATGGTGACTCTCCTCAAAAGTGGTCCCTGCACTCTGCCAGCTGCTCACAGGTACAAGAAAGTAAGCTGCCATCTTTTCTGAACATTCTTTGCTTTGTCAATTTTTGCTACCTTACTTTTAAACATGTTCTTCTATCTCCCTTTGTTAACCTGAAAATATAGATTCAAACTTTAAGAATACTCTCTCCTCCTGCAAAGCCATCCTCTCTCTCTCTCTGGGAAGAACTAATTGCTTTCTGCTTGGCAGATCTGTAAGTCTTGCTGTAGGTTTTGATTAGGGCATCAGTCATATGGTCTTATAATTATTTTTGACACTCTCTTCCTTTCAATAGTCTGTGAGCTTTTCATATGCTTTAATCTCACATATTTTTACAGAAAAGCAATCACCAACATTTTAGTGACTCAGTGTACCTTAGAATCTATGTTTGGAGCTTAGTATGATCCAAAGGTCAGCAACCTTTGCTGTAGAGGACCAGCTGGGCTGTAAGAGTGATACATCCTCTCAGAACTACTCCATCTGACACTGTGTGGAGAAAGGATTCATTGACAATATGTACAAGTGTGTGTGTAAGTGCATCTCAATAAAACTTTATTTATATGGGCAGGAAGTACTGGGCTTTACTCCAAGGCCAGGGCTGAATTCTGTGAACTTCTGAGCTTCTCATTGCCTGATTCATCTTCCCTAGGAAATGGCTCATTTTTCTTGGTTAATTCTTGCTGTATTTAAGGTCCTGACATCAATCTCACTTGGTTGGGGAAATTCTCTGACCTGCGGAACAGATTAAGTCCCAACACTCTATTTTCCAAAGTACCTCTCCATCCTTCGCCACAGCACGCTTTGGTGCTGACTGCATGTGTTTTGTCTCTGGGATTTTAGTGCCTTGATCAGAGAGCAGACCTGTTGTCCCTTCTAGTGTCTGAAGCCAGTACCTCT
Source organism: Arvicanthis niloticus (assembly GCF_011762505.2). Lineage (NCBI taxonomy): Eukaryota > Metazoa > Chordata > Mammalia > Rodentia > Muridae > Arvicanthis > Arvicanthis niloticus. Next base: position 44,443,694 of record NC_047675.1, read on the forward strand.
CCAGTTCATGATATAAAACCTCTTCAAGTACTTGGTGAATGTTCAAATAAGTAAACAAAGGCTTTCCTAGAAAACAGCTTATAAAACTGTGCAACAACTTAGCAGATGCTGTGGGTGCTCCCCCTGCCCACCTCATTTCTCCTCACACCCTCCTCACACCAAGGTTAGGTAGACATAACTTACCAATCTACTTTATGGGTAGCAAGCACATACCCCACACAAGCCAGCAGCAGCAGGTGTGTATATACCCCAGCACACTCCCCTCTCAGGTAGGATAAAGAAACTTCTAGAATTTACCAGTAGGTTCTAGTTCCAGTTTCCTCAGCTGGCTGTTATGCTGATAACAGCTCTCTTTTGTCTCTTGACTCTATCTCATTCCCTGTTTTCATATGGATATTTTCTTTTCCTCCCAATTAAACATGGTCAGTGGGTCTTGGGTTAAGCATCTGCCTCTGGCTGTGTTAAATGGGGGGGGGGGGACAGCAGTAGATGGTGCAAAATGTCCTATTTATAGCAGAGCTGTGAGGTATGTGTCTCACCTAGTGTGACAGAGAGGTAACTCACTGCTTTAAAAGTACTGACTGCTACTCCAGAGGACCCACATTCAATTCCCAGCATCCACATTCAACCCGGGATGCACATGGCTTCTTTGCAGTACAAATTTGATGTTGGATCATGCAGGGTGTTTCTGTGAGAGTGAAGCATGGTGGCACTAGCATGTAATGTGGTAGGAGCCTCCTGTGTGACCTGATGGTGCCCACAGCCTCTGCCTCTTCCTGACCCGATTTAACAACAACAACAACAACAACAAAAACAAATATTACTCCTGTAGTCATGGATCCAGAACAGCCACTTACTACTTCGTTTGCAGGGATCCCTCTGCTCCGAGGAGGGTGGCCTCAGAGCTGGGAAGCCACTTTGGCTGTGGAAGGTGTCAACCTTCAAGCATAGGAAGACTCATGCTCCAGCAGGTACTTGGGAGCAATGGGCACTTTATGGTGGCTTGCAGAGTGAGCAGAGGAAGACAGATGGAATTTGAGTAGACAACCTGGACATAAAGTAGTAGGGGTACCATCCGCAGCAGGGACAGGGCCACAGTTCCACAGTGTCATCCAGAGGAGCCTGAGGAATCCCCTTAGTCTCTTACCATTCTGGTAAAGCTGGACTCTTGGCTCTACCACAGAAGGATGTTCAAGATGAGCCAATACAAGACAGAGCTAGAGTTGACTAAAACACCTTTTAACACGGATCTTAAGCATGCGGGTGAAGAGAAAGGAATGCTGCTGAAAACAAAAAAAGACACACCCAAGAGCACCATGGTGAGCTGCCAGAAGACTGACACTTAAGTGTCCTAGATTTTAGCCATCCATAGTGTTTAGGTGGCTGCCAAGATACAGCTCAGCAGGTTGTTGAGACACAGTGTCTCTTCCCTTTCCATAAATCAAATTATAGACTCTACTGGTGTCTCGGGGCATACTGAGTAGGGTTAAAAACGGGAGCTACTAGGGTTCTAGGACATGTCCTTTTATTAATGTAAAGGGAGTTCCTGCAAAGACTCATAGAAAAATGGCAGGTTTTCAGCCAGAAAGGCAGAAAGAAAGGCTTTAAGCAAATGTTAATTGTTTTGCAGTTCTTCATTCCCAGCTGTGGAAAGGCTTCCCCTAGACTCCTGGAAAAGAAACATCCTTTCCTACCCATGAACTTCTCTTTCAATCTTCTCTTTCAATCCTGCCTGAGAAAAGAAGATGAGATTCCAAAGCCAGAAGCTCGGGCATTGGTTAGGCATGGAGTAGAAGCAGGAGATGCAGCTATGGGGAATACACCCGTACAGGAAGAGGGAGGTCACACGGAGGGGTGGTAAAGGGTGAGGAAGGGCAGGGATGGTGTTGAGGGCAGTGTCTGGCCATGTGAGCCAGGCCAGGTGTCCTTCTATTCCCTCTGTTTCTGCAAAGACTTTTATTTCCTCGTTTTCCTCCTTGAAGCTCTTAATATATTCTCTAACACGGTGGTACACTGGGCTAGCTCCGTCTCTGGAAGGAATTGTCCTTGGCCGTGGGACCTGAGGCAGTGATTTCAGACCTCCTCTCACAGTCTTCACATGCAAAGTAGAGCAATGCTGCACCTTCCCTTTAGAGTCATTGCTGGGAGAAAGTGGGGTACACCACGAGGATCCGTAATGATACCGCCCATCACACAGTGAGCACTCAGTACATGTCAACTATTTTTAATATTCTGAGCGGTAGTATTCCAGAAATATTCATGAGACTGGTACTATTCCCTGAATCCCTGCCATTTGGGTGCAATCGTTGCCAAGGCAAGCATCTGCCATCCTTTTAAAACCACCAAGAGAAAGCTTATTAAACGACAGAAACTGCACGACAGGTCTGCTTTCGTTTCTTCTTTACCATTTGATGTCCTTGAAGGAAATGGGGTCACTCAGGCACAACTTGATTTTAACGAACCCTTGCGGGCTCCTGATGATCACCGGCCCATTTTCTTTATAAATGTTCAGAACCGTTACTTTAATGATAGGTTCTGGAGTCTTGACCCAGAACAATGTCAGTCTCATTAGAGATTCTCAGAACCCGCTGCACCTTCTGAAGCATTTACAGGCACCCCTCCTGTCCCCCATGTTGGTATCCCTGCCATTTTTCTGGGTGAAATTTATGTAGAGTGCCTAAGAGCTGTATCTGGTCTCTTTATTCAACTTGGGCTTTCTGTCACTTTTCTTTCTGATTTTTTTTTTTTTTTTTTTTTTTTTTTTTTTTTTTTTTTTTTAGCTTAGAGATTTTGTCTTGAGAACACAGGACATCTGTCTTCTCTGTACCATCCTCCTTCTTTCCTCACCTGAAGCAGCATGCTTTATGACTCAACACTCCCTTACAAACGTAGCCTTAAAGGCCATTTGGGTACCCTTAGAAATTTTCCTAGATGTCAGCTCACCCGAGACACCTCACTCCAGATGTCTTGTTTATGCTGTTTCCCCTTTAAACTGAACAAAACACATGTTGGGTACCCACTGTGAGGTGGGCTTTGTGCAGCAGCTGCAACATACAAAGGAAAACAAAATGTGGTCCCTGCTTTCAAGTGAGAAATGCGAGCGCACACACACAAGGCAGCGTGTCAGAACACTGTTCCATATCTATGCCACTCAGCTGACCCCAGAGGGCCGGCAAATTGCCAGGTACGACCTGACAGAATGGACAGTGTTGAAACATAATTGTGTTATCCCCCCACCTCTGACTCTCCCACCCTACAGTATTTCATTCCTGAGTTCCACAGGCAGCCACTAAGGATGTGTAGAGACATACCCCTTTGCCTGTACAGTATTCATATAAAAATGCATCTCTCCATTTGTGAGCGTCCATTTAGTTTGCAAACTGATGTACGGGACCCTGCGTTGCATGCTCAAATCTATTTCTTGCTTTCCATCCTTGATGATTTTTTTTTTAAGAGATTCATTTGTGTTGGTGTGGAAGTGTCTGGGCTGTTGTCTGGTTGTGTTATAATGCCCTGGGCTCTGTGTCCTGCACACCTTCCTTCATCTCAGTGTGGGACATCCATGTGGTTCCTTGTTCTTGTTCTCCTTGCCCCCAAATAACCACATCAGAGTGCTTTATTACTCCCTCATGGATGGGCATGAGAAATCCCTTAGAACATATATATCCAAGACTGGGAATTGTTAATTCATAGAAGACAGAAGAATGACCCAAAGATACCCATGTTCTAATGCTCAGATTCTCCAAATACATTCAAAGTAGAATATAGATATGGTAGGATTACTATCTCGAGATGGAGTGCTTGTCTGATCATAGAGTGTTTTCTCTGGAACTTTTAAAGAAGAACAAAGAGCTGGGAGGATCTGTCAGAGAAAGACCCAAAGTTAGGCCATACGCTGTTGGCTTTATAGGCACATAAAGGGTCCAGGAACCAAGGAATATAGTAGCCTCTGGATGTGGAAAGAAAGGACAACAGGCTTTCCTTACTCTCCTGCAAGGAACCCGATGGGCAGCTTGCCCATGAGGTCATACATCTGTGATCTTTTCAGCTGCTTAGTTTCAATGGTTTGTAATGGAAGGCTCAAAGGATCACATGTAACAGATGCACAGACAAGACTCAGCATGCTTGTCTTGACCTACATGCACAATGGCTGTGCGCAACCTCCCTGCA